>NC_059164.1:55273657-55909024 GCF_019923935.1 Bubalus bubalis
AAGCCCAGGCATAATTAGTAAGCATGGCGGGTTCCACGCTCCAGATGGAGACTCAGCCAGAGTGGGAGAGAGAGAGACATGGGAGACCAGTCTTTTGAGGAACTGATCCCAATTCTTTATTTTCCAGAGTCTGTTTTTATACACTGAGATGTTATACAAAAGTCACGCGGGGACAGCAGTCCTGACTTTTATTAAAGTCAGGTGCTTCACACAAATGTATACAGAGGTCTTAGGGGTGTTACATCATCTTCTGGCCAGGGGGCCTGCTGACAATTTATGACCCTCTCCTTGTGACAGCGGTCAGTCAACACTTATTTCTCCAGGAGTGATTATTCTTAAAACAGACGTCACTCAAATAAAGTTACATTCCTATAGGGTGAGGGTGTAGTGGGTTTTAGTTAAGGAAAGAATTTACTTGGCCTAAGGTCTAACGTGATTTATATCAAAGGTTAATACTTATTTCTTCTATATATTCATTAATGTGTATAAGGGCAGGGGATGTGGAGACTTAGCAGTAAACATTGGCTCAACAAACGAAAAACTCTTCACCAATACAATTTCTAATCAGCCCACTATACTTATACTAATGGTTTTCTAACTTTTCTAAGGAACCTGTTTTTAGAAGGTTTAAAGCATCTCGTGCCTCTCACGGTTGGGAGGCTGTGAGCAATCACATGTGGCCGGACAAGCCTGTCAGGCAGGCTAGAGAACCTTCAGAGGAGTCTGTAGGTTGAAACACTCCTATCACGCCCAGGAATTATTATTAACTGGAGCTCTAAGTTAACTCCTTCTCCGAAAGAGGTGGTGGGGGACAGCCCCCCGTAAAGTCAGAGGTGTAGGTGAGAGCACAAAGTAGTAAAGTAGGCAGGCTCTGGTTATGTGGGTAGATGCTCGAGGATTTCCAGGGGGACTCCTGAGGCTTGATCCCACCTTTGCGTATGTCGAGCCTCCTTCCTCATGACCTTTGCCATGGGCGGAGTGCCTCACACCAGCCCCCAACAGAAAATATTTTTAAAATATTTTCAGATATTACAATTCTTTACCTTCATGTTTGCATTTTCCCACCAGGTTCTAAACCTGCTGTGTGAGAGGGGGAGGATATCAAAGTCACCAAGGAAAAATTTTATATAACCCATATCTTTCTACCCTTCCCTTCTGCAAGACTGTTATGTTGAAAACTACCATTCTTAGCAGGGGAGTGGAGGGGATGAGGTATAACCTACATTTTCCTAATTCCTCAAAACTTTTAAACTCAAGAGTTTCAGGATCCTTAGGAATTTATAGACTTTTTTTTGATGGCAGGGAGGACAGTTCTATGTTTAAATGTACTTATGTAACAAGCTTTCCAAAGGGTAAAAGCGTTCTGTTTTATGTTAAGTACTATCATGTAAGATGTATCAGTATATATTTTTTGCAGCAATTTTAATGATTCTTTCATATCTAGACTGATAAAGATGCCGTTAGTTTTAGAAATATCAGTTAAAGGGAAAAACACTAAAGACTCCTCCTAATTCTCTGAAGATTTCAGAGTAAAATTATTTCTATCGGGCTTTTAATTTAAAGAAATCTTGGTCTTTTACTTTAAATATGTATGTACTTTGTCATTCTCTGTATCTCCCAAGAGACTTTTCTGTCCTGAAATCAGAAGGCATCCCTTTAGGTTGGTGGCCCTCAGGTGAATGAGAAATGCATTTGAGATTGAAGAAATGATGAATCTGCTCAAACTATCTCCTCTTCCTTCCATCATGTCCGGCTGTCTAGCTTGAAATATTCACTGTTAAAACCGCACAGCCCCATACCCAGGTCAGACAATTTGGAATTGTTGAGAATCTCTTTCATTAGTTGGCACTACTGATTTTATGAAATAAATTTAATAAATTTTACTTATTTACAATTTATACTCCACATATCTTTGACATATTTGAGATGATCAACAGTAAAACTATATCCATTATGGGAATAAAAAGTAATTCTTCCCCTCTTTCCTACTTATCCTTCCCCAAAATAAAAAAGTGAAAGTCAACTTTGAATTCAACATTTGTTAAAATTATAGGAAAAACAATAAGCCAAAATAATATTTGATTATTTCCTATCAGAATATTCCGGTAACCTTAGGCAAAGGGGAAACTGGATAGGTAGGGAAAAGGTTTTGTTTAGGATTAAGAAAATGTGCCAGTTAGTAGGTTTTTGTCTCCCCTTCTAACTGTGTTATGTGATGCTGGAGTGGGGACTTTGCAAACCACTTTGCCTACTGGCTCCCTATTAAGCTCTGCCAATTATGGGTGTGTATATGTGTGTGTGAGAGAGAGGTTTTTAGTGTGTGTGTGTGTGAGAGAGAGAGGTTTTAAGTACATCTAACATCTTTTCCTTGTTTTTTCAGTTCTAAGGGAGGCAGCTGCTACCTCATTTTCTCTTTTTTTGCCTTTTCAGTCACCAAATTAACTTTACACCTAATTGATAATTACTTACGCTCTATTTTCTGTTAAATAAATAGTCTGACTTAGTCTCATGACTAGATCTTAATGGATACAATGATAGACACCAGGTCATGTCTCATGTCTCCTAATATGTTTACTTACATGGAGCAGCATGCATCCTAAGATTGTCACACATTCCTCCTGAGCTCTTAATTCAAAAGTCTTCCCATGAGATCAAGCTTTGTTAAGTATAATGTTTCTTTTAACAAACAAGTATGTAAAGCATTGTTTTATTCCATTTTTAATTTTTGGTAAAATTCGTATCATTAAGATTGTCATTTGCTTCCTTTGGATGTGTAAATGGACTATGTTAGTCAGACCCATGACTGCATGAATTACACATGAATAGAAAAGCTCCATTAGCTCCTCCCAAGGGCTAATTTTTCTATTTGAAAATGGTAAATAAAGTGAGGATGGTGGTCCTAGAAGGTTAAAAACTAAACCCAGTTAGAAGTCTGGTTTATTTAATGCTATCGGAATATTAAAAAAAAAATTAAAGTTGATAGAAAGACTGCTAGTTCTATACAGAAAGATATTACATTAAGAGTCAGCAATTATTTTCTGCACAAAGTTTAATTTTCAACTTTCTGACAAGCCACCATTGCCTTCTCATCATCACTGTTATCATGGAAAAGTAAAGTTCACTTTTTCTTCCACAGATTAGTCCATTCATAATGCACAATAACCAAGGCTCAGGTGTTTTCAGGACTATAAGGAAATATATGGCCAAGACAGTAAAAAAAAACAGACAACATAAAAACCAAGATCATGAAGCAGGAAGGACCTGAATTTTGAGTTTAAAAAGAAGGTAGGAGCCAAATTTACTTTGGATTACCTTAACAGTGGAGCACAGAAGACAGAGGAATAGCATATTTAAAGTACAGGAAGAAATAACTATCAACCAAGAAATCTAAATGCAGCAAACTTTGAGAGAACTTAGATCCGCCTAAGAAGAAATACTAAATAAAGTCCTTCAGACTAATAAGAAATGACTCAGGATGGTAACTTGAATCCACAGGAAGAAACAAAGAGCACCAGAAATGTTAAATATGTGAATAACTATAAACATGTATAAAAATTCTTATTTTTCTTATAACTACTCTAAGAGATAAAAGATTGTATGAAACAATAATTATATTGTTGGGTTTAGAATATAAATTGATATTATATACCACAAAAAAGAGGGAGGCTACCTGAGAGTAAAGCTGCTATTTTACCAGAATTAGGTCTGTTTTAATCTGATGTACATAGTGATAAATTTTGATGTAAAAATAATACCTAGCATAATCACTAAAAAAATAACTAAAAAAAATGTACTTAAAAATTTGGCAGAGGAATTAAAATAATACAGTTTGACACAAAAGAAGGCTGTAGAGAAGGAACAGATAAACACAAAATGTGACTCATACAACTTAATAGAAAGAAAATTAAACCATCTGATTTAAAAATGGGCAGAGAATCTGAATTTAAATTTTTCCAAAGAAGACATACCAGCATGTACATGAAAAGATGCTCAACCATCACTAATCAGGGAAATTCAAATTGAAACCCACAATGAGATAGCACCTCATACCTGTTAGAATGGCTATCATCAAAATGACAAGAAACAACAAGTGTTGGTGAAAAAAAGGGAACACTCGTGCCCTGTTGGTGTGACATATATTGGTGCAGCCTTACGGAAAACAGTCAGGAAGATTCTCAAAAAGTTAAAAATAGAACTCCCATATACAATCCAGCAACTTCACTTCTGGATATTTATCTAACAAAAACACTAACTTGAAAAGACACACGCACCACTATGTTCACTGCAGTATTACTTACAACAGCCAAGATCCGGAAGCAACCTACGTATCCATCATAGATGAATGAACACAGGCGATGTGCTACACACACATGGAATATTATTTGACCATAAAAAGAAGGAAATCTTGCCATTCATAACAACTGGGATGAACCCTAAGAGCCTTATACTAAGTGCAGTAGGTCAAAGACTACTATATGGTTTTACTTACATGTGGGACATTAGAAACAAAACCAAACACCAAGCTCATAGCTAGAGAGAATAGGTTGATGTTGCCAGAGGTGGGATTAGAGGTAGACGAAATAGGCGAAGGGGGGTCAAAAGATAAAAACTTCCAGTTATAAAACAAATAAGTCATGCTGATGTAGTGTACAACAAGGTGACTAGAGTTAATAATACTCTATTGCATATCTGAAAGTTGCTAAGAGAGTAGATCTTTAAATTTCTCATTACACATACACAAAAAAATTTGTAACAATGGTGACAAATGTTAACTATTAACTTACTGTGATCATTTTGCAATATAATTATCAAATCATTGCACTGTACACCTGAAATTAATAAAGTGTTAAGTCAACTACATCTCAACTTTCTAACAATATAAGACATCTAGAAGATAATAGCAAAATGCAGACATTTTCAATGAAATCAATACTTGCATTAATGTGACTACACTCTAATTGAAAGGCGGATATGGTCAGACTGGATTAAAAAAGCAATTATCCAATTATATGCTGTCTATGGAGACACAGTACAGAGTCCAAGGCACAACTGGTCAAAAATAAAAGGACATTAATATACTTGGAGTGGCTACATTAAGATTAATGGACTTTAAGTCAAGAAATATTACTAAAGACAGAGGGACATTTCATAATGATGAATCAACATATCATGAAAATAAATCAGTTTTAGTCTACACTTACCAAACAAAGGATAGACAATTAAATAACTATAATTAGAGATTTTAATACCCCACTTACAATACTGGATAGAACAACCAGACATAAAAGTCAAAACGGACATAGATAAATTAAACACAATTCATTTAATCTACTGTGTAGATTGTGGTAAGTTAAGATGCATATAGCCACCCACATTCTATCCAACGGAGAATATATTGGGTTAGCCAAAAAGTTCATTTGAGTTTCTCCATACAACAAACCCTCACAAAATTCAAAAAACCATATAGCTAATATAATTCTTTCTGGTGAAAACGAATGCTTTCTCCCTGATTGGGGAAGTTAAGGATATCTATACTCTCATTACTTCTACTTCAATGTTGTACTGGTGGTTTAGCCAACTTAATAATAAGAGAAATCAAGGTAATGTAGATTAGAAAGAAAGATATAAAACTTTATTATTTGCACATGGCATGATGTTAGGTGCAGAAAACCCTATAGAATCAAAAAAAGTACTTAAACTAAAAAATCATTTTAGCAAGTTTTCAGGATATAAAATACACAAAATTACATTATATATCTATGAAAACAATGAACAATCTGAAAACAAAATTAACAATTTCATTCACAATAGCTTCAAAAAGAATAAAATAGTTATGAACAAACAGCGGAAGAGACATACACTTTATCTCACGAACTTTGCTGAAAGTAAAGACCTAACTGAAAGAAGAGATATAACACATTCGTGGATTGGAAGACTCAATATTGTTAGGATGGCAATTCTCCCCAAATTGATCTATAGAAGCAAGGTCAGCCTTATCAAAAACTCAGCAAGTTTTTTGGTAGATATGGGTGAGTCAATACTGAACTTTATATGGAAAAACGAAGAACCCAGAACAGTCAAAAAATTTGAAGAACAAAAGTTAGAGACCTTGCATTTTTTTTTTCAAAACTCCCAACTAAAGCTATAATCAAGACATTGGAGTGTTGGCTTAAGAATAGACATATAGATAAATGTAACAGGAGAGTCTAGAAATAAACCTTTATACTTATGGTCTATCAGTTTTCAACAAAGTGCCAAGCAATTAAATAGGAAAAAGAAAGTCTTTTCAGAAAATGGTACTAAAATAACTGAATATCCATATGAAAATAAAAACCTCAGATCTTCACATTATAACATTCAGAAAAATAAACTCAAAATGGATCACAGATCTAGATATATGAGCTAAAAATATAAAACTTCTAGAAAAAACAGGAGAAAATCTTCGTGATACTGGGTTAGATTTCTTAGGAACCCTTTTTGTTCCAAAATCATGATCAATAAAATAGAAAATTAATAAATTGGAAAGACCTCATAAAACTAAAAACTTTTGCTCTTCAAAAAGCACCATTAATAAAAAGTCACAAACTAGTAGAATACATTTGCAAGTTATATGCCTGATATCCAGAATAGATTAAAAAAAAAAAAAACCACTTAAAACTCCATCATAAGAATTCAAGTAACCCAATTTAAAAATGAGCAACAGATTTGACAAGAATTTCACTAGGAAAAATATATGAATGGCTAATAAGCCCATGAAAGGGTGCTCAATATCATTAATCATTAGTAGTGTAAGTTGTTCAGTCATGTCCAACTCTTTGTGACCCCACGGACAGTAGCCCGCCAGTCTCCTCTGTCCATGGGATTTTCCAGGCAAGAATACTGGAGTGGATTGCCATTCCCTTCTCCAGAGGATCTTCTTGACCCAGGGATCGAACCCTGGTCTCCTGCATTGCAGGAGAACTCTTTACCATTTGAGCTACAGGGAAGACCTCATTAATTATTAGAGAAATGCAAATTAAAATCATAGCGAGATACCATTCCAAACTCATCAGAGTGCTGTAATGTAAAAGACTGTCAATATGAAGTGTTAGCAAGTATGAGAAGAATCTGGAACCCTCATACACTGCTGGTAGGAATGTAAAATGGTAAACATTTTGGCAGTCACCTCAGAAGTTAAATATTAGCTTACTATGATTATAGTTAACTTACAACTCTCTGGGGCTTTCCTGGTGGCTCAGTCAGTAAAGAATCTACCTGCAATGCAGGAAACTTGGGTTTAATCCCTGGATCAGGAAGATCCCCTGGAGAAGGGAATGGCGACCCACTCCAATATTTTTGCCTGCAAAATCCCATGGACAGAGGAGGTGGGCAGGCTACAGTCCATGAGGTTGCAAGAGTTGGACACAATTTAGTGACTAATCCACCACCACCACAACTATCTAGCAATTTCACACTTTGACAACTACCCAAGAAAATGAAAACATATGTCCATATAAAGACTTGTACATGAATATTCACAGCAGCATTAGTCATCATAGCCAAGGACTGGAAATAATCCAAATGTCCACTGGCAAGTGGAGGGATAAACAAAGACACAGAATATTTTCAACATGACAAGGATTCCTAGGTTGCCCTTCTTTAATCACACTCAATTCTCTTCCTCACTGTACCTCCCACTCTTCTCCCTGTCCTGCCCATGATCCCTGACAACTACTAAGTTCTCCTCAATTTGTATAATTCTGTCATTTCAAGAATGTTATATAATGAAATCATACAGATGGTAGCTAACCTTTTTGGATTGACTCTTTTCACTCATCACAATACCCTGGAGATTCATTCCAATTGTTGCATGTATCAATAATCCATTTCTTTCTTATTACTGAGTAGTATTCAAGGATATGAATTCCAGTTTCTTTAGTCATTCACCCATTGAGGAAAGTTTGATCTGTTTTTAGTTGTTGGCTATTTCAAATAAAGCTGTCATAGACATTCATTTACATGTTTTTACTTGAGGACAAGTTTTTATTTTTTCTGGGATAAACACTCAAGAGTATAACAGCTGGGTGTTATAGCAGTTGCATGTTTAGTTTAAGAAACTGCCAAACTGTTTTCCAGAGTATCTGGGAACTATCTTTTTAAAAGTTCTAGGCTGAGAACAAGAGCAGATCAAACCTACTGAATGGGTTTGGCGAGGCCAGGCTATGGAGAAGATAAATGAGCTAAAGCCAAAGGTGATGAGGCCCTGAGTGCTGGCAACAAGGATGATGCACCACAGTGCTGCCCTCAAACAGTGAGTTAGGTCCCCAGACGTGTGCTCTCCAGCAGTTGCTCCGTGTCCTTCACCAAGAAAGGTGATCATCAGAAGGCTACAAGGATGGTGACAAAACTGTTGACTTAAAACCTGACTGGGGCAAGGGCTCTATTCCCCAAAAGCCGTAGCTCTTGAGTTTTAAACTCATTCAAAAATCACCACTCAAACCTATGACAAGAGTTTAAACATGAAGCAAGTAATCCTCAATCCTCAGCTCAAAGATGGTTTACAGAATATGGAGCCCTGGTCAGCAGAGAGGAAATTCAAGAATCCTTTCATCATGTCTGATCTATACCAGAAGTTGGATAGTGATTCCGGGACAAGGACACTGCTCATGGATCCTACCTACCAGGAACTGATAGGGCAACACACAACAGGCCGTCTGACCCGGGCTAAAACTGCAAGATCCGTAGGTCATGACTACCCTCAGTGTCTCCTCCAAGGTGATCTGGGCAGTATGGATGAGGAGAAAGAAGCTGAGACATCTCCACCACCACTGTCTTCTCCCAAAAAGGAGACCAAGCCAAAGCCAATGGAAGAAAATCTTCCAGAGAATAAGAAGCAGGCACTGGAGGAAAAAGAGTTGGGGAAGGATGCCTGTAAGAGAAAGAAAAAAAAAACAACAAAACTTTGACTCAGCCTTAAATAGTACGACAGAACCAACACCAAGACCCCACCAACATGACTCACATGACCAATCAAGGAGCCAGGTACTTCACAAAGGATGACCAGAGTGAAAGTCAGGAGATTTGTGAGAAGGCCTTTGAAGAGCAGCTAAACAAGTGAGAAGAGTATCAGCAACAGATCGCCAAACCTTACACTCATATTGGAAGGGCCTACTCCATGGAAGGAAAGTATGCCGTCCATTTCTACAAGTCTCTGGCCGAGCACCAAACCCTGGACTGCATAAACCCAGAACAAAGGTAATGAATATATGCAGAAAGGGGACTATCCCCAGGCCAGAAACCATCAAATGGGAATCTGAGAGACACCAAATTGTACAGCAAGTGAGCTGCCTGCTCCATCGAACTCCTGGAGTTTCAGCTGCACACAAGGACTGTGAGAAATATATCCAGTTAGAACTGACTCTCACCAAGGGTTATCCATGGAAAGCAGCTTCCCTAAAAATCAACAAAGGACTATACAAAAGCCATGGATGTCCACTATAAGGCACTAGACCTGGACTCCAACTGTAAGCAGGTAGCTGACAGTCACCATGGCTACACGGTGTTACAGAACCACCAACACAACAGCCTTGAAGATGTGAAGAGATAGGCCATGGCCAAGGTGCAATAGATGAGTGACCTGGCCACGTGGCTTATCTTGGAACAGATGCTGAAGAACCCTGGCACTCAGCAGACACTTAAAGAATCCTGCAATAATGTGGAAGCTCCAGAAGCTTATGGAGGTGGGTCTGATTGCAATCGGGTGATGACTCACTCATCATCTCCTTCCCTTCACCCTCACATAGAAAAAGGAGCCAGAACTGTGGCAAGCAGCATGGAGCAGAAGGGACAGACAGGGAAAGGAGAAAAACTTATCTCTATGTTTATGGAGACCAATGTGGAAGACAGAGATTTGTACTCCAGTTATTCGTGTAGCCTCTCGGCCCTTCTTGCACTAACACTGTCTCTCTTGCTGCCCCCAGATTTCATGTCTCCCACCCCTGCTCCTCAGTCACTGTCCAAGCTGCTCTGCCATAGTTGGTGATTGGTAGGGTTGGGGGGTGGCGGTGGGCAGGGAGTGAAAGCGTTAGCCACTCAGTTGTGTCCTTGACTCTGCAACCCCATGGACTATAGCCCACCAGGTTCCTCTGTCCAAGGAGTTCTTCAGCAAGAATACTGGAGTGGGTAGCCATTCCCTTCTCCAAGGGATCTTCCCAACCCAGGGATCAAACCTGGGTCTTCTGCATTGCAGGCAGATTCTTTTACCATCAAAGCCACCTGCCAGGCAAAGGGGGAGGCTGTTCTTTCCAACCTCAGGTCCCAACTGTTTTCACACTATAAACTCTATGACCCCTTCACCAACAGAACCAGCCAGTCAGGCCTGGTTACACATTTTTAAAAAAAAAAAAGCAGGAAAGAAAAAGTCGTTCTGTTTATTGTTAATACCAGACAAGAGAAAGACAAAATATATCTTTGTTCAAGCTTAGGTCTTTTACAGGAAATAGGAAACCAGAAGTCTATTCAGATCTTATCATAGCTTAATTAATGAAAGAAGGTGCATTATTATCAAGGTTGTCTTTGGGGGAAAAAAAAAACCAACTGCTTAACAAAAGCAACTTAAAACTTCACAACTGTTTTTAATGTTGACCTAAGAGCTCCATGTTAGTAGAGCTTTCATGGTCTACTGATGTAATATTTGGCAATGAGCAGACTCTGAATGTTTTACTCAACATTTTGGGATTAAAACACAGGAAACATTCTTCCCATGTTCCCAAATGTATAACCTATTTATCTTGATTTATTTTCATAAAAGAACAAGCTCTCAGAATTATAGACACATGTTCTCATCCCCAAAACAAAATAAACCATGTCTTTGAAGCTGAAAAAGAAAACTTTCAGAAGATTTTTGAATAATTTAAAAGATTCTAAGCCTTGAGACATAATTTTCTGATCATGAAATCATTACTGCACAGCAAGTAATGATTCTCTTGAAATCTGAAGTCAACAGGACATCTGTGCAAGAGACAATCATGTTCTACCAGTACAGGACCATGCTCAAACTTAAAGCTTTTCAGTTTATGAAATATTTATGCACTCTAAACTGGGTTGAAAAATCTTCACGGGCATCTACCTGCGGCCAAACTATTCAGTGTTTTCTGCCTTTTCCACATATCAGCTGCCTAGAGTCCTACCCTCCCCAGTCAAGTATTTTATACTACTTTCTGCTGCTGCTGCGGCTGCTAAGTCGCTTCAGTCATGTCCGACTCTGTGCGACCCCATAGATGGCAGCCCACCAGGCTCTGCCATCCCTGGGATTCTCCTAAACAACTGTATTCCACCACATCTGAATATCTGAATGCAGATCATAGTTTCCAAAATACCTGGTGCAGGAAGGTCCCTATAATCACTATGCGGTCTGCAGTTCCTTTCATAAATACAAAAGTCACTTCTCATCTTTCATGACATTTCCCTTCTCATTCTATCCAGGCTGGAGCTGCTACAATGTCTGTCGTGTTCCTATTGGTTATGCACTATCAACACTCATTTTCCCCTGCAGCATTCTGTATTTATTCACTATTCTTATCTGGAAAATAAAAATTTTATTTAAATTAGTTTTTATAATTACTCTAGTATAATTCCTTCCTTTCCCACAATAACCTCTTATTAGTGTTGTAATACTGGCTTATAGAAGCCTTTCCTTGCATTGAATAAATATAACACATATTCAATGAGTGTCTACTATCCCACTGTGATTATCACTGGAAATTCTGTGGTGGAAAAGATGGATAAAGTTCCTACCTTAATGGAGCTACAGCCTAATGGTAAAGATAGACATTAAACAGATCATCACACAAGTAATTACAATGCTGGCAAGCATATGAAAAAAAATGCTACAAATGTACATATAAAGGGACAAGTAGTCGGCAGGAATTGTAGACTAGCAAAAAATGATGCTTAACCTGAGATCTGATAATAATTTGGAGTTAACAGAGACAAAGGGAAGGCGTGTGTCACTAGAGTGCAAAGGATTTTGGCATAGTTAGGAACTCACAGAATGTCACTGTGTCTGGAACTTAGAGCATAAAGGGGAGAAAGCTACAGAGGAAGCTGGGGCCAGGTCATGCTGAGTCTGGTAGGCTCTGAATTTTATTCAAATTGTATTTGAAATATTTGTAAGTAAGGGACTGCTATGACCAGCCTGCACTTTAAAAGCACCACTCCTGGAAAAGAAAATAACCATTTGGGTTAGATGATGGGGAGAACAAAAGTGGATGAAGGAGGACTATTAGGAATCTTTTATAGATGCCTAGAAGAGAAATGATGGCTTTCTTGGATAATTGGGTTGGCACTGAAGAGGAAAAATACCTTAAATGTAGAACTAATGAGACGTGATTTTTAGCCAGTGCAGCTGAATGACTTAGACAAGTTTAAAGTATATGATTTCTGTTTGGAAAGTTTTTTCTTATTTTTTTATTTACTTTTTTAATTGAAGGATAATTGCTTTGCAGAATTTTGTGTTTTCCTGTCATACGTCAATAAGAATCAGCCATAGGTACACCCATATCCCCTGTGTTTGGGAGATTTTTGAGTAGGGGCTAGAATAAAAGTTCTAGGTTGATAGATTTTTTTTTTTTTTTTTTTTTTGCTTTTTTGTTCACTGCCTCCAGAGATATTCATGTTGGAGGTGTTGGACAGGCAATGAGGTCATATGCAATTGCAGTTCAGAAGAGAGATTTGGGTTGGTATTAAAAATGTGACAATCAGCAGGATGTAGCGTGGATCCTCTCAGAAGCCAGGACAATATGGAGCTCCTCTAAAGGAAGGCTGAAGAGTAGGAAAGTCAAGATGAAGGATTGTGCCCAGCTCACTTGCTAAGAGCTCTTTGCAGCACTACATGATTGTCAAAGCACTTAATCTTTCTCATCATATTCTCTGTGAGGCCCAGTCCCCTAGTATCTCCCATTACTGTCTTCAGTTTGGACCTGTCCCACAGGAATACTAAGCCCTTCATCTCCCTCTCTTCACTCCTCCTTTCAAGAGCAGTGGATGGAAAGAAATGTAGGAAAATGGGTTATAGTATAAAATGGAACATGATGCCAAATTATTGATGGAAGATATAGATTTAATGCTTGACCCTTTCCGGAGAAGGCAATGGCACCCCACTCCAGTACTCTTGCCTGGAAAATCCCATGGACGGAGGAGCCTGGTGGGCTGCAGTCCATGGGGTCGCAAAGAGTTGGACACTACTGAGTGACTTCACTTTCACTTTTCACTTTCATGCATTGGAGAAGGAAATGGCAACCCACTCCAGTGTTCTTGCCTGGAGAATCCTAGGGATGGCGGAGCCTGGTGGGCTACTGTCTATGGGGCCACACAGAGTCGGACACGACTGAAGCGACTTAGCAGTAGCAGACCCTTTCCAGCTATCAACTGGGCCCAAGTCAGACTGGTACGGTAAATTTTTTAGCCAAGAAGTCATTTCTATGCTGTTTATAACTCAGCATACATTTCATACTTAATTTCTCCTTAATAAAATAATAGTTAATAAAATGAGATCTTTTCATAGTCTGACAGCTGCTAAAGCGGCAAATTTTCTAAAAACCAAACTGGTTAGAGCCAGTTTCATTTTTAGAATTACCCAACTTATAGAACAATTAATTCAAAAGTGTAATTTGTTTATTCTATCTCCTGTGCTTAACAGAATGTAAATTGCACTAGGTAACCAGCGCAAATTGTCACCAAAATGGAGAAGCCAGAAGTCACTGAGAGTTATCTTAAAAAACAAAAACAACGCCCGAACACTCTGCTCTGTGTCCAGAATAATTAAACATTACTTCTTTCATAAGCAAGTTGAAATGACTTCTTTTCAAAAGAGGAGATTAAATGTACATTCTGCTTAAGATACTTTTCTCAGTGCATGACCCTCCAAACATCTCTAGTTAATGAAGTTGATTGAAAAAATAGGGCTATCATCATAACTAATTTTATATCATTAGATGAAAAGAGTTCAAATTTTTAAATCCCTGGTCCAGGAAGATCCGAAAAGCCATGGAGCAGCTAAGCCCCCGTGCACCACAACTATTGAGCCCGCGTGCCACACCTGCTGAAGCCTGTACACACCTGAAGCCCGTGCTCCACAGCAAGAGGAGCCACGCAATGAGAGGCCTGTGCGCTGCCGTGAAGCGTCACATTCCCCACAACTAGAGAAAGCGCTGGAGACCCACCACAGCCAAAATTAAAAACCAAATAAGTAAACAATTTAAAAAAAACCTGTTAGTCTAATGAAAGTGTGGTTAGTCCAGTGACATGCAAACAGGTCATTCTATAAAATGGGAATAATGATGCCTGCCTCAAAAAACTGCTGTGAGAAATAAATTAACATTTGGAAAGCATTCAGAACAGCCTCTGTGATACACAGAAGCCAAATTATTTTTGGCTGCTATTGCTGCTGTAACTACTTACAGATATAGCTCCTGTTTATCTGCATTAAAGAGATCCTCAGGGTGGGGGTTACAGTTATGTTGAAATTACAGTGATTATTACAACAGGCCCCCTAATCCTTGGGGGTAAATTCTAAGACCCCCAGGAGATATCTGAAACTGCAGACAGTACTGAACTCTCTCTCTATTTTTTCCTATACACATATATCTATGATAAAGTTTAACTTATAAATCAGGCACAGTAAGAGATTAATAATAATAGCTAATAGAATAATTACTACACTGTAATAATGGTTAATAGAACAATTATTATACACTGTAATAAAAGTTACATGAATGTGATCACTCTTTCTTTCAAAACATCTTGTACAAATTTAATACCTGTTCCATCTTAACAAAGCATGTAACATGCATTATGGCTATAATATGTGGTTTGAGGTACACCAACAAAACTAGCATGAATTCCTTTTTCCTTTTTCACAAAATCACAGATAAAAGGTCTTTGCGACCTTGGTATACAATTTTTTTTCTTTAGTTGAAGACTTGTATCTTTTCAATTAAAGGAAGAACTTTTTGGCTTCTCTTTGGCATATTCAAGTTGCCAGCATCACTACTCTTGGACATTGGAGCCGTTATTAAGTAAAATAAAGGTTACTTGAACACAAGCACTAAAATACTGTGACTCCATCTGATAACCAAGATTGTGCTAAATGACTACTGGGCAGGATATGCTAGACAAAGGGGTGATTCATGTCCCATGTGGGATGGGGCAGGTTGATGAGAGAGAATTGCATGCATCTTAAAATTTATGAATTGTTTATTTCTGGAATTTCCCATGTAATATTTTTTCACTGATCTCACACGCTATAGCACTCATCTCACACACTAGCAAAGTAATGCTCAAAATTCTCCAAGCCAGGCTTCAACAGTATGTGAAACTTGAACTTCCAGATGTTCAAGCTGGATTTAGAAAAAGCAGAGGAACCAGAGATCAAAATGCTAACATCCTCTGGATCATCGAAAAGCATGAGAGTTCCAGAAAAACATCTATTTCTGCTTTATTGACTGCTCCAAAGCCTTTGAAAACTGTGTGGATCACTAAAAACTATGGAAAAGAGATGGGAATACCAGACCACCTGACATTCCTTCTGAGAAATCTTTATGCAGGTTAAGAAGCAACAGTCAGAACCGGACATGGAACAACAGACTGGTTCCAAATTGGGAAAGGAATATGTCAAGGCTATATATTGTCACCCTGATTATTTAACTTACATGCAGAGTACATCATGCAAAATGCCAGGCTGAATGAAGCACAAGTTGGAATCAAGATTGCCAGGAGAAATATCAATAACCTCAGATACGCTGATGACACCACCTTATGGCAGAAAGTGAAGAGGAACTAAAGAGCCTCTTGGTGAAAATCAAAGAGGAGAGTGAAAAAGTTGGCTTAAAGCTCAACATTCAGAAAACGAAGATCATGGCATCTGGTCTCACCACTTCATGGCAAATAGATGGGGAAACAATGGAAATAGTGAGAGACTTGATTTTGGGGGGCTCCCAAATCACTGCAGATGGTGACTGCAGCCATGAAATTAAAAGACGCTTGCTCCTTGGAAGGAAAGTATGACCAACCTAGACAGCATATTAAAAAGCAGAGACATTCCTTTGCCAACAAAGGTCTGTCTAGTCAAAGCTATGGTTTTTCCAGTAGTCATGTATGGATGTGAGAGTTGGACTTAAAAGAAAGCTGAGCACTAAAGAATTGATGCTTTTGAACTGTGGTGTTGGAGAAGACTCTTGAGAGTCCCTTGGACTGCAAAGAGATCCAACTAGTCCATCCTAAAGGAAATCAGTCCCGAATATCCATTGGAAAGACTGATGCTGAAACTCCAACACTTTGGCCACCTGATGTGAAGAACTGACTGACTGGAGAAGACCCTGATGCTGGGAAAGACTGAAGGTGGGAAGAGAAGGGGTTGACAGAGGATGAGATGGTTGGATGGCATCACCAACTGAATGAACATGAATTTGAGCAAGCTCTGGGATTTGGTGATGGACAGGGAAGCCTGGCATGCTGCAGTCCATAGCGTCACAAAAAGTTGGACATGATTGAGTGACTGAACTGAACTGAATACTTTTGGACCATGATTGACCATGGGTAACTGAAATCATACAAAGCAAAACTGTGGCTAAACAAGGACTACTGTACTTTCAAAAATAGGTTACATTGGTTCCTAAGCAGGAATTCTGTATATAAATAAAATAATTTTTAAGACACTAGAAGAGCCACCATTCAAAAAACTTCTTTAAAAAAGACTTCTTTAAGCACATAATTGCTTTTTGGGGAATATCACTAAGAAAGTAAATTTTCCTTACACTACCACATTCCCCTAGCAGCCGTGCCAGTTTGCCTGAGACAGCCTGAGAACTGTTTCCAGGAACCAGTGCTGGAAGGGAGTTCGTTGCAAGAGGTGACAAGGCCAATGACCTTGGCTAATACACATCTCAATTCTGAAAATCATTGATTTACTTCTTCCATTATCAGTCATTCTTACTTTTCCTAACAGTCAGATGCTAGTTCCCTGTCTCCTGTTCCACACTTTGTAATTCCCTACACCTACTCAGAGTTTGTCCTGACCCTCAGTTTGTCTTGGCTCTTCTCAATGCTTCCTGGAATATCAGAACAGGCCAATCACTGGATTCACCTCTGGATGGTTCTGACTCCCTCTCTCAAATCTACAGTCTTTACGGAGGCCCTGTGGCAGTTTCTCTGGTCCTGCCTTCCTGTAGGCCTGTTTGGGACTGTCTGCACCTTAGTATTGGGTTGACCAAAAAGTTCCATCAAGTTTTTTTCATGTTTGCAAAGTTCAAATGAACTTTTTGGCTGACTCAGTATAAAAGATGATTGAGGAAATTGCTGCATACCTACAGGCTCCTTTAGCTTTGAAGAGTTGTGAGTTCTCCTGAACTCTTTTCTTGCTTTCTGTTCTGTATCCTCCTCCCCCGAATGAACATTTTATAAGAAATAGAAGGAAGGATAAGCATGCTAGTGGGTAGATGGGTACCAATCATTGTGACCCATTTCAAAACTCTTTTCTCTCCTTCCTCCTATCCTATAATACAATCTGCAGCAAAAAAGCTGGGTTACTTTCCTTCTGAGCTCCCATGATGAAGTTGGGAGGGGATCTGTCCAGAGTTGACTGACCAAGCTTTTTCATTTTGGCTCTTCAGAAGGAATCAAGAAGAAAATCCAGCTGATGTGGCAAAATCCCCCAACGTGTCCACCAGTGGAAACACCGAGAAGCACAGATCTTCCTGGCTTACTGCAAACACAGACCAGGACAAGTTAGAGCCATAGACCACTTCCCATACGAGCTCTACTCACTCCAGGGAGATGATCCAAACTTAAGGGTTACTGGTGCTTCTGAATTCACACAGACTGTTGAGCCACGTCTCAAGAAGCAAGTGGAGGGCTTTCTTGCTCTTCCACTGCCTGTTAGCCTGCAGCAGGTAAAACCCACTCCACTAGAGAGGACCTACCACTAATTTTCTAAAGTGAACCAACCACTGGAACAACATTCCGAAATAAATAGGAATGAATCACTGACACACACATGAATGAACCTTAAGATAATCATGCTGAGTGGAAGCCAGGAAACTTAAGAGCACTCACTGTGTTTCTACTTACAAAAAGTTCCACATAATGTAAACTCATCTGCAGTGACAGGAAATACATCAATGGTTACACGAGGATTACTTGAGGTTACTTGAGGGAGGGAACCCACAAGAAGGAAGGGAGAAAAGGATAACAACATGGCAGAAGGAAACTTTTGTGGGTGATGGATATCTTCATTATCCTGACTTTGGTACTGATTTCATGAGTGTATACACATGTCAAAACTTACTAAATTGTAAACTTAAAATATGTACTACTTATTGCAGGTTAATTATATCTCGATAAAACTTTAAAAAATGTGCCTCCACCTCCAACTATTAATATGGTAAATCTATTACTAAATATAAAAAGCTAAATCAACTCTGCATTCATGGAAATAAATCTCATGTGGTTATGACACATGAGTTTCATAATGTAGTATTGGATTCTGTTTGCCAATATTCTTTTTTGCATTCTCCCTCTTTTTATTTTATCTTGTATTTCTTTAGGTAGCTATTTTACTGTCAATATTGGAAAGTCCCATTATCTGAATTTCATGTGATCTAAACTACTGTTTGTTGTGTTTGCAGACTTTCACTCAAACAAACATGAATTTGCTTTCTTGGACTTCCCTTGTGGTCCAGTGGTTAAGAACCTGGCTGCCAATGCAGGGGACATGGGTTACATCCGAAGACCAGGAAGATCCCACATGCCAAGGAGCAACCAAGCCCAAGTGCCACAACCACTGAAGCCCATGTGCTCTGGAGCCCACGAGCGGCAGCTACTGAGCCCACACACTTTGCTCCAGGACGGGCTGGCTTTTATTTACTTACAGCCTTGATTTCAGCTCACAGTTTTTTCTTTTGCTCTTCAGAATTTACTTCCCTGCAAACTCAGTCATTTTTAAATTATATATTCGTTGTTCAGGATCTATATGCATTTCAGCAGGGCAGCTTTTCAGAATATCTTACCCATAATACTGCCAAAAATGGACCCGCACTATGAGACTATCTTTTTTTAATTAAATTGGAGCTCTGTGTTACATAGAATTTGGTCAGAAAGCAATCAGTATGTGAGTAGAAGTCTTATTCACCTTTCGTAGGCTATGCCTTTGGACTTTTTATCTTCAGGGTTTTGTGGATAATCTTTCCACAGTTTTCTAAACTGTCGATTGTGGCCACTGGGGACAGGAGACACAAATAACAAATTCTGAGAGTTGGACTGTGAAGAAGGCTGAGCGCTGAAGAATTGATGCTTTTGAACTGTGGTGTTGGAGAAGACTCTTGAGAGTCCCTTGGACTGCAAGGAGATCCAACCACTCCATTCTGAAGGAAATCAGCCCTGGGATTTCTTTGGAAAGAATGATGCTAAAGCTGAAACTCCAGTACTTTGGCCACCTCATGCAAAGAGTTGACTCATTGGAAAAGACTCTGATGCTGGGAGGGATTGGGGGCAGGAGGAGAAGGGGACGACAGAGGATGAGATGGCTGGATGGCATCACCGACTCGATGGACATGAGTCTGGGTGAACTCCGGGAGTTGGTGATGGACAGGGAGGCCTGGTGTGCTGCGATTCATGGAGTCGCAAAGAGTCGGACACGACTGAGCAACTGATCTGATCTGATCTGATGGTGCTTTATAGCATGTTACCAAGAATGAGAGTTGTGAATTTCTCAGTTCTATGATTCTCTTCTCTTAGCTTAGACAGCCAGAGATCATTAGGCTTTGCATGTTTTATTAATCACACACTCACCATATCACAACCAGTGACCACAATCATTACAGCACAGAAACAAAGAACCATCTCAGAAGACCACGCAGTCTGGCTGGCTTTCTCACAATACAACATAACCTTTTCTTTAGCATCAGTATGAGCTCAAGGAAATGTGGAATATTCCTATGAAGTTGAACCACATGAACCAAGTCAACGTGTCACAATGATTGCAGATCAGGTGTGAGAAGCAACCTAAAGGATTCACACATCAATCAAAGTTTGCATTTCCCACCTGTGGTGGACAACCCACACCAGAAAGAGGGCGAAGACCAGCCCTGGTGCTTGGGATATTGAGCTGTTACTAGGTATCAATATTAAGAGCCATACCTGTCCTAATTTTTTTTTTTTTTAGCCATTCTCAGTTTACATTTTATGGGAATCAAGTGGAAATTCCCACATGATTACTTTCTCTGATTGTTGTTTTCAGGCTAGATCTCACCAAAGATGGAAAATTCCCACCTGAAAAAGAAGGGATTAAAACTACAGAGTGGGCATGGCGCTCAGTCAGTCCTGCCTTGGTGCTCAAAGGCCCTGCCATCGCCCAGTCTCTCTGGTTGTTTCTGGCCCACTATCTCACTTCTTCCTCACCTCTTCAGCTAGTGGGTCTCAAATTGTTGTCTGCAACAAGATCACAGGGGAACTTCCTAAAAACATTTTGTTTTAAAAAGTCCTGATTTCACTTAAAAACTAGTAAGTGAATCCTGAGCATATATCCAGAGAAAACCAATATTTGAAGATACATGTACACCAATGTTCACTGCTGCACTATTTATAATAGTCAAGATGTGAAAGCAACCTAAGTGTCCATCAACAGATAAATGGATAAAGAAGATGTGGTATATATATACAGTGAAATATTGTTTAGTCTTTAAATCATGTCCAACTCCTTTGTGACCCCATGGACTGTAGCCTACCAGGCTCCTCTGTCCATGGGATTTCCCAGACAAGAATACAGGAGTTTGTTGCCATTTCCTTCTCCAGGGGATCTTCCTGGGATCAAACCTATGTCTCCTGCATTTCAGGTACATTCATTACCACTGAGCCACCTGGGAAGCCCAATGAAATATTACTCAGCCATTAAAAAGAACAAAATAATGCCATTTACAACAACATGGATGAAGACAAATATCATATGATATGGCTTATATGTGGAATCTAGAAAAATGATAAAAGTGAACTTATTTATAAAACAGAAAGAGACTTGTAGACATATAAAACTTATGGTTGCTAAAAGGGAAATGTAGGAGGTGGGGTGAGGGAAGAATTAGTAGGTGGGGTTAATATGTGTGCGTGCATGCTCAGTCGTGTCTGACTCTTTTCAAACCCATGGACTGTAGCCTGCCAGACTCATCTGTCCATGGATTTTTCCCGGCAAAAATACTGGAATGGGTTGTCATTTCCTTCTCCAAGGGCTCCTCCTGACCAAGGATCAAACTCATACCTCCAGTATCTCCTGCATTGGTAGGTGGATTCTTTACCATTGTGTCACCTGAGAAGCCTGGATTAACATATACACACTACTACATATAGATAACCAACAAGGATGTGCTGTATAGCACAGGGAGCTACAGTTAATATTTTGTAATAACTATAAGGGAAAAGAATCTGAAAAAGAATGTGTGTGTGTGTGTGTATGTGTGTGGAGGAGGAGATGGTTAGATAAGCATCACTGACTCAGTGGACATGAGTTTGAGCAAACTCCAGGAGAAAGTGGAGGACAGAGGAACCTGGTGGGCTACAGTCCATGGGGTTGCAAACAGTCAGACAAGACTGAGCGAATAACACTTGCACTTTTCACTTTCAGGCACCATCTGAGCAAACTGCCACAACTACTCTAAGGTGGGCTCTTTTATTATCTCTGCTTTATAAGTGAGGAGATTGAGGCCCTAGGTATTCAATAATTTGCCCTAGATTACACAAATAGAAAATGAAATCATGATTCAAACCCTTGATCCTACCACTAGAAGAAAATAAAGCCCAGAGAAATGATGCTATTTGTATAAAACCATGCAGTTGGCTAGTCCTGGAGGCAAAACCAAGACTTCAGTCTTCTGACTCCCCATGCAGGAGTCTGGGATCACCAGGGGTTGTGAACAGACTTAGAAAACATTTTTAGCTGTCAGCTGGACAGAGAGACTTGCTCAGAGGGCTAGGGGTAGGAAATGTACTCGGACGGCAAAGTCAAGTACCTATGTCTTCACCTGTAGCTGGAAAAATAATCTGACTGCATGTAAAATCCTTGCCTTCTGATAAAGTGGATTAAGGCTTCTCCTCACTTCCCATCAACACCAGACCAAAACTACTTCCACATGACCAGAAAGATAGTGAAGAATAAAGTACACATCAAAAAAGACACAGTTGGGATTGTTCAAGGACATTGTTGCCATGGAAAGATGTACCCCGGGGGTGGATAGTGCAACTGCAGAGGAATAGGAGGATTTTAAGGGGATGATTTCCTGGAATTAAGAGTTCCCTAATTTAGACTTACTAAATTGGAATTCATGATAATTCTGGGAAGCACTGAGCTAAAGATGATATACCGGGATATACACATCGTGATATAATAAGATGTATTTATGTTTTTATAGGATACTATTGGGAAAGGAATGCCTAAACTATTTGTGAGAATAGTCTTCAAACTTCCAAATTGTTTGGAGCAGATGAAATGTTATGAGTAATAAACTTGACAGGGCTCTAAGGAGAGTTGTCTTTAGTTCCCTGGGCACTTTGGAGAAAATTCAGATTTCTAGGCTTTCTCTCAGATACTGATTCCTTAGGCTGTCTGCAGGCCTGGGAGTTTCTTAAAGCATCAGCAGGTGTTTCAAATGCAATTGACTCATGCACAGTTTTAGGGAATCTCTGCTAATTATACAACCATGCACCTTACCCACTTGTTATTATCTATTATTATCCATTTACTTATTATTATCTATCATTTATTAACAGATACCTTAAGGACTTCCAGTCCTATAATAATTGAAATCTAGGAAGCCTTTCAAAAATGCCTTGTGAAATTTGCCATTACTAATTTTTCACAAACTGGACCTTTATCCTTCAACGATTTATCACGACTGCAGTTATACCAGATTAGTAAAATTTCATTTGCAACTGGCAGTCCCACACTCCACAGAAGTTGTAATTATGACAATGTACCTGGAACCTGAAGACTCAGCCCCACTCCAGGCTCTCCCAATAGTCCTTAATAAGTAGAATTTAAGAACCAAATGACCGCCACTGTACCTTAGGTCTGGACATCCTAAAAATGGTCCTGGTACCATGTTCCAGCCTGATCTCCAACTCCAGTAGCAGCATCTTTGTACCCAAGTCCCAGTACAGGGGTCTTTCCAGATTCTTTTTCATCAGTGATTTTTTTGTGTGTGTTCTGACCCCAAAGGCCAAAACCCCACCAATAAGCCAGCAATGGGCCTTTTTTTAGCTTTCTGACTTGACCTCTGACCATGTACTCTCATGAGATTTCCCGATGGTCCAGCTGCCTTCACGGATTACCTTCCATCATCCTTTGAAGAAACTTCCTCATCATCTCCCACCTTCTGCTGGGTCTATTTGCCATGGCCCTTCTCCAACCCAGTTCAAGTTCTGATTTTGATTGTGTTTCTTAAAGCCTTGGCACTCCCCCAAATACAGTGTTTTCTGGAATAATACCTCTGGCATACTTAAGAGATATTAAATTTCTGGTTATAATCACTTAAACAATAAACCTCTGAATCAATTTTAGAAATAAAATCCTCACATTTTTTACTACAACAAAAAAGAAGCAGACTCACAGACAGCAAACTAGTGGTTACCAATGGGGAGAAGGAAGTGGAGAGGGGCAATATAAGAGTAGGGGACTAAGTTTGTATTAATATATAAACTACTATGTATAAAATAGATAAATTATAAGGATGTATTGTAAACACAGAAAATAGAGCCAGTATAATAACTATAAATGGAGTATAACCTTTGAAAATAGTGAATCATATTTCATACCTGGAAAAAATAATATTGTATATAAACTATATTTCAATAAGAAAACCCTCATATATTTTTAACAGAATTTAAATTTTCTGTTTTTTCGGGATAGTTCTTTGTATTTTCTTCAAGTTCATGAATAATGGATCACATTCCTTGTAAGATGTCACATTACATTTGCAGCATACAAATACACAGTTTCTTAAAATGGCCTCCTGTCAAATACATATGATTTCTATTTGTCTGCTGTTAATGTAATTGACTAAACACTGGATTCTACTGATTATGCTTTCCCTTGTAAGCCACTTACTTTATAGGCATAAGCAGCTGTGTTTATGCTTCTGTGATTTGGGTTTTATTATCAAGTTTTCAGCACTCAATTCAAGAGCAATAGTCAGTCTAAGCACTCAGGCACCAGCTGGCACTTCTTTACTGATAAAGGCAGTTTTCCATCAACACTTGTGTATGTCATGTAGAAGGAGATACAAAACCACCACAAGCACGATGATTGTGCACGTGAACAGGAAGAAGAAAATACTGTTACCTTTTCAGGAAAGAACTGATCAACAGTCAAAGACCTGAATTTAACCAAGAATGTAAATACTTCCTCTCCTGACCCTCCCTCAACAAAGAACGATGAAGAGTTTTGCTTTTTAACTCAGGAATGTGGTTATAAGTATTCAGAAAGGAGGAGTTAAGAGAGGCAGGTAGCCAGAGGGGGAAGGGAGAAAGGCTGACAGAAAGTAGCTACCAGGAGGATGAGGCGAAAAAAAAAATCCATGCAGAGAAACTGCAGGAAAAGGAGCCAAGGGAAGGATACTGCGGGAACAGACTCACACACAGGAGAAATATTGTGGCAAGAAGCTCCATAGTCCTCCAGCCGGTGTTTGCTTTCCAAACCTCTGTGACACATGACTACAGTTAGTTATTTCGACAATCTCATGAAGAAGAATATTGGATGAAGGACTGGTTTAAAACCTGGTTGACATTTATTTTTGCCTTGTGTATTGTTGATTAGATGGTTCTCCAGGGTTTCAGCTTTTCTTTGGAAAGTGTTTTTTAATTGCACAAGAAATCTTTTGGTAGAAGAAAAAAAAAAATGATGACTAAAATCTAAGTTCAAGCTCTATCCCCGGTCCTTCCCACCCCAACCATTTTATAGATTTTGGTGAAAATTCTTTCATACCTTATATTTTACATACATGTATGAACTTAATGTATGTGTTTCATTCAGGTTTCCATCAGATAAACAGAACTTTTTAATGTCCATGGGATTAATAGTAATAGTCATGGCCTCTCTTTCATTTTGGATAGTAATAATTTGTGTCTTGTTTCTTTTTTTCTTGGCTATCTAGCTAGAGGTTTATCAGTGTTATCTTTTCAAAGAACCAGCTTTGATTTTGTTAATTTTCTCTGTTAAGTTCCTATTTTCAATTTCATTGATTTATGCTCTAATTTTTTATCATTTATTTTCTTCTTCTTGCTTTAGGTTTATATTACTATTCTTTGTCTAGTTTCTTAAGGTGGAAGCTTAGATTACTGATTATAGATCTTTCTTATCTAATATATGCATTCAAAGCTATGAAATTCCCTTTAAGCACTGCTTTTGCTGCATTTCACTATTTTGACAAGTTGTGTTTTCATTTTTTATTCTGCTAAAAGAACATTTATATTTCTCTAGAGCCTTCTATAACCCACAGTATTTTTCAGAAGTCTGTTGTTTAATCTCCATTTAGTGGGGATTTCCCAGCTTTCTTTCAGTAATTAATTTTTAGTTTAATTTCATTGTGGTCTAAAAACATACTTTGCATGATTTCTATACATTCATATTTGTTGAGTTATGTTTTATCTGTATTAATTACTAGAATGTAGTCTATCTTTGAGAATGTTCCATGTGAGCTTGAGAAGAATGCATATCCTGCTGTTGTTAAATCTGATTGACAGTTGATCGACAGAAATGTTCAGTTTAACTAAAACATCTTTACTGATTTTCTGCCCACTAGAACAGTCAATTATTATTGTACCCACAGTATTTAAACTACTTTAATTCTAAATTTTGAAGTATAATAAAGAGTCAAATGGACATGTGTATGTGTATGTTTAACAATAAAGAGCTTGCTACTTCTTACATTCTAGAGTGGTTACCAGCTAAAACTTTCAGCATGGAGCAAGTATAGAAAAACCAGCTGCAAAGTAATATGGAACATCTAACTAGAGTAGACGGGAAAATGTAAGAATATTTATGTAAGCACCTGTTTGGTAAACTTAATACAATGCTAGTCCCTCTGTTTTATAAATAAACTTTCCCTCTGCCTTAACATGAAAGAATTTTAATTCTATATAAACTGGGAAGCCTCTTTATAATAATACAATATGAAAATAATCTCATAATTTTAGTAACTGTGATCTTTACAACCTTGGTATAAATGCTTTCCTAGAAAATCATTTTCTAAAATATTTGTTTAAGTCATTTAAATATCCAGCACTCATGGGTAAGATGATAGCTTATCACCTAGTGTAAATAGCTGGATTTTTCCTGTAAACTCTAATTTCCTCTCAAAAATAAATCTTCATCTTTAGTTGGATCAAGATGGCAAACTTCCCTATGCCTTCCAACCTCCAGGAAAGAGAAAAAAAATGTATTTCTGAAAATAATAAATTATTAACAGCACTAGATAATAATAAAGGGATCAAAAATTCTGAGGAATACTTGAAAAACAAAAAGTAGACAAAATCAGATCTCTGGGGGAAATCAGAAACAAGAGCCCAAAACAAGACTCAAAAAGAAGGCTGCTATTGCAAGGGATTACTTTCAAGGAAGCTGCAAGTTCAAAGGACCCAGGAAGTAAAAGGAGGTCACTGGGCACATTTTAGGGTGGCCAAGTGGTAAGCTTGAGTTGGAACCCTGCCCCCTCCCTCACTTGCACTTGCTGAGTAGAGTGTGTCTTCTGGCTATGGGACTCTATTTTGAGCTTTTTGCTTTGTGTTTTTATTTTATTTTTTGGATGGAGGCTTGCATGGGAACTAGCTGATGAGTGATAGCTTGCTACAGGCTAAAATGGGAACTATCGCCTCTGGTCTCAGCAAGGCAGGGCAGTGCCCCAGTTTTACTGTTTTACTACTAGCTTTATGGCTTACCATCCCTCTGGGAAATAGACACCCAGAAGATAAACTATGGCACACCCTTTATAAAGCATTAGGTCTTGCCTTTCTCCTACAATTTACAGAAGCTGGCTAACAGAACACCAGATTAAAAGATGCGAGGACAGAGCACTTCTTCACATTTCTCATGATTCTATGTGAAGTTGCTTTGGCTAAACTAATATGTCTGGCCTCCTCAATGCCAAATCACCCACACACTTTTCCCATGACTTAAGTCTGTTGATGTCACATCTGTCCAAGAATTCAGTTCAGTTTAGTTCAGTTGCTCAGACGTGTCCAATTCTTTGCAACCCCATGGACTGCACTACGCCAGGCTTCCCTGTCCATCACCAACTCCCGGAGTTTACTCAAACTCATGTCCATTGAGCTGGTGATGCCATCCAACTATCTCATCCTCTGTCGTCCCCTTCTCCTCTCACTTTCAATCTTTCCCAGCATCAGGGTCTTTTCTAATGAGTCAGCTCTTTGCATCAGGTGGCCAAAGTATTGGAATTTCAGCTTCAACATCAGTCCTTCCAATGAATATTCAGGATTGATTTCTTTTAGGATGGACTCACTGGATCTCTTTGTTGTCCAAGGGACTCTCAAGAGTCTTCTCCAACACCACAGTTCATAAGCATCAATTTGTTTCTTGTTAATACTATCCCTACGAAGCTTTTAAAACAGCACCAAAGGAGATCAATATCAGCATAAACTGAAGACAGTGCAGCAAAAAGATGTTAAGAATAGTGCTGCTTTAAATAATAGAGAGTTAACAATAGTTGGTTTTTGTCTCCTTTTAAACAAGCTTGCTCAGAGGACATACCAATCTAGACTGTCCCCAGTCTCTATAACTGAATCCAAAGGGGCCTATCAGTTCTATTACCTTCTCTATATACATGAAGGACAGTGTTCTGTTTCTCTACAGAAGAAAACTAATCCGAGTGAGGCATTTCACTAGGTTTAGGACTCACCAGTCAAGAAAATGCTTAAACATCCCTGGGGGGCACAGAGCTTCACTAGAGCCTTGTGTGACCTTCTACTCTCATCTAGGATACTTGGCAACCACCAAAGTGAATTAGTCATGCATGTCAGACAATTAATAGCATACCCAGTGCTATCATACCCTAAAGATCCTACTGCAATTTTATCAATCTCAAGTAGAATGAGTCCACTGACCAGAGGACAAAGTCTATTTAAGGCAAACAACAGAAGATACCAGACCAAGATTCATTTCTTTTCAGTTTAATTAATCCTAATTCTTGCCCTTGCCATTTGGCAGATTCCTTTTTCTGATTTAAGAGCTTCTATTAAGATAATCACATAATCTCCCACCTCATCCACAGCAATGTATTCAGTTCAGTTCAGTTCAGTCATGCAGTCGTGTCTGACTCTTTGTGACCCCATGAATCACAGCACACCAGGCCTCCCTGTCCATCACCAACTCCTGGAGTTCATTCAAACTCATGTCCATTGAGTCAGTGATGCCATCCAGCCATCTCATCCTCTGTTGTCCCCTTCTCCTCCTGCCCCCAATCCCTCCCAGCATCAGAGTCTTTTCCAATGAGTCAACTCTTCGCATGAGGTGGCCAAAGTATTGGAGTGTCAGCTTCAGCATCAGTCCTTCCAATGAAGACCCAGGACTGATCTCCTTTACGATGGACTTGTTGGAGAGTCTTCTCCAACACCACAGTTCAAAAGCATCAATTCTTCAGTGTTTAGCTTTCTTCACAGTCCAACTCTCACATCCATACATGACCACTGGAAAAACCATAGCCTTGACTAGATAGACTTTGTGGGAAAGTAATATCTCTGTTTTTCAATATACTATCTAGGTTGTTCATAACTTTCCTTCCAAGGAGTAAGCATCTTTTAACTTCATGGCTGCAATCACCATTTGCAGTGATTTTGGAGCCCAAAAAAATAAAGTCTGACACTGTTTCCACTATTTTTCTCCATCTATTTCCCATGAAATGATGGGACCAGATGCCATGATCTTCGTTTTCTGAATGTTGAGCTTTAAGCCAACATTTTCACTCTCCACTTTCACTTTCATCAAGAGGCTTTTGAGTTCCTCTTCACTTTCTGCCATAAGGGTGGTGTCATCTGCATATCTGAGGTTATTGATATTTCTCCTGGCAATCTTGATTCCAGCTTGTGCTTCTTCCAGTCCAGCATTTCTCATGATGTACTCTGCATATAAGTTAAATAAGCAAGGTGACAATATACAGCCTTGACGTACCCCTTTTCCTATGTGGAACCAGTCTGTTGTTCCATATCCAGTTCTAACTGTTGCTTCCTGGCCTGCATATAGGTTTCTCAAGAGGCAGGTCAGGTGGTCTGATATTCCCATCTCTTCCAGAATTTTCCACAGTTTATTGTGATCCACACAGTCAAAGGCTTTGGCATAGTCAATAGAGCAGAAATAGATGTTTTTCTGGAACTCTCTTGCTTTTTCCAATGACCCAGCTGATGTTGGCAATTTGATCTCTGGTTCCTCTGCCTTTTCTAAAACCAGCTTGAACATCTGGAAGTTCACAGTTCACGTATTGCTGAAGCCTGGCTTGGAGAATTTTGAGCATTACTTTACTAGTGTGTGAGATGAGTGCAATTGTGCGGTAGTTTGAGCATTCTTTGGCATTTCCTTTGGGATTGGAATGAAAACTGACCTTTTCCAGTCCTGTGGCCACTGCTGAGTTTCCCAATTTGGTCCACTGCAATTCTCCACATGCTTTCCCTATCTTGTTTCCATTCCTTATCAATTATCTCTTGTGGGAAAAAAAATGTAGTCTGAAGAGAATAAGGAGACTAATTGGGGGAAACTATAAAATTCAACATTCAGAAAACGAAGATCATGGCATCTGGTCCCATCACTTCATGGAAAACAGATGGGGAAACAGTGGAAACAGTGTCAGACTTTATTTTTGGGGGCTCCAAAATCACTGCAGATGGTGATTGCAGCCATGAAGTTAAAAGACGCTTACTCCTTGGAAGAAAAGTTATGAACAACCTAGATAGCATATTGAAAAGCAGAGACATTACTTTGGCAACAAAGGTCCATCTAGTCAAGGCTATGGTTTTTCCAGTGGTCACGTATGGATGTGAGAGTTGGACTGTGAAGAAAGCTGAGTGCCAAAGAATTGATGCTTTTGAACTGTGGTGTTGGAGAAGACTCTGGAGAATCCCTTGGAGTGCAAGGAGATCCAACCAGTCCATTCTGAAGGAGATCAGCCCTGGGATTTCTTTGGAGGGAATGATGCTAAAGCTGAAACTCCAGTACTTTGGCCACCTCATGCGAAGAGTTGACTCATTGGAAAAGACTCTGATGCTGGGAGGGATTGGGGGCAGGAGAAGGAGACGACAGAGGATGAGATGGCTGGGATGGCATCACTGACTCGATGGACATGAGTCTGAGTGAACTCCGGGAGTTGGTGATGGACAGGGAGGCCTGACGTGCTGCGATTCATGGGGTCGCAAAGAGTCGGACACGACTGAGCAACTTAACTGAACTGAACTGATAAACCTTGGGAATTAGCAGTACAAAGGAGGAAAACAAAGTCTTATGACTAGATTTTGCACATGTTAGAGAAAAGCAATGCTCTGCAGGCTTGATAATCATCTGGTAAAATTGAAAGACTCTAATGATTATTTGTTAAGTTAAAAAAAAAACCAAAACACTGCATTAAATAGCTTTTTACTTATTGGCTGTCCAAAATCCAGTTTCATTTCTCACAATACATCAATTTCCTTTTAGTTCTTTTTCACATCGAATCAGCCTTTATTAAATGCACCCTCTTTGCTCTGATGAGTTCTCCAGAGAAAACTGTGCTGACTTCAGAGAGGGCATTTATTCAGCCTGTAGGGACGATTCTGCGCTCTCCACTGGAGTGCTACCTGAGGCCATGATTGTTTATGCTCCTGCAGCTGTGGCTGTTGCTATAGGGAGCCATATTCCAATGTCTGCAGGGTGCAAATGACTTTCACAGGAGGGTACTTGCGTTAGTTTGCCAGGGCTGCCATAACAAAGTACCACAGACTGGATGGCTTGAACAACAGAAATTTATTCCTCACAATTCTGCTGACTAGAAGTCCAAAGTCAAGGTATCTCAGGGCTGGTTTCCCCCAAGGGCTTCGCTCCTTGGCTTGTAAATGACTGTCTTCTCCATGTGCCCTCACATGCTCTTCCCTCTGTATTTCTGCATCCTCAATCTTCTCTTCTTATAAGGACACCAGTCATATTGGATTAGGACCTACATATATGATCTCATTTTACTTGAATCACCTCTTAAAGATTCTAACTCCAGGACTTTCCTGCTGGTCCACTGGTTAAGTATCTGCCTGCCAATGTAGGGGACAAGGGTTCAATCCCTGTTCCAGGAAGATTCCACATTGCCACAAGGCAACTAAGCCTGAATGCAACAACTACTGAAGCCCGTGCGCCCTAGAGCTGGTGCTCCACAAGAGAAGCTACTGCAATGGGGAGCCCGGGTACCGCAACTGGAGAAAGACTGTGCACAGCAACAGACTCAGTGCAGCCATAAATAAATAGATAGATAAAACAAGATTCTATCTCCAAATACAGTCACATTCTGAGTTACTGGGGTTACAAATTTCAGGGGATAAGAGACACAATTCAGCTCATAACAATAGTCTTCTCCTTTTTAGTGGGTGTTCAGATAGTGAGATATGCTCCATGTTTCAAAATTTACCAGAGTCAAGCAGATCATGTATCAGAGAGTGGAAAGTTTTAGAAGAGCAATGAAGTTTGCACAAGCTGAATTCCCTTCAACATGAGCACCAAAGTGAGATAGGTTGAATACACAGCTATGAGGTAGTTTTTTAAGTTAAATATTTGGACACATACTAACTCCATACTTCTTTGTCCTTCATGTTGGTATTAATTATAAGGTTAGCAATAGAGAACAGGTTAGCAAGAAAAAGCACTATTTATTGTTCTTTGCCCCCCAACTTTTCTCATCTCTTGGGAGATGAAGGCCGCTCCATATGGACTCCTTCAGCTTCCCTTCCTCTCTATTCCCAGGCATTTTGTTTCTTCATCCAGCTTGTCTCACTTCCCTCCACACTCAGAGAGCACAGACCCTTCCACCTTCCCAAGGTCAACTTCACTACATGTGTCTTTGCTTCCATGGCAAGCAGAACCTCCAAAGCCTTTTTCCTTTGATGACTCTTTCCCATCTCCACTGTTTCTCCCTCTCCAGGGAGAGGCCATAAGTCTCTCCTTCTCAACTGGTTATTTTTTCCACTATTCTAAAAGCAAAACAAATCTAAGTTCCCTCCAGTTGTGTGCTATCCCTCTTCCTGACTGCTGGAGGTCTCAGGGTAAGCACTCACTTGAATTCACTGGTCACTCATCTCCCTTAGTCCTGGCTCACAGACAGGCACTGTTGACAACATTTCTTGAAGAAGTTTCCTCCGTTGGTTTGTTCTGGCCCTGCTGTCCTTGTTCTTCCCATGCCCAGCTCTTGATCCAGTCCTCTTCTTGCCCTGTGGCCTCTCAGGAGGTGATCTCATCTGTTCCTATGACTCTACTATAAACCAATGCTCAAATATTTACCAAATCAATATAATTCATCTTGACCCCAGCTCCTGACCCACCATGTCAACTTTTTTCACAGTAGTTCTACCTAGATGGTCAACGGGCACCTCTGACACAGTATCTGCTGCTGCTGCTAAGTCGCTTCAGTCATGTCTGACTCTGTGCGACCCATAGACGGCAACCCACCAGGCTCCCCCATCCCTGGGATTCTCCAGGCAAGAACACTGGAGTGGGTAGCCATTTCCTTCTCCAATGCATGAAAGTGAAAAGTGAAAATGAATTCGCTCAGTCATGTCCAACTCTTAGCGACCCCATGGACTGAAGCCCACCAGGCTCCTCCATCCATGGGATTTTCCAGGCAAGAATACTGGAGTGGGGTGCCATTGCCTTCTCCCTGACACAGTATGCTGCTGCTGCTGCTAAGTTGCTTCAGTCGTGTCCAACTCTGTGTGACCCCATAGACAGCAGCCCACCAGGCTCCTCTGTGCCTGGGATTCTCCAGGCAAGAATACTGGAGTAGGTTGCCATTTCCTTCTCCAATGCATGAAAGTGAAATGTGAAAGTGAAGTTGCTCAGTCGTGCCCAACTCTTAGTGACCCCATGGACTGTAGCCTACCAGCCTAACCCTCCATCCATGGGATTCTCCAGGCAAGAGTACTGGAGTGGGTTGCCATTGCCTTCTCCCTGACACAGTATAAGCAATACCAAATCATCATTTTACCCTAATACCCACTCACTTTTTAAAACAGATAAACTGCTTTTTTTTTTTTTTTAAAGAGAGAAATGTATGGGACATTTATAGTTTAAGAGACTTAAGAGATATATCAACTGTGTGGAAAATATGTTGAATCTTATTCAAAAAAGCTGGGAAACATTATAGTATAATCAGGGAAACTTGAACGCTGAGTGATAATATTATGAACTTGATGCTAAATTTTATGTGCAATTAACAGTATTGAAGACATCTCAAAACATCATTTTGAGATGCACACTAAAATATTTATGGATGAAATTATGTGACATGTAAGATTTTTCCTTTAAATCCTCTGACAGGAAAGGGACTGGGGGTTATAGATGAAACAAAATGAGGCATGAGTTGAAGCTGGTGATGTTTATGCAAGGAGTCATGCACATAATTATCTTTACTTTGGCATCCATTTAAAATTTCTCATCATAAAAAGGTTTTTAAAAAATCAAGTAAAGGTTAAAAATGAAATTGAGTTTTAAAAATCTACATCTCCTCCTCACATCCCTAGTTTTGCTAACAAATCCTCTGTCCTTCATCTTTATCATCTTGCCATCCTTCTCCTTCCCATGACCTCAAACATATAGGACCTGTATTGAGTCCATTTGCTTTCCCTCCAAAGCATACTTTGTTTCCTTCTCGTCCTCTTTTTTCTAATCACCAGCAGATGACACCACCCTTATGGCAGAAAGTGAAGAGGAACTCAAAAATCTCTTGATGAAAGTGAAAGAGGAGAGTGAAAAGGTTGGCTTAAAGCTCAATATTCAGAAAACAAAGATCATGGCATCTGGTCCCATCACTTCATGGGAAATAGATGGGGAAACAGTGGAAACAGTGTCAGACTTTATTTTGGGGGGCTCCAAAATCACTGAAGATGGTGACTGCAGCCATGAAATTAAAAGACGCTTACTCCTTGGAAGGAAAGTTATGACCAACCAGCATATTCAAAAGCAGAGACATTACTTTGCCAACAAAGGTCCATCTAGTCAAGGCTATGGTTTTTCCTGTGGTCATGTATGGATGTGAGAGTTGGACTGTGAAGAAGGCTGAGCGCCGAAGAATTGATGCTTTTGAACTGTGGTGTTGGAGAAGACTCTTGAGAATCCCTTGGAGTGCAAGGAGATCCAACCAGTCCATTCTGAAGGAGATCAGCCCTAGGATTTCTTTGGAAGGAATGATGCTAAAGCTGAAACTCCAGCACTTTGGCCACCTCATGCGAAGAGTTGACTCATTGGAAAAGACTCTGATGCTGGGAGGGATTGGGGGCAGGAGGAGAAGGGGACAACAGAGGATGAGATGGCTGGATGGCATCACTGACTCGATGGACGTGAGTCTGAGTGAACTCTGGGAGTTGGTGATGGACAGGGAGGCCGGGCGTGTTGCTATTCATGGGGTCGCAAAGAGTTAGACATGACTGAGTGAATGAACTGAACTGTCCTCTTTCTTCTAATCACCAGGTTCTAATAACCTGGGAGCACAGGTTCTCTTTTTTCTTTAATTTCTAATAACTTCCTATCTCCCTATCCCTGATTTTCCTAAGAGCAGAGTTTATCCTAACCAGAATAAACATTATTTTAATCAGAATAAAACAATATTCTAATTCCACTTGTATTCCCAGAACATCCCCTAGGGCAGACTTATTTTGAGAAAATAGAGTGATCTCTGAGAGGGCTTGATACCTAGAATGAAGTGCTAAAGGAATTCTGACCTTGGATTTGGTAGAAGTGAGATCAAGAAGGAGGTTTGGGACTTGATTTTCCACTGGTCTTTGCAACTGAAGTTACACTTTCCTAATAATTGTTCAATAAGCAGAGATAGCTGAGTGTACTAGTTAAGAGTAACCCAGCTCCAGGACTTCAGTCCCTACTAAGAAAATAATTGTGCTTATGCCATCGGATAATTATGAGGATTAAATGAGATAATATGTATAAAATGCTTAAAATAGTACCTGGCACATAGTAAGTGGTATTTTAAAGTTGGTAAGGTACAATTCCTTTGGTGAGTTAGCAAATCCTTCTGTGATTAGAAACTGCCATACCTTGTAGTTTCCAGATTATATTCTCTAATTTTGATGAAACTAACCTTCACAAAATGAATAAAGACCTTTAAAAGATGTCTGCAAAAGAAACAAGGAATAAAGATAGCCCTAATAATATAAATACAGGTAAACAGTAAGAAAATGCAGACCTGATTCTTCTATTCCTAATATAAGCCCTTCGTAGCCATGCTGCAATGAAGAAGCAACGATGATGAAATTAAATCTGACAGGAAGTCAGCCAAAAATAAAAAGAAGCAAGAAACAACCAATAATACTATTTGAAATATGAAATATGAGTATATACATCCATAATTGTTACGAATGAGCCTCTACAATCTGAAACACAGAGCTGCTGTTTTGTGAGTCAACAAATGGAAGATGCATCAGAGAAGATACAGTCTCAACAGTAAATGGTGTCTTAGGCTGAAAAAATGTTTTGTGGGAAAACTATGTTAGTTGGAGCTGCAACTTTAACTGGAACAATTTTCAATAGATTATTTTAGGTCACTATTACAGACAAAGTAGTAAAGTTGGGTGTGAACAAAATGCTGAAGCATATAGCAATGCAATTAATTATATAAAGACAGAATGTTGAAATATAGTACATTCCTAATATTAGAAAAAGATGAGCAGCTGATAGTAAATTTTTAAATTTCAAGCAGAGATTCACTGGTTATCTCATACTTAAGAGAACTACCAGATTTAAAGATGCTGAATATTTCTCTTTCCCTGAGAAAAATGTGATGACTGGTGGCAGTAAGTAATATGCTATCCATCAAATGTGTTAAAACAAGTGAACACACCTAATCTGTCCTTTAAAGGTAAAAAAGAGAAAGCACCAGATTTTTGAAGGAAAGTCTTTCAAAATAAATTGCACTATATAAACAGTACTTTGAAAACATATATTTGAAAATATTTCCATTACTATGCAATCTTTGGGGCAAAACCTATGAAATATATCATGGAGATACATTTTTATGTCTGAACACTTTAAAAGCTTTGAAACATTATCATTTGTTTAAAAATCTTTCAAGTGAAGAGTTTCACTGGGTTTGAGCCCCTTTTCGAAAAAAAAAAATATTAAAATGCAAAACATCCAACTTCATTTCCAAAAACAAGTGATAGGCATAGGGAAGGTGGTATAGTGATAGGGAACATGGAAATTTACTAGACACATTTCAGTAAGTCTACTTCATTGCTAAATAGGATTAAGTGATTTAGTAAGTATATCCAATGAAATACTTCTTCCATTCAGATCTAGAGCTCATTTTAGCTATTTTCCCAGATAATTCACCATTAAAACCAAGTATCAAAACAAACTAAATCAGAATCAGGGCTTTATTTTTTTTTTTTATTTTATTTTTAAACTTTACAATATTGTATTGGTTCTGCCATATATGGAAATGAATCCGCCACAGGCATACATGTGTTCCCCATCCTGAACCCTCCTCCCTCCTCCCTCCCCATACCATCCCTCTGGGTCGTCCCAGTGCACCAGCCCCAAGCATCCAGTATCATGCATCAAACCTGGACTGGCGACTCGTTTCATATATGATATTATACGTATTTCAATGCCATTCTCCCAAATCATCCCACCCTCTCCCTCTCCCACCCAGTCCAAAAGACTGTTCTATACATCAGTGTCTCTTTTGCTGTCTTGTATACAGGGTTATTGTTACCATCTTTCTAAATTCCATATACATGCGTTAGTATACTGTATTGGTGTTTTTCTTTCTGGCTTACTTCACTCTGTATAATAGGCTCCAGTTTCATCCACCTCATTAGAACTGATTCAAATGTATTCTTTTAATGGCTGAGTAATATCCATCGTGTATATGTACCACAGCTTTCTTATCCATTCATCTGCTGATGGACATCTAGGTTGCTTCCATGTCCTGGCTATTATAAACAGTGCTGTGATGAACATTGGGGTACACGTGTCTCTTTCAATTCTGGTTTCCTCAGTGTGTATGCCCAGCAGTGGGATTGCTGGATCATAAGGCAGTTCTATTTCCAGTTTTTTAAGGAATCTCCACACTGTTCTCCATAGTGGCTGTACTAGTTTGCATTCCCACCAAGAGTGCAAGAGGGTTCCCTTTTCTCCACACCCTCTCCAGCATTTATTGCTTGCAGACTTTTGGATCGCAGCCATTCTGACTGGCGTGAAATGATACCTCATAGTGGTTTTGATTTGCATTTCTCTGATAATGAGTGATGTTGAGCATCTTTTCATGTGTTTGTTAGCCATCTGTATGTCTTCTTTGGAGAAATGTCTATTTAGTTCTTTGGCCCATTTTTTGATTGGGTCATTTATTTTTCTGGAATTGAGCTGGAGGAGTTGCTTGTATATTTTTGAGATTAGTTGTTTGTCAGTTGTTTCATTTGCTATTATATTCTCCCATTCTGAAGACTGCCTTTTCACATTGCTTATAGTTTCCTTTGTTGTGCAGAAGCTTTTAAGTTTAATTAGGTCCCATTTGTTCATTTTTGCTTTTATTTCCAATATTCTGGGAGGTGGGTCATAGAGGATCCTGTGTTTTACTTATGTTCTCCTCTGGGAGTTTTATAGTTTCTGGTCTTACGTTTAGATCTTTAATCCATTTTGAGTTTATTTTTGTGTATGGTGTTAGAAAGTGCTCTAGCTTCATTCTTTTACAAGTGGTTGACCAGTTTTCCCAGCACCACTTGTTAAAGAGATTGTCTTTAATCCATTGTATATTCTTGCCTCCTTTGTCAAAGATAAGGTATCCATATGTGCGTGGATTTATCTCTGGGCTTTCTATTTTGTTCCATTGATCTATATTTCTGTCTTTGTGCCAGTACCATACTATCTTGATGACTGTGGCTTTGTAGTAGAGCCTGAAGTCAGGTAGGTTGATTCCTCCAGTTCCATTCTTCTTTCTCAAGATAGCTTTGGCTATTCAAGGTTTTTTGTATTTCCATACAAATTGTGAAATTATTTGTTCTTGCTCTGTGAAGAATACCATTGGGAGCTTGATAGGGATTGCATTGAATCTATAGATTGCTTTGGGTAGTATACTCATTTTCACTATATTGATTCTTCCAATCCATGAACATGGTATATTTCTCCATCTGTTAGAGTCCTCTTTGATTTCTTTCACCAGTGTTATAGTTTTCTATATATAGGTCTTTAATTTCTTTAGGTAGATATATTCCTAAGTATTTTATTCTTTCCGTTGCAATGGTGAATGGAATTGTTTCCTTAATTTCTCTGTTTTCTCATTATTAGTGTATAGGAATGCAAGGGATTTCTGGGTGTTGATTTTATATCCTGCAACTTTACTATAGTCATTGATTAGTTCTAGTAATTTTCTGGTGGAGTCTTTAGGGTTTTCTATGTAGAGGATCATGTCATCTGCAAACAGTGAGAGTTTTACTTCTTCTTTTCCAATTTGGATTCCTTTTATTTCTTTTTCTGCTCTGATTGCTGTGGCCAAAACTTCCAAAACTATGTTGAATAGTAGTGGTGAAAGTGGGCACCCTTGTCTTGTTCCTGACTTTAGAGGAAATGCTTTCAATTTTTCACCATTGAGGGTAATGTTTGCTGTGGGTTTGTCATATATAGCTTTTATTATGTTGAGGTATGTTCCTTCTATTCCTGCTTTCTGGAGAGTTTTTATCATAAATGGATGTTGAATTTTGTCAAAGGCTTTCTCTGCATCTATTGAGATAATCATATGGTTTTTATTTTTCAATTTGTTAATGTGGTGTATTACATTGATTGATTTGCGGATATTGAAGAATCCTTGCATCCCTGGGATAAAGCCCACTTGGTCATGGTGTATGATCTTTTTCATCTGTTGTTGGATTCTGATTGCTAGAATTTGGTAAGGATTTTTGCATCTATATTCATCAGTGATATTGGCCTGTAGTTTTCTTTTTTTGTGGGATCTTTGTCAGGTTTTGGTATTAGGGTGATGGTGGCCTCATAGAATGAGTTTGGAAGTTTCCCTTCCTCTGCAATTTTCTGGAAGAGTTTGAGCAGGATAGGTGTTAGCTCTTCTCTAAATTTTTGGTAGAATTCAGCTGTGAAGCCGTCTGGACCTGGGCTTTTGTTTGCTGGAAGATTTTTGATTACAGTTTCAATTTCCGTGCTTGTGATGGGTCTGTTAAGATTTTCTATTTCTTCCTGGTCGAGTTTTGGAAAGTTGTACTTTTCTAAGAATTTGTCCATTTCTTCCACGTTGTCCATTTTATTGGCATATAATTGTTGCTAGTACTCTCTTCTGATCCTTTGTATTTCTGTGTTGTCTGTTGTGATCTCTCCATTTTCATTTCTAATTTTATTGATTTGATTTTTCTCCCTTTGTTTCTTGATGAGTCTGGCTAATGGTTTGTCAATTTTATTTATCCTTTCAAAGAACCAGCTTTTGGCTTTGTTGATTTTTGCTATGGTCTCTTGTTTCTTTTGCATTTATTTCTGCCCTAATTTTTAAGATTTCTTTCCTTCTGTTTACCCTGGGGTTCTTCATTTCTTTCTTTTCTAGTTGCTTTAGGTGTAGAGTTAGGTTATTTATTTGACTTTTTTCTTGTTTCTTGAGGTGTGCCTGTATTGCTATGAACTTTCCCCTGGGGACTGCTTTTACAGTGTCCCACAGGTTTTGGGTTGTTGTGTTTTCATTTTCATTCATTTCTATGCAAATTTTGATTTCTTTTTTGATTTCTTCTGTGATTTGTTGGTTATTCAGCAGCGTGTTGTTCAGCCTCCATATGTTGGAATTTTTAATAGTTTTTCTTCTGTTATTGAGATCTAATCTAACTGCATTGTGGTCAGAAAAGATGCTTGGAATGATTTCAATTTTTTTGAATTTACCAAGGCTAGATTTATGACCCAGGATGTGATCTATCCTGGAGAAGGTTCTATGTGCACTTGAGAAAAAGGTGAAATTCATTGTTTTGGGATGAAATGTCCTATAGATATCAATTAGGTCTAACTGGTCTATTGTATCGTTTAAAGTTTGTGTTTCCTTGTTAATTTTCTGTTTAGTTGATCTATCCATAGGTGTAAGTGGGGTATTAAAGTCTCCTACTATTATTGTGTTATTGTTAATTTCCCCTTTCATACTTGTTAGCATTTGCCTTACATATTGTGGTGCTCCCGTGTTGGGTGCATATATATTTATAATTGTTATATCTTCTTCTTGGATTGATCCTTTGATCATTATGTAGTGACCGTCTTTGTCTCTTTTCACAGCCTTTGTTTTAAAGTCTATTTTGTCTGATACGAGTATTGCTACTCCTGCTTTCTTTTGGTCCCTATTTGCATGGAAAATCTTTTTCCAGCCCTTCACTTTCAGTCTGTATGTGTCCCCTGTTTTGAGGTGGGTCTCTTGTAGACAGCATATGTAGGGGTCTTGTTTTTGTATCCATTCAGCCAGTCTCTTCTTTTGGTTGGGGCCTTCAACCCATTTACGTTTAAGGTAATTACTGAGAAGTATGATCCTGTTGCCATTTACTTTATTGTTTTGGGTTCGAATTTATACACCGTTTTTGTGTTTCCTGTCTAGAGAATATCCTTTAGTATTTGTTGGAGAGCTGGTTTGGTGGTGCTGAATTCTCTCAGCTTTTGCTTGTCTGTAAAGCTTTTGATTTCTCCTTCATATTTGAATGAGATCCTTGCTGAGTACAATAATCTGGGCTGTAGGTTATTTTCTTTCATCATTTTAAGTATGTCTTGCCATTCCCTCCTGGCTTGGAGAGTTTCTATTGAAAGATCAGCTGTTATCCTTATGGGAATTCCCTCATGTGTTATTTGTTGTTTTTCCCTTGCTGCTTTTAATATTTGTTCTTTGTGTTTGATCTTTGTTAATTTGATTAATATGGGTCTTGGGGTGTTTCGCCTTGGGTTTATCCTGTTTGGGACTCTCTGGGTTTCTTGGACTTGAGTGATTATTTCCTTCCCCATTTTAGGGAAGTTTTCAACTATTATCTCCTCAAGTATTTTCTCATGGTCTTTCTTTTTGTCTTCTTCTTCTGGGACCCCTATGATTTGAATGTTGTAGCATTTAATACTGTCCTGGAGGTCTCTGAGATTGTCCTCATTTCTTTTAATTCGTTTTTCTTTTATCCTCTCTGATTCATTTATTTCTACCATTCTATCTTCTAATTCACGAATCCTATCTTCTGCCTCTGTTATTCTACTATTTGTTGCCTCCAGAGTGTTTTTTATTTCATTAATTGCATTATTCATTATATATTGACTCTCTTTTATTTCTTCTAGGTCCTTGTTAAACCTTTCTTGCACCTTCTCAATCCTTGTCTCCAGGCTATTAATCTGTGATTCCATTTTGATTTCAAGATTTTGGATCAATTTCACTATCATTATTCGGAATTCTTTATCAGGTAGATTCCCTATCTCTTCCTCTTTGGTTTGGTTTGGTGGGCATTTATCCTGTTTCTTTACCTGCTGGGTATTCCTCTGTCTCTTCATCTTGTTTAAATTGCTGAGTTTGGGGTGTCCTTTCTGTATTCTGGCAGTTTGTAGAGTTCTCTTTATTGTGGCGTTTCCTCGGTGTGTGTGGGTTTGTACAGGTGGTTTGTCAAGGTTTTTGGTTAGGGAAGCTTGTGTCGGTGTTCTGGTGGGTGGAGCTGTATTTCTTCTCTCTGGAGTGCAATGAAGTGTCCAGTAATGAGTTATGAGATGTCTATGGTTTTGGGGTGACTTTGGGCAGCCTGTATCTTGGAGCTCAGGGCTGTGTTCCTGTGTTGCTGGAAAATTTGCTTGGTATGTCTTGCCCTGGAACTTGTTGGCCCTTGTGTGGTGCTTGGTTTCAGTGTAGGTATGGAGGCATTTGATGAGCTTCTGTCAATTAATGTTCCCTGAAGTCAGGAGTTCCCTGGAGTTAGGGTTTGGACTTAAGCCTCCTGCTTCCAGTTATCGGCCTTATTTTTACAGTAGTTTCAAAACTTCTCCTTCTATACAGCACCACTGATAAAACATCTAGGTTAAAGATGAAAAGTTTCTCCACCGTGAGGGCCACCCAGAGAGGTTCACAGTGTTACATGGGAAGAGAAGAGGGAGGAGGGAGTTAGAGGTGACCCAAATGAGATGAGGTGGAATCAACAGAGGAGGGAGCGGGCTAGCCAGTAATTACTTCCTTATGTACACTCCACAATTGGACCCCTCAGAGATGTTCAGAGAATTATACAGAGAAGAGAAAGAGGAGGAAGGAGACAGAGGTGGCCAGGAGGATAAAAGGGGGAATGAAAAGGAGGGAGACAGATCCAGCCAGTAATCAGTTCCCTAAGTGTTCTCCACCATCTGGAACACACAGAAATTCACAGAGTTGGGTAGAGTAGAGAGGGGTTAGGGAGGAGACACAGGCGACCTGGTGGAGAAAAAGGAGAGTCCAAAGGGAGAGAGAGCAGTCAAGCCAGTAATCTCGCTCCCTAGTGAAAAATGGGTCCTGAAGATTGGGTTCTTAAAGGTACAAAATTGGTAACAAATACATAAAAGCAAAAATTAAAAATCTAGAGTAGAGTTTGGAATTTCAAAAGTACAATGTTAAAGAACAGAAGAAGGCAAAGAAAGAGAGAGAAAAAAGAAAAAACAAACCAAGTCGCAAAAATTATAAAGAAAATATAGGTACAAAATTGATAACAAATACCAAAAAGCAAAAGTTAAAAATCTAGAGTAGAGTCTGGAATTTCAAAAATACAATGTTAAAAAAAAGAAGAAGAAAAAGAAAGAGAGAAAAAAACAAACAAACAAACAAAATCAAACCAAGTCGCAAAAATTATAAAGAAAATATAGGTACAAAATTGATAACAAATACCAAAAAGCTAAAATTAAAAATCTAGAGTAGAGTTTGGAATTTCAAAAATACAATGTTAAAGAAAAGAAGAAAAAAAAAAACAAGGTCACAAAAATTATAAAAAATATATATATATGAAGTTTGTTTTTAAAAAAAAATAGGGTCTTTTTTTTTGCAAAGTAATAGTAGGTTATAAAAGTGAAAATTAAAGGAAAAATAGAGGACTTAAAATTTTTTTTTAATTAAAAAAAAAAAGAAAGAAAGAAAGAATGATCATAAAAATAGTAAAAATATATCTAGGACTTTCTCTGGTTTTGTTTTGGGTATTGTGGGGTCAGTTCATTTTCGGCTAGTTCCTTGGTCGGACTTATATTTCTCAAGATCTATAGGCCCCTTCCTATGTATTCAGTTCTAACCACAGGGTTTTAATCTATTGCCTGTAGCTTCCAAGGCGGTTCCCTCTGTTATAGCTTCTTCTGTTTGCTGGTCTCTTCAGTGTCTGGTTTCCGCCCTGACACAAAGGGGACAGTGGTGGACACTTTTTTTCTTTTTTTTTTAGGCTCACTTGTTCAGTCACTTTTTTTTTTTTTAGGCTCACTTGTTCAGTCGCGCTGTGGGGAGGGAGGGACACTACAAACAAATAACACTTGCATGTGCTTGCAGCGCCTCAGCCACACTGGGTCTGCCCCCGCTCAAGGCACGTGTAGCCTCCCTGCCCACACTGCTCAGGATCTAGGCTGCTCCACCGGGAACCATCTGTGGCCAGCCCTGAGCTGCTTGCACCTCCCAGGTCTAAGCTGCTCAGGTTCAGGCACTCGGGTAGTCCTCAGAGGCGCAGACTCGGTTGGGCCTGTGTTTTGTGCCCTTCCCAGGTCCGAGCAGCTCAGGTGATAAGGTGTTTGGCCAGCGCGATTGCTGCAACTTATCGCCTCCCTGCCGCTCAGTTACCTAGGTGTACAACTGGTGCACCTTCTCAGGCAGATGTTGACCATCCAGACTCCCAAGAAGTTTTAGTTAGCAAAGAAGCCTGCTTACAGTTTTGTAGATAATGTCTCTCTGGGGCTGCGATTGCCCCCTTCCAGCTCTGTCTGCCTGTCACCAGAGTGGGATGGTCTGTAGCCAGCTATCTCTGTACAGTCCTTTGTTCTGTGCATGGGCCTGGTGGTGTCTTAGGTTAGGGCTGGCTTTTTGCCTGGTAGATATCCCACAGTCTGGTTTGCTAGACCAAATTATTTCACTCAGATAGCGCTCAGGGTATTCAGGCCAGATCCTTGCAATGCAGCCCGCGCCGGGCCTCCCTGCCCAGCCCCCACTTGCAAATGGCGGATGCAGGCATCTGCCCTGCTTCTTCACTTGGGGGAGTTACTGTAGGGCTCGTAATCTGCGGGTTTTAACTGTTTATTTATTTTTCCTCCCTGTTATGTTGCCCTCTGCGGTTCCAAGGCTCGGCACAGATTCGGCAGTGAGAAGGTTTCCTGGTGTTTGGAAACTTCTCTCTTTTTAAGACTCCCTTCCCGGGATGGAGCTCCGTCCCTCCCTCTTTTGTCTCTTTTTTTGTCTTTTATATTTTTTTCCTACCTCCTTTCGAAGACATGGGTTGCTTTTCTGGGTGCCTGATGTCCTCTGCCGGCATTCAGAAGCTGTTTTGTGGAATTTACTTGGCGTTTAAATGTTCTTCTGATGAATTTGTGGGGGAGAAAGTGTTCTCCCCGTCCTACCCCTCTGCCATCTTAGCTCCTCTGTCAAAATCAGGACTTTAAAAACAAAGAAGCATTTCAATCAAACTACTCTCACTAAAAATATTAGTATCATTATAATCACTTATAAGACTTCTGAAAAGAACAGTGAGATACTTTGTACCACAAATAAATACAAAGTACCTTCTAAAAAGTTCATTTGAAATAATTTTATCATTCAAAAATGTATATAGTAACCTACTTATAACATGCATAATATACTAGTAAAGCATCTATGTATGTATACACATGTGTGCATGAGTGTGATTTCCAATTAACTAAAATTAAATTCTATTTCCAGCAAGATATTGTAAGGAGTTCCATAGACCAACTTCTATTTCACTAGTGAAACTGGTGAAAATTATTTAAAACAAACAAAAACAACCACAAAGTCATGGGAAATGGTCTGAAGGATACACAGCAAATAGAGAATTCAAAGTCCACTGAAACTTAGTAACAACAGAGACTGTGATATTTGAACCAATGTTTACTTCTCTACTATTCTCTCCCAGTTCAGTGACACAAAAACTCTGCAGACTGGTGCAGACGCACAGGGCTCCCTCTCCCCTCAGGGCCCAGCTAGAGGCCATCAGCCAAGAGAAGCCCAATGTCAACATTTCTCATCCTGCCGCCATACCTGTTCCGAGTGAATGAGTGAATGCGGCTGAGAAGTGGGGCCTCTCTTCTTCCACCCATCACCCACCAGTGGGATGCAGGCTCTGCCTTAGTTATAGCATGTTAAGAATGCTGAGGCCCACATCCCCTTTGCCATGATTCATTGGTAGCTTATATATCAGAGGTTCCAAGCCAGGACAGGCAAGCTGAAGACCTGAGGCTACTTCCATTCCCTCCACTGAGCACTCAGCTCATAGAACGAAGTATCACTCAGAGGGAAAAGTAAACTCCCCACTTCCAGTTTAAGTCCTGGCTCACTTGGTGTACACCCAAGAGAAATGATAGCATACGTCCATAAAACCTTGTATACAAATGTTTATAGCAGCTCTACTTCCAATAACTTTTGAAAGTTATTTTTAAAAAAGAATGAGAACCATGTTCCATAAATTTTGTTGCTGATGGCACACAATCAAAAGAAGTTAGAGATCATTTATTAGCTATTTTTTTTTCCATTCCAAAGCCAGGTAAAACTAAATTTTTTAAGTTTTAATTTTTGTCAGGACTATACTTGTACACAGTTTAAGACTCAACTAGTGCTACAAGATCAAAATACAGCCCCTAGTCACTCCATTTTCCCCTCCAGAGAGGCAGCCATGTTAATCTTTTCTAGATGTCTTTTGGCCATTATCAACTTCTATCTAACAATATATTAGTATTGTTGTTTCTTGATTTGGGGGAAGGGTTTGTTTTAGGCATCATCTATTGATTTCCCATTATGAAAAAAAATGCAAATTTAGCTCCATTTCTTTCTCTTGTCCCACCAAACACATATGCCCTTTCGCCTTCCCATCCTTCCAGACTCTCCAGGGAGTGTTCACATTTACTTATTAGCTGTTTTTGGTGGATGGATATATTTAAACTATATCCTAATTCTTGACATTTATATCACTGTCTATAAGGCAGCCTCACCTATGTAACTGTGGCTGTTTATAAACCAGCACAAGTTCTAGTGAAGAAGGGTGAAATCCCACAGATGGAACTGAAACCAGTGCCAATCCCATTATATATACAAAATAAACTTTCAGTTCAGTTCAGTTCAGTTGCTCCATTGTGTCTGACTCTTGGCAACCCCAGGAACTGCAGCACGCCAGGCCTCACTGTCCATCACCAACTCCTGGAGCTTGCTCAAACTCATGTCCATTGAGTCGGTGATGCCTCCAACCATCTCATGTCAACCTCTTCTCCCCCTGCCTTCAATCTTTCCCAGCATCAGGGTCTTTTCCAATGAGTCAGTTTTTCACATCAGGTGGCCAAAGTATTGGAGTTTCAACTTTAGCATCAGTCCTTCCAATCAATATTCAGGACTAATTTCCTTTAGGATGGACTGGTTGGATCTCCTTGCAGTCCAAGGGACTCTCAAGAGTCTTTACCAGCACCACAGTTCAAAAGCATCAATTTTTCGGTGTTCAGGTTTCTTTATAGTCCAACTCTCACATCCATACATGACTACTGGAAAAACCATAGCTTTGACTAGACAGACATTTGTTGGCAAAGGAATGTCTCTGCTTTTTAATATGCTGTCTAGGTTGGTCATAGCTTTTCTTCCAAGGAGCAAGCGTCTTTTAATTTCATGGCTGCAGTCACCATCTGCATGATTTTGGAGCCCCCCAAAATAAAGTCTCTCACTGTTTCCACTGTTTCCCCATCATTTGCCATGAAGTGATGGGACCAGATGCCATGATCTTTGTTTTCTGAATGTTGAGTTTTAAGCCAACTTTTTCACTCTCCTCTTTCACTTGCATCAAGAGGCTCTTTAGTTTTTTGCTTTCTGCCATAAGGGTGGTGTCATCTGCATATCTGAGGTTATTGCTATTTCTCCCGGCAATCTTGATTTCAGCTTGTGCTTCATCCAGCCCAGCATTTCTCATGATGTACTCTGCATATAAGTTAAATAAGCAGGGTGACAATATAAAGCCTTGACATACCCCTTTCCCAATTTGGAGCAAGTCTGTTGTTCCATGTCCAGTTCTAACTTTTCTTCCTGACCTGCATATAGATTTCTCAAGAGGCAGGTCAGGTGGTCTGGTATTCACATCTCTTTCAGAATTTTCCACAGTTTCTTGTGATCCACACAATCAAAGGCTTTGGCGTAGTCAGTAAAGCAGAAGTAGATGTTTTTCTGCAACTCTCTTGCTTTTTTGATGATCCAGTAGATGTTGGCAATTTGATCTCTGGTTCCTCTGCCTTTTCTAAAACCAGCTTGAACATCTAGAAGTTCAAGGTTCACATACTGTTGAAGTCTGGATTGGAGAATTTTGAGCATTACTTTGCTAGCATGTGAGATGTGTGCAATTATGCAGTAGTTTGAGCATTCTTTGGCATTGCCTTTCTTTGGGATTGGAATGAAAACTGACCTTTTCCAGTCCTGTGGCCACTACTGAGTTTTCCAAATTGGCTGGCATATTGAGTGCAGCACTTTCACAGCTTCATCTTCTAGGATTTGAAATAGCTCAATTGGAATTCCATCACCTCCACTAGCCTTGTTCATAGTGATGCTTCCTAAGGCCCACTTGACTTCACATTCCAGGATGTCTGGTTCTAGGTGAGTGATCACACCATCATGGTTATCTGGGTCATGAAGATCTTTTTTGTATAGTTCTGTGTATTCTTTCTACCTCTTCTTAATATTTTCTGCTTCTGTTAGGTCCATACAATTTCTGTCCTTTATTGAGCCCATCTTTGCATGAAATGTTCCCTTGGTATCTCTAATGTTCTTGAAGAGATCTCTAGTCTTTCCCATTTTATACAAATAAACTCTAGATCTAGTCTAAACCTTATGATACTTATAGTCTTCCACTCTAATTTCCTCCATTAATATACAATCTCTTGGCCAGGCAACTATAGACCAGAGATACTGACTTGCCTAAGATCAATTTACATTTGCTGTATCATTCAATAACTGGGCTTTTTTTCCCTCTTCATCTTTTCCTTAACTTACATGCATGGTTTGTGGACATGATTATTCTAGAGTAAAGATTGGCAAAGTTTTCCTAAAAAGAGCCAGAAGTAAATAATATTTTAGGCTCTGTGATCATAAGGTATCTGTCTCAACTAGTCATCTGCTGTTGCAGTGTAAAAGCAGCCATAGACAACCTATTAACAAATGATGAATAGACATTGGAACACAGATTTTCAAACCAAAGTTTCAGTATATTTTAGTGTGAACACTGAAATTGGAATTTCATATTATTTTCATGTAAAAACTATTTGTGATAATATTCTTTCAATTTTGTTCAACCATCTAAAAATATAAAAAGCTATCTTAACTCTTGGACCTTATAAAAGCAGATAGTTGGCTAGGTTTGACCCATGAGCCATAATTTGGTGATGCCTATCTTTGACTATGATTGACTAAGATTTAACTAGGGAAATTTTCTGAAATAATTATTAAACTTTAGAAACATATTTATTTTCCCCAAATATGCTACTTAGGGATCATGGTGGGAGTAGGCAGAAACTATCAAAAGCATTGCATTTGTGGTTTTAACACTTAACACCCCTCGAATCTAACTATGTACAATTAAAATTAATTCTAGCATTGCCTGAGAACATAAACACAAACAAACAATCCCCCAAGCTGTTTAGTAATCTGCTTGGCAAGCTTGTAAACTGAAAATTGAATTCACTCTTCAACTGAGTGAATTTTATCTTGAAATCTAGATAGTAGGGGAAGGAAAGATCATCCAGTCATTCTCAGAAGCCCACGTAAGGGACTTTCTTCCTTTTCTCAAGGTCTGTCTTATTTTCTCTTCCTGTCTGTCTCCCTCTCTTTCTTTCTTTGATTTATTATCATTCATAACCTTTCACTTCTAATCACTGTATTATTTTCTAATACACAGATTATAACTAAGGAATAGAAAACTGGTTTAAACAAAGGTTAAAAAGTCAACCTACCAAATCATAATTTTACTTATTTACAAGTTAATTTGATTGGATTTTCAAAACTGAACTGACACACTAAACATCATCACAGCTAGGAGCCAACCTGTCTTTTGTTTCTGTGGAGATTTCTGGCAGCTTTGCTCCTAGCTGGAAACCTTACACATGCCCATCTTTATTCAATTATCATTGGCTTTAATTGCTTCAGAATCAACATTTATCCAGTTAACATTTACCCCCCCCCCCCCTTTAAGTGTACATACCTAGATCTGAATACATCTTGTTAGAAGATGAAGTATGTCTTTCTGATAGTTCTGCCACAATGATAGTGTGAGGGATGTACAGAGACCACAAAAATCTAGAAGAAAGACAATTCTAATAAGCCAAATGTAACGGTTTTCTTTCCTTGCCTCAATTTTCTTTCAGTTCAGTCGCTCAGTCGTGTCCGACTCTTTGCGACCCCATGAATCGCAGCACGCCAGGACTCCCTGTCCATCACCAAATCCCAGAGTTCACTTAGACTCACGTCCATCGAGTTGGTGATGCCATCCAGCCATCTCATCCTCTGTCATCCCCTTCTCCTCCTGCCCCCAATCCCTCCAGCATCAGAGTCTTTTCCAATGAGTCAACTCTTCGCATTTTCTTTACTGTTTGGCTATTTTAAATGTGATATGAACTCCATACATTTTTAACACAAAAAGAGTAAATGCTACTTATAATAGGAAAAAAAGAAAATATTTAAACTGGATGAAATTGTTACCTTCTCTAAACATAATCCAATATAGCAATAAGAAGGCAAATCACATTGATATACACTGGGGTGGGGCGGGAATCGGGTTATGATTCATGTTATATTTGGTCCTAAGACATGCACATTTATTTGGCATGAGCATACCTATGCCTCTTTTCTATGGGTTTATGGAAGTGTATTCGCTTTTCTGGTACCATGATCCTTTTCTATCTTTTTTTTTTTCTCTCTAGCCCTTTGGGACAAATTTAGAACAGAATGTACTCTAACTACAGTGAGTCAAGGGTATAATCAATGTAACATGAGTTAGAATGATTTTTTAAAAATGTTTACAATAATCTCTTCTGTATATTGTGATCCTTTTATGAAAATGATTAATGAGATTTTATAGTTAAATGACTCCTGGGGGAGAAAATGCAAAAAAAAAAAAATTTGATAGTATATGAGTTAGACTCAAGCTTCTCTAGGTTTCCAAAAAGCAAACAGAAATTTCTGAATTATGAATTTCTTCCTGAGGCAAGTCAAACTCTAACTTTAAGAATTTCTGTAAGAAAACTACAATCTTGCATTATTTCCAGTCTGAAGCCAAAATAGTCTTTTGAATTTTGTCTTAAAAACTTACATAATATTCCTAAAGTCATCAAATATCAAGCTCAGGGATGTTGTACAAATTTAACATAGATACATTTTAAGTTCTCCAAGACTGGCAAAGACACAAATGGACATACGGTTAATTGAAACTGTCTCCAACTGCTCTAGAGATTTGGGAAAAAAAACCCAGTGTATGAAAGGTGACCATCAAATATACAAATGCCTAGGTAATCATGCCCCACATATGTTCTCTCTCATACCACGTGTCTGAATCATTTATATTTTCTTGCTCTGATGCACAGTTCACAGTTCTAATAGTGACTCATGGGAAATAAAACCATTTGATAATGGTCTAAGTCATTATTAAGAGTTCTCATATCTTTTTTTTTCTTAAGCAGGAAGACTTTTCCAACAAAATTATGCATGGAATCCCCAGAGTGGAGTGTAGATTTTTAAAAAATAAGAGCTTTGAGTGTAGATTTTTTAAAATAAGAGCTTACTTCATAAAACACATGAGCAAACAAGATAGATTCTCTAAATTGGGGGTTACCCACCAAGGTCTCAGTGACAAATCTGGCTTGTCACCTATTTTTATATAGCCCACAAGAATGGTTTTTGCATTTTTAAGCTGGTGAAAGTGAAAGTCACTCAATTGTGTCTGACTCTTTGTAATCCCGTGGACTGTAGCCTGCCAGGCTCCTCTGTCCATGGAATTCTCCAGGCCAGAATACTGAGTAGGTAGCTATTCCCTTCTCCAGGGGATCTTCCCAACCCAGGGATTGAACCCAGGTCTCCTGCATTGCAGGCAGATTCTTTACTATCTGAGCCACCAGGGAAGCCCTTTTTAAGCTGTTGAAAAGTATCAGAAGAAGAATAATCTTTTATGAGACATGAAAATATATGAGATTCAGATTACAGTGTCCGTAAATAAAGTTTTATTGAAATACAGCCATGCTTATTTGTTTACTTACTGTGTATGGCTGCTTTCACATTACAACACAGATTTGAGTTCTTGTGACAAAGACATTATTATCACTCACAAAGACAAAAATATTTACCATCTGGCCCTTAACAGAAAATGTTTGCTCACCTCTTCTGTAAATGAGAACAATGTAGCTCACTTCCTAAAAACATGATTTACAGTTTACTTTCCTCTTAACACGTGGGTATGTTATCTACTCTGCCAGTTGTAAATATCCATGGGAATTGTTCATCACATCTACCTGAGGGCAAGTTTTGTAACTAGTAAATTGGGTAGGTAATTTCTCAGCTCTCTGCCTCACCTTGTCAAGAACCTCAAAGAAATTAATGTGTCATTTCTGCCATCGAGGAGCTTTAAATCTAGTTCAAAAGAAAACAATCTTCTGTTCTGCACTGAGTCAAGTGAGAAACAGCTCATTTCTGTGATTTTTATCAGGAAACCCTCCTATTAGGCCTGTGCTTAGAAAGCAAGTGAAAGCAAAGTCTGGAGAAAACCAGGAGGGTATTTCCATCACAGCAAAGAACTTCAAATTCAATACTGAACTCTGTTGTTCTTAAGACCTTCACCTTCTGCTTAGCCTGCCCTTTACCCTCTTCTGTTCCTTCCCGTTCTTAGTTCTGCTCATCTCTAGCGCAGAGACATCAGGTACTCCTTTTCTGCCTTACCTGCTTCTCACCTAAGCCTTCAATATTCCATCTTTCACTCCAAGCAACTTATTAAAGTTTAGCTTTTATGTTTCCTAAACAAAGATGATTCTTTTCCTAAGAGAAACTCTGAAGCCACTTGTTAAAATAATACTACTTAAAAAAAAAAAAAAAGACATTACAGCTGACAAGGGGAGGGTGGGGAGGAAAGCATCCTTGGTGAGAAAGGTTTGGAGATAGGTACAGGGTGGTAGGGAACAAGTTAAACAAGAAGCGAGTTTGGATAACAGGAGTTAAAAGGAAATAAGAGACAAGCAAGCAAGATATGGCCAAGGGGTTTGGCAAAAGTAAAACTTAGCAAACAAATGGAGAATCATTGTAAGTTTTTAAACGTATGAGTAGCATGATGAAATTAGCACTTACTGAACATGGATATTGAGGCTAGATTCAGGGGACAGGTACACTTAAGACCAAACAGTCAGATAGAAGGAAGTTGTAATAACCCAGTGGAATATGGTAAGAACCTGGACTTCAGCAGGAGCAATGGGGATGGAGAGGGGGAAAATGACTATAAAGATTTTCTAGAGAAAAAAGAAATTGATGTGACATATCTTTAGGAGAGGAGAGGAGGATAAAATTTGAGCCTGGATGACTTTAAAAATGGTAGACATTATCAAATACATTATCACTTTAAAAATAAATACAGAATTTATATCTTTCCTACTTTCATAAAAAGAATCCAGTCTTCTTATAGAAAAGGCATGTACACATATACACAGGGAAATAAAATTAAGACAGAGTATAAATTAATAGAAATAAAGGAAATTGAGGATGATGTCATCCTCTGCCTAAGTACTAAATTGAGCTCTGAACTTCCTTGCAGCTGAGGCAGGTGGCTTTGCAGCTGTAACTATGTATACTATTTTCTCCAGAGGCCATTACTTGTCTGGCAGTAAATTCTGGGAAAATAATCACACTGATCTTTACTGAGTAATGCAATAGATACGGTATTAGTAGTGGTTCCTTAAAAAGACACACACACACACACATACACAAAGCTCTTCATATGGCCAAAGCATTGATCACCAAAGGGAGAAAATCACCAAGGGAGGGCATGGTGTTAAGTCAGTTCTGTGAAGGCTTTTCTAAATGAAAGGAGGCAGGTATGGATCAAGTAAGGTGATACGTGAGCCTGTTCAGGACTAGGGCATGGAGCTGAGCTAGAGTGCAGATGTAAGTCTTTGTTGTACTAGAGATACACAACCTGTACTCTGGAGCAAAAAGGAGATGCTAAGACTTGGCTCAGGAGTGAAGGAACGAGAGGACAAGGTGAACAGTGAAGCTAGTTGGCCACAATTCTTCAAGAACCTCAGGCCATTTCTCCATCTTCTCTGGAATCTCATTAACAGAGAACAACTAGTCCATTACTTTCACAGGATCCTCACAAAGTTAACCAAAACCACTTTTCATGGCCACAGGAAATTGTCACAGATGCCTCCTTCCCAACCTGTCCCTTGGCATAGGGTGGGAAGTGAAGGAATGCTGAGGGGGCAAGCTTGGTGGGGACTCCTGGGGAAGTCACATGCTCCACCTGGAGTCTGCAGGAAAGGAGCATGGCCCATGTGAAATCTTAAGAAAGAGATATTTGGACTTTCCTGGTGATGCAATAAGGGATACGAATCTGCCTGCCAACACAGGGGACGTGGGTTCAATCCCTGGTGTGAGCAGATTCCACATGCCACTGAGCAACTAAGCCTGTACCCACAATTACTGAAGCCCGAATGCCTAGAGCCTGTTCTCTGCAACAAGAGAAGCCACCACAATGGGAAGCCTGCATACCTAGGAAAAGCAGCCCCCACTGGCTTCAACTAGAGAATGCCAACACACAGCCAGAAGACCCAATGCAACCAAGAATAAATAAATAAAGAATTTTAAAAGAATAGGGTATTTAATAGCAACAACTTTCTCCCTTACAGTTGTTACCATCAAAAATTTCAGAACATTTTCCTTCAACATTTTCAGAAAAACATAATAAATCCTAGGCTGAACACAAAATGCATGCTCTCTAATCACCCTGTCCTTAACACACTGTAATTGCTTGCTTTCTTTTCTGTTTTTTTCACTGAACAATAAATAAGTTTCAGAGGACAAGACATTGTCATCTTACTCATCACTGCATTGCCGGCACCTATCACTGTGTTCAGTACATACTATGTTGAGTAATGTCGAATGAAAGCCTTCCCACATTTTTCTCCTTTAGCTATTTGGACTATTCTTGATCCTGACTCAAGTTCTTCCTAAAGCAAAGGGACTGTCTTTCATGCTGACTCAAGAGGCCTGAAGCTGTGTATTGGTAGTCATAATTATTAACCGCATAGAATTTTGTCCTATTATTTTTAGTAGAGTTGTTGTAACAAAAAGGATATATAGCAAATTATTCTTTTCTCTTCAAAAGAGAAAAGAATTATTCTCCCCTCTACTTCCTTCTCTGTAGCTCTTCCCAAATTCACCAAAAAATCCCTACCACCTCTTTGCCTCAGTAGTAAAGAAAATTAATGACAACATGGCATTTATTGGATGTTGACCATATGACAGCCTTTGTTCTAAACACTTCATTTACAAAGAAGGAAAAAAGACACAAAATAATTTTTAAAGTTACACTCCCCCCTCAGTTCTGATAACCAAAAATGGGGGTGGGGCGGGCAGGCGGGGAAGTGACCCAAGCTGAAAACCATTGAAATAGACAAATGCTCAGAAATGGATAGAGACCAGAGTTGAATGTTCCCGGCCAGTGGTTCTTAAATGCATGGCCCTTAGACTTGCAGAACCAACATCACCTGGGAGCTTGTTAGAAATGCAACATTCCTTCTCCAGACACTTGAATCAGAATCTGTACTTTAACACCATCTCCAGGTGATCCATGTGCATACTGAAAGGCACTGCTCTAGTCTATGCAAGGAAATATAGGCACTTCTGAAAACCTTTAGGTATTAAGAAGTTCTAGATAGCTGAGAGAAGGGAAGACTGATGAAGGTCTGGAGAAACAGTGAGGAGAACAACAACATGGTGTCAGGCAAAAATTGTCTAAGGCAGATCATTAAAGACCTCCAAAAAAAATGTTCAATTTTTTATTCAATTGTTTGCTGTGCTGCGAAACAATCTCTGGTGGCTCAGACAGTAAAGAATCTGCCTACAGTGCAGGAGAGCAAGGTTCGATCCCTGTGTCAGGAAGATCCCCTGGAGAAGGGAATGGCAACCCACTCCAGTATTCTTGCTTGGAAAATTCCATGGACAGAGGAGCCTGGCAGGGTACAGTCGATGGGGTTGCACAGAGTTGGACATGACTGAGCAACTAACATTTCCTCCTATGTCCTCTGTGTCCCCAAAGCTGCAATACTACTCTGCAATAGACAGGAGCCCTGTGTCTGTATTGAAGAAAAGCCAGCTGCTTCATATCTATGTTGATGTGGGGAAGATGGAAGAAACCAGTTGCAAAAGGCAAGACACAGGAGACAGAGCAAGAGTTCAGAGGAAGCAGAAGCTTAAAACAAGGGAACAGAGGCCCCCAAATCTCCAGCAACGTGTAAAGGGGCAGGGTTGCTGGTTCCAGGCATCACACTCATACCCAGTTGTGTCCAACTCTTTGTGACCCATAGACTGTAGCCCACCAGGCTCCTCTGTCCATGGGATTTCCCAGGCAAGAATACTGGGGTGATATTTCCTACTTCAGGGGGTCTTCCACACCCAGGGATCCAACCAGTGTGTCCTGCATCTCCTGCATTGCAGGCAGATTCTTTCACACTGAGCCACTTGGGAAGTTGGTTTCATGTATGGAATGGGGATAATATCCATTTTCATGTTAAGGGAAGTAAGCCCCAAAGAGTAGGAAAGCAGGGCTGGGGACAAGCATCTGTAAATTTGCATTCAACTCTCTATATGTTCTATAGCTTGTGTGTCAAACTTGGTCACTCCTTGTTTCTAAGGAGATGTGTATCAGAAATGAATCTTTTTCCGAGACCCCCAGTTTCATTTAATCTGTATTTATAACTAAAATTTCCATAGAATGAAAATCCTAAAAAATTCTATTAACCTCAAAATAAACAAGGGAAGAAGTAGTAGAGCAAATGACTGACAAATTTGTGCGACATCCCATGCAATGAAATGGATGCTGCAAATGGATAATGAGACCATATTCAGCATATTAGCTCTCAATAGATCAAAAAAAAATCTATTGGAGCAAACTTTAGCATGTCAATCAAAAATTTTAAAACATCAACTCAATTAAGACTAATTGTATTAATTAGTTTGAACAATACACACCAACATACCAGGAATCAACTGTTTCAAACAGTCGCAAATTAAAATTTATGTTGAAGAAATGTTTGTATTGAAACAATCTGCTTGATTTCCATTTTAGAAAACAGTTTGGTAGTTTCTTAAAAAGTTAAACATACACTTACCATATGATCCAGCTATCCTACTCCTAAGATAACTGAAAGACTACAGCCATACCAAGACTTGTACGTAAATGTTCATAGCAGCTTTATTTGTAAGAACACAAATTAGAAAAAACTAAAAGTCCATCAACTGGAGAATGATAACCAAATTATAGATTATCTACCTAATGGAATACAATTCAGCAAAAAAAAAAAAAAAGAAAAGAACTCTTTATACACTGTAACAACATGGACAAATTATTTATGCTAAGTGAAAGAACATGACCAAAAGTGTGCATGCTGTATTATTCCAGTCATATAAAACTCTAGAAAATGCAAACTTCTATGTGGTGACAGAAAGCAGACCTGTGGTTTTCTAGGGAGGGGGCCGTGGGAAGGGAATTACAAAGGGGCACTGAGGAAATTTTCAGAGTGATGGATATGTTCATTATCTTGGTTGTGCTAATGGTTTCACAAGAACACATGTATGTCAAAACTCATCAACGTGTACATTGTAAATATATGCTGCTGCTGCTACTGCTGCTGCTAACTTGCTTCAGTCGTGTCCGACTCTGTGTGACCCCATAGACGGCAGCCCACCAGGCTCCTCTGTCCCTGGGATTCCCCAGGCAAGAACACTTGAGTGGATTGCCATTTCCTTCTCCGATGCATGAAAGTGAAAAGTGAAAGTGAAGTCACTCAGTCGTGTCCGACTCTTAGCGACCCCATGGACTGTAGCCTACCAGGCTCCTCCGTCCATGGGATTTCCCAGGCAAGAGTGCTGGAGTGGGGTGCCATTATATCAATTAACCCTCACTAGAGTGGTGAGAGTTGGACCATAAAGAAGGCTGAGTACCAAAGAATTGATGTTTTTGAATTGTGGTGCTGGAGAAGACTCAAGAGACCCTTGGGACTGCAAGGAGGTCAGCAGTCAAGCCTAAAGGAAATAAACCCTGAATATTCATTGGAAGGACTGATGCTAAAGCTGAAGCTCCAATACTTTAGTCACCTGATGTGAAGAGCCAACTTAGAGGAAAAGATCCTGATGCTGGGAAAGACTGAAGGTAAAAGGAGAAGGGGGTGACAGAGGAGGAAGTGGTTAGACAGATATCACCGACTCAATAAACATGAATTTGAGCAAATTCTGGGAGAGAGCGGAGGACAGATGAGCCTGGTGTGCTGTAGTCCATGGGGTCACCAAGAGTCTAACATGACTTAGTGACTGAACAACAGCAAACTTGTGAGGAAACATCATGCCAAAAACTGTTTTTAAATGATAATCAGCCATAAATTAATCACAAAAGGAAAGAGTGCTAAACACACAACATTTTTCAAGCATCATTGGAATCATTCCATTTCTTCTTCAGCAGCACTGGAGCCGGGTGTACTTCTCTGTGAACAGTCCAGTGCTCAGCAGGCAGGCTACTGTAGTTATGGATGTTAAACTGCTCTCATCCTGTCTCTAATATTAATTAAATCATGGTACTTGTGTTGTGATTGTGATTTGGTCCATGTAAGAAAAAGTTGGCAAAAACTCAACATTCAGAAAACTAAGATCATGGCATCTTGTCCCATCACTTCATGGCAAATAGATGGGGTAACAGTGGAAACAGTGGCAGACTTTATTTTTTTAGGCTCCAAAATCACTGCAGATGGTGACTGCAGCCATGAAATTAAAAGGCGCTTGTTCTTTGGAAGAAAAGCTATGACCAACCTAGACAGCATATTAAAAAGCAGGACATTACTTTGTCAACAAAGGTCTGTCTAGTCAAGGCTATGGTTTTTCCAGTAGTCATAGATGAATGTGAAAGTTGGACCATAACAAAGGCTGTGTGCTAAAGAAGTGATGCTTTTGAACTGTGGTGTTGGAGAAGACTCTTGAGAGTCCCTGGGACTGCACGTAGATCCAACCGATTAATCTTAAAGGAAATCAGTCCTGAATATTCATTGAAAGGACTGATGTTGAAGCTGAAACTCCAATACTTTGGCCACCTGATGCAAAGAACTGACTCATTGGAGAAGACCCTGATGCTGGGAAAGATTGAAGGCAGGAGGAGAAGGGGTCAACAGAGGATGAGATGGTTGGATGGCATCACTGACTCAGTGAACATGAGTTTGAGTAAACTCCAGGAGTTGGTGATGGACAGGGAAGCCTGGCATGCTTCCCAGTCCATGGGGTTGCAAAGAGTAATTCATGATTGGGCAACTGAACTGAACTGAAGCTTTTTATTCAAATAGGCTTTGGAACAGAGTTGAGCTCTGTGGTTGTGAAAAAAGCATGGATGTATCATTTTCTTTACATAAAGAGCCAGTTGAAGGCATGCTGCACTCACTGCAGGCTCATTTATCAAACAAGATAAATCTGTGAGAGTGCTTTGTCAATTATAAAATAGTAGAGAGCTGGAAATAGTTTCTGCTACTGCTTCTGCTGCTGTTGATTAATTAGGATGGTGACTGTGATTATTAATTCATTTGGTCAATACAATTAGCTAATTTATATAGAAGCCTTGAATTCCAAAGTGAACTGATGCATTAATCATAAAGTTCACATGAAACTGGTAACTAAGTAAATGAGCTAAGTGTTCCACAGGCACACCCCCAAAATGAGTGTGATCAGCACTGTTTTCGTCTTCTCTAAAAGAGGTATTATATTTATACATATATACACAAGTGTGTGGAGAGGGCCAGGGTGAACTGTGTGTATGTGGCAGCCCTGGGGATTATTAAGACTGTAAAGAAATGAGAAAGATTAAGTACAAGCTAGGCATTTTGTGTGTCAAATAATACTCTAGTCAATGAGTGTCATAAACAGTTAACATGAGGGCAAATAAACATCTCAAATAGTAACTCCTCTTTTACTTCTCTGCATGTTAGAGAATATCAACTTAAAGCAAAGATACCTCACAATCTCCCATTTTACAAGTGTTTGCAGCTTTTTTTTTCTGCCCCCTACATTTGACTTTCCCTGTTTCGTTCCCAACCTCCTTTCTTTAATTCCCTCTGGTCTGCCAGGCCCTTGTAGGACAAAGCACAAGTTCAGTTTTTCTGCCTCGTTCTCTTCCTAGGCTTTTTTTTTTTTTAATATAAATTTACTTATTTTCAATTGGAGGCTAATTACATTACAATATTGTATTGGTTTTGCCATATATCAACATGAATCTGCCACGGGTGTACACATGTTCCCCATTCTGAACCCCCCTCCCATCTCCCTCCCCGTACCATCCCTCTGGGTCATCCCACAGTGCACCAGCCACGAGCATCCTGTATCCTGCATCAAACCTGGACTGGCCATTCGTTTCTTATATGATATTGTACATGTTTCAATGCTAGGCTTTTTCTTTTTGGTAAGGATAATATATGTCAAATCAGGGCCTTACACAACTTCTTTCACATGCATTTTTTTTTTCAGAGCTATGTCACAATGGTAAGTTTTGCTGAAATCTAGTTTTTTGTGCTCATTTTGAGCACATCATATACACAAAGATCTTCACATGCTTATTTGCACATTCCGAAGGGTTTGGAATGAAGACAGCTTCCTACTTCTCACCCGAAGCCCACTTCTGACCCGAAGTCACTTCTTTGACTTAGGCCTCTCTCTCATTTCTGAGCCTGGAGATGGACTGGGATTATCACTCTTGGGCCTAATTTCCCTTCTCAATGCACCATATAATGGATTTTTAAAAACACAACCTCAAGAGTGCTGATTTAATTAGTAGAAGCCCATAGACCCAAATTTGTGAATCATGAAATATAATGATATAAATGTTGGTTTGCATTTTGAATAATGTGAATGTTGGTGTGGAGCAAAGAGCAAATGTCTGGGAGGTCTGGTAGCAACTGGGGAGAGCCACAACACCCCCATGAGCCTCATAAAAACAAGATTCCTTTCCCATCAACTTGCTTGGATTCGCATTCTTTCTTTGGCCAACCATAGATACTACCTTGTCTGCTGGGACCCGACAACAGAAGAAACTATAACCCAGGTCCCAGGGGACCAGCAGGAGGCTAAAGCCTGATTCTATTAAAATAGACTGAATACTACCCAGCTGGAGAGACTGCAGGATGCACCTCTTACTGGGAAACCCTCCCACCCATAGGACAAAGTATCGAAACCTGTATTTTTAATGCAATGTACATGGATATGACTGCTCTTTGCTGTAAAGCACAGACAAAAGATAAAACATGTGTCAATCTATGTCCACCATGAATACAATCCACAAACCAATCCAAGTCTATCTGATTTTCCTTCAAAATATTTCATTAATTCCCATAACTGGTGTCCAGTCCAGGCCTTCCTTGGTTTTTTCATGTGCAGATTGCATAGCCGACATTTCTTAAAGGCCTGAGATGGGACAGGCACTTTACATGCACGACTGTTAATTCTAAAAGTTACATTATAGAGTAAAGCTTTTACAAATGAGGGGTGGAGGAGAGCTATTGTTTCTGCCTGCCTGGGACCACTTTCCTCTCTCTTATAGTCCTTTGGGGCATTATTCCTACCCCACCCCACTCCCAACAACAGAACATTCATTAACCCTCCCCCCAGGCATGTCTAGGTCAACCATGGAACTGTAATGATGGGCTGGGGATGAGCCAATGACAACGACACAACAACTAAGATAGCTTTGTGCTGGCAACTATTCCAAATGGTTTCAATATTTTAAGGTATTTAATCCTCATAACAGCACTATGCCATCAGATCAGATCAGTCGCTCAGTCGTGTCCGACTCTGCGACCCCATGAATCGCAGCACGCCAGGCCTCCCTGTCCATCACCAACTCCCAGAGTTCACTCAGACTCACGTCCATCAAGTCAGTGATATCATCCAGCCATCTCATCCTCTGTTGTCCCCTTCTCCTCCTGCCCCCAATCCCTCCCAGCATCAGAGTCTTTTCCAATGAGTCAACTCTTCTCATGAGGTGGCCAAAGTACTGGAGTTTCACCTTTAGCATCATTCCTTCCAAAGAAATCCCAGGGCCTAGTATTTTCACACTTTATCAAATAAGGAGACAGAAGCACACAAAGGTTAAGGAACCTGCCTAAGGTCATAAGCTAGGTTTTTTTTTTTTTCTCAAAACTTAGAACTGTGGCTCTAGAAAGAGTCCTTTTCTCTTGGTGAAGAAACCAGGAAGAGCAACGGTTACCAGTTATCACATCCCCTACTTCATAGTGAAATCTGCTTACACCTCTTCCCCAAAAAGGAAGAGAGAATCCTGGTGGTTTTAAATCTCTAGTTTCATTTCTTGAGTTCCTGCAGTTGCCTTAGCTTGACTGTTCAGCTTTCCTTCAGCTTTGGGAGTTAATCCAGTTTACTATACAATACCTTTTGTTTTAACACAGATTGAAGTGAGATTCAATCACTTGCCAGCAAAAGATTACTGGTTAACACCAGGAAAAGGAGGCTTAGAGAGGCTAGATGGCAGAGTTGGGAACACAGCCAGGCTTTTCTGATTTGAAAGCCCCTGTGCAGTCCGCATGATCAATCCTCAGCTGGCCTGCCCTTCACGGAATCTCACCATGTCTGTTCCTTCCACTCACAACTGCACAGTAAGCCTTTCTTAAACAATGCTTTCATCACTCTTCAATTTCTCTAACAGTTTTCCCCATTTCCTGATGTATCTAGTCCACACCCCTCTCCCTAGTTTCTGATGCCCTCCAAATCAGGCCTCACTTAAATTTGAATGTTCCCACCATCCCCCACCCATCAAGAACCCAGCCTAGTAATTCACACTGCTATCATTTCTTTACTCAAGTCCTTTCAAATGACTAAAATTAAACCTACTCAAGATTCAGTTCAAGTCTTGCCCTTTTCCAGGAATTGTGACCATTCTAACCATTATCAATAACCTCAGATATGCAGATGACACCAGCCTTATGGCAGAAATGAAGAGGAACTAAAAGGCCTCTTGATGAAAGTGAAAGTGGAGAGTGAAAAAGTTGGCTCAAAGCTCAACATTCAGAAAACTAAGATCATGGCATCTGGTCCCATCATTTCATGGGAAATAGATGGGGAAACAGTGGAAACAGTGTCAGACTTTATTTTTTTGGGCTCCAAAACCACTGCAGATGGTGATTGCAGCCATGAAATTAAAAGATGCTTACTCCTTGGAAGGAAAGTTATGACCAACCTAGATAGCATATTAAAAAGTAGAGACACTACTTTGCCAACAAAGTTCCATCTAGTCAAGGCTATGGTTTTTCCAGTAGTTATGTATGGATGTGAGAGTTGGACTGTGAAGAAAGCTGAGTGCCGAAGAATTGATGCTTTTGAACTGTGGTGTTGGAGAAGACTGGAGAGTTCCTTGGACTGCAAGGAGATCCAACCAGTCCATTCTAAAGGAGATCAGTCCTGGGTGTTCATTGGAAGGACTGATGCTAAAGCTGAAACTCCAGTACTTTGGCCACCTCATGTGAAGAGTTGACTCATTGGAAAAGACTCTGATGCTGGGAGGGATTGGGGACAGGAGGAGAAGGGGATGACAGAGGATGAGATGGCTGGATGGCATCACCAACTCTATGGACATGAGTTTGAGTGAACTCTGGGAGTTGGTGATGGACAGGGAGGCCTGGTGTGCTGCGATTCATGGGGTCACAAAGAGTCAGACACGACTGAGTGACTGAACTGAACTGAACCATTATTAATTTCTTTAACTGAGAGCACTGGACTATTTTGTCTGAACTAACAGAAAGTTAGTTTAACAAGGCAAGTGAGACCATTATATCCATCTTCATAACATATATACTTTTATTTCATCTGTTAGCTATTACATGAAAGTATTACTAACTGAAAGTGTAAAACAGGAGTTGTAAAAAAAAGAAAAGAAAAAGAAACCAAATTGTAGAATTGATTCCACTTTAAGTAATAGTAAAAATGATTTCCTTTAATACTTTTATCTCTCAAGTAAATGACTCAAGTTTTATTTTCTGTTAAGTCTCAAACACACCAGGATTCAGATAAAACTCCAGCTGAATGGAAAAGAACAAGGACTATGATTTTCTCCAACCATATATTTCTTAGTTGAGATGATTGCCTTTTTTGCAAGTTCAAAGCCCTTCTTCCTCTGTGTGAGGTGTTTGGCCCCCCACTGATGGTTTTTGGTGAAGCTGGACTGACATTCCTGACATGCCCAAGCAACTCATTCTTGACTACACTCAGGAATATTTCAATCCAATTAAGTGGAAAATCACAAAGCTCACAGCTGCCAGGATGAACTACCATTGTTTCTAAAAATGTTATTTATATCTTCCTTCTTCTGAACTTTAGAGTATATAACTTTCTGTTTAAGTAAAAACTGCTTGAGCCCTTGACTCATCAAACTTAAGACACTCCACTTTTACTAAATAATGTCCCTACAAGCCTTGTTTGGTTTGTACTTGTAGTCCCACAATGGTCAGAAATGATTTTTAAAGGCAAATCAATAAAATATTTAGACAGTATAGGAAATATTCTTATGCCTTCAGGATAAGAGGCTGACTTCTTTAATAGAACATACAAAGTGCTAAGAATAAAATAAAATTGACAAATATGACTTTATTGAAAGTAAAAATATATATTCACCAAAAGACACAGTTAAGACAAAAAAAGGCAACCCACAGACTAGAAGGAGATATGGGTACACATATAATCACAGATCAATAAGAAACAAGCAACCCATTTTTAAAAAATGAGCATGTTGAATTCTACCAAAAATTTAGAGAAGAGCTAACACCTATCCTGCTCAAACTCTTCCAGAAAATTGCAGAGGATGGTAAACTTCCAAACTCATTCTATGAGGCCACCATCACCCTAATACCAAAACCTGACAAAGATCCCACAAAAAAAGAAAACTACAGGCCAATATCACTGATGAACATAGATGCAAAAATACTTAACAAAATTCTAGCAATCAGAATCCAACAACACATTAAAAAGATCATACACCATGACCAAGTGGGCTTTATCCCAGGGATGCAAGGATTCTTCAATATCCGCAAATCAATCAATGTAATACACCACATTAACAAATTGAAAAATAAAAATCATATGATTATCTCAATAGATGCAGAGAAAGCCTTTGACAAAATTCAACATCCATTTATGATAAAAACTCTCCAGAAAGCAGGAATAGAAGGAACATACCTCAACATAATAAAAGCTATCTATGACAAACCCACAGCAAACATTATCCTCAATGGTGAAAAATTGAAAGCATTTCCTCTAAAGTCAGGAACAAGACAAGGGTGCCCACTTTCACCATTACTATTCAACATAGTTTTGGAAGTTTTGGCCACAGCAATCAGAGCAGAAAAAGAAATAAAAGGAATCCAAATTGGAAAAGAAGAAGTAAAACTCTCACTGTTTGCAGATGACATGATCCTCTACATAGAAAACCCTAAAGACTCCACCAGAAAATTACTAGAACTAATCAATGACTATAGTAAAGTTGCAGGATATAATATCAACACCCAGAAATCCCTTGCATTCCTATACACTAATAATGAGAAAACAGAAAGAGAAATTAAGGAAACAATTCCATTCACCATTGCAACGGAAAGAATAAAATACTTAGGAATATATCTACCTAAAGAAACTAAAGACCTATATATAGAAAACTATAAAACACTGGTGAAAGAAATCAAAGAGGACACTAACAGATGGAGAAATATACCATGTTCATGGATTGGAAGAATCAATATAGTGAAAATGAGTATACTACCCAAAGCAATCTATAGATTCAATGCAATCCCTATCAAGCTACCAACAGCATTCTTCACAGAGCTAGAACAAATAATTTCACAATTTGTATGGAAATACAAAAAACCTCAAATAGCCAAAGCGATCTTGAGAAAGAAGAATGGAACTGGAGGAATCAACCTGCCTGACTTCAGGCTCTACTACAAAGCCACAGTTATCAAGACAGTATGGTACTGGCACAAAGACAGAAATATAGATCAATGGAACAAAATAGAAAGCCCAGAGATAAATCCACGCACATATGGACACCTTATCTTTGACAAAGGAGGCAAGAATATACAATGGATTAAAGACAATCTCTTTAACAAGTGGTGCTGGGAAATCTGGTCAACCACTTGTAAAAGAATGAAACTAGAACACTTTATAACACCATACACAAAAATAAACTCAAAATGGATTAAAGATCTAAACATAAGACCAGAAACTATAAAACTCCTAGAGGAGAACATAGGCAAAACACTCTCCGACATACATCACAGCAGGATCCTCTATGACCCACCTCCCAGAATATTGCAAATAAAAGCAAAAATAAACAAATGGGACCTAATTAACCTTAAAAGCTTCTGCACATCAAAGGAAACTATTAGCAAGGTGAAAAGACAGCCTTCAGAATGGGAGAAGATAATAGCAAATGAAGCAACTGACAAACAACTAATCTCGAGAATATACAAGCAACTCCTCCAGCTCAACTCCAGAAAAATAAATGACCCAATCAAAAAATGGGCCAAAGAACTAAATAGACATTTCTCCAAAGAAGACATACAGATGGCTAACAAACACATGAAAAGATGCTCAACATCACTCATTATCAGAGAAATGCAAATCAAAACCACTATGAGGTAACATTTCACACCAGTCAGAATGGCTGCGATCCAAAAGTCTACAAGTAATAAATGCTGGAGAGGGTGTGGAGAAAAGGGAACCCTCTTCTACTCTTGGTGGGAATGCAAACTAGTACAGCCACTATGGAGAACAGTGTGGAGATTCCTTAAAAAACTGGAAATAGAACTGCCTTATGATCCAGCAATCCCACTGCTGGGCATACACACTGAGGAAACCAGAAGGGAAAGAGACACGAGTACCCCAATGTTCATCACAGCACTGTTTATAATAGCCAGGACATGGAAGCAACCTAGATGTCCATCAGCAGTTGAATGGATAAGAAAGCTGTGGTACATATACACAATGGAGTATTACTCAGCCATTAAAAAGAATACATTTGAATCAGTTCTAATGAGGTGGATGAAACTGGAGCCTATTATACAGAGTGAAGTAAGCCAGAAAGAAAAACACCGATACAGTATACTAACGCATATATATGGAATTTAGAAAGATGGCAACAATAACCCTGTGTACGAGACAGCCAAAGAGACACTGATGTATAGAACAGTCTTATGGACTCTGTGAGAGAGGGAGAGGGTGGGAAGATTTGGGAGAATGGCATTGAAACATGTAAAATATCATGTATGAAACGAGTTGCCAGTCCAGGTTCGATGCACAATACTGGATGCTTGGGGCTGGTGCACTGGGACGACCCAGAGGGATGGAATGGGGAGGGAGGAGGGAGGAGGGTTCAGGATGGGGAACACATGTATACCTGTGGCGGATTCATTTTGATATTTGGCAAAACTAATACAATTATGTAAAGTTTAAAAATAAAATAAAACTAAACAATAAATAAATTAATTAATTAATTAAAAAAAAAATGAGCATGAGCCCTGAACCATCTCTGCAGATAAGAGGAAATCCCAGTAAACAACATACTTGGGAAAAGTGACACATTTCACTAGTAATTAAGGAAATGCAAGTTGAAAAGCAATGAGATATAACTAGTTACCTACCAAAACAGTTAAAATTTAAGACTCAAAATAACATGTTTATAGGACTAGAACTCACACACAGCTCTGGTAGAGGCATAAACTGTGACCACCATTTTAAGAAACTTTCTGGCATTATCAACAACAGTTGATACTATTCACTCTATGACACAGCAATCCACTCCTAAATATATAACTCAATAGAAATACGAGCATGAAAATTCATGGAAGCATTATTCACAACAGCCAAAACCTGGTCAAAGGCCAAATGTCCATCAGCAGTAAGATGGATAAATTATATTCTATAATGAAATACTCCATAGAAAGATAAATAAATAGATATACTTAGTAACATAGAAGAATTTCAAAATGCCATGTGAAGCAAAAGAAATGGGGGAGGGAGTTGTGCGTTATATTTATATAAAGTTAAAAAATCAAACAAAACTAAAACATAAAGTTAAGGATGGTGGTTACCTTTAGAAGAGAGAATTCACTGAGATGTACAGTTATAATGGCATTTTTCAAAGTATAATGTTAAACATTTAAAAATATGTTAAGAATTATTAGCAATGGCAATTAGGAAATCACTGGATTTCTCAGAACATTTTCAATAGAGTAATTTGGTTAAAAGAAAGATTTTAAGTTTTTATAAAAGGTGAAAGTGAGAAAGAAGCAGAGGCAGCTGGTAGGTAAATGTTCAAAAGATGGAAGCTACTGAGATAGGCTGGGACCGAACCCTTTTCTGGAGTGCCTGTACCTGGACAAAGGTCTCCTGGAGCAACAGAACACAAGAAACTATAAGGGACTAAAAATAACTACATGCATGTGCAGTTAGTCACAAAAGTGCCAAAACCCACTACCACCTGTGAGATGCCAGGCACAAAAGCAGGGCACATGACGCTTACACACAGCACCACCAATGAGGTGGGCAAACCACCTAAGTCTCCCTTCCAGCTTGAGCCAACTGTCTATCCCTACCCTCATAGCCCATTTAAGAACCTCCAGCCTGCTCTCCTTGGGGAGCCTGCAAGGATAACTGTCACTTGTTTTTAAGTACCCATAGCAATTGATACCTCTTACTGATTGCTATTGATTAGAGTCCAAGGACCTGAGTCAGTAATCCATTCACTAATAAGTGATCCCAATGTATGGATGTGAGAGTTGGACTGTGAAGAAAGCTGAGTGCCAAAGAATTGATGCTTTTGAACTGTGGTGTTGGAGAAGACTCTGGAGAGTCCCTTGGACTGCAAGGAGCTTCAACCAGTCCATTCTAAAGGAGATCAGCCCTGGGTGTTCTTTGGAAGGACTGATGCTAAAGCTGAAACTCCAATACTTTGGCCACCTCATGCAAAGAGTTGACTCATTGGAAAAGACTCTGATGCTGGGAGGGGTTGGGGGCAGGAAGAGAAGGGGACGACAGAGGATGAGATGGCTGGATGGCATCACCGACTCAATGCACATGAGTTTGAGTGAACTCCGGGAGTTGGTGATGGACAGGGAGGCCTGGCGTGCTGAGATTCATGCAAAGAGTCCGACACGACTGAGCGACTGAACTGAACTGAACTAAACTGAATGTAAACAATGGTAACCATATCTGTTTATGTGCACATGAAATATGCTGATTATTCCATTGTTAATTTCACTTGAGTACAAATTTTCACAAAATTGTTCTGGTTCTTATTGTTTAACCATAGTAACCATAAACTCAATAATGAACATCCATAATTCTATTCACAGAAATAAACATTTTCAGTTTTGACAATATAAATGGGTAATTTTGAAGGAAAAATAATTTTGACTTCAAATAATATATCTGGCTTAAAAATTTGGTTTTGAAAAAGAATATTGAAATAGAATATTGAGTTTTAATCAATGTACTTAAAGTTCATCTCAAGTTGCAACAACAATCTATCTTCAGTATTCCTATTCTATTTTTCACATTCTGAGTGAGATGACTCAGCAACACCTATTGTAACTAAAAACATAATATAAATAGAGGATAAAAATACACTCACTTATAAAAGTTAATGCCGAGGTAAATGGAACAAAACAAATTTTCATTAAAGAAAGCAATTAATAAGAACTTTGCTGTGTTCATAAGTCTGATTTCCTCACTAGAATTAGCTATTCAGTCTTCCATTTTGGAACTTGCTTACTTTCTTTTTATACAACACAAAAGCCATTATCATTTAATTAAAACTATTCTATTAAATAGCTGACCTTTCACTTCAGAAGACTTTTGGTGCTAAATTTGATCCAAATTCCAAGTGAAAAGCACCCTCAGCTGAAGGCAGCGGTATGTTTGTGAGTTTCAGAAAATCAGCGAGCTGGCTCTAAACCAGCACTCTGTGCAAAAAGTTTCTCTGCCTGAGTTCACACATCTTAGGGAATGGTACCCTTTGGGATTGATTACTGCAACACTAATAAAGCATCTGCCCACAATGCGGGAGACCCAGGTTCGATCCCCAGTTCAGGAAGATCCCCTGGAGAAGGAAATGTCAACCCACTCCAGTACTCTTGCCTAGAAAATTCCATGGGTGGAGGAGCCTGGTGGGCTACAATCCATGGGGTCGCAAAGAGTCGGGCACGGCTGAGCGACTTCACTTTGACTTTTTTTTGAAGTCACAAACTGGACAGGGTTAAATTCCATGGTCACAAAGCTATTCAAGAAATATTTTGAAATACTGATTAAATTTTGAATTTCACAGAATCATAATTTATGAAGTTGTTCTCCAAATGAAAGTCTATATTATATGCATTTTGAAAATTTACCAAAAATATAAACCTAATACAAGAACAAACCTTTTTGATTGCTATAAGATTGTTAAGATTATGTCAGAGGGCTTGATCATTTTCCTAGGTATTGATACACATTGCCAGGTTTCTTCCCAAAGCAAGAGTATTGGGTTCTTTTCTGTGTGCTAGATTCTGTTTTACTTGGATATTTTTATGGAAGAGCATTTTACAGTATATTTATAATGTTAAGATGAGGCCATTGCCATAATACATTAATGTATTCATCTCTCAAATACATGAAGCCAAATGGTCTACTTCATTTTTTATCTGTCTGTTGCTTGCAACCAACAACCACTAACTGATATACCCCCCCACATGTAGAACACTTCACTTTCAGATAGTGTACGTGCCTTTCTATCTGGACCTGAAGCCACAAAGAAAAAAAGGTGAATTAAGGTAAGACCCAGATCGAGAAGGGTGAGCAAGTAAGTATTTGGCTATGGGATTCTACTTTTCTTGTTCTACTTGCACATTTTTCCTGATACCCAGATAGGGGACTGGAAGAAACCTGTGCAGGGCAGCCTTCTACAGGCTTGCATTTCTGCAAAGATTAACAGGGCCTGATAAAGGTAGAGGCAGTATTTCACGCACTCCCTCTGCTCACAGGACTGTAGGTCAGCCCAGAATGCCTGTCTTGGTAACGTGTGGATGACCTTGGATCACACTCTTCTTCCTCTCTCAAGGAAAGCACTGAGGGCTGCCACATGCAAACAAGACAAGCTGTGAATCTCTCTCTAGTGTTACCAGAAGAAGAAAGATGATGAGAAAGTCATGCTTCCACATGTTTCTGTTTTCTAATTCCATTAAATCCCAGATCAAATATCTAAAAACCTGCGCAGAGCATGGTTCCCAGCAGGCTCCTGAGGACAAATAAAGACCACCAGTGTAAAAGCAAAGCAGTACTTTGTTTCTCAAAGAAAGTGAGATTAGTAGCTTGCCAGAAAATGGAGTAAAATGGAAATGGAATGGAAAAATACTTATTTTTAAAACAATAATGCAGAATTTAAATTTCCTATTGCAAAAATCTTGATAAGGCATTGGAAATACCAACTTGAAAAGATGATGATTTAAAATGAACACAGCAAGTTTTCCTGGTGTAGTAAATAGAATGTCATTGTTAACATTCTTCCATGGAACAGCTGTATAGGTGAAATGCATTTCAACAATTCCAGACTGTACCATGTATGCCTACACCAAGCATACTTAGCAATTTGCATACAGCATTCATTTTCAAAGAATAAGGGAAAAATAAACTAGTAGCTAAGCAGAAGACACAGCTGCTAAATTCAATGAACTGAATAGCTGGTGTGAATCTTTAAGTGCATACAAAAGAGGCATTAAAAGATTCCTAACACACAAAGATACTCAGGATGTCAAATATTTATGTTTTTTCCCCTCACCAAAGCCCCAAAATTTTATGCATAACTTTCATTTGTATTTCAGGCAAAATTTTAAAAGCATTTTGGTTTTAAAAAACAATCACCAATCTGTTCCTACAATCTGTAAGGGAAAAAAACACAAAAACTTGTCTGAACTTTCATCTCTGTTGTCAATAATCCCTGAATCCTGCAGGATATACTGAATTTGAAAATTTTCTACCCAATCCATCAAAACAGGCTGCAGATAATAATTTATATTTCCTTTTTTTCTCTCACCTGAGCATAAACCCTATGAGGGCAGAGATTATTTGTCATGATTGTACTCAAGGCCAGACACAGCAGGCAGGCATAGTACACCTCTTTAGTCAACACACACATAACTGTTCACAGTGAGAAAAAAAATTACATGATGGAAGAAAAGCCTTTTTTGTGGGCCTTAGGAAGCATCACTACGAACAAAGCTAGTGGAAGTGATGGAATTTCAAATGAGCTATTTCAAATCCTAAAAGATGATGTTGTGAAAGTGCTGCACTCAATATGAAGGAGTCTTTGGGCCTAGAAAAGAAAACAGTGGTCTCAAAGGCCCTTGCTGAATCATCTAACTGCAGAGAAAACAAAAACAAACTTTAGGTCCCACCCTGATGCTCCAGGCCAGTTGTATCTACCTGGGACATATTTCCCCTGCCCAGAAACCTTCCATCCCCTACATCTGCCAGGGACTTATTACCCCCTGCCCAGGGGACTTATCACCCCCTGCCCAAAACCTCCCACCCCCTGTTCAACTACAAATGCCATCTCAACTAAAGAATACCCAAAACGTCCCACCTAACGTTTCCCTTAACATTTCCACAAACCTCCCTTTAAATATGAAGCCTCCCCAACCCCTCTCAGCCTGGTCATTAGGCTGACTGTCACCCCTCCTTGCCTGACTAAAGGTAACCTACCTCCATTGAGGTTGTCTCTCCTTTTCAGCCTTGGCTGGAACTATACCTTACATTTTCGGTGCCAAAACCCGGGAGACAGTGAGGCACTTGTGTGTGTCTCTCTCTCACTCTCCCTCCCTCTCATTGTTTTCCCTTTTCCCAGAGTCTGGGAGCGTGAACACCTGCCAAGCTCACTTTCTGCCAGGGCTCATAAGTGCCTTTGTAAGCGGTACAAGCCTCCTCCTAAGGTTTTATTGGTGCTTTGCCTACCTCCAGGCCTCCAGCTCTATCCCCTTTTTCTTTCTTTCTTTCTCTTTCTTTCTTTCTCTCTCTCTCTCTCTCTCTCTCTCTTTCTTTCTCTCTCTCTTTCTCTCTCTCTCTTTCTCTCTCTCTCTCTCTCTCTCTTTCTTTCTCTCTCTCTTTCTCTCTCTCTCTTTCTCTCTCTCTCTCCCCCCCCCCCCCCCCCCACCTCTGGAACAAAGAACTCTTGCCATTTGACCAATCTACATGCAACACTCCACTCAAGCCGGCCCCTAGATTAAGGTAAGATCCAGACGGTGTTTTAGAGACGTCCTAGAACTCAGTCCTCTCTGGGTCCCAGGGACCCCCGGCCTAAGGCCAATATGTAGGCGACGGTGGGGATGCTCCACCTCGACACAGAGCTCTCTTCTCATAACTCCTATTGAGACCACGGGTGATGACTTGAACTCCCAATAGGAACCTCTGCTTGCCTTTCAATTATGGGGTCTAGCCAGTCTGTCCCAAAAGAATCCCTTCTGGCCTGTGTTCTCAAAAATCTCAAACCGCTCTTAGTGAACTCAAAGCTAACGGCTTAAAACCACTCTATATACAGATCTGGCCTCAATACCAACTAGACAATCAAGACCGCTGGCCTGAATTCGGCACATTTGACTTTAACATTCTTCAAAATCTCACTGACTTCCTTAAACGGAATGGCAAGTGGTCGGAGGTCCCATATGCCCAAGCCTTTTGGGCCCTTCGGAGCAGGCCCTCCCTATGCAAGGGCTGCTCCACCCAGGAGGTCCTTCTATGCGCCTTGCCTCCCAAGCAAAGGGGCTCCTCTTCAACTAACCGCCAATAGTGACCTTCTGCACCCCCGGAGTTCAACCCTATGGAGGAGTCCCCTCGCTACCGCCACCCTGCCAACCCTTTCCTTCCCCCTCATCCAACTCACCTACTGACTCTGAAACCTTTCCTGACTCTCCCTCAACCCCGCTACCCCATCTCTCCGACTCCCCCTCCCCCCTTCCCTCCCCTCCCTGCCACAGAGAGGTGGCAGGACCAGAGGGCCCCACCCGAGTCCATGTGCCATTTTCATTGTCAGACATGAGCCAGATAGAAGAAAAATTAGGATCATTTTCTGAAAATCCTACCAGATACAGAAAAGGATTCCTGAGACTCTCCCAGGCCTATAACCTCACGTGGAGTGAGGTATGCTGCTGCTGCTGCTAAGTCACTTCAGTCGCATCCAACTCTGTGTGGCCCCATAGACAGTAGCCCACCAGGCTCCGCCATCCCTGGGATTCTCCAGGCAAGAACACTGGAGTGGGTTGCCATTTCCTTCTCCAGTGCGAGAAAGTGAAAAGTGAAAGTGAAGTCGCTCAGTCGTGTCCGACTCTAGCGACCCCATGGACTGCAGCCTACCAGGCTCCTCCATCCATGGGATTTTCCTGGCAAGAGTACTGGAGTGGGGTGCCATTGCCTCCTCCAGGAGTGACGTATATTATACCCTAAATGCCACTCTCACCCCAGATGAAATGGACCATATCTGGCAAGCAGCGAAAGCCCATGCTGATCACTTACATAACCAAGACTGGGATAGCCCAGTTGCTGATGAGGCGGCACCTCAATTAGATCCCCACTGGACTTACCAGCCCAGTGACACAGGTATCAGGAGATTCAATCATATGATTACCTGCCTTCTAGAAGGAATGCATAAAAATACTCGTATCCATGTCAATTATGATAAAGTCAGGGAAATCACCCAAGGGGCAGACAAAAATCCAGCCTTATTCTTGGCATACCTCACAGAGGCAGTCCAGAAGTACACCAACCTAGATATCACAACTCCTGCTGGGTTACTCTACCTTCATGTTCAGTTCATCAGCCAGTCTGCCCCTGATATTAGATGTGAGCTTTGACAACTAGAGAAGGGCCCTGAGACCCTCCAAAGAGACCTTCTAGAAGTAGCCTTCAAGGTGTTCAATAATAGAGAAGAGGAGGCTAAGAGAGAAAAAGACCATGAGAGAAAAGCTAAATATGCCTTTTTGGCAGCAGCAATTAAAGGAAGAGATCAGCCTGGCCCAAGTCATCCCAGACCAGGACTTAAGACCAACCCCCACCGCTCTGAACCCTGCTTCTGATGCAGCCAGTCAGGACACTGGGCAAAGGATGCCTGAACCCATGGCCCACCCCCCCCCAAAAGCATGCCCAACCTGTGGTCAATGGGGAGACTGGAAGATGGACTGTCCCCAGGGATGCCCTGGCACCCCTGGGGAGGTCCCCATCTCCCAGACCTGGAGAGTGGAATGTCCACAGGGATGCCCTGGTGCCTCTAGGGAAATCACCACTTCTCCCCAGAACCCCAGCCCAACCCTACAAAAGTTGTTCCAATAATGGGGCCTGGATTCCAGCCCCCCAGCCCGTGTCCCAGCCATGAGCTCAGGACTTAGAGTAGACGGGGTAGTGGCTGGGAAAAAGACCTCCTATATAGCGGACACTGGAGCCGCTTTCTCTCTCTTAACTTCCTACTCTGGCCCAACTCAAAACTCAGAACTCACTATCAAGGGGGTCTCTGGAGTTCCCTAAGGCCAAAAATCAGCCCTCCATTACTCTGTTAATTTGGAAAATCGACCTCATACACTCATTCCTCATAATGCCTCAGTGCCCAATGGAACTCCTAGGGAGAGATTTGTTATCCAAATTGGGGGTCTTTATTACCATACCCCTCTCAATGCAGTCTCTATATTCTGCATGCAGATAACACCTGGATTGTCCCTATCCCTCAGCCCTGACCCTCCCTTGGATTTATCCGCCTTAGATCCCCAAGTCTGGGACACTGACCACCCATCCATAGCCAAACATCATCCCCCAGTCCACATTACCCTAAAGGACCCCTCAACTATAATCACCCAACAACAGTACTCTCTCACCCTGGAGGCCCTTAAGCCTATCATAGACCGTCTTCTTCAAGCCTCTATCCTAATTCCTACCCATTCACCACACAACACCCCTATTCTGGCAGTGAGGAAGGGACCGAACTCTTGGAGACTGGTCCAGGATCTTCAAAAAATCAATGAGGCCATCACGCCAACATTCCCAGTAGTCCCTAACCCTTACACCCTCCTGTCCACCATACCCCCAACTGCAACCCACTTCATGGTATTAGATCTCAAAGATGCCTCTTTCACCATCCCCCTCCACCCCCTCTCCCAACTCCTCTTCACCTTCACCTGGCAAGACCCCGAGACTCATGTTTCCCAACAACTAACATGGACAGTTCTCCCCCAAGGGTTCAGAGACAGCCCCTACTTTTTTGGACAGGCTTTACAAAAGGACCTACAGACACTCAACCTAGCCCCAAGTCACACCCTCCAATGACCTCCTCCTTTGTAGCCCAGCCTGAAAACTCTGCTTCCAACATACTGCCAAACTCCTTGGGGCCCTGGGATCCTGGGGTTATTGGGTGTCCCAATCCAAGGCCCAAGTAGTACAAACGTCACCTACCTGGGTCTCTCCATATCCCACCAACAAATAACTATTCCCCCAGATAGAATCCAGGCCTTGATTAACTGTCCACTTCCAAAAACAAAAAGGAAACTCCTGTCTATCCTCAGCTTCCTAAACTTTTTCCGTATCTGGATCCCTAACTTCTCCCTCATTGCAAAGCCGCTCTATGAGGCAACTGAAGGATGTCTGGATGAGCCCCTCTTTAACCCCTCCTTGCTGGCCAATCCTCTTCGCCAGCTCACCCAGAGCCTCCTCCGATTGCCAACTCTCCACCTGCCAGATCACACCAGACCATTCTTTCTTTTTGCCCACTCCAACCAAGGACAGGCCCTGGGACTTCTATGTCAGCGGGCCAGAGACATCTGGGCTCCCATAGCCTATCTGTCAAACAGCTTGACACGGTGACCAAGGGGTGGCCTCCCTGTATACAGGCCATGGCTGCTATTGCAGCCCTTGTACCTAAAGCAAACTCTCTAGACATGCCCCTTTAAGTCTGTTCTCCACACACCTTCTGAGACTTACTATCACATCGGGCTTTCCTCTCCCTTCCCCCTTCCAGGGTACAGGTCCTACATGACTTTCTCCTCGACCCTCAGTTCTCATTCTCTCCCTGCTCTCTGCTTAACCCCGCCAGCTTATTACACACGGCCTCTACAACAGACCCTCTCCTACATAGCTACAACCTAACAGTAGATCTTACCCAAAACCCTTTCCAACATTTAACGGATCAGCCCATCTTAGACCCAGACACCCCACACTGGTTCGTTGATGGCAGCTCTCACAAATCCCCACCCTTCGTGGAAGGATATACCATCTTCCAGGGTGACCTCTGTCACAATCACGGGACCCAGACAATTAAAGCTTCACCTCTGCCACCTCACACCACCTCCTAACAGGCAGAACTGATAGCTCTCACCAGAGCTTTGACTCTGGCTAAAAATCTAAGGGTTAACATCCACACAGACTCCAAATATGCCTATAACATACTTCACTCAAACATCCTAATATGGAGAGAAAGAGGTTTCCTAACCCAAAAGGGATCCCCCATTATTAATTCAGACCTGATCCACAAACTTCTAGAGGCAGCACTCTTACCAGACAAAGCTGCCATCCTCCACTTTGATGATAGGGGACATCAAAAGGGAAGTCTCATATCAGCCTACAACAATGCTGCAGACCAGAAGGCAAAGGAGCTAGCCCTGTCCCCTGTCATCTTAGCCCTGACTCCATCTGACCCTCCCACCACCAGAGAAATCTATCTACACTCATTTTTTCATCCCTCATCCAAGACACTCCAGCAGTTCCTCTGTAACCACTTCCCCATATCCACTGCTGACCAACAATATTTAGATAACCTTACCCACTCCTGTCAGACATGTCAACGTACTAATCCCAATTCCAACCTTAAACCTACATCCTTCCAACCTATCAAATGCGAGGCAGCCTCCCAGCACAGGACTGGCAGATAGACTTTACTCATATGCCCCCTGTTTGGAGAGTCAGATACCTCCTGGTCCTTGTGGACACCTTTTTGGGATGGGTAAGAAGCATTTCCCACTACAAACAAAAGAGCCCACCCGTGGCCCAAATCCTCCTCACAGAAATTATCCCCAGGTTTAGCCTGACTTCATCCCTACAGTCTGATAATGGCCCGGAATTTACATCCAAGGTCACCCAACAACTTGTCCAATTCTTACAAATATCCTGGAAATTTCACATTCCATACCGTCCCCAGTCCTCAGGAAAGGTAGAAAGGATGAATAGAATAAAGAAACCCTTACCAAACTAACCCTCGAAGTACATCTGGATTGGACTAAACTTTTGCTGATTATTCTCCTCAAAGTGCGGGCTTTGCCCAAAAAGCCCCTGGGGCTGAGCCCCTTTGAGGTGATGTACGAAGGCTCATGCTCCCTCCTGGACTCCCCCTGACCTCCTCCCATACCAAGCTTCCTACACTCCCCTTTCCTGGCGGAACTCTGCAATGCCCTCTAGAAATTCGTCAACCACAACTTGCCCGCCCCTGACCCCCAAGCCTTCCTGCCCCCTTTACAAACTGGAGACATGGTCTATCTGTCTGATAATCCCCAGGGTGACCTAACCCCAAAGTGGCAGGGACCATTCAAAATCATCCTCCTTACCCCAACTGCAGCTAAACTCAGAAGGTCACCTCCTGGGTACACCTCTCTCGCCTAAAACGGGTCACCTCCAACCCTGCGCTGCCCTCCTTAAATGACCCCATCAGGTCTCCCTCACAGGACCCACCTCCTTAAAATTCACCCATTGACAACCTCTGTCAACCATCCAAGAAGACAGTGAATGACCTGGACTCTCATCAACTTACAACTGTTCCTGACCCAACTATTACAAGACCTCTGGACCAGCGCTCCGACAGGAACCTCCTTCAAAGACCTGACTACACTGGTGTCTCAACTGCGGCTCCAGGGAACCTTCTACAGCCTGACTCCAGTTGAAACTGATTTCTTTACTTTCACTCTACATCCTAATGAACACTGTTCCTCCTCAGATTCAAGCAACCACCAACTTGGGGCCTTCCGCCCCTCACCCTGACTGGCCTCTCCCCGTCTCTCTAACTATAACTGCACTCTTAATCTTAGTCCTTGCTATAGGCCTAGTAACTGTCTCCCCTCAGGACTGGTAACCTATCCTTCATCTCTTCATCAGTATCGCCTACGTTGTTAGCTGTGTTCTATTCCTAGGGTGCTATTTCCTCTGCACTGCCTAACTAACAGACTCATGACTCCCCTGTTCCTTATCCTTGCTGCACTCCCCAGCCTTCTGTCTAGTCTCTGCCCCTGCTCAGACACTTATTCCTATGTTCATTCCTCATGTTATAATATGGCTCCAAGACCATGCACCATGAACCTCGGGGTGGGGTGGGGGGCAGTCCAAATCCCTACTCACTGTTAAAGTACAAAAGAGAGTGAGTTTCACGAGCACCTGCCCTAAGCCAAATGGAAGAAACATGTTTCTATCCCATTACCCACTGGGGGTACTCAGATGGGGGCAGGGTACTAGGCAAAAATCAGGAAAAGAAAAAAGAACAAGCCATAAAGAACATAATATCCTGGTTACAAGCAACCCCTGAGTCTTATAAACACCTAGACCTCCTTTCCCAATTACAGCCTCTCCTAAAACTTCCCTCTGGCAACCAACACCTTACCTGCCCTCTCAACTCTTCTTTCCAATTGTTCCAGTACACGCAACACACATCCCAGTGTTGGATAAGCATGTCACCATCTCCCTCACCACACAGAGCAATTCCCTTACCCTCAACCTGGCTGTGACAAGGCAACTATACCTCCCCTTCCCAACAAAAAACCACACAATCCTTTGGACCAGTCTCTGACAATGTCCTACTCTCAGCCTCTTCAAACCTAACCTGTATCAACTACTCTAGTCCCAACTACACTGGTCTTACAAACTCCACTCCCTCCTTCTGCACTTGGGCTCTCTGGGACAGCACAAATAATTGCACCAACCCAGGAATCTTCATTCTCTGCAGGACCGATGCATATTCATGTCTCCCCCTTGACCCCCCTGGACCTTGCTTCTTGGTCTTCCTGACCCCATGTCTAACATTCCTCAAAGAAGAAGAGGTAGAACAGATAGTCTACCCCCAAGGGGAACTTTCCCACAGGAAAAAAATGAGCTGTCATAGCCCCGCTTCTGATTGGGACCGGCATAGCAGCAGCCCTAGGCACCAGGACTGGGGGCATCTCGACCTCGGCCCATTTTTTACAAGCTGTCCCAAGAACTTAATGAGGATATGGAGCAGGTAGTGGAGTCCTTTGTTTCAGTCCAAAGACAAATTAATTCATTAGCTTCTGTGGCCCTACAAAATAGACGAGCCCTGGACCTTCTCACCACAGAAAAGGGAGGGACCTGCCTTTTTCTAGGAGAGGACTGCTGATATTTTGTAAATGAAACGGGCATAGTCCAGGGCAGAGTCAAAGAATGTAGAGACAGAACTGAATGCTGCAGAAAAGAGTTACAAAAGCTTTACACTCCCCAAAACCTGTTCCAACTCGCCCTCCCTTGGTTGCTCCCTTTTTGGGACCATTGGTACTTATCATTTTATTCCTCTTATTTGGACCCTGTCTCTTCAATCTCTTTCAAAGGTTTCTCCAAGAACGGATTCAGGCCATCTCTCGAGACGAGGTCAAGACCCTTTTTCTTCTCAAAAGCTTCAGCCCAACCTTAGGAAAAGGAGACCCTGGGCCCTAGGACAATCCTCCGTTCCAGACCCAGAACCATTGACTCCATCCAACAGGAAGTAGCCAGAGAGATATGGCTCCCTTTTTCCCATTTTTTTATGATTTCAGGGTCTGGAATGAAGGAGTCTTTGGGCTTAGAAAAGAAAACAATGGTCTCAAAGGCCCTTGCTGAATCATCTAACTTTGGAGAAAAAAAGCCGAACTTTAGGTCCTGCCCTGATGCTCCGGGCCAGTTGTATCTACCTGGGACTTATTTCCCCTGCCCAGAAACCTTCCATCTCCTACATCTGCCAGGGACTTATCACCCCCTGCTCAGGGGACTTATCACCCCCTGCCCAAAATCTCCCACCCCCGTTCAACTACAAATGCCATCTCAACTAAAGAATACCCAAAACGTCCCACCTGACTAATATTTCCCTTAACGTTTCCACAAACCTCCCTTTAAATATGAAGCCTCCCTGATCACTCTTGCACTCAGCCTGGTCATTAGGCTGACTGTTGCCCCTCTTTGCCTGAATGAAGGTAACCTACCTCCATTGAGGTCATCTCTCCTTTTCTGTGCCTTGGCCTGAACTGTACCTTACACAATATGCCAGCAAACTTGGAAAATTCAGCAATGGCCACAGGACTGGAAAAGGTCAGTTTTTGTTCCAAGCCCAAAGAAAGGCAATGCCAAAGAATGCTCAAACTACTGCACAATTGCACTCATCTCACACGCTAGCAAAGCAATGCTCAAAATTCTCCAAGCCAGGCTTCAACAATACATGAACTGTGAACTTCCAGATGTTCAAGCTGGTTTTAGAAAAAGCAGAGGAACCAGAGATCAAATTGCCAACATCCGCTGGATTATGGAAAAAGCAAGAGAGTTCCAGAAAAACATCTATTTCTGCTTTATTGACTATATATACCAAAGCCTTTGACTGTGTGGAACACAATAAACTATGGAAAATTCTGAAAGAGATGGGAATACCAGATCACCTGACCTGCCTCTTGAGAAATCTGTATGCAGGTCAGGAAGCAACAGTTAGAACTGGACATGGAACAACAGACTGGTTCCAAATAGGAAAAGGAGTACCTCAAGGCTGTATATTGTCACCCTGCTTATTTAACTTATATGCAGAGTACATCATGAGAAACACTGGGCTGGATGACGCACAAGTTGGAATCAGCATTGCTGGGAGAAATATCAATAACCTCAGATATGCAGATGACACCACCCTTATGGCAGAAAGTGAAGAGGAACTCAAAAGCCTCTTGATGAAGGTGAAAGAGGAGAGTGAAAAAGTTGGCTTAAATCATAACATTCAGAAAACGAAGATCATGGCATCCAGTCCCATCATTTCATGGCAAACAGATGGGTAAACAGTAGAAACAGTGAGAGACTTTTGGGGGGGGGGGGGCTCCAAAATCACTGCAGATGATGACTGAAGCCATGAAATTCAAAAGATGCTTACTCCTTGGAAGGAAAGTTATGACCAACCTAGACAGCATATTAAAAAGCAGAGACATTACTTTGCCAACAAAGATCCATCTAGTCAAAGTGATGGTTTTTCCAGTAGTCATGTATGGATGTGAGAGTTAGACTATAAAGAAAACTGAGTGCCAAAGAATCGATGCTTTTGAACTGTGGTGTTGGAGAAGACTCTTGGAGAAGACTCTTGTTGGCGAAGACTGCAAGGAGATCCAACCAGTCCATCCTAAAGGAGATCAGTCCTGAGTGTTCATTGGAAGGACTGAGGTTGAAGCTGAGACTCCAATACTTTGACCACCTGATACGGAAAGCTGACTCATTGGAAAAGACCCTGATGCTGGGAAAGATTAAAAGTGGGAGAAGAAGGGGACAACAGAGGATGAGATGGTTGGATGGCATCACTGACTCAATGGACATGGGTTTGGGTGGACTCCGAGAGTTGGTGATGGACAGGGAGGCCTGGCATTCTGCAGTCCATGGGGTCTCAGAGTTGGACACAACTGAGCAACTGAACTGACATCTTGTGGAAAGGAACTATATATAAGTATTTAACATTTAGCATACAGGGTTCATTTGAGTCAGGCCAAGTACCTAAACTGGTATTCATCCCTTGTAATTCTCAGCACTTGGCTAAGATTTGAGGGGGTCCAGAGGCAGCCTTTGGTGAGAAGCTGAGTGGGCAGGAGAGACCATGGATTGGAAAGAGGACTGTTCACCGGGATGAGAAGCTGTGGGTTGTAATAGACACATCCCTACCCTGATGCTTTTAGTCTAGTAGGTCCACACCACTCACTGAATATAGCTTCTAAAAGACTTAAAGGATACCTGACACATCCTGTCACATTCAATATACCCCTAAAACTACTGTGTAAGACCCATTCATTCTTCAAAATCAGTCTGGTACTGGGTAGAGAGTGGCATATAAAGCAAGATCCTCACTCTTGGGGAGCTTGTATTCTGGTCATTGGTAGTTTGGTGCAGAATTGAAGAGGCCTATCCACAAACCTGATGGAAAAACAAACAAACAAAAACAAAACAAAAAAAATAGCAAATAACAATCAGTACTGACAATTGGAAAGAATCCAAAACTCAAACCTTACCCTTGGAGAAATATTATCTAAAACCAGATCAATTTGGAACTAAGGCGGAAAAAAATGCCAGAAATCAACATGCCTCTTGGGAAAACAGTACAGTGGGCTAAAGAAGGAAGACAACATTTTGAAGGAAAAAAAAAAAACCAAAATATTAATGCTACTTTGAGGGACAAGACTGGGTACATGGCAATCTGTGATAAAAACAAAGTATGCCCCAGGAGGAATTCTTCTTCTGTACAGTCAGCGGACAGAGACTTGACCTGAGCTGAGAGAATCACACAGATCCTGTTCTTTACAAATTTCTACCAGGAGAAGAAAAGCAAAGATGGTATAAGCAAAAACATTTTAAGGATAATGTTCTTGATAGCACACACAAGCTTGACCAGATGGAGGGGAGAATAGTGAGAGGAAGGCAAAGCCTGAAGCCATCGGAAGCTTGTGCATCAGATCAGAATGAGAGCCCTTCAGGGAAGACATGGGACTCAAGTCATGGGGGTGGGAGCATTGTGTGGATGTGGAACATAATTTCAGGATAAAGGGACACAGCGGACCTGATTTAGCTGTTCAGGACTGAGTCCCCTTCCTTCCCCAGGCTCTCAGGCTTTGGTGTTGATGCATGTTTATACCAACAGAGCCCCCCAAATTAAGCTGATTTCATGATAACAATGAATTTTTTTAAAGTAACTAAAATTCCTCTCATTACTGCATTTACTTGTCATAAAAATCAACCATTTTAGGACTGTTGAAGTCTGTAAAATCTAAGAAATGCTTCTTAGTCGGGCATATTTTACAAACCTATTAAAGAAAAAAATGACATCTCAACTGCATTCATGTGAATTGCTAATGCTTCATTAATGATGCCCAAATGCAATGATCACTGGGTGAACAAAACTGTGGGAAATTTTTCATCTCAACAGTCATTATTGTTTTAAGTCATTTGTTTGTTTATGGTGACTAATTGTATACTTATTATTATATAAAAGTCTATTTCTGTGGTGCAAAAAGCTGTTTTCCAATTATAAGCAATCTAATAAATGAATCTGAATAGTTTGATAATAAAGTAAGCAACCAGTGATTCATTTTTTATGCAACTCATTGCTTCACTGCAGTAATAAACACCACTGTTCAGAAATACTTGTAGAAGAAGTTTTTTAGACCCAGGATTATTAACTTTTTCAGAAAACAGCAGGTTGACTCTACTTATAACTCAATAAAACCAAAATAAGCTGCTTTATTTACTTAAGTGGAACAAAGATCCCCGAAGCAAGGGTTTATGATTAGATGATTAAAATAGCTCTCCATTCCACTGCATTGTCAGAGGGTATTCATTTAATTCTGTTACTTTTGAGTACATGAAACCTGTACAAGAGAATACTGTCCCTTGTTTTTCCACATTTTCTCTTCTGGAGATTGAGAAAAACCGTTGCTGGCTTTCTATAGCCCTCAGTTATTAAATCTTTAAGCTAAGGTCAGAGCTAATGCTCCAAGTACTCATTAATTCAAACTGGAATGCTTCATGTTTGGGTAGCTTCTTATTCAGTATATTATTATCATGAGCGTGTTTGGATGTATGTGTATGTAAATAGAGTATTTTTAAAAAAAGACTCATCTGATAATTGGAGGGTTGCTTAGACTCTGAAGATAAGTTTCAAGTACTGTGAAGTCATAGAAGAGGTCAACATTTACATATTAATGTGGAAAGATGTACTGTTAAGAAAGCAAATTGCAGAATAATATTATGGTATCTTCTATTTGGATTTGAGTATCATTAAAGACTATGACTCCTCTAGGAAAAAACCACTTGCTTACATTTCCTGGAAGGATACCCTGCAAAGTGCTACTGACAAGAGAACTGGAAATCAGGAATAGAAAGAAGGTTCACCTCTCACTGTACATCCCAGACTCCCAGTCTCTGTTTGTTCCTGCCCCTCAGTCTACGTGTTGTCAGTTCCCTTGACTTGTCCCTCCTACAGTACTCACAGCTGAAATGCTGGCAACCCGCAGAACCTCTCCTACACTACCTTCTCTTCTCCATTCTCCAATAACGACCTCATTTAGGATGATGGCTTTCAATATCATCAAAAACTGATGAATCTCCAGTCAAAATTCCTAGGCCTTACCTCTTTCTGGAAATCTTGAACCATACAGCACATTGGTCCCTTAATATAAGCACAGAGTTGATGAATGGCATCTCAAATTTAATTTGACAAAAAAAAATTCTTGTTTTTATCTCTGAATCTTTTTCAATTAAATAAAGTAAAACATTATTCCTCCATTATTAAGTCACAATCCAGGAATTCCTCTTTTTCCTATCCTTCCTATTCCTCTATCCTTCACTCCTCTTTTCCTTTACACTGAATATTCAGTTTATCAAGGAGTCTTCTAGTGTTCTCTCTGAAACATCCCTGATCCATCCATTTCCTTCTATCTCTTTGACTACAGTCCACATATAAGCAACTCTCATATCCCACATGAACTTCTTATAGGACTACTGCTTCTTTTCTAGTTTCCCTATAATCCATTTCCCCCGTGGTAGCCAGAATGACCCAAGTTGTTTTCGTTTTCCCCTTCTCTACTTAATATATGCCAATGGCTTCCCATTGCTCCTAGAACAAGTTACACTGGGTAGAAAGGTCTACTACTTGGGCTTTGCCTACCTCTGTGATCTCATCTCAGGTTGCTCCACCCCTTTTCCACTAAGTCCATTACATGGCTTTCTTTTGGTTCCTCAACGAGACCCAGTGTGCACCCACTTTCGCACTTTCTCACTAACTGTTCCTTCTGTCCAAATCTCCTTCCCCTGAATTCTCAAATGGCTTATTTTTTCCTGTAACAGAGACTGATACTCAGAAGTGGAGTGCTGCCATTATAAAAGCCTAAAATATGGTACTGGCTTAGCAGTGTGATAGCAGGAATAAAGAACACAGACACTGCAAGCAAAAAAATCTGGTGACTCTTGTTCTGCTGCTGCAAAACTTTTGGTTACAGTATCTCCCAGGATAGGGCCTCCCAGGTAACTCAGTGGTAAAGAATCCACCTGCCAATGCAGGAGACACAGGGGATCCATGCAGGTTTGACCCCTGGGTTAGGAAGATCCTCTAGAGAAGGAAATGGCAACCCATTCCAGTACTCTTGCCTGGAAAATCCCATGGATAGAGGAGCCTGGTGGGCTACAGTCCATGGGGTCCCAAAGAGTCAGACATGACTGAGTGACTGAACATGTGCATCTGCATGCACACACACATGCACACACACACACACACTCACACACTCACACATATCTCCTGCAATAATTCGGAAGGCAAATCATATGCCTACACATCTACATTCCAGGAAAAGAGGCTAAACAGAAAGCCAGAATATCACCATGTAGCTGCAGCTCCTTGCCACTTTCTGACAAGTTATTACAAAAGAGAAATGATATCAGGCAAGAACTGTCCAGTTTATAAGAGGTCTGGAGCTTGACAAGGTTGGAAACACTTAACTTACGTATGCACTCTCAAATATCAGGAGCTAAGACTGTTTTCACTCATATTCTTTTTCAAAAACCTTACATAAATCCAAACAGAGGAATAAAGCAGTGATTCTCAACTGGGGACATTTTGCTTCCCCAGGGAACACTTAGCAATGTCTAGTGACACTTTTGGCTATGACAACTGAGACAGTGATACTGGCATCTCCTAGATAGAGGCCAGGGATGCTGCTAGCATCTTTGAAACTACAGGACAGCCCTACACAATAAAGACTTTACTAAGGCTTCCATAAGCCTCCTGGAAGAAAACACAGGAAACAAATTCTTTGACATTGGTTTTGGCAATGATTTAATAAATACAATACCTAAAACACAAGTGACAAAGCTAAAATAAATAAATGGGACCACATCAAACTAACAAGTTTCTGCACAGCGAAAGAAACAACAAAATGAGGTTATCTCAGAGTGGGGTAAAATATTTGCAAACCACGTATCTGATAAGGGCTTACTATCCAAAATATATAAAGAACTCATATAACCCAACAGCATAAAAAACAACAAAACAAACAGAAAAAAAAAAATTTAATTTGAAAAATGAGCAAAGGATCTGAATAGACATTTTTCCAAAGAAGACATTTAAATAACAGGTCTATGAAAAGGTACTCAGTATCACTAATCTTCAGGGAAATGTGAATCAAAACTACAATGAGGTATCACCTCACACCTGTCAGAATGGCTATTATCAAAAAGATAAGAAGTGACAAGTGTTGATGAGGCTGTGGAAAAAAGGGAAAACTTGTGCCCTGCTGGTGGGAATGTAGATTGGCACAGCCAGAATGGAAACCAGTATGGAGGGTCCGCATTAATTAAAAACAGAACTACCGTATGATTCAGCAGTCTTGCATCTGGGTATTTATCTGAAGAAAACAGATCACTAACTCAAAAAGGTAACCACACCCCCTTGTTCACTGCAGCATTATTTACAAGTGGTAAAGAACCCGCCTGCCAATGCAGGAGACGTAAGAGATGCGGATTCGATGCCTGGGTCAGAAAGATCCCCTGGAGGAAGGCACAGCAATTCACTCCAGGATTCTTGCTGGGAGAATCCCATGGACAGAGGAGCCTGGCAGGCTACAGTCCGTAGTGTCACAAAGAGTCAACACAACTGAAGCAACTTAGCACACACACAAGACATGGAAATAATCTAAGTGTTCACTGATGGATGAATGGATAAATAAAATTGTATATACACACATTATATAATGGAATACTATTCAGCCATAAAGAAGAAAATTTTGCCATTTGAAACAACATAAATGAAACTCGAAATTTTTTATGCCAAGTGAAGTAAACCAGACAGAAAAAGATAAATACTATATGATACTATGTGATCTCACATAAATATGAAACCTACTTAAACAAAAGGACTAAATCTTATAATTTTTTTTTCAGCTGAACTCCAAGTATTCCACAAGATTACTTCAGGTCATCCCAAGAGTGCCTCTCCTATAACATCAAAAGGTAGCTTCAGATTCTGCAAAGCAGGCTTGGGGCAAAAGTAAAAGGACTATTTGCAACTTATCTCATGCTTAATTAATGGATAGATGCCAGAAATATGACAACGAAATAACAAATGTAAAAATAAACATTTCTTTCATGCATTTCTTTCCAAGACACTTTAAAGTGTAAAGATTTAAATATCTTCTTTCACAGGGAATTAATATATTAAAAGGGTATGCTAGTACATTCTACTTTGAGAGTTGATACAACATACCTTTACATCACTTCTGTATACAGGGCCTTATTTTGTTTTATAATGTGGCTTGGGCAGTGCTATCATGATGCAATAATTTCTAAATTTCTCCCACCAAATTATAATCACTAATACAGTGCTTTTCACATCACATTTCTCATTTGAGTTAAAACATTAGACAATAGAAGGAATATGTATTCATTTCAAATTAGTGAGGTCAGAAGCTTTTGAAAATTATGTTTACGTTTTCATGATCTTTACACTCAAACTAATAATTTTCATCTCCAATAGACTTAGTGATAGCCCCTCAATATTAAGGTACAAATGTGAGAAGGATTTAGCTGGAGGCCAGAGTTTAAATCATAAATGGCTCTTTTAGTTTCTTTGCATGAATTCCACAGAAGAGCTCTAATACAATACACTTCCTGGAAAACATAAAACTCATTTTTTTTTTAACGTGGTTAATCTTTAGGCTTAAAAGAAATCCAGAATCAAAACAAGTAAAAAAAGACACAAGTCAGGCTAAAGTCGCACAGTTTTAAGAGCCCCAGCCCAGGAGATCAGACATCTGGATTCTTGTTCCATGAGTTCCATTACCTGACAGGGTTGTACTAACCGTGCAGCCAAGCAGACTGCGCTCTGGAGACTCAGGAGCACCATTCACGTGGTCCAAACTTGATCATGTGAACCGTGCCCCTTAGTTTTCTCACCTGCAAAGCAAGACAACTGCAACAGATATCTTTTAGGCTTCTCAAGTTATAGATTTGCAACCATCTTCTCCATGCATTTTCATTAATTACATACATTAGCTCTGCCCATATTTTCAGAAAAAAGCGTATATCATTTGGTGATAAATTATTAATAATGTCAACACAACATTTCATCAATCTATTTCACAGAAAGTGAAGCTTGTAAAGGCACATTTTATGAAGACAGTATATGGTAATAAATAAGTTATAGTTTACTGTTATTGATATAATAGTTTTTAACTTAAGGATTCCTATATTTCATTCTTCTATCCCAAGATGCACAATTTTTACTAACTTAAAAACTAGTCAAGGAAATATATAGTGGTACATACATAAAAATGAAAGTAAAAGTGAAAGTCACTCAGTCATGTCTGAGTCTTTGTGACCCCATGGACTATATAGTCCATGGAATTCTCTAGGCCAGAATACTGGAGTGGGTAGCCTTTCCTTTCTCCAGGGGATCTTCCCAACCTAGGGATTGAGCCCAGATCTCCTGCATTGTTCACTGGGGCAGATGCTTTACCAGCTGAGCCACAAGGGAAGCCCATACATAAAAATCGGGAGAAGTAATTACAATATCTAAATAATAGCAAGCAGAGATAATAAAGGAAAGAATTTTAGGAATACCACACTATTACTAGTCATTTATTTACATTAAAATTGATCAGGTTAAGAATGTTCAAAGAAATAGCTTTATTAGCATCTTTTATTGCTTCTCTCTTATATCCTAAGTCAATGTAAAGAAGGTGGAAAGCAAGTGTATTTTTCCATAGTCTCTCTCTTCACATTTTATTGCCAAGGATTAACTTGAAATTAAATGCTTTTAATATTCTGATAAATATTAATTTATATGATGTTTACAGGTGGTTTCAATTTACTGAAAAGGTACAACAGGACATGCTGAAATTCTTACAGATTTATAAAGTAAGAAAAAGATTTTTTTTTATAAAAATGAGCCAGTGAAATCTAAATGCTATTGAAGGACCTACTACCCTCAAATCAGATCAGGAGGGTTGGCTTTGGACATGGCTTGAATTGGAAGTGAAGATAAGCAGATATAAAAGAGTTAGAGAAGAAAATAGAAGATCAATCTGAAAATAAAACTGGCTTTAATAAATCTTTACTTCTTTGAATAGAAGCCTATTAAAATACTTTAGAAAGATTTGACAAATCTTGACAAGATGAAATGTAATAGTTTCCTGCTTAAAACTTAATATTTTAGCCATTTTTATAGACTGGGGATGAAACTGGATATTATTAGGGGCTTCTGCCTCCTTTGCTAATGCATTAGTTATCTATTGCTGAGTAAAAAAATTACAATACAAAGATGCTGGCCAAGGCTGGGTTCTTGCCTGGTGACTCAACTGGGGAAGGATCCATCACTTATGTGGTTGTTGGAAGTATTCACTTCCTTGCAAGTTATAGGATTTATGGAAGCTGACTTGTTTAAAAACCACAGGTGGAGAGAGAAAGTCAGCTAGCCAGACAGATTCTAACATAACATAACACAACATAATCATTAGGCTGACATTCCTACACATTTGCTATACTCTATTGTTTAGAACCAAGTAAGTCACAAGTCCAGGAAAAGGAGGTTAATTACACCAGGAAACAGAGGTCATGGGGGCCACCTTAGAGTCTTTTTGCCATAGTCCACCCTCTGGAATCAATAATTCACATCTCTTTCCTTAAAAAACTAGGAACAAAACCATCATATGACCTAGCAATACCACTTCTAGGCAGATACCTTGAGAAAACCAAAACTGAAAAAGACACATGTACCCCAGTGTTCATTGCAGCACTATTTACAATAGCTAGGACATGGAAGCAATTTAGATGTCCATCAACAGATGAATGGATAAAGAAGCCGTGGTACATATTTATACAAAGGAATACTACTCAGCCATAAAAAGGAATGCATTTGAGTCCGTTCTAATGAGGTAGATGAACCTAGAGCCTATTATACAGATTGAAGTAAGTCAGAAAGAAAAAAACAAATACTGTATCTTAACATATATATATGGAATCTAGAAAGATGGTACTGATGAACCTATTTGCAGAGCAGCATTGGAGACACAGAGAACAGACTTATGGACAAGGGCAGGGGGAGGAAGGAGAGGGTGAGAAGAATGGGAAGAGCAGCGTGGGAGCATATACACTAACATATGTAAAATAGACAAATGGAAATTTGCTGTATGAACTCAAACTGGGGCTCTGTAACAACCTAGAGGGGTAGGAAAGGGTGAGAAGTGAGAGGGAGGTTCAAGTAGGAGGGGAGATATGTATATCTATGGCTAATTCATGTTGATGTATGGAAGAAATCAAACCAATATTTTGTTTCAATTAAAAAATAAATTTTAAAAATTCACATCTTTTCCGCATGCAAAATGCATTTATCTCTTCTCAAGATTCTCAAGAGTCTCATTGCATTATAGCATCAGCTCAAAGTCTAAAATCTCATCATCTATATTAGGAATTAGGTCCAGGTGCAGATTAGGCTCTTCGGTATAATCTGTTAAGTATAGCTCCTATGAAACAATTACTCTCCATATTCAGACTTGATCCTTTGTATATTCTATCAGTATTTATTCTAACTGGAATATTTGGTCCATTTCCAGCCAGCAGTGCATACATGTGTTGGTTAAGTTCCTTAATATTCAGGCATGAAAGTGACCTCTGTCAAAGTTGTCTGTCAAAATACTGGATTTTACTCTACCTACACAGGTTCTTTCTACCTCAATTTCTTAGCAAAGAAATAGCTGGGTCCCATTTATTAGAAGACAGTATTCATGGGAGACTATAGGAAAGATATTAGGTCAGCCAAAACCTTCATCCAAGTTCTTCTGTAAGATGTTACAGAAAAATCCAAACCAAATTTTTGGCCAGCCTAATAATGCAGGGTCTATGGACCTCTAACTATATTCAACTTTATTCTTGACTAAATCCATCTCTTTGGTTCCTGACCTCAAGTGCAGCACCCACCACATTCCCAATTGGGTTTCCTCATCCAGTCAATCCTAGAGGAAATCAACCCTGAATATTGTTTGGAAGGGCTGTTGCTCAACAGGCTGAAGCTTCAATACTTTAGCCACCTGATGCAAAGAGCTGACTCATTGGAAAAGACCTGGATGCTGGGAAAGATTGAAGGCAAAAAGAGAAGGGAGTGGCAGAGGATCAGATGGTTAGATAGCATCACTGACTATATAGACATGAATTTGAGCAAACTCCAGGAGATAGTAGAGGACAGAGGGTCCTGGCGTGCTACAGTTCATGGGGTTGCAACTTAGTGACTGAATAACAACAGCTTTAGAATCCTTGTCAGAGATCTGCTTCTAGCTCTAGTCTGGGCCAGGTCTATGAACACTCCCCCCTCCCAGGTTTTTCCCCTCCTAAAGAGTCCCACCTATGAAAAACAGCTGCATCCTACACTGTAGGATTTATTAAATCATTTATTCACTCAACTAATGTAACTTCTGTTGCAACCTTCTCTCCTCAACCCACAGAAGTGGATTTCTCTCCAAATTAGGTTTTGGGAAATCTAGGAGGTGAAGGATAAAAACAAAGGCATCTTCATTCATCTTCCAAGGGATGAAAACCTTGGATTTCAAAGTACATCTCTCCTGACACACAAAGCATGATTTTTCTAAGTAGTACCTTCCTCAAAAATAGGAGTTCTATATTTGAATCTCTGGGATTAAGTTCTGTACTTGAACATCTGGGTTTTTCCTGAGAATATGAAGATGTTGTCTCAATGCACTTTGAAGATGCAGTGCTTTAATCAAGCTGATTGTAAATTATGAAAGTATAAAAACATTTTAGTATAGGAAACACTTGACATTTCAAAATAATGGCTTTTTGTTAATTACTGCCTCTATAGAGCGAGTGTAAGGTCTCCAGTGGAAACTTAGTATCATACAGGAAACAGGTTTACTAGCTTGAAAATTAGTATCAGCCCAATTCAGAGAGAAACAATGCATCTTACCACATATTGCATTGAGAATATGCCATTCTTGAAAATCTTGGTGTGTGGAAGAAATTTCATATTTACAGCCAACATTACTGTAAAATAAGTGAAAAATATTAATATATTATGAATTAACATTTTTATTATTAAAACATTATAACAATAGTATTTAACTTATATGCAGAGTACATCATGAGAAACAATGGGCTGGAAGAAGCACAAGCTGGCATCAAGATTGGGGGGAGAAATATCAATAACCTCAGATATGCAGATAACACCACCCTTATGGTAGAAAGTGAAGAAGAACTAAAGAGCCTCGATCAAAGTGAAAGAGGAGAGTTAAAAAGTTGGCTCAATATTCAGAAAACTAAGATCATAGCATCTGGTCCCATCACTTCATGGCAAATAGATGGGGAAACAGTGGCTGACTTTATTTTTCTGGGCTCCAAAATCACTGCAAATGGTGACTGCAGCCATGAAATTAAAAGATGCTTACTCCTTGGAAGGAAAGTTATGACCAACCTAGACAGCATATTAAAAAGCAGAGACATCTAGAGATGTCTAGTCAAGGCTATGGTTTTTCCAGTGGTCATGTATGGATGTGAGAGTTGGACTGTGAAGAAAGCTGAGTGCCAAAGAATTGATGCTTTTGAACTGTGGTGTTGGAGAAGACTCTTGAGAGTCCCTTGGACTACACAGAGATCCAACAAGTCCATTGGAAGGACTGGTGTTGAAGCTGAAACTCCAATACTTTGGCCACCTGATGTGAAGAGCTAACTCATTTGAAAAGACCCTGATGCTGGGAAAGATTGAGGGCAGGAGGAGAAGGGGACAACAGAGGATGAGATGGTTGGATGGCATCACCGACTCAATGGACATGGGTTTGGGTGGACTCCAGGAGTTAGTGATGGACAGGGAGGCCTGGCGTGCTGCAGTTAACGGGCTCACAAAGAGTCGGACACGATTGAGCGACTGAACTGAACTGAACAATAGTACAGAATATTCAAAAATAGATAGGGAAATAGGTAAGCCTACCATCTGAAAAAAATCAAAAATTATTTTATATGTTTCCTTTCAGTCTTCTCTACATAATTGTATATAGCTATAACAATAACCTGCATTCTATTTCATGTACTTATTTTTCACTTATTAAGGCGTTTCTATGTTGCTATGTTCATGATCATTTCTTCTAATTGCATAGTCTAACAAGTAGGTCCATTCAACTTACCTATTAAGATATTATTGTGGGTTATTTTTTTCTTCCAATTTTTCTTCCTGTTATCAATAATACCACAAGGAACATCTTCCTCAACAAGTTTTTCCTTTAGCTTAATTTGGTAGAATACATTCAATAAATTGACTTGCTTGTTAAAGCATTACAAATCTGTTCATGGCTCTTGATTTCCGTTACCACGCTGCCTTCCCTGAGGGCTGTATCACTTATCTTCCCACTTGCAAGGTATAAAAAATATCATTTTCATTGTTTGTTCTCAATCATTTCCTTTGAGTAGAAAAATAACTTGTTCTGCCTTTTAATTTCATTCTATGATTACTAGCAACCACAAACCCATTTTTACTGTTTCCTTAATATTTCTACTTCATTTTGGAAAGAAATTTTATTTGTATTTGCCAATTATCCTGGGGTAAAACTTTTTTGCTTATAACTGAATGTTCTTTTCATATGTCATCATTAGCTCTGATTACAGACAATAAAATACTTTTCTCTATCATTTCTTTGGTGGTACAGTTTTTAAGAGCAATTGAATCATCAGCTAGAACTGCCTAATATAAAAATCCCTCACAACATATCTAACAATATTTTTAAACTGTAATAGATGAGCACAATCAGTTCATTTTAAATCACCACCTTTATTAATCTTAACAGGACTCTACAGGACTCCTCCAGAATTCCTGCTATTCCTTCAGGGCTAACTTATGCCATTATTCCATAAATGTTTCTTATAATAACACTCAATTTTTAAAAACAATGTGAAAACCTAAGAGGTTATTAAAAAAACTTCAACATCAGTGACACATTAATATAAATCAGTTCACATCCTTAGAGATTATAATTTCTAAAAATGCATTTAACAAACATAAAAATTACAGTTAACAGTAAATATGGCTCAGACAGTAAAGAATCTGCCTGCAATGCGGGAGATCTGGGTTCGACCCCTGGGTCAGGAAGAGTCCCTGGAGAAGAGAATGGCAACCCCCTCCAGTATTCTTGCCTGGAGAATCCTATGGACAGAGGAGCCTGGCAGGCTACAGTCCATGGGGTTGCAAAGAGTTGGACATGATTGAGCAACTAGCACCTTTTTTTCCCATACTTTCAAACACAAATGCATCACATAGAAAAATTTATGAAAATGAAAAATAAGCATTTATGTTAGGTTCATTTGCAAGCAAGTATTATCTTCATTGTCTGCCCAAGGGTGATCAATACCCATAGGAAATAGCATCACTGCAAGGCAGGAAGATGAAAAACTGAGTTCAAATTCCGCTCTGCCAGTTAGCAGGAACTGAGGGAATGCAACCTTGTTAATCCAGATCTGTTTCTCATTTACAAAATAGAATAATATTCCTCTCCACTCAGCACAGGGAGCTTTGTATACCTTTATTTATCCCACATTTTTACAAGATTGCTTTCAGGCAGAAATTTTAGGTTCCACTTTACATGGAGATCTCTGACTTTTCTATTTAAATAATGACCTCCTCTTACATTCCAGATTTCCTTTCTCCCGTTATCCATTGTTCTCCATAGCACAGCTCACCCTCTGATACACCATTTATGTTTATGGTCTGCACTTTGCCACTAGAAAGTAATCTGGAGAGCCAGGATTTTGCTTTTTTAACTTCTGTATCTTCAGCCCTAGAAAAGTATACTCATAGATATTTGTTGAATAAATATACTATGATACCAGTCTTAAGCCAGGTTTCTTATAGCATTTTTCTCTCTTATAATTTCTTCAAAAAATTATTTTATAGGAAAAACATATTCTAAATTATGATAAATCTATTTTTCACTTGTTATCTAATCAGTAATGAGAGAACATTTTTGACTGGGAAAACTTTAGCATTGTGCTTGAATCCCTCCTACACATATTTAAAGTGCTATTTCTTTTAAACTAGAGTGTCAAATCTATTTTTTCCAATTTATTTTAAATTGAGATTCAACATGAAATTATCAAGACGTTAGATTGTGCGTTCAATAAAATCTCTGGGCATCATGTTGAGCCCTTGGTGGAATTCTCCAAGCTGGACCTCAAAGTCTAACTCAGCTTGAATCTACAGAGCTGAGAGTCTTCACATCCAATGTACATATTATCCTGTACAAAGCTATAAAAAGAGGCAACACATTTTGGTCTTATAATTCTATGTGGAAAAAGAGATGCAAGAAGGTTTCTCATGTGGTTGACTAGGAATGACCTCTTTGAAAATAGCTAAATCTGTCTCCTAGCTCTGCGACGTATTAGCTGTGTGACTTTATTTAATAAAGTATTTAATTCCCCCAAAGCCTCACTTTCCATATTTGTGTGTGCCCTCCAAGAATGGAGCCTCCAAGAATGGAAACCCCTAGGCCTGTAATCAAATTCTGCTGACCTTCAAAGTCAAATTCCCCGGGGATTCCCAGTTCCTTTGACAGATCCCCAGGCTGGAATGCCTGATGTGTCATTCAGAACCTTCACAATGTGGGAGAATTTTTTTTGGTAAGTTTGTTGGTCGCCCACCCGGTGGGTATGGGATTTGATTTTATCATGATTGTGCCCCTCCTACCTTCTCATTGTGGCTTCTTCATCTTTGGACATGGGGTATCTTTTTGTGGTGGGTTCCAGCGTCCTCCTGTCAATGGTTGTCCCATAGCTAGTTGCAATTTTGTTGCTCTCATAAGAGGAGATGAGCACATGTCCTTCTACTCCACCATCTTGAACCGGAAGTCAGTTTCCTCATTTGTAAAACAGCAAATGTAAATGACAAGCTTTACCTAGTGAGGCTGTGAGGATGCAACAGAATCAGCAAGGAAGTAACTAGCACAGTGCCCTACACAGAGGAGACGCTCCAAAAACCACGCCCTTCCCTCTGTTCCTTTCAGACTCAAGCAGTGGGATGACTTCAGGGAACTTTCCCTCATTACCAGCTTCTTGACTTTAGGCTCATTACATTCAATACAGTCACTCTGGGCTTCCTCTAACCCACCTGTATTAAGTTACTGGGGTTCCTGCCAGTCTCCTAGGTTTCTTGTGAGAACTGAGTGAGATAATTTACATGCAGTGCTTAGCATTTGGCCCCAAACATGCCTAGTGCTCAGGGAAAAAGTTTAGTTTTAGAAGTAATAATCATACAAATAAAATGTAAGTATAATAAAATGATGTTGAAGAACAGTCAGAAGGGCTAATTTCTCCCTAAGCTTATAATTTTCCCCTAACTTACTTCGTGTGTCCATGCATGCTAAGTTGCTTCCGTCGTGTCTGACTCTTTGTGACCCCATGCACTGGAGCCCACCAGGATCCTCTGTCCATGGGATTTTCCAGTCAAGAATACTGGAGTGGGTTGCTATGTCCTCCTCCAGGGGATCTTCCCTACCCAGGGATCAAACCCACATCTCTTATGTCTCCTGCATTGGCATGGGGGTTTTTAACCACTAGCTCAACTGGGAAGCCCAAGCTTACTTTATTAGACACAAATTTAATGGAAAAGAAAAATTCGGTTCTTAACAAAATTCTCTCATTTAATTATTTGAGAGTGATATCTCTGTTTTAGGAAATATAGAAGATTTTTCAAATTCTCAACATAGAATATACATGACCATAGAATATACATGACCTCAACATAGAACATACAGCAGCAACAAAGCAAGAAGTAGTATAAAATATTCAGAAAAATGGTTTATGGTGATGCCTGATAGGAACCAAGCAATGTGTTATGTTTTCTAGGCTGGAGTAGTTCATGGATTTTACACGATGCCATGGAAACTGCTGCTGGAAGTTCATGATTGTCATAAAAAGATGCATGATACTCCTACAACTTTCACCTTATTGAAAATTCTAAGCAATAGCCCCCAGGTTCACCTTTGGTATGGAGGCTATCCTTGAGGCATTTGTTAATCGCTAGATGACTTTCTTGTGGAGATTCAGGTTCTGGAGAGCAACTGCTAAATCAAAATGGTCCTCATAGAACTGGAAGGAAAAAATGGTGTCAAAATACTTAAGTGGTTTTGTTTTTGCTTTGTTGTTGTTGTTTTAAGTAGCACGATTTTGGTTAACCTTAAACTATAAAACAGAAGTTCTTTCTGCCCTTTTACTGATATCATCCATGTCAGGGAAGCAGCCTCAGGCTCCCTAGTGCCACTGAGAGAGAGAGACAGAGTGAGTATGTGTGTGTGTTAGTCACTCAGTCATGTCTGACTCTTTGCGATCCTATGGACTGTAGCCCACCAGGCTCCTCTGTCCATGGGATTTCCTCAGGCAAGAAATCAAGAATACTAGAGTGGGTAGCCATTCCCTTCTCCAGGGGATCCTCCTGACCCAGGGATCGAACCTGCATCTCTTACATTTCCTGCATTGGCAAGGAGGTTCTTTACCATCTGAGCCACCAGGGAAGCTCCATGCCACTGACACCAGTTCAAAGACACATAAGTCAAAGCAAGTTCATGAGTCGATGATGACACGTTTTAGATATAGATCCCTACACAGTACAGCTCCAAACTCTCACTAGTCTAGGAGTTTAGTGGTTTGAAATGGCAGACACATCCTTTTATAGTATGCACTAGCTTACAGTTCGGGAGAAGGCAATGGCACCCCACTCCAGTACTCTTGCCTGGAAAATCCCATGGACGGAGGAGCCTGGTGGGCTGCAGACTATGGGGTTGCGTAGAGTTGGCACAACTGAGCAGCTTCACTTTCACTTTTCACTTTCATGCATTGGAGAAGGAAATAGCAACCCACTCCAGTGTTCTTGCCTGGAGAATCCCAGGGACGGGGGAGCCTGGTGGGCTGCCGTCTATGGGGTTGCACTGAGTTGGACACAACTAAAGTGACTTAGCAGCAGCAGCAGCTTACAGTTCAGTTCAGTTGCTCAGTCGTGTCCAACTCTTTGCAACCCCATGGACTGCAGCACATCAGGCCTCCCTATCCGTCACCAACTCCCAGAGTTTACTCAAATTCATGCCCATCACGTCGGTGATGCCATCCAACCATCTCATCCTCTGTCATCCCCTTGTCCTGCCTTCAGTCTTTCCCAGCATCAGGGTCTTTTCCAATGAGTCAGTTCTTCACATCAGGTGGCCAAAGTATTGGAGTTTCAGCTTCAATATCAGTCCTTCCAATAATGTTCAGGACTAATTTCCTTTAGGATGAACTGGTTGAATCTCCGTGCAGTCCAAGGGACTCTCAAGAGTCTTCTCCAACACCACAGTGCAAAAGCATCAATTCTTTGGCACTCAGCTTGCTTTATAGTCCAACTCTCACATCCATACATGACTACTGGAAAAATCATAGCTTTGACTAGATGGACCTTTGTTAGCAAAGTAATATCTTTGCTATTTAATATGCTGTCTAGGTTGGTCATAGCTTTCCTTCCAAGGAACAAGTGTCTTTTAATTTCATGGCTGCAGTCACCATCTGCAGTGATTTTGGAGCCCCCAAAAAATAAAGTCTCTCACTGTTCCCATTGCTTCCCCATCATTTGCCATGAAGTGATGAGACTGGATGTCATGATCTTAGTTTTCTGAATATTGAGCTTTAAGCCAACTTTTTCACTCTCCTCTTTCACTTTCATCATGAGGCTCTTTAGTTTTTCTTTGCTTTCTGCCATAAGGGTGGTGTCATCTGCATATCTGAGGTTATTGGTATTTCTCCTGGCAAACTTGATTCCAGCTTGTGCTTCATCCAGCCCAGAGTTTCTCATGATGTACTCTGCATATAAGTTAAATAAGCAGGGTGACAATATATAGTCTTGACATACTCCTCTCCTGATTTGGAACCAGACTGCTGTTCCATGTCCAGTTCTAACTGTTGCTTCTTGACATGCATACAGATTTCTTAAGAGGCAGATAAAGTGGTCTGGTATTCCCATCTCTTTCAGAATTTTCCTCAGTGTGTTGTGATCCACACAGTCAAAGGCTTTGGCGTAGTCAATAAAGCAGAAGTAGGTGTTTTTCTGGTATTCTCTTACTTTTTAAATGATCCAACGGATGATGGCGATTAGATCCCTGGTTCCTCTGCTGCTGCTGCTGCTAAGTCGCTTTAGTCGTGTCCAACTCAGTGCGACCCCATAGATGGTAGCCCACCAGGCTCCCCCGTCCCTGGGATTCTCCAGGCAAGAACACTGGAGTGGGTTGCCATTTCCTTCTCCAATGCATGAAAGTGAAAAGTGAAAGTGAAGTTGCTGAGTCGTGTCCGACTCTTAGCGACCCCATGGACTGCAGCCTACCAGGCTCTGCTGTCCATGGGATTTTCCAGGCAAGAGTACTGGAGTGGGGTGCCATTGCTGGTTCCTCTGGCTTTTCTAAATCCAGCTTGAACATCTGGAAGTTCACAGTTCATATACTGTTGAAGCCTGGCTTGGAGAATTTTGAGCATTACTTTTGCTAGCGTGTGAGATGAGTGCAATTGTGTGGTAGTTTGAGCATTCTTTGGCATTGCTTTTCTTTGAAATTAAGACACACATTTCCTCTAGGTTCCTGGATACCGTGGAAGTTTTTGTCAGTCAGTTACCGCCACCTGCCAATCAGGAGACGTGGGTTCAGTCCCAGCTCAAAATAATGAAAGATGTTCTTTAAAAATCTCTTCCTTTGGTCTAGGGTCTCCCTCTGTTCTGTGACACTGGCACAATTCAAGGTACAGTCCGCCCTCTGAAACTGCAGTTTCCATGCCCACAGATCTATACTGTATTTATAACTATGTACATAGCATTTACATTGTATTATGTAATATAAATAATCTGGAGATGATCTGAAATATATGGGAGGATGTTCATAGATATTAAGCAAACACTATGTCATTTTATATAAGAGATTTGAGCAGTCAAGCATTTTGGTATTGGGTGGGGAACCAGTCCCCTGTGGAAGTCAAGGAAGGACTGAATAAGTTAGTCAGAAGAGAGCCTAAGGCTTTAAACTGACTCTCCCTATTGTTCCAAAGCCACATGGAGACACATTAGAAAGAGGAGGGACCTGGATCTGGCTCAAACCTCCAGGCCCATTGTAGAAAGCATCTCAGGTGGGAGACACTCAACCACTCTGAATCTCGACTTTCCCACCAATAAGATGAAATGAACCAGGATGCACTGCTGAGGGCCTTCTCACTGCTAACTTCATGTGGTTCTCTGACTTTGCTGATGCTTAAGTTCTGGCCAAGATTTCTAAGGCTTGACTCAGAAACACTTAGAGAAGCAATCATTCACTCTTCCTGTCAAAAACAATAAGATTTTAAATATCTTATTAATATCTTATTACCTTAATAAGATATCTTTTTAAATCAGATACCAGCAACAAAATAAAATTTTTTAAAAAGTAAGACAAAATAAAGCGTAGCAATATCCACTGCTACTGATACTTACTATTTATAATAGTTTGTGGAAGTCACCAAATCTGCATTTCTTCATTCTCCTCCGTTTCTCTGAAAGACTTATATCCCATGCTCATCTTTTGGGAAAGTCTCTCGTGGGTGGGGTCTTAGTCCTATCCTCATTCTTCATCCCCTTTTATGATTGCTTCTAACTTCTCTTCTACTTGCCCCATTTTAACTCTGCATTTAACATAAAGTTCAACTCCTTTTCCTCTGCTCTTCTTTCTGTATATTCACTTTCTTGGGGGAAAAAAAAAATCTCACTTTCTCATCTATTAACCTACATTTTCTGTTGTAAAGATTTTTCCAATCCACATCCCCGTGCAGGTTCTGCCCTAGTCACATACATCTGTCTCTAGGACAGATATTTATATATTCTGACATCATGCCATTCTAACATGACCAAAATTAAATCAATTGTTTCCTCCTTCTCCCTTTGCCAAGAATCCAGGCTAGATCATCTCTCTAGTTCTTTAATTTTTATTAGTAATACTGCTCTTCTCTCAAGCTATTAGACTCAAAAGCTTTGGCTCTTTTTTTTTTTTTTTTTTTTTTGTATTCTGTTGTGGTTAAGGGGGGGTCAAACTACCAATGTTTAAATCTCAGCATGGCCACTTGCTGACTTTATGACCTCAGAAAGCTATTGAACATTTCTGTGCCTTAGTTTCCTCATCTGTAAAATGGGAATTGATAACAAATGAGAAGTGCAAGAAGTAAATTCTAAACATGCTAACCTATTTAGCATATGCCTTACACCCAATGCATAAAAAAGGTAGAGATGTCTAAGTGACAGCTTAACTTTTTGAGGTATCATGAAAGGCAACCATGATCTCTGAATAATGTCCCTTATCACTGTGAGGAATAGAAAGCCAGGTTGCAAGGAATTCTAAATCTGACCAACAATCCAACAATTCAACAAGCAGGGTTTTTTCAAGTATGAATATGTATTCAAATGGTGGTCAGGCCCAAGATGGTTTGGGTAATATATTCTAAAATAATTTTGGCTAATAACTTTTTATTTAAGCATGACAATTTCCATTTTTATTGTTTTGAAGTATTTCCTTCAGATATCACTGCCAATATATACTCAGAATAACATTTGTGGAAACCAATTATTTGCAAACAGGTTGAATTTCACTGTCTGAAACTACAGCTTTAGTACAGATAAAAAAAATTCCTCTAAATATGTGCTACCTGATAAATTTAAATGGGCTTGTTATTCTTTCTTAAAACACGAAACCAGCCGGTGTCTCAGCGCTCCTCGCAGTAATGAGCTTCCTCAGAAGTTTCCCGCCGCCTGGGTCGGCTGAGGGCCTACGGCAGCAGCAACCAGACATCGAGGCTGTGCTGAACGGGAAGGGCCTCGGCACCGGCACCCTTTACATCGCTGAAAGCCGCCTGTCTTGGTTAGATGGTTCTGGATTAGGATTCTCCCTGGAATACCCCACCATTAGTTTGCATGCAGTATCCAGGGACCTAAATGCCTATCCACGAGAGCATCTGTATGTTATGGTGAATGCCAAATTTGGAGAAGAATCAAAAGAATCGGTTGCTGATGAAGAAGAGGAAGATAGCGATGATGACATTGAACCTATTTCTGAATTCAGATTTGTGCCTAGTGATAAATCAGCATTGGAGGCAATGTTCACTGCAATGTGTGAATGCCAGGCTTTGCATCCAGATCCTGAGGATGAAGATTCAGATGATTACAATGGAGACGAATATGATGTGGAAGCCCATGAACAAGGGCAGGGGGACATCCCTACATTTTATACCTATGAAGAAGGATTATCCCATTTAACAGCAGAAGGCCAAGCCACACTGGAGAGATTGGAAGGAATGCTTTCTCAGTCTGTGAGCAGCCAGTATAACATGGCTGGAGTCCGGACAGAAGATTCAATAAGAGATTATGAAGATGGGATGGAGGTAGATACTACACCAACAGTTGCTGGACAGTTTGAGGATGCAGATGTTGATCACTGAAAATGGTGGATGCTGCTTTAGGATTCTGCTCATAACTGTAGGAGAGAACTTGGTGCCTCTTCCACTGTGGAGTGGGTGTTGATGAAAGTCTTGTTCTTTCTCCAAAACTTACCTGAACCAGTTCTTTCTTGAGACAGAGTATACTGAGACAAGAAGCTGTCACCAGCACAAGAAACTATGACCTTTATTAACAAAGGTGAATTAACTTAACCAGAAGGGTATTTGTAGTTTATGATTTATCCCAAACCGTTGTGTCTAGGTGTACCCTCTGAGTAGGCCTATGATTCCCACCTTCACTATATGCATCCTCAAAACCTAGCAGGACTACGTGGTGGAAATGCGCTGGCGTTTGAAGGTGTAGGTAGACTGCGTGGGAAAGAGAGGCTGAATCTAAGCTATACTCCTTAGGGCCTAAGGATACCCTTAACTCCTTAAAAAAGAAAAACAGAGGTCTCGGAGAAATCCTAATCTCTGCACTTTCCACAGAGATAAAGGTCTTTTTACTAACTGGGGACCCAAGTCAGTTAACTCTAGGGAGCCTCTTCAGAAACAGCCCAGCCACACGTATTACCACTAACACAAATGCTCCTGCCTAGCCTTTGCTCCTTTCACCATGTTTCATCAGTCTGTTCTGTTATAACCGCTTAGGTTGTATCCTTTCATTGCCAGCCTCTCAGGTCAGTTTCTGTAAAAGAACAAGAAGAATTGGGATGAAGTTCTCAAAGTATTTCAGAAAATTGTTTTGTCTTTGTGATAGCTTAATAAATAAATTTAGGTTTTCTAAAAAAAAAAAAAAAAAAAAAAAAAAAAAAAACACGAAACCAACAAAATTTATGGTATTTAATAAAAGTGAGGCATTCAAAATCTCCAACTAATAATTTTTAGTAACTAATGGCTTAGACAATGATTTGTTAAAGTTTTCTAAACTCAATTTGGTGGTAGGAGGACTGGAAGAGACTTATTGGGGAAAATGCCTTGGGGCTAATTTCTGTTTTGTTATAGCTTGTTTCACAGAGCTTTTGAAAACCAATCTTGGCTCTTAAGTACAAAAACTCCATCTCTGCTATTGAGCTCAGAATAAGTGGGTGGCTTTCTAAGGAGGAGGAGTACCACTCAGATGCTAAGAGAAGTGTGGGTTGGCAAAATTAAGGGCATCATCACAGAAGATCCCCCGATAAAGCTCTCAAAGTACACATTCAAGCACTTGGCAGAGCTTTAAGTTCTACCTCTTCAATATCTTTAAGAAAAAGAAAATAAGTTAATCAGAAGAGTTATTTAAGTCTGAATATGTGAATAAATGAAAATCATCTAGAGCCAAAAAAAAAAAAAAAAACCAAAACCAGTGAGTGCTTGTAAAATCAGCCATCTTAGTGTCTCCGCAAGAAAGACAACAGGGTTTGATGAGACTTCTTTTCACATTCAGGTTTCAAGTCATAGTGATGAGCATGCCATGTTCAGACACTGCCATGAATCAAGTTTTTCTCAGATGTTTTCCTTCCCCTGATCTAAGGCATTGGGTTTCAAAGTATCACAATGAATTAAAAATCTTTTTACACATTGCTTTCTTGCCTGCAAGTCACACCATCTTAGTTCCTAGTTATTCCCTCTTGTAGTCAAAAAAAAAGTATTAAAAGAACCCCACACCTGCTTCTGTGATCCCCACGTTAAAATTTACCTGTGTTTTAAATTCAGGCTCATGTTTAAAAGGCTTTTCTCAAGTTTTAAAAGAATGAAATTCATTAACAAGGTGCTACAGTTGGCAGCTCAGGCAGTAAAGACTCTGCCTGCAATGTGGGAGACCCAGGTTCGATCTCTGGGTTGTGAAGATCTCCTGGTGAAGGGAATGGCTGCCCATTCCAGTATTGAGAATTCCATGGACAGAGCAGCCTGTGGGCTTCCCCTTCCATGGGGTTGCAAAGAGTTGGACACAACTGAGTGGCTAACACTTTCATAGATATGCTAACTGCTCCAACTTCACTGCCCATTGAAATTGCACAACCTGGGTGACATCTCCAGAGATTCTGATGTACACCAGGGCATCTGAACTTCTTATAAGCTTTTTTAATAAGTTCCCCAGGTGGGTCTAATGTGCAGACCCTGTTGATAAGCACTGCTCTGGAAAATTGGTGATCTCAACACTACAAAGTTTGTCTATTTATCAGCCTCATTAGGTTGTACACTCTTTGAGCAGAGCGGATAGATCAGGCTTTTCTATCTACTACTTTAGTTTTTACTTTTTCTATTCTTTGCAAAGGCAAATCCAACGGAATGAGGCTGCATAAATATTTATTTAACAAAGGCCTAATGATGACACTGATCCAGTCTCACTAGTTGTTCTGAATCACAAACAAACAAACAAAACCCTAGTTTGTATTCACAGCCAAGTACTTCTTAGAATAATAATAATAATAAACAAAACTCAGTGATGAAAATCATAATACACAGTTTACACTTTTCATTGCAGAAATTCAACTCTATTTTCAAGAATCATCTTATCACCACCCAAAATAACACTCTTTGGTAAGAAAGTTAAAAATTACCAGTTGGGCCAAAGGAATATCAGAGTTGGGTATCTGGTATATTTCTACTTGGTTTAGAATGTTCAGCAGTTCACTGTAATATTCAAAAACCTAAAACTTGAAGGAAAAAATTTAATACATTATCTAGCTTAGTCATATTAAATTCTAGCATTTGATGGTCACCCTTATAATGACCATGGCAGAGCCTTATTTTAAGAGCAATAAGAACTTTTGGCTTCACTGTCTAGTCTTAATGTGACTAGATCAGGGTTTATTCCAAATGATATCTTTCTGATATTAATATACATAATTACTTTTCTTAAAAGAGATTGCAGCCCTTGTATTACATTTCAAGATATTATAAAGTAATTTTTCTGGTTTAAAATTGGTTTCTTCCCTGTTTAATACCTGCAGATTCTTTTGCTGTCTCCAGCTGCGTACTGCTGTATTTAAAAGGTTAACACATCCCCTAGTACAGAAATTAAAGGACCCACAACTTTTAATTCACTCAAGCTAGTCAGCTTTGCCTCCAATGAACTTCTTCCAGGAGTTATCATGATACATTGCTTCCAGTTGCTTTGTCTGGAGAATGAGTTCAAGTTTCTGCTTGGATTTGAATCCTGGCCTCACACCTTGGAAACTGCAGGTTCTTTAACCTCTCAGCTGCCTCAGTTTCTTCATCTGTACACTAGTGACAAATACTACCTACCTCACATAGGTAATTGAAGAAGTACTATCAGTGCTAATTATCATCATTTGCCTGGCTGTCTCTGCCATTGCTTTTCATTTTTACTTGTTTGCTTGCTTGTTTAGAGGGAGTGGAGGTGAGGAACCCTACCATTTACAACTCCATCCAGCTTACAACATAGCCACATAGGAGTAGCAGTCCATCCTTTCTAATTTGTTGGCCCCTCTGACTCAAGGACTGCAATTTTGGTGTGGCCTGGTTTGCCAAAGCAAAAGTAAGGTGCAGGGGAATTTCTGGCACTCATTTCCCAGAGACTATAAGTCACACACACACACACAAACGCACATGCACACCCCTTTTTGGTGGACAATGAGGAATAAATGTGAGAGCAAGCCTGAGGCTGGGAGGCCACCTGGAAAACTAGAGCAACCACCTCTTTACATTTAGGGAGGTGGGGATGCAGCTGCAGAGACCAGTATGCTTCTGCTAAGTCGCTTCAGTCGTGTCCGACTCTGTGCGACCCCATAGACGGCAGCCCACGAGGCTCCCCCGTCCCTGGGATTCTCCAGGCAAGAACACTGGAGTGGGTTGCCATTTCCTTCTCCAATGCATGAAAGTGAAAAGTGAAAGTGAACTCACTCAGTTGTGTCCGACTCTTAGCGACCCCATGGACTGCAACCTACCAGGCTCCTCCGCCCATGGGATTCTCCGGGCAAGAGTACTGGAGTGGGGTGCCATTGCCTTCTCCAGAGACTAGTCTAGAAACCAGAAAATGATGCACTTATAGCAGCCAAAATCTGAACAGTACATTTTACATGTTTTTGATACATCCATGTTTCTCAGGACACTGGGAACTGGGCTATAATCTCAATGACCCACAGGGCAAGGAGGGCTTTGTGGGAACTGGAACAGAAGAGCCCGGCTCAGCCTTGGCCGCTGACAGCATCTGGAACCTGGCCTTCCCACCGCAGCCCCACTAGCCCAGTGCAGTTACCTTCATCCAGGAGCACTTGCACTCACTGGTCAGAGCCCTGCATAGTGCCGGGAGGGCCGCGTTCTACAGCTGGGACTGCCTCGCCCACTGTTCCGCTGAGGACCAGCTAGACCAGGACTTCTGACGCTCTGGGGCTGGGCCTGAGGGCAGCCAGAGCAGAGAAGACTGAGAATGCGAATGGAAGGGAGTCACTGTCACATCTCCCTCCTGGGCACCTTTATCAACGTCACAGAGGGACCCTGAGGACCATTCACTTGGGGAGAAGGGGAGGGGCAGACCCTGAGAAAGGACGGTGCCCCTCTAGGAGGCCACCTAGACTCAAAAGGCAGAGCCTGCGGGGGCTACCCTAAATTCTTTGAACAAAAACTCTCTCCTTGAAGCACATCCGGACCGATATTTCCACTTATTGGCCTACTGCTGCCCACTTTTCTATTAATAATGAGACAAATTACTGTTGTTTCCTTGTTAATTTTTACCTGTGCTTCTCGCTTATATTGCTGTGCTTGTGTCCAAGAACGGCTTCTCCCTTGCTCCCTGTGAGCCTCTAGATGCAGAGCACCAGGGAAAGGCTTCTGCGCAAGTTGCTAAGCCACTCCCCCTCCCCGCCCCCACCGCCACAGGGCGCTGGTGGAGGACGGTAGCCCCGCCCAGACCTTTGGGAACCTCTTTGAATGGTGAGTTTGTTTCCAGCCAGAACTTTGACTGATAGACTCATGTTTGCCTGAAATTCTTCACCGTAGTTGTACAGTCTTAAAATTCACTTACAAGCGCTAAGCTTTCTATTTAAGATGCAGTTGGTCTTTTTTACCCAAATTGGATGTGTTCAGTCACATTTTTTTCTGAAAGGCTAAGACAGCCGTTTCAGAGGGAAGCTGATGTACTGGAATCAGAGAACTTGGGTGGTTGGGGAGGACAGCTCTGTCTAACACGCCAAGCAGGGATTATATTTGCTACAGATACAATGGGCAACATAGGCACCAATAGGCCTGAAGGAACAGGGTTCAAAGAATCACTTTCCTACTTTACCAGGCCCTAGTGGTGTTTGGGTATTTGGCATAAAAAGCCAGGGAAAGGAATCACAGGTTATGATACAAACATTAACATGTTAATTACAGTTAAAGAGTTTGAGCCAAAAATAATCATTAAGCAAGTTAAGGACTTCCCTAGTGGCACAGTGGATAAGAATTGGCCTGCCAATGCAGGGGACACAGCTTCCATCCTTGGTCTGGGAAGATTCCACTTGCCACCGACCAACTAAGCCCAAGCACTACAACTACTGAGCCTACACTCTAGAGCTAGGGAGCCACAACCACTGAGCCCACTTGCTGCACCTACAGGAAGCCTGTGGGCTTAGCGACTGCTCCGCAACAAGAGAAGCCACTGCAAGAAGAAGCCCGCATGAAGCAACGAAGACCCGATGCAGCCAAATATAAATAAATAATTTTTTTAAAAGCAACTCAAGACTTTACCAAAATCTGCAAAGCAGGTAGGGAAGACTTCACAATCTACAGTAAAATTTAATGACCTGTCCCCATGTACCCTTTCTGTATCTCATACACACAGTATAAATGCCTCTTCAGGTCCTTTCTACTGCATCTCACACTCCCTTAAGCTTTTCACCCCAATTCAGACAGAACCGGGCTTTTTTTGTTTTCGTAACGTATACTCTTTGATCTGTTGGAACTAAAGAGAAAATGTCCTCTCTCATTATTCCTTGATCAACTTTTGTCTAAACTTTCAGTAAATGTGTCACAAAAAGAGAAAGGAAGACTGACTTTATTTTTTAATGAGACAAGGGAGTTGATTGATTTGTCTTCCTAATTTTCTATTTCTTCATGACTATTCGCTTTCCATGCTTTCTAAGGTGCAAGACACATATTCCAACCTCCTTGTTAGCGTAAGAGCAGTTTTCTTTTTCATCTGAAGAATCACACAGTGTCTGATTTTTACACTCCAGAAAACTAGAGAGGACATGATCATCTTCAGTTCCTGAAATTAAGCAGATTTATAAACATATAAGCTAAAACAGGAGACCACACTGATTTGCAGATACTTCACCAAGTTCTAGCAGAGACTTCAAATATAAAGACTTGTGGAATTACCAGTAACAATGGCCCATGGGAACAAAATAATTTTTAATTAGATTTTAAAAATACAGTTCAGAAGGAACAGACTGACACTACATGTCTCCTGACTAGGTATAGAAGACTGATCACCCTCCCTTTGGACTGAATCTCAGCAACATAGGATGATCCCAGGAGAATGGCCAATAGTAGACATGCCATGCTGGATGTCCTGCCATTCCAGGCAAGTGAGAACAGGAAGAGAAGAGGTGAGGGGTCTCAGGAGGAACTACTCCATTCCTAATTGAAACGCACATCAACTTCCTCTCTCCTCCACTTTCAGCTGCCTCCCCCAGGGATCATTTTGGAACACAATATCATCACTGCTCCAAATCACTTTTTACTAAGCTCATTTTCCTCTGCCAGAATCTTCTTCCTAATTACTTAGCCTTAGAACACTTACTGTATGCAACTTACAAACTTCCTTATAGTACAAGACCAGGAAAAATAGAGAAAAGCAAAGTGAACGCAAGAAAAGTAGACAGGAGAGGGAGAGGAGGATAAAGAAAAAGAGAATGCTGGTTTCTGGCACGGCCTTTGTCCTCCGCTAATACACAGTGTTTGTCATCTCACCATGCCCAGAATACAACATGCCTGCCAGAAAGAGGAGAGAGGAGAAGTACCCTTGAAGTAGTGGCCTATTCACGTAACCGCAACTGTTGTACCCTTGGGTAGGTCCCACAATGTTTATCTTTAGCCACAAGCTTTCTCCTTGTTTCGTATCTCCACTTGTCTGTCTAGTAGATTATTTCCACTTGGATGTCTTACTGTCACTTGAAAGTAATCATTTCTAAAATCATTTTAACTGGCTTCCTTCCCAACCAGCTCCCTGTCCCTGCATTTTCATTGCTATTAATGGCACCAAAACTTTCTAAATCTATCAGTCCAATCCCCAGTGCCAACATTGATGTTCCTCCCACTTTTAACCTTAGTACCATCTATGTTTCCATTTTCCTGATACTATTTCTCTCCTCCATCCCTTGCTTTCCATTCTTAGTCCTATCAACCCCTTATCATCTTATGGGCACTTGAAGTTCTAAAGATGAACAATAAAGTCACATATTTTTCTGAGCTCATCCTGACTGAGGATATTCTGAACTGAAAGGAAAAATTACTAAAGGGAATCAACTAAAGAGGTAAAAACTGTAGTAATGATAATAATAGTTAACATTTCTTAAGTGCTGTCAAGTACTTCTTAAAGGTCCTTTACATGGATTAACACATTTTAGACACACAATAGAAGTCTGTGCAATGGACGCCGTTTGTACCTTCCTTAAGATAGGCAGAAAAATGCAGCAGTGTTAGTGAAATGTGTATGGTGTACTGGGAGTCAGAAGACCCTGGATTAAAGGTCTCAAAGTCATTCTTTTTAAGATTTCCCCTTGGAAATAAGATTCTACCTCATAGCTGAAATAAGTAATTTGGTATCAAAAAGAAAGGGAATCTTAGAATTCTCCAAATTCTATTCTATTCTCAAGGGGTTATCTGTAAAGAAACAATGATTGAATCATTCAAAATATTCACTGAGCATCTACTGACTACCATTGGCGATGGATGGTTTTTGTGTCATTTCACAGACTTCTCATCTGTGTCGGCTCCTCCCGTATTATGTGGCTCCTCCCGTATATCTTCCCTTATTATGGCTAAAACCTTACCTGCAGCAGATAAGAGGCCAGAGAAAAGAAGAGCCAAGAAAAGGTAATGAATCTTCATGGCAGCTTGGAAACAACTGCCTTAGAAAGATAAACCAATATAATGGAGATGATTCTAGAATCAGTATTCCTGTACTGAGAGATCTTTACACAAGAGCAGGACCTTACATGTCTAGGTCTCAGATTTATGGGGGCAACCCCTGTGTGCTTCCTATTTCTTTAGATTATATTATGACATGCGCAAGCCCTTATGACATGCGCAAGCCCTTTTATTACATCTTTAGAACACTTCTTGGTCATCAGCATCCCTCCACACTGTCTCAGTGACCCACCATTAGGACCTAACTGTGGGGCCTCTTATCACTTAGCAGATCTCTAATTTGATGGTCCCCAGCAAAGCAGCACCATCTTTCTGGACACCTATTCCATTCCCTCCACACAGGAACAGTGTTTTCCCTTAGTCTATACATCTTTCCTAGTCTAATGGCCTGTTCACAAAGATCGTTATTGCCTGGAACACTCATATCATAAGGTCAGTAAGTAAACCTGAAACTTCAAGACTTTAACTCAACTTCCTCTCCTCCTAAATCCAACAAACATTGTTGAAGATTGCCAGGGGTTTATGCTAATATTTCACTCTCACTTGCTTCCAACTAGGCCCTGGTGGTAGCCTTTGTGTTAAGCAAGACACCCACAGAAAAGGGACTGTATCTTCTCTGACCCTGTGCCTACAGAGCATCTTATCGTGGTAATGTTCACAGAAGTTTGCTGAACTGTTGAACTGACAGCCTAACTTTTTTCTTTTGTTACTCTTTTATTGAGTCTTCTCATCATTTCAATAGGGTGTGTATATGTGTGTGTGTGTGTGTGTGTGTGTGTATATATATATGAACTAAACCCAGTTCCTTTTTTAATTTTTTACACATACTTCAAATCTTCGCCTTCTTTTTTTCCTGGAAATATTGAGCCATCACTTGTGTATTCCTTCATCTCACCTTCTGTCCATGTTAGAATCTCTCTTTATCTCCATCCTTTCTTTTCAGAAGTGGTATCACTCCTTCCTTCAACTGTAACCTGTGTGTGTGTAAGTTGCTCAGTCGTGTCTGACTCTCTGTGACCCCATGGACTCTAGAGTCCTTGAAATTCTCCTGGCCAGAATACTGGAGTGGGTAGCCTATCCCTTCTCCAGTGGATCTTCCCAACCCAGGAATGCAACCAGGGTCTCCTGCATTGCAGGCCGATTCTTTACCAACTGAGCTATCAGGGAAGCCCTTCCTTCAAAATCTATGTCATCTTCCTAGGCTCTTTCTCTCCCATCTTTTTCTACCATTTTCCTCAGGTAGAACACAGTTGCTAATAGATTGATATCATCTTGGATCACAATCACTTTAAACATTCCCAAAAATGAATGGAGAAGTTATATTTGGGTATAGATGGTTAATGTAAACCATAGCACAACATTAGAGTCTGTTTGACACAAAAAATTAATGATGAATCCTTCAAATAAGTTATGATTTTATATTTTTATCATATACCTTTCTAAAAATAATTTAAGGCAGTTTACTTAATATACACATAATAGATTAAAAATGAGCAGATTATAAAATTAGGTTGGTTTCATAGCTAGAAATGCCTCTGAGAATTTAATAAAATACAGGCTCTCTCCATCTTGAAAAAAAAGAAATACCTCCAGACACATATCCATAGAAGTCTGTATACAATTTAAGAATTTCACAGGCTTCCCCATCTCTAGCCAAAGCGTTAAGGATACATGATCCCAGGTTGAGGATCTCTGCTGTAGAAGAAATCATATAAAGGAAGAAATAAAAAGTCTAAGAGACCAAAATTTGGGACAATGCTGGGGAGTCAGAACCCAGGCCAACAAGCTAAACAGCTAGGAATCATGAACCACAACACTCAAAAAGACTGAAGGTCAAGGAATGACCATTATTTTGCCCTCAGGATATCAGTTCACATAACCCATTGTCAAAGTAGAAAAGTAACCCTAAAGGCAAAGGAGCAGCAAAGTTCTCTCCCCTCCTCACCACCCTGCCCCCGCTTCTCCAAATAAAGTGTACAGTAGCCACAGGGCAACAATCACAAACCTTCTAGATAGAGATACATACTGTTCTATTTAAAATCCCCTTGTAGATTCAAAGAGATTCCCTGGTGGCTCAGAGGTTAAAGCGTCTGCCTCCAATGCGGGAGACCTGGGTTCGATTCCTGGGTCAGGAAGATCCCCTGGGAAAGGAAATAGTAACCCACTCCAGTATTCTTGCCTGGAGAATCCCATGGACAGAAAAGCCTGGTAGACTACAGTCCACAGGGTCGCAAAGAGTCGCACACATCTGAGTGACTTCACTTTCACTTTTCTTTCACTTTTCATTCAAAGGTATGGCCAATTCCAAGGCAGGACGATTCTGAGGTCTTAAGGCAGGATAAGTCAAGTGGGATGAAACAAGTATTGGAAATTTAATAGCAAGCAGTTACTGAGGTTGGTGGGGAGGGAATAGTGCAGTGGTTAAGAGCACAGATTCTAAAGCCATACTACCTGGATTTGAACCATGAATTCTCCAACCATGTGACCTTGGGCAAGTCACTAACCTCTGTGTGCTTCGGTTTCTTCATCCCTAAAATGGAATTAATTAAGAGGGTGTGTGCTTAGTTGCTCAGTCGTGTCCGATTCTTTGCTACCCCATGGACTGTACCCTGCCAGGCTCATCTGTCCATGGAGATTCTCCAGGCAAGAATGGTTGCTGTTCCCTCCTCCAAGGGATTGTCCCAATCCAGAGATCGAATGTTCCCAACCCAGGTCTCCCACATTGCATCTGGATTCTTTACCATCTGAGTCACCAGGCAAGCCCAATTAAGAGGTTACCCCATGTTATTTGAATCTGTTTTATTCCTGAATTAAGACAGAAAGGCAGACTCTAGTGTCTACCTCGTGGGGCTATGATGTGGAGTAAACATTGTTTATGCTTGGGACATACTAAATGCTATGCAAGCGTTTGTTATTCTTAGGCACTATGTTTTACCTACTGGATGAGATCTCAGCCGGCACATATCTGTCCTCCAGTGTCTGTCCAGTGCCAGGGTGCAGGAAGAGCCTACACCATGCACCTTCCCAGCTGCCTCTGTCTTACTGTTATTAATTGGGTCATGCTCACTGAGTCCGTCTCTGAAAGGCCACTAAATAAGACAAAAAACACATTCATCCTTTAAGCAGAAGACAAATGACAGCTTCTGAGGCAGAAGGCAGATGGGTCCCCCAGGGTTAAGCAATTGGAGAGTCATTGTCTATTGACTGAAACTCCAAAGACAAGAATAGCAGGGCAATTAAGGGAGGAGGTTGGAGACTGCACAGACCACATATTTCTCATTCTGAAGTCTGGAGACCTCCCTGACCACACATGCGCAGAAAAGACTCCTCGGAAGTGAAAGGAGAGTCATGTCAAGGGATAGTCTACTCAGCTGCTCTTTCAGTAGGATCCATCTTGGCTAAAAGATGCATGCACACACATGGGAGGATCCTGAGGTATATCAAATACAGACTGTGAACCAGGCAAATCAAAATACTTGGCCAAAGGAAACCTGGAAGAAATACTCCATAAAAGTAATCCAAACTGCTACAAGGGTGTGACTCAGGGACTCTCCTTGAATCTGCCCGTGTGTCTATCCACACATACTGTACTCTTTGTCCTCCTAATAAATACTTCACTTGTTTCACTACTTTTCGTCTTTGTGGGAATTCTTTTCTGTAAAGCCAGAGGACCAGGGCCCTTGTCACTGACCACTGGTCTAGAGGCTAGAATCTGGTGCGTTCACCACTGTGACCCGGCCCAATCTCTTGGTCCAACCCAAACCCTGCTCCAAGCCATTGCAGGCTGAGGCCACCTGAGATCAGTTCCAGATTTTTAATAGAGGGACAAAGCAGTAAAAAAAACCCTCTAGTCTAGAAAGAATAGGTTAAAAAAAATAAAATTCCCTCTGTACTCAAACAAATGAATGGCTCAGACAGGAAGTCCCTTTATGGGCAGGACCTATATCTATTCAGTTCACCAGCGTATAGAATGTTGCACAGGGGCTGCCTGACACAGAGGAAACACTCAACGCAGGAGTGACTTAAGTCTCAGCAGTTTACTTCAATACTACGATTTACGTCACAGAGAAGTGAGTGGGAACTCCAGGCTGTCTTCCTCATTTTCCCAAGTCAGCTGACAAGAAAAGACAGTAAAGAGAAATCCATCTCTCTGCTCTCCTCACCCACTGACATCTCCTCTGAGGAACATTTATGAATGGCAAGATTCGCTTCAAATTCTTTGACCCTATCTTTTGGAAACTAACTCTGCCTTTTAGGTTTTGCTTTCAAATTTTAAATACATTTTGATAATACATTTCAAAATGCTATAGTTCATTCTTATTCTCTGCGTGTCAACCATTTTTTCTTAGTCTTCCAGCTTTAGCAACATTATTTGCACTTTTTTTTTCTAGCTCTACAATAACATGCCTAAAGTTAAAGAAATCTATTTTTAATAATCCATATATATTTCTTGAGTTCAAAAGATTTAGAACCAAAGAGTTGTTTTGAAATCTTAAAGTATATATAGATACATATGTGTGTGTATACATATACATATCTATATATAGAGATATATATGTGTAATTTTGATGTGGAGACACTGTATAATGCTTTTAATGAAAGATTTGATGCCATGATGCAGACGAACCAAGCAGCTTAGTCAGCCCTATAGAACAGGGCTTCTGTGAAACAATACATAAAGCTACCAATTTTAGGGGATTTATTTTACTTTCAAATCCTTAAATCAGTTAAGGAAGACCCACATACATATATTTTTAAATTGAGGTTTCTGACCTAAGTAAAAATCCATCAAAAACCAATTTCTATACTGAAGAGGAAATAGAAATATTCCGTATTAAAATTTAGAACAGGGAACATCAAGTCATTCTATATTTTAGGTCTGTACTATATTCAGTTAAGGTAGAATGTAACAGATGAGAGAAAGAGGAAAAAAATACAAGGAAAATATAAGAAAGTAGGTAGACAAAAAATCAGTATTCCTTACATTCTAAAAGAACAAAAGTTGAGGGCATTCACAAGAACTACTTGAAGTCATCCCTACCTAACCTCAGAAAAATCCAACTTTTTAAAAATTATTTTTATTTTTCTAAATTTAGACTGAAAATAAACAGGCTTTACAAAATTTATAGCCACTGATTGAAAAATAAACTTTAATTAAAACATCAATTACATTATCTAGGTGGTTTTCATTTGGGTCCCACAAAAAAAATTTCTGAATCTTTTGACAAAGAAACAGCAAAAGAAGTCGTCAATTTTCAAGAATGATGTCAGTTGAAGTTCTGCCTGCTTCCCAGGTGGCTTAGCAGTAAAGAATCTGCCTGCCAATGCAGGAGTTGGAGGTTCAATCCCTGGGTCAGGAAGATCCCCTGGAGTAGGAAATGGCAACCCACTCCAGTATTCTTGCCTGGAGAATCCCATGGATAGAGGAGCCTGGCAGGCTACAGTCCATGGGGTTGCAAAGAGTCGGACACAACTCAAGAACTAACACATTCACTATTACACTTCCACTGTACTCTTACAGCAATGTCTGAACTCTAATATCTCTTTCTACAGTCGTTCTTCTGCTTATTTTAGTAGTATTATAGATAAAGCATTTCTTCCCTCAGATTTATCAGCATGATACTGTAAATAAATTGTGACCCATTCATCAAAGGAAACCATAGAGTAGCTCAAATTTATAAATTGGAGCTACATTTATTTTGATAGATAAAATTAAACATTATGTGTTTAGAAAAAGCAATTTGCAAAAGGATACATACAGTATTATCTTAAAAACTATGTAAACTCTATGTTGCTTGTGGGCACGTGTAAACGTAGCAAATAGAAAAGCATGATGAATGTATAGCTTAGGGGAGTAGTTTTCTCTTGTGAAAGATATATGGGATTTACTAGCTGAAATATTTTGTTTCTTAAAAAGGTCTCTGAAGCAAATATTGCAAAATATTAAGATTTATCTAAGTTGTATGAGGGAATATAGACATATCCTTCTCTAAAGTCTTATTTGCTTGATGTAATTTGTAATTTTAAGGAAAAAATAAAGTAAATAAGTTAATTTCTCAAATAACTAGAAAAACAATAATAAAATATCTTCAGAGGAAAAAGGAATTCATAAAAATTAAATTTAAAAGAATGCAATAGAAAACATAAAGGAGTTAAACCAATCAATAAAATCAAACATAGCACTTTGAAAAGCTCCATAAAATAGATAATAGCTTTGAATCTTTTGTTTAGAATAAATGAAAAAAACAAATAAATACCATTAGTAATGAGAAAAGAGATATTTCTTAGGTTGGTACAAAACTAGCTGTGGTTTTACATTATTGAAATTTACTGTTTGATATTGGAATACATTCTTAAATAAATGTGATTATATTATACATCATTTTAATGCACATTTCTCACTTTGCTGTTTTTGCTAAGGACTTACTACTCGCTATTTATTTTATATTTATTTTAGACTATAGAAACCACAGTAGACAAAAAGCAAATTCGAGTGATTCTTTTATTCGAGTTCAAAATGGGTCATAAAGCAGAGCAGACAATTCACAACATCAACAACACATTTGACCCAGAAACTGCTAATGAACGTACAGTGCAGTGGCGGTTCAAGAAGTTTTGCAAAGGAGATGACAGCCTTGAAAAAGAGCACAGCGGCCAGCAATTGGAAGTTGCCAATGACGAATTGAGAGCAATCATCAAAGCTGATCCTCTTACAACTACACAAGAAGGTGCCAAAGAACTCAATATTGACCATTCAAGGTCATTCAGCATTTGAGGCAAATTGGAGAAGGTGAAAAAGTTCGATAAGTGAGTGCCTCATGAGCTGACTGAAAATTTTAAAAAATCACCATTTTGAAGTGCCTATTGTCTTTTCTCATTCTATGTGATAACAATGAATCATTTCTCTATCAGACTGTGACATGCAAAGAAAAGTGGATTTTATACAACAACCATTGATGACCAGCTCAGTGGTTGGACCAAGAAGCTCCAAAGCACTTTCCAAAGCCAAATTTGCACCCAAAAAAGGTCATGGTCGCTCTTTGGTGGTCTACTGCCCATCGGACCGATTATAACTTCCTGAATCCTGGCAAAATCATTATATCTGAGAAGCATGCTCAGCAAATCGATGAGATACACAGAAAACTTCAACAGTTGCAGCTGGCATTGGTCAACAGAAAGGGCCCAATTCTCCTTCACAACAACGCCCAACCGCATGTCACACAACTGCTTCAAAAGCTGAACAGACTGAGCTATTTAGTTTTACCTCATCTGCCATATTCACCTGACCTCTCACCAACCGCCACTTCTTCAAGCATCTCGACAGCTTTTTGCAGGGAAGACACTGCCACAACTAGCAAGGGGCAGAAAATGCTTTCCAAGAGTTTGTTGAATCCTGAAGCATGGATTTTTATGCTACAGGAATAAAGAAACTTACTTCTTATTGGCAAAAATGTGTTGATTGTAATGGTTCCTATTTTGATTAATAAAGATGTGTTTGAGCCCAGTTATAATGATTTAAAATTCACAGTCCAAACTGTAATTACTTTTGTACCAATCTAACACAAATACAGAGGAGATTGTCTATATTACAAAAAAATACTAAATTTTCTAATGTCAACTAATTTAAAAATATAGATGACATTATTTTCTAAAAATATAGATTATCAAATTGAAACAGAGAGAAAAGTGTGACTATAGCAATAACTGTAAAAATAATTGCAACAATTTTCAAAGTTCTGTCCTAAAAATAGGCTCCAATCCCAGATGGTTTTATAAGCTTTACTAAACCTATAAAAGGCAGGTAATTACTATGTTATATAAACCCTTTCAGAGCATAGAAAGCATGAAAATCTTCCCGTATCATTCTATAACAACAGCCTAACTTTATATCAAAAATAAGGATGGCTCAAAAATAGAATGCTATAAATTATCTCATTTAAAAACACTGATGTAACAATCCTAAATAAAATGTTATCTAACAGAACCCAGCAGTTTGTTTTTAAAGTAACACATCAGAACTATCAGAGACATTAGTCATTCCTCTGAGTTGCTTGGTGTCTGACAACCAGTCCTTTATTTAGGGAATTCCCAATCTCCTATCAAAGAGGCTCCCCATGCTATATATGATATTTCCCAAATTCTCCCAAAGCTAGAGTAAGAGGTATATGACCCAGGCTTTGCTCATCTGGTACCACAACTCCAGACTTTGAGTTGGAAGCAACTGGTATGAAGAAGCAGGGACTGTTCAGAATCCATTTGTTGGGCAATAGAGGCTACATCCCAGCACAAAGATGATGGAGCCAAAGGAAGTATCAGCTGACCAGCGTAAGTGATAAAAATTGCAGCATTGTGCTCTGCAGTGTATCTTCACTGGACCAGTTCTTTGAAATAATGTAAGGCTTTCTTCTGGATCATGCAGCCCAATTCTTCTGACTTCCCAGATATTCCTTCTCTGATTGCTTTCTACAAACTGCTCTCCTGCTTAACTTAGCATGAGTTGGTTTTGTTGCTTGTAACTAAACACATGGACTAATTTGCTGACAAAGTAGAGTTTATACCAGTAATGCAAAGATAATTTAACATTAATAAATCTATCTATGTGATTCAAAGACAAATAGACTAAAAAAGAACTATCAGTTTCACGGCCCAAGACTGTTTGATGACATTCAACATCTCTTACTGACTAAAAATAACACAAAATAAAATGTTATCAAGCCAGGAATAGTAAGAACTTTTCCTAATTCATAAAGGATATCTACCAGAAACAAAGAACAAATATCATACCCGATGTGAACACACTGGAAGTAATTCCACTTGATGTCATGAACAGGACAAAGATGTCTACTCTTACTAGAACTATTCAACCATGTACCAGAGATCCTGCCCAATGCAGTTAGGTAATTAAATAAATGAGATAAATAATAGAAAAATGATCAAACTATCATTAGTTACAAGGAAATATGTTTGCTTACCTAGAACATCAAGAGAAACCAAATGAAAAACTGTGAGGTTTTTAGAGGGGTTAGTAACATGTTGTTGTAGTAACACAGGCAGATGTAAAAACATCTATAAATTTGTAATATACTAGTAATAATCGATTATTTGAATATAGTAGGAAAGCTACCATTTATTTATAATAGCAAAAGAAATATAAAATATATAGGAAGACACCTATAAGACTGTTTAAAAAGTATATGAAGTATACAAAACTCAACTGAAGGACATAAAATTATATTTGAATAAATCCAGAGGCCCACCTTGTTCTTGAATGGTTTTCTCCCAGCGAGTTATTATTAACTTAATTAATATAATTTTATTCAAAATCCCAACAGGATTTTTGCTGTGTATGTAACTTAAAAAGCTTATTCTAAAGTTCACTTGGAAGGAAAAAAATACTCAATCATATCCAGAAATGTTTGAAAATAAAAAGAATAAGAGAGGACCTGCCCTAACATTTATTTAAATATACTTTGGAGCCCTAATAATAAAGAATATTGAATTGGCACTGAGATAAACAAACACAGATCAGTGAAACAAACTAAAGAGTCCAGAAATTGCCCTTCGGATGCTCGTTGGTACTCCATTTCCACAGTGGAATACTTGATGAAGCTGATGTTTAATATCTGTATGGAAATGAAGAACTTTTCTACACATAATATGACAACTGGCTATACCTTAGAGTGGGGAGAATTCAATATCTTCTCCCTATCAAACATAAAATTAAATATCTAAGCGCAAAAGAATTTTTTTTAAATGAGAAAATTTCAAAATCTTGATAAGACAGACACAAATGTGTCTAAATCTTCCTAAGACAGACACAAAATGCAGAAACTATCAAGAAAAAAAATCTAATAAGTTGGACAACACCAAAACAAACCTCTATATGGTATAATGTACAAAGTTTTTAAAAGGGGAGAGTGAAGACAGAGTATCAGAAAATACTCAATAACAGACAAGGAGTTGTGCTCATAATACATAAAGAGAACATACTCATAAAAAGAAAATTCCAGTTTTTCACTTGTTTCTCCGTATACTTTTATATTGTTTGACTGTTTAACAAGAATTTTCTCATACATGTTTTTTAAGATTAAAAAGCTAAAAAGAAATTTTAACGTAGAAAATAGCATCACCATCCATCAAGATTGTCTATTTCAGCTTTTCTACCTAAAAATATCTCAGGTTCAAGACTTCAAAGTCTATGAAAAATATTGCTCCATCTACTCAGTTGTTTAAGTTTAAAATAATATTACTTAAAAGAGGGAAATAATGCATTATATGTCTGTTCCCTGTTGCAGCATTAACAAAGACAAATAACATTGCCATAACTTCAGTCAAGATGAATCTGCAACTTGGGCTGCTTTAATAGTCTTAAACTAGAATTTAAAAATGCTTGATAAATGATTTACAAATGGTAGTGCTATATCATCAAAATAATTAAGGACACCAGAAATAAATTAGCAGCCTTATCCCTTCTTAACATGACTGTTTAACTACCACAGTGACAGTCTTGGTAACAAAGTCCCATAAACTTGGTGGCTCAAAATGACAGAAATTTATCCTCTTACAGTTCTGGAGGCCAGAGTCTTAAATAAAGGGATGGGAGGATGGGTTTGTTCCGGAGTTTCTGAGGGAGAATCTGGTCCATGACTCTCCTCGAGTTCTAGTTCTAGTGGCTGTTGGCAATCCTCAGTATTTTTTGTCTTGACTCGTGACTACTGTCCAGTATCTGCCTTCTTCCTCATACGACCTTTTCCTCCATGTCTCTCTTCTGTTTGTGTGCCTCTGGGTCAGCTCCTTTTCTGAGGATGAATTGCACATAAAGCCCTGGGAGAGAACTTTTAACACCTATTAAGTGTTATTACAGAGACTAGATCTGATAGACAGAGTGCCTGATGAACTATGGACGGAGGTTCATGACACTGTACAGGAGACAGGGATGAAGACCATTCCCAAGAAAAAGAAATGCAAAAAGGCAAAATGGCTATCTGAGGAGGCCCTACAAATAGCTGTGAAAAGAAGAGAAGCAAAAGGCAAAGGAGAAAAGGAAAGATATAACCATTTGAATGCAGAGTTCTAAAGAATATCAAGGAGAGATAAGAAAGCCTTCCTCAGTGATCAATGCAAAGAAATAGAAGAAAACAGTAGAATGGGAAAGACTAGAGATCTCTTCAAGAAAATTAGAGATACCAAGGGAACATTTCATGCAAAGATGGGCTCAATAAAGGACAGAATGGTATGGACGTAACAGAAGCAGAAGATATTAAGAAGAGGTGGCAAGAACACACAGAAGAACTGTACAAAAAAGATCTTCATGACCCAGATAATCACAATGGTGTGATCACTCACCTAAGAGTGAGACATCCTGGAATGTGAAGTCAAGTGGGCCTTAGGAAGCATCACTATGAACAAAGCTAGTGGAGGTGACGGAATTCCAGTTGAGATATTTCAAATCCTAAATGAAGATGCTGTGAAAGTGCTGCACTCAAAATGCCAGCAAATTTGGAAAACTCAGCAGTGGCCACAGGACTGGAAAAGGTCAGTTTTCATTCCAATCCCAAAGAAAGGCAATGCCAAAGAATGCTCAAACTACCACACAATTGCACTCATCTCACACACTAGTAAAGTAAAGCTCAAAATTCTCCAAGCCAGGCTTCAGTAATACGTGAACTGTGAACTTCCAGATGTTCAAGTTGGTTTTAGAAAAGGCAGAGGAACCAGAGATCAAATTGCCAACATCCGCTGGATCATCGAAAAAGCAAGAGAGTTCCAGAAAAACATCTATTTCTGCCAAACCCTTTGACTGTGTGGATCACAATAAACTGTGGAAAATTCTAAAATAGATGGGAATACCAGACCACCTGACCTGCCTCTTGAGAAATCTGTATGAAGGTTAAGAAGCACCAGTTAGAATTGGACATGGAACAATGGACTGGTTCCCAATCGGGAAAGGAGTACATCAAGGCTGTATATTGTCACCCTACTTATTTAACTTCTATGCAGAGTACATCATGAGAAACGCTGGACTGGAAGAAGCACAAACTGGAATCAAGATTGCCGGGAGAAATATCAATAACCTCAGATATGCAGATGACACCATCCTTATGGCAGAAAGTGAAGAAGAACGTAAAAAAGTTGGCTTAAAGCTCAACATTCAGAAAACTAAGATCATGGCATCTGGTCCCATCACTTCATAGATGGGGAAACAGTGGAAACAGTGACTGACTTTATTTTTGGGGGCTCCAAAGTCACTGCAGATGGTGATTGCAGCCATAAAATTAAAAGATGTTTACTCCTTGGAAGGAAAGTTATAGTCAACCTAGACAGCCTATTAAAAAGTAGAGACATTCCTTTGCCAACAAAGGTCTGTCTTGTCAAGGCTATGTTTTTACCAGTAGTCATGTTGGGCTTCCTTGGTGGCTCAGATGGTAAAGCGTCTGCCGGCATGCGGGAGACCCGGGTTCAATTCCTGGGTCGGGAAGATCCCCTGGAGAAGGAAATGGCAATCCACTCCAGCACTCTTGCCTGGAAAACTCCATGGATGGAGGCGCCTGATAGGCTACAGTCTATGGGGTCGCAAAGCGCTGGACACGACTGAGCGACTTCACTTTCACTTTGTATGAGTGTGAGAGTTGGACTATAAAGAAAGCTGATTGCTGCAGAATTGATGCTTTTGCACTATGGTGTTGGAGAAGACTCTTGAGAGTCACTTGGACTGCAAGGAGATCCAACCAGTCCATCCTAAAGGAGATCAGTCCTGAGTGTTCATTGGAAGGACTGATGTTGAAGCTGAAACTCCAATACTTTGGCCACCTGATGAAAAGAACTGACTCATTGGAAAAGACCCTGATGCTGGGAAAGACTGAAGACAGGAGAAGGGGATTACAGAGGATGAGATGGTTGGATGGCATTGCCAACTCAAAGGACATGAGTTTGAGTAAACTCCAGGAGTTAGTGATGGATAGGGAGGCCTGGTGTGCTGCAGTCCATGGGGTTGCAAAGAGCAACTGAACTGAAGAGAAGTGAACTGAAGCGTTGTTATCCTGGAAGCTCAGGTATGTTTGGATGAGCAAACCTGAGTTTTCTGAGTGCAGTCTGAAAAGCCTAACAATGATAACAACAATAACAGCAACAACTATGAAAACAGCCTCCCTAGATTTTATATCATTTAGGGAACTTCTCGGGGTGCCCCACCTCTACTCCATCCACTCCTGTCTGTCCTTGAAGGAAAGCATTTTTCTTTTTCCCTCCCAAGAGAGTAGCTTGGGCTTTGGGTTGGACAATTTGGGGCTTGCCCCACTGTGGAGAAGAATGTAAAGCCTTTGACTTGAAAGCTGAGACCCATCCCCACCCGTCCCCACCCCCGAGAGCTGGACCGTCTGAGGGAGAAGAGCTCCTAGCATTAAAATAGGTGGAAACAACCTACCCAAGGGAGACAAAAGCACTGAGGGAGCCGAAGGTGACACTTGTCCCCGTTCCCATCAACATGTCAATGCTTACAATTAAAAAGAACAAACTGTTGGGAGAGAACATTTCTATAATGATTTAAAACTGCTACCTATCACCATTTAGAACAGGTTGAAGAACTGGATTGGGGTTGATGCCAAGGATGAAGAAACAAGAACCATCTGCAGAACCAAGGCTGCCTAGAGTCCAAGTTCAAGTTGGGGTGCATTAAGTCTATAAGTTGGAAGATGGCACTAGGATCAAGGTCATGTAGAATTGGGTGACAGATCATCATCCAGAAACAACAGGAGGTACTTGATCAACTCTAGGTGCACCTGGCCTGCTGGTTCCCCCAACAGTGGAGCCAATAAAAGACCAGTCCTATGAGAAGGGTCCATCTCATGACATAGGGCTTATATGCGTGCGTCCATACTACGTCACTCCAGTTGTGTCCAACTCTATGGACTGTAGCCTGCCAGGCTCCTCTGTCCATGGGATTCTCCAGGCAAGAATACTGGAATGGGCTGCCATGCCCTCCTCCAGGGGATCTTCCCGACCCGGGGGTGGAACCTGCATCTCTAGCATCCCCTGCATTGACAGGAGAGTTCTTTGCCACTAGAGCCATATGGGAATCTTGCCCTAAAAAGTTTAGAAGAGGAATGGAGCTTGTAGGAGGTCACTTTTAAAAGATTAGAGAAATAAGTTTCTTCAATTATTAGTTTAGAGGTTGATTAGAGTCTATCTTTTCCAATATTATGCACTGATATAATGGAAACAGTGAGAGACTTTATATTTTGGGGCTCCAAAATCATGCAGATGGTGACTTCAGCCATGAAATTAAAAGACACTTGCTCCTTAGAAGGAAAGCTATGACAAACCTAGAGAGCAGAGACATCACTTTGCTGACAAAGGTCTGTCTAGTCAAAGCTATGGTTTTCCCAGGAGTCATGTATGGATGTGAGAATCGGACTATAAAGAAAACTGAGTGCTGAAGAATTGATGCTTTTGAACTGTGGTATTGGAGAAGACTCTTGAGAGTCCCTTGGACTGTAAGGAGATCCAACCAGTCAATCCTAAAAGAAATCAGTCCTGAATATCTATTGGAAGGACTGATACTGAAGCTGAAACTCCACTACTTTGGCCACCTGATGCGAAAAACTGACTCATTAGAAAAGACCCTGATGCTGGAAAAGATTGAAGGCAGAAGGGGATGACAGAGAATGAGATTGTTGTATGGCATCACCAACTCAATGGACATGAGTTTGAGCTAGCTCCGGGAGTTGGTGATGGGCAGGGAAGCCTGGTGTGCTGCAGTCCATGGGGTTGCCAAGAGCTGGACATGACTGAGTGCCTGAACTGAAATGAATAAAAAATAATGCTAATTATAGCCAAAGTCACTACTTTGAATTGGTTAATAAAAATGATATAAGTTCTCAAAATTAATAAGTGAACTAGAAACACATGCATATTTTTATCAAGAGTTAAGTATGCAGTTTGGGGTGAGAATGTGGGCCATAAGATACACAATCACAGAAACATCTTTGTATGAAAGGATTCACTTTTGTTTTTGAAATGTAAAAACTGACATCTTTATTATTTCTAATCTAATCTGCATCCTTATGTGATAATGAGCTTTCATGTAAAAGTAGTTACCATTGTGGGCAGAAACCTCCTTCTCTCTAGATGAAACATTAGTATTAATATTTTAGACCCATTATTTTCAACTCTGTTCCTTCTGTGTGTGTCTTCCCCATTAATATTACAGCATTAAAATGATCAACAATACACTTAAACTCTTCACTCTGACTATCAAGATGACTCAGCCACCCTGTCCTGTAAATAATAAGGTTCCGACATTTACGGATTACTCCTGTCAACTAAAAAGTGGTTAAAGTGAAAATTACCCAGTCCTGGCAGACATTCATGTGACCCAAGGTTTAGGTTTTTTCTTGGGATTTATAACCTTGACAGTTAATTTTGCAGGCCTCTTTTAGAGCCTGTCATTTAGCACAAATTGACATTTAAGCAGCTTTTTAAAGCTCTAGTATCAAAATGTTAAAACAGCCTGAGGTGTTTTTTTTTTTTTCCTATTAACATCGCCTATTATTTATTATTGTAGTCAGAGAAGTGAATCATCAATTTTCCCTTTCCAAATTTTCCTAGGACTTGGAGGCAGTAGAGAAGACAGAGCATCCTCAGTCAGTTTTATTTCCTTCGTCAAAGAGGAAAAATAAACCACCTAGATTAACATTAAAAACTGTACAACAGACACTACAAAGCGAAGACAAACCACTAACTGAGAGTTACAGTGCATTAACCATAAAGGGTTGCTGCTGCTGCTGCTGCTGCTATGTCGCTTCAGTCGTGTCTGACTCTGTGCAACCCCAGAGACGGCAGCCCACCAGGCTCCCCTGTCCCTGGGATTCTCCAGGCAAGAACACTGGAGTGGGTTGCCATCTCCTTCTCCAATGCATGAAAGTGAAAAGTGAAAGTGAAGTCGCTCAGTCGTGCCTGACTCTTAGCGACCCATGGACTGCAGCCTACCAGGCTCCTCCATCCATGGGATTTTCCAGGCAAGAGTACTGGAGTGGGGTTCCGCTACCATTAAAAAGACAAGCAATAATAAATGTTGACAAGGATGGGGTGAAAAGGAATCTCATGCACTGTTGGTGAGAACATAAATTGGTACAGCCACTGTGGAAAACAGTATGCTCAAAATTTTTTTTAAATAACTCATATGATCTAGCAATCCCACTCTGGGGATTTACCTGAAGGAATCAAAATACTAATTCAAAAAGATATTTTTACCCTGTGTTCATAACAGCATTGTTTACAATAGCTAAAACATGACAACAACATAAGTGTTCATTGATGGATGAATGGGTAAAGAAAATATGATATATATGTGATATTTACACATATATACACAATAGAATACTATTCAGCCATATAAAAGAAGGGGCTCTTGTCACCTGTGACAACATGAGTGGACCTTGAGGCCATTAACTAAATGAGATAAGTCAAACAGAGAAAGACAAAAACTGTATGACCATATTTATAGTGGAATCTAAAAAATTAACAAAAAAACTCAAAAAAAAAAAGATCACTGTGGTATATTTAAATGGATAGCCAAAAAGGATCAACTGTATAGCACATGGAACTCTGCTCGATGTCATGTGGCAGCCTGGATAGGAGGGAAGTTTGAGGGAGAATGGGCAGGTGTATATGTGTGGCTGAGTTCCTTCATTGTTCCCCTGTAATTATCACAACATTGTGAAGCAGCTATACCCAAACACAAAATAAAATGCCTTAAAAAAACAATAAAATATAACAATAAAAATATCCTTGTTGGAAGGGTACACATGTATATATTTATAGGTTATATGCTGCTGCTGCTGCTAAGTCGCTTCAGTCGTGTCCGACTCTGTGCGACCCCAGAGACAGCAGCCCACCTGGCTCCCCTGTCCCTGGGATTCTCCAGGCAAGAACACTGGAGTGGGTTGCCATTTCCTTCTCCATAGGTTAAATATAAGTACATAATTTATATATATTTTTTAAATCAGAATTGTGCTTACCAGAGGCAGGGGAAGGGAGATGAGGGAACTGGATGAAAGGTCGTTGGGAAATGGAAAATTTCAGTTATGAAATAAATAAGTACTGAATGTAATGTACATCATCATGACTGTAGTTAATAATACTATAAGGTATATATGAAAGTTACCAAGAGAATAAATCCAAAAGTTCTCAACACAAGGAAAAATAATTTTTTTCTTTCTTTTTTTGTGTCTTTACGAGGTGATGGATGTTAACTAAATTTATATGGCAATCATTTCACAATGTATGTAAGTCTTTATGCTATACACCTTAAACTCATATATGAATATATCAATTATATCAATAAAATAGATAAAAGGGCTAGTCCAGAATATATATGCTATAGAACAACTACAAATACTTCGAAAAAAATAAACAACAGGAAAATGGTAACAGAAAGTAACAATTTAAAAAGAGAAAGAGAAGGGCTGTTTAAAAGATGACCAATCCTAATAGTCATTGAAGAAAGTCAAATTAACATAAGGAAATGCCATTCTGTGCTTGTTGAGACTGACAAAAATTTGGCAGTCTGAGAGAGGAAGGTGAACTGGTCTCTATTCTCTTATATTCAGTCTGTCACACCACTTTCCAGCCAATGGCTCCTGGGCTTAGAGAGTGGGGGCAGGCTGAAACTCTGGCCAGTCCTGATGGAGAGAGATGAACCACAGAACAGCTGGGGAACAACAGCAAAAGTGCTTAGAAGGAAGGGGAGACTAGACTGAGAATTCTAGATAAAGCTTGGCATGTGGAGATCCTTGATCCCCTGGATGAAGGCTACTGCTCTTTCTGTCCCCTGAAGAACTAAGAGGAGCCAGGCAGGTGTACGAATCTTCCTCATCCTCAAATATGGGAGAAAGACACCCTTTGCTAGCATTTTGCTTCTTTTAGGGAGATTGTATTTTATTTATTTATTTTTTTGAACTCCGGAAACAGAGTTTAGTTAACTTGAAGGGATGTGTATTTATTACAAAAGGCCACACAGCAACACCACAGAAGGACTTCAATCGTATCAGCATAGAACTCAGTCTCTTTGAAAAGAAAAGGACAAGGTCTGGTTGACGAAAAGTGAGGGAGTAGAAAGCAACTCACCACTCTCTGTCATTATATACAAAACATCATCAAGGCTGCCACTTTGGTCTGTTACTGCAAGGTGAGGTCCCTGTATGTTTACTTTCTCATCAAGATCCTTCTTCAGAAAAATGGATCTCTTCTTGGAATCTGAAATTGCTTGAATGAAAAATATATCCACAAGGATGGGATAAGGCCATGTCATTACTTGTTCAATATCTCAAGCTGAGGAAGGTGAGTTAATTCTTGAATGAAACAACTGTAAACTTGTATCGAATTCCACTGCTTCAATTTTAAAAAGGCACGCTAGTTAAAAACACGGGTATCAGAAAGATTGTGGATGGTATCTGTCTCTGATAAAGGAATAGTTAAGTGGGCAGATGAAAAACGTGCAGGAGCTGCCCAACTATACAAACAACAAAATGCCCAAGGACATTCACTACCTGTTTGTGATCTTTAAAGAGCACAATTGAAATCATTTGTTGAAAAACAGGTATGAGAATAAAATAAAGACATTTTGAGATATTTAAAATCATTTCTAAGTAATTCTTACGTTAAAGGAGAAGTCACTGAAGTTACTTATAAAATCAACATCAGTGAGAGCATGGCACTTTTCCTGAATGGCAGGTAGCCAAAGCAGAAATCAGCAGAAATACACGTTCTTAAGCACATTTATTAGAAAGCAAGAAAGACAGAAAATAAATGCAGTAAGGTTTGAACTGTAGCTGAAAGAAAGAGAACCAAACAAACAAAAAATTTATGAGGGAATTTTAAAAGATATAAGCAGAAATAAATAGAAAATAACCCACAAAGGTAAGCTTAGATTAAAGTTAGTCCCTTGAAAAGCCCAATAAAATTCATAAGCCTCTGGTAATTCTGATGAGAGAGAGAGAGAGAAGTAACACCAGAAATAAGAATGAAAACATAGCCAAAGATAATACATGCAGAATTAACAAATTAAAAATTCAAGAGGAAAGAACTGTTTGGGACTTAAAGATTATCAAGACAGTATCAGAGAAGATATAAAACTGAAGAAAGAGCCATGGAAAAAATTGAAAATGTAATTTTTAAAAATCTGCCTTTTAAAAAAGGCAGAGGTCCCAGACCATGTTTTATGGATGATTTCTGCAAAACCTTGAAAGAGCAGATTGCTTTTTTGTTTTATTTGAATTGTTTCAGAGCATAGAAAAAATATAAAACTTCCTTCCTTGTTCTATAAGGTTAGCATAACACCAAATTGAGCAAAAAAGCAAAAAATAGCCTTTTCTAAATCTTACATAAAATTATAAAAGTAAACAAAAAATTTTTAATTTCAGAGAAAAACTAGTAGCATATAACAAGAAGAATATGTCAAGACCAAGCAGGATGTTTCAGAGAATAAAAGTGTGGTTAAACTGTTAAACAATGGTATGTGTATTAACTCCTGGTATAAATATCAATAAAAATACAGAGAAATTTTTTATGATCTTGCAATAGATGCTGACAAAGGAGCTTTAAAAATCCCAAACCTACTTCTGACACAAACTTACTAATTCAGGAATAGGAAGAGAATAGGATGCTCTGTAAGAAATTAATAAGAATTTTGCTCCCACTCTTTTAGTCTGGTTAGTTAGGAATAAAAGAACGTGTTACCCCTTCTCAAGAGGACAACCGAGCTACAGTCTAGGTTCTCCCTACCTGTAGCAAGGATGGAGCTTTTATGTTTCCAGGCTAGTAAAGGAGACATTAGCTAAACTCAAGCACTGGCTGCCCTGGAGGTATTAAGGCTGTGTGATTAGAAGATCTGGTCCCATCCTCGCACCCCGCGGTATTGAAACTAGACTGTCTAAGAGATGGCAGAGAAAAGGGGGCTTTGACTTGGTGGAATTTGAAATAACAGCTTGACTGAGAACTCAAATGAGGAATACACTAGTTTTCACAGAGGTGGTGACTTGAAGGGTGCAGGATGACCTGAGCCAACTGGTATGTTGCTGTGGCTCTGAGTTGGCCGGGATCCTGTTGCTGGAGAGACAAATATCAAGGCCTTGGAGACACTCAGCCTGCAGGGCTGAGATTCCAAGTGCCTGCTGAGATCCTGTGCGCTCCGCAGCATACCGTGCATGCTCATGTGTGCTTGTGTATGCATGTGTGTGTACACACGTTTGTGTGTGTGTACACATCTGTATGTGGTGCTCTGGATTTGGCTTATCAGTTATCACAGTGAATATGCAATACTTACAACCCATTTTAAAACTATGAGAACAAACAGGAAAATTTTGTTAGATGACCAAATGTAAGATCAACATGTGAACGTGGCTTGTTTTTCTGCATGCCAGCATTAACAAATTTGAAGAGTAATGGGGAAAATATTCACTCACACTAATGACAAATCCCATAAAACAACTGGGAATAAACATTACAAGACATGTGTCAACACTATGAGAAAAAAATTGCAAAACTTTATTGAAGGAAATATTTAAATGCTTGATTAAATGAAATGACATACTATGTTTCTGGATACACTGTTTTTCTAGTTGTATAAGAAGTATAAATTATTTAACTTTTCTCTGCTATTGTTAAGATGGAAATGAAAATAATATTTATTTCATTGGGTTGTTATCAGCATTAAATGAATTAATTTTTGTAAAGTATAAAATAATCATTATTATTAATATAAATATGTCCATTCTCATATTCATCTAAAAGTTCAAGACACTTCTAAATAAAATCCCAAAGAGACTTTCATGAAGCATGAAAAGATAACCCTTATTCCTCTCCATGTATATAAATGTTAAAATCATCTATGGACATTAAGAAAACTTATGTTATGATAGGCAACTTGCCATGATGGATTTCAAAGCACACTTTGAAGAACTTCAGTAATCAAAACCCTGTAGTATTTCTTAATAGAGAACTCTTTCGAGAATAAATAGTAGAATAAAATAAAGGACCTTAATGTACTCCTGTATCTGTGTATGTGGGATATGATATAAGATAAATGTAACATTTGAGATCTATGGAAAATAATTGATTATTCAAAGAATTTTGTTGGAACTAATAACTATCCATTATACTTTTATCCAACATCAAACACAAAAATAATTCCAGACATAGTCCCAATTTGAATGAAAAACCACAACTACAAAAGTTTTAAAATAAAATATAAGAGAATGAGTATCCAGCTTCAAGGAGGTATTGCCAAGAATGTTAATCAGGATTCAGTTGAACATAACAGAAATTCTTCTATCTGGCTTAAGCAGAAACAATTAAATATAGAGAACCTGAGACTTTGAAATGGGCTTCCCTGGTGGCTCAAATGGTAGATAACCTGCCTGCAATGCAGGAGACCCTGGTTTGATCCCCGGGTTGAGAAGATACCCTGGAGAAGGGAGTGGCAACCCACTCCAGTGTTCTTGCCTGGAGAATTCCAGGCAAGAACAAAAGGATGCTGGGGGGACTACAGTCCATGGGGTCACAAAGAGTCAGACACAACTGAATGACTAGGCATGCACAAAGCTTTAAAAATTATCAGAAAGGATTTGTGGAACAAGATCTGATCAGAATTTTCAAAAAGATTTCCAGAACTTTACTGCAGATATGGCCCACCACAAAATAATCAGTAACAAACTCTGCTGTGGTCAGAAAACTCCATGATCAGAAGTGGGGGAATCAGCTAACTTTTAGAACACTCCATGGATAAAGAAAATATAGTACATGTATATAATGGAAAAGTACTCAGCCATTAAAAAGAATAAAATGATGCCATTTGCAGCAACATGGATGGACCTAGAGATCGTCATACTAAGTGAAGGAAGTCCAGAGAAAGTGAAATATTGTATTAAATGCAGAATTTTTAAAGTGATAAAAATGAACTTATTTACAAAAGAGTAATAGACTCATACACTTGGAGAACAAACTAATAGTTACCTGGGGGAAAAGTAAGGGAGAAGGGAAAGTTACAGAGTTTTGGACTGACACATACACGCTGCTGCTGCTGCTGCTGCTAAGTCACTTCAGTCGTGTCCGACTCTGTGTGACCCCATAGACGGCAGCCTACCAGGCTCCCCCATCCCTGGGATTCTCCAGGCAAGAACACTGGAGTGGGTTGCCATTTCCGTCTCCAAAGCATGAAAGTGAAAAGTGAAAGTGAAGTCGCTCAGTCGTGTCTGACTCTTAGCGACCCCATGGACTGCAGCCTACCAGGCTCCTCTGTCCATGGGATTTTCCAGGCAAGAGTACTGGAGTGGGGTGCCATTGCCTTCTCCGTAATCAACTATACTCCAATATAAAATAAAAAGTTAACAAAACACTGTTCCACTTCAATCCTTTCCATACCAGCTAACTGAATCCCTGCACCACCATCCACCGTGTTTCTTGATATTCATGAAAGTAAAAATGAGGAATTGGGGTTTCTACTACTGTTGTTTCTCTAAACCAGTGCCCCTTCTACCACGCTCGCCTATGGAAATAGCTAGAATAGCACAGTCACAGCCACACCTCATGTCCATCTTCTAACTACTGGAGGTGATTTTCTGCTGTTGCTAAGTCACTTCAGTTGTGTCCGACTCTGTGCGACCCCATAGACGGCAGCCCACCAGGCTCCCCTGTCCCTGGGATTCTCCAGGCAAGAACACTGGAGTGGGTTGCCATTTCCTTCTCCAATGCATGAAAGTGAAAAGGGAAGGTGAAGTCGCTCAGTCCTATCTGACTCTTCCTGATCCCATGGACTGTAATCTACCAGGCTCCTCCATCCATGGGATTCTCCAGGCAAGAGTACTGGAGTGAGGTGCCATTGCCTTCTCCAATTACTCTAAGACATGTTTATATTAGATAGGTCAACAAACAAACATTAATATTAGGTATTTAATGCTGAATATTTACTAGTTCACATGTAGAACCCAAGTTTTGATGGGTTTTATAAAATGTAGTCTTTTACATTCTACCCTTCTACTTTCTAGTCTTTAGCATGAAAAGTGTTAGTCACTCAGTTGTGCCTGACTCTTTGCCACCTCACCGATGACAGCCTGCCAGGCTCCTCTGTCCATGGGATTTTCCAGGCAAGGATACTAGAGTGGTTTGCCATTTCCTTCTCCAGGGGATCTTCCTGAACCAGGGATTGAATCCATGTCTCCTGTATTGTAGGTGGGTTCTTTATGTACCGAGCTATCAGGGAAGGCATGCTACAAAAGTGCTAGAATCTCACCAAGGGGGTTTATTTACATTTCCCAATAAGATAGACAGAAAAGTCAGAAACCATAAAGGAAAAGGTTGAGAGACAAACTACATAAAATTTTTATATAGCAGAAGCCATGAACAAAGTACAATAAACAAAAAAAGGCAAAATACAGGGGGAGAATACTTGCAGTATAGAAAGCAGATGAATATAAATGTTCATAATGTATAATGATCTCTGCATCACTAAGAAAACAATGCAGTAGAAAATGAGCAAAACATCAGAACAAGCAATGAACAGAGAAGGAAATATACAAGAAAAATAAACAAAGAAAATATTCTTTTTTTTTTTATTTTTTTTTTATTTTTTTTTAATTTTATTTTATTTTTAAACTTTACATAACTGTATTAGATTTGCCAAATATCAAAATGAATCCGCCACAGGTTTACATGTGTTCCCCATCCTGAACCCTCCTCCCTCCTCCCTCCCCATTCCATCCCTCTGAGTCGTCCCAGTGCACCAGCCCCAAGCATCCAGTATCGTGCATCGAACCTGGACTGGCAACTCATTTCATACATGATATTTTACATGTTTCAATGCCATTCTCCCAAATCTTCCCACCCTCTCCCTCTCCCACAGAGTCCATAAGACTGTTCTATACATCAGTGTCTCTTTTGCTGTCTCGTACACAGGGTTATTGTTACCATCTTTCTAAATTCCATATATATGCGTTAGTATACTGTATTGGTGTTTTTCTTTCTGGCTTACTTCACTCTGTATAATAGGCTCCAGTTTCATCCACCTCATTAGAACTGATTCAAATGTATTCTTTTTAATGGCTGAGTAATACTCCATTGTGTATATGTACCACAGCTTTCTTATCCATTCGTCTGCTGATGGACATCTAGGTTGCTTCCATGTCCTGGCTATTATAAACAGTGCTGCGATGAACATTGGGGTACTCGTGTCTCTTTCCCTTCTGGTTTTCTCAGTGTGTATGCCCAGCAGTGGGATTGCTGGATCATAAGGCATGTCTATTTCCAGTTTTTTAAGGAATCTCCACACTGTTCTCCATAGTGGCTGTACTAGTTTGCATTCCCACCAACAGTGTAAGAGGGTTCCCTTTTCTCCACACCCTCTCCAGCATTTATTACTTGTAGACTTTTGGATTGCAGCCATTCTGACTGGCGTGAAATGGTACCTCATAGTGGTTTTGATTTGCATTTCTCTGATAATGAGTGATGCTGAGCATCTTTTCATGTGTTTGTTAGCCATCTGTATGTCTTCTTTGGAGAAATGTCTATTTAGTTCTTTGGCCCATTTTTTGATTGGGTCATTTATTTTTCTGGAGTTGAGCTGTAGGAGTTGCTTGTATATTCTGGAGATTAGTTGTTTGTCAGTTGCTTCATTTGCTATTATCTTCTCCCATTCTGAAGGCTGTCTTTTCACCTTGCTAATAGTTTCCTTTGATGTGCAGAAGCTTTTAAGGTTAATTAGGTCCCATTTGTTTATTTTTGCTTTTATTTCCAATATTCTGGGAGGTGGGTCATAGAGGATCCTGCTGTGATGTATTTCAGAGAGTGTTTTGCCTATGTTCTCCTCTAGGAGTTTTATAGTTTCTGGTCTTACGTTTAGATCTTTAATCCATTTTGAGTTTATTTTTGTGTATGGTGTTAGAAAGTGTTCTAGTTTCATTATTTTACAAGTGGTTGACCAGAGTTCCCAGCACCACTTGTTAAAGAGATTGTCTTTAATCCATTGTATATTTTTGCCTCCTTTGTCGAAGATAAGGTGTCCATATGTGCGTGGATTTATCTCTGGGCTTTCTATTTTGTTCCATTGATCTATATTTCTGTCTTTGTGCCAGTACCATACTGTCTTGATAACTGTGGCTTTGTAGTAGAGCCTGAAGTTAGGTAGGTTGATTCCTCCAGTTCCATTCTTCTTTCTCAAGATCGCTTTGGCTATTCGAGGTTTTTTGTTTTTCCATACAAATTGTGAAATTATTTGTTCTAGCTCTGTGAAGAATGCTGTTGGTAGCTTGATAGGGATTGCATTGAATCTATAGATTGCTTTGGGAAGTATACTCATTTTCACTATATTGATTCTTCCAATCCATGAACATGGTATATTTCTCCATCTGTTAGTGTCCTCTTTGATTTCTTTCACCAGTGTTTTATAGTTTTCTATATATAGGTCTTTAGTTTCTTTAGGTAGATATATTCCTAAGTATTTTATTCTTTCCGTTGCAATGGTGAATGGAATTGTTTCCTTAATTTCTCTTTCTGTTTTCTCATTATTAGTGTATAGGAATGCAAGGGATTTCTGTGTGTTGATTTTATATCCTGCAACTTTACTATAGTCATTGATTAGTTCTAGTAATTTTCTGGTGGAGTCTTTAGGGTTTTCTATGTAGAGGATCATGTCATCTGCAAACAGTGAGAGCTTTACTTCTTCTTTTCCAATTTGGATTCCTTTTATTTCTTTTTCTGCTCTGATTGCTGTGGCCAAAACTTCCAAAACTATGTTGAATAGTAATGGTGAAAGTGGGCACCCTTGTCTTGCTCCTGACTTTAGAGGAAATGCTTTCAATTTTTCACCATTGAGGATAATGTTTGCTGTGGGTTTGTCATATATAGCTTTGATTATGTTGAGGTATGTTCCTTCTATTCCTGCTTTCTGGAGAGTTTTTATCATAAATGGATGTTGAATTTTGTCAAAGGCTTTCTCTGCATCTATTGAGATAATCATATGGTTTTTATTTTTCAATTTGTTAATGTGGTGTATTACATTGATTGATTTGCGGATATTGAAGAATCCTTGCATCCCTGGGATAAAGCCCACTTGGTCATGGTGTATGATCTTTTTAATGTGTTGTTGGATTCTGTTTGCTAGAATTTTGTTAAGGATTTTTGCATCTATGTTCATCAGTGATATTGGCCTGTAGTTTTCTTTTTTTGTGGGATCTTTGTCAGGTTTTGGTATTAGGGTGATGGTGGCCTCATAGAATGAGTTTGGAAGTTTACCATCCTCTGCAATTTTCTGGAAGAGTTTGAGCAGGATAGGTGTTAGCTCTTCTCTAAATTTTTGGTAGAATTCAGCTGTGAAGCCGTCTGGACCTGGGCTTTTGTTTGCTGGAAGATTTTTTATTACAGTTTCAATTTCCGTGCTTGTGATGGGTCTGTTAAGATTTTCTATTTCTTCCTGATCGAGTTTTGGAAAGTTGTACTTTTCTAAGAATTTGTCCATTTCTTCCTCGTTGTCCATTTTATTGGCATATAATTGTTGATAGTAGTCTCTTATGATCCTTTGTATTTCTGTGTTGTCTGTTGTGATCTCTCCATTTTCATTTCTAATTTTATTGATTTGATTTTTCTCCCTTTGTTTCTTGATGAGTCTGGCTAATGGTTTGTCAATTTTATTTATCCTTTCAAAGAACCAGCTTTTGGTTTTGTTGATTTTTGCTATGGTCTCTTTTGTTTCTTTTGCATTTATTTCTGCTCTAATTTTTAAGATTTCTTTCCTTCTACTAACCCTGGGGTTCTTCATTTCTTCCTTTTCTAGTTGCTTTAGGTGTAGAGTTAGGTTATTTATTTGACTTTTTTCTTGTTTCTTGAGGTGTGCCTGTATTGCTATGAACTTTCCCCTTAGGACTGCTTTTACCGTGTCCCACAGGTTTTGGGTTGTTGTGTTTTCATTTTCATTCGTTTCTATGCAAATTTTGATTTCTTTTTTGATTTCTTCTGTGATTTGTTGGTTATTCAGCAGCGTGTTGTTCAGCCTCCATATGTTGGATTTTTTAATAGTTTTTCTCCTGTAATTGAGATCTAATCTTACTGCATTGTGGTCAGAAAAGATGCTTGGAATGATTTCTATTTTTTTGAATTTACCAAGGCTAGCTTTATGGCCCAGGATGTGATCTATCCTGGAGAAGGTTCCATGTGCGCTTGAGAAGAAGGTGAAATTCATTGTTTTGGGATGAAATGTCCTATAGATATCAATTAGGTCTAACTGGTCTATTGTATCGTTTAAAGTTTGTGTTTCCTTGTTAATTTTCTGTTTAGTTGATCTATCCATAGGTGTGAGTGGGGTATTAAAGTCTCCCACTATTATTGTGTTATTGTTAATTTCTCCTTTCATACTTGTTAGCATTTGTCTTACATACTGCGGTGCTCCCGTGTTGGGTGCATATATATTTATAATTGTTATATCTTCTTCTTGGATTGATCCTTTGATCATTATGTAGTGACCATCTTTGTCTCTTTTCACAGTCTTTGTTTTAAAGTCTATTTTATCTGATATGAGTATTGCTACTCCTGCTTTCTTTTGGTCCCTATTCGCATGGAAAATCTTTTTCCAGCCCTTCACTTTCAGTCTGTATGTGTCCCCTGTTTTGAGGTGGGTCTCTTGTAGACAACATATGCAGGGGTCTTGTTTTTGTATCCATTCAGCCAGTCTTTGTCTTTTGGTTGGGGCATTCAACCCATTTACGTTTAAGGTAATTACTGATAAGTATGACCCCGTTGCCATTTACTTTATTGTTTTGGGTTCGAATTTATACACCATTTTTGTGTTTCCTGTCTAGAGAATATCCTTTAGTATTTGTTGGAGAGCTGGTTTGGTGGTGCAGAATTCTCTCAGCTTTTGCTTGTCTGAAAAGCTTTTGATTTCTCCTTCATACTTGAATGAGATCCTTGCTGGGTACAATAATCTGGGCTGTAGGTTATTTTCTTTCATCATTTTAAGTATGTCTTGCCATTCCCTCCTGGCTTGAAGAGTTTCTATTGAAAGATCAGCTGTTATCCTTATGGGAATTCCCTTGTGTGTTATTTGTTGTTTTTCCCTTGCTGCTTTTAATATTTGTTCTTTGTGTTTGATCTTTGTTAATTTGATTACTATGTGTCTTGGGGTGTTTCGCCTTGGGTTTATCCTGTTTGGGACTCTCTGGGTTTCTTGGACTTGGGTGATTATTTCCTTCCCCATTTTAGGGAAGTTTTCAACTATTATCTCCTCAAGTATTTTCTCATGGTCTTTCTTTTTGTCTTCTTCTTCTGGGACCCCTATGATTCGAATGTTGTAGCGTTTAATATTGTCCTGGAGGTCTCTGAGATTGTCCTCATTTCTTTTAATTCGTTTTTCTTTTATCCTCTCTGATTCATTTATTTCTACCATTCTATCTTCTAATTCACTAATCCTATCTTCTGCCTCTGTTATTCTACTATTTGTTGCCTCCAGAGTGTTTTTAATTTCACTTATTGCATTATTCATTATATATTGACTTTTTTTTATTTCTTCTAAGTCCTTGTTAAACCTTTCTTGCATCTTCTCAATCCTTGCCTCCAGGCTATTTATCTGTGATTCCATTTTAATTTCAAGATTTTGGATCAATTTCACTATCATTATTCGGAATTCTTTATCAGGTAGATTCCCTATCTCTTCCTCTTTTGTTTGGTTTGGTGGGCATTTATCCTGTTCCTTTATCTGCTGGGTATTCCTCTGTCTCTTCATCTTGTTTAAATTGCTGAGTTTGGGGTGTCCTTTCTGTATTCTGGCAGTTTGTGGAGTTCTCTTTATTGTGGCGTTTCCTCGCTGTGTGTGGGTTTGTACAGGTGGCTTGTCAAGGTTTCCTGGTTAGGGAAGCTTGTGTTGATGTTCTGGTGGATGGAGCTGTATTTCTTCTCTCTGGAGTGTAATGAAATGTCCAGTAATGAGTTATGAGATGTCTATGGTTTTGGGGTGACTTTGGGCAGCCTGTATCTTGAAGCTCAGGGCTGTGTTCCTTTGTTGCTGGAGAATTTGCTTGTTATGTCTTTCCCTGGAACTTGTTGGCCCTTGTGTGGTGCTTGGTTTCAGTGTCGGTATGGAGGCGTTTGGTGAGCTCCTGTCAATTAATGTTCCTTGGAGTCAGGAGTTCCCTGGAGTCAGGGATTGGACTTAAGCCTCCTACTTCCAGTTATCGGTCTTAATTTTACAGTAGTTTCAAAACTTCTCCTTCTATACAGCACCACTGATAAAACATCTACGTTAAAGATGAAAAGTTTCTCTACTGTGAGGGTCACTCAGAGAGGTTCACAGCATTACATGGAGAAGAGAAGAGGGAGGAGGGAGTTAGAGGTGACCCAAATGAGATGAGGTGGAATCAATAGTGGAGAGAGTGGGCTAGCCAGTAGTCACTCCCTTATGTGCACTCCACAACTGGACCACTCAGAGATGTTCACGGAGTTATACAGGGAAGAGAAGAAGGAGGCAGGAGACAGAGGTGGCCAGAAGGATAAAAGGGGGAAATGAAAAGGCGGGAGACAGATCCAGCCAGTAATCAGTTCCTTAAGTGTTCTCCACCGTCTGGAACACACAGAAATTCACAGAGTTGGGTAGAGTAGAGAGGGGTTAGGGAGGAGATACAGGTGACCTGGTGGAGAAAATGGAGAGTCCAAAGGGAGAGAGAGCAGTCAAGCCAGTAATCTCGTACACTAGTGAAAAATGGGTCCTGAAGATTGGGTTCTTAAAGGTACAAAATTGGTAACAAATACATAAAAACAAAAATTAGAAATCTAGAGTAGAGTTTGGAATTTCAAAAATGCGATGTTAATGAAAAGGAGAAGGAAAAGAAAGAGAGAAAAAACGAACAAAGAAAAACAAACAAGGTCGTGAAAGTAATAAAGAAACTACAGGTACAAAATTGATAACTAATACCAAACAGCAAAAATTAAAAATCTAGAGTAGAGTTTGGAATTTCAAAAATACAACGTTAAAAAAAAAAAAAAAAAAAGAAGAAGAAGAAGAAAAATAAAGAGAGAAAACAAACAAACCAACAAAAACAATGTCGCAAAAATTATAAAGAAAATACAGGTACAAAATTGATATCAAATACCAAAAAGCATAAATTAAAAATCTTGAGTAGAGTTTGGAATTGCAGATATACGATGTTATATAAAAGAAGAAGAGAAAGAAACAGAGGAAAAAAAAAGGTCACAGCAATTATGAAAAAAACTATAGGTACAAAATTGATAACATATATCAAAAGGCTAAAATTAAAAATCTAGAGTAGAGTTTGGAATTTCAAAAATGCAATGTTAAAGAAAAGAAGAAAAAGAAGAAGAAAAAAAAAAAAAAAAACCACGGTCAAAAAATTATAAAATATATATATGAAGTTTGTTGAAGAAGAAGAAAAAAAAAAAATAGGGTCTTTTTTTTTTTTTTTTTTTTTTTTTGCAAAGTAATAGTTATAAAAGTGAAAATTAAAGGACAATAGAGGACTTAAAAAAATTTTTTTTTAATTAAAAAAAAAAAGAAAGAAAGAAAGATTGATCGTAAAAATAGTAAAAATATATCTAGGTCTTTCTCTGGTTTTGTTGTGAGTATTGTGGGTTCAGTTCATTTTTGGCAGTTCCTTAGTCCGACTTATATTTCTCAAGATCTATAGGCCCCTTCCTATGTAATCCGTAGTAACCACAGGGTTTTAATCTATGGCCTGTAGCTTCCAAGGCGTTTCCCTCTGTTATAGCTTCTTCTGTTTGCTGGTCTCTTCAGTGTCTGGTTCCCGCCCTGACACAAAGGGGACGGTGGAGGACCCTATTTTTTTTTTTTTTTTTTTTTTTTAATTTAGGCTCACTTGTTCAGCCGCGCTGTGGGGAGGGAGGGAGGGATGCTGCAAACAGATAACACTGGCGTGCGCTCGAAGTGCCTCGGCCACACTGGGTCTGCCCCCGCTCACGGCGCGTGTAACCTCCCTGCCCACACTGCTTGGGCTCTAGGTTGTTCCGCCGGGAACAATCAGAGGCCGGCCCTGGACTGAGCTCCCAGGTCCAAGCCGCTCAGGTTCAGGCACTCGGGTAGTCCTCAGAGGCGCAGACTCGGTTGGGCCTGCGTTTTGTGTTCTTCCCAGGTCGAGCAGCTCAGGCGATGAGGTGTTTGGCGGGCGCCAATGCTGCGACTTATCGCCTCCCCGCCACTCGGTTATCTGGGTGTAAAACCGGCGCACCTTCTCAGGCAGATATTGACCGTCCAGACCCCCAAGAAGTTTTAGTTAGCAAAGAAGCCTGCTTACAGTTTTATAGATAGTGTCTCTCTGGGGCTGCGATTGCCCCCTTCCGGCTCTGGCTGCCTGTCACCGGAGGGGGAAGGTCTGCAGCCGGCTATCTCTGTTCAGTCCTTTGTTCTGTGCGCAGGCCTGGCGGTGTCTTAGGTTAGGGCTGGCTTTTCGCGTGGTAGATATCCCACAGTCTGGTTTGCTAGCCCAAATTATTTCGCTCAGATAGCGCTCAGGACATTCGGCCCAATTCTTACTCTAAGGGACACAGCCCGTGCTGCACTTCCCTGCCCAGCCCCCGCTTGCTAATGCTGTGTGCAGGTGTCTGCGCTGCTTCTCCGCTGGGGGAGTTCCCGTAGGGCTCACAATCCGCGATTTTTAATTGTTTATTTATTTTTTTTTTTTTCCCCTCCCTTTTATGTTGCCCTCTGTGCTTCCAAAGCTCGGCACAGATTCGGCAGTGAGAGGGTTTCCTGGTGTTTGGAAACTTCTCTCTTTTTAAGACTCCCTTCCCGGGACGGAACTCCGTCCCTCCCTCTTTTGTCTCTTTTTTTGTCTTTTATATTTTTTCCTACCTCCTTTCGAAGAGTTGGGCTGCTTTTCTGGGTGCCTGATGTCCTCTGTCGGCATTCAGAAGTTGTTTTGTGGAATTTACTCGACGTTTAAATGCTCTTTTGATGAATTTGTGGGGGAGAAAGTGTTCTCCCCGTCCTACTCCTCCGCCATCTTGGCTCCTCCTCCCAAAGAAAATATTCTTAACCCAACTAGTAAAGAGTAGAATGCATATTGGAACAAAGTAATGTGATTTTTATCAATTAGATTAGAAAAAAATTAATTGGTAATATACACAGTTGATAAAAGTATAAATTGCCTTTTTGGAGGGCTATTTTTTTTAATATCTGCAAAAATTTAAATGTACATGCCATTTAACTGAACATTTTCACTTCTAAGAATCAGATTTACAGAAATTTGTTTAATGAAGCATCATTTGTGTTTGTGAAAAATGTAGATAACTTGAATGCTTTCAAAAGCATTTAAGAAAACATCTTAAATGACTTAAGTCTGGCCATTATATGAAATAACAAGTGATTGGTTTTTAATATCTTTATTTATTCATAGTATCCTGAAAACAGGCACAGGATTTCTGGAGCAGGGACTGCTAATTACAATAACCACACTGTTCCTCTTTGTCCAAATTCCTCCTCTTCTTGGGATGATAGAATGAGAGCTTGACAATTGTCATCCAACATATACAGGGGACTGTACTGTAGGCAAGAAGCCCCATAAATATGGGGACACCTGCTTCCCCTATTTCTCTCCTGAGAAGGAAAGACATTTTCTTCCCTGAAATAAGCAAACTCTCCTTGGGAACAAAAGGAAAGGGGTGATGGGCTCTTCCCCTTTGGAATATAAATATAATAAATGTCTCCAGGAGGAAGACAGGACAAATATCTCTAAGTTTACAAACTTAGAGTATTTCCATAGTTTGGAGAAGATAAGTTTATTACTCTTTGGATGGGAACAGATGGCTCTAGGTCTAAAATTGTGGAATGTGAGAAATAAATGGATCAGGGAAATGAAGACATTCTGTAGCTTGTCAATTTTCTTTGCTAAGGAAGTCAAGGCAATAAAGCAGAAATAGATGTTTTTCTGGAACTCTCTTGCTTTTTTGATGATCCATCGGATGTTGGCAGTTTGATCTCTGGTTCCTCTGCCTTTTCTAAATCCAGCTTGAACATCTGGAAGTTCACGGTTCACATACTATTGAAGCCTGGCTTGGAGAATTTTGAGCAATATTTTGCTAGCATGTGAGATGAGTGCAGTTGTGTGGTAGTTTGAGCATTCTTTGGCATTGCCTTTTTTGGGGATTGGAATGAAAACTGACCTTTTCCAGTCCTGTGGCCACTGTTGAGTTTTCCAAATTTGCTGGCATATTGAGTGCAGCACTTTTAAAGCATCATCTTTTAGGATTTGAAATAGCTGCACTGGAATTACATCACCTCAACTAGCTTTGTTCATAGTGATACTTCCTAAGGCCCACTTGACTTCACATTCCAGGATGTCTGGCTCTAGGCAAGTGATCACACCATCATGGTTATCTGGGTCATGATCTTTTTTGTATAGTTCTTTTGTGTATTCTTGCCACCTCTTCTTAATATCTTCTGCTTCTGTTAGGTCCATACCATTTCTGTCCTTTATTGTGTCCATCTTTGCTTTACTGACTACACCAAAGTCTTTGACTGTGTGGATCAAACATACTGTGGAAAATTCTGAAAGAAATGGGAATACCAGACCACCTGACCTGCCTCCTGAGAAATCTGTATGCAGGTCAAGAAGCAACAGTTAGAACTGGACATGGAACAATGGACTGGTTCCAAATCAGGAGAGGAGTATGTCAAGGCTGTATATTGTCACCCTGCTTATTTAACTTATATGCAGAATTCATCATGCAAAATGCTGTGCTGGATGAAGCACAAGCTAGAATCAAGACTGCTGGGAGAAATATCAATAACCTCAGATATGCAGATGACACCACCCTTACGGCAGAAAGCAAAGAAAAACTAAAGAGCCTCTTGATGAAAGTGAAAGGGAAGAGGGAAAAAGTTGGCTTAAAACTCAACATTCAGAAAACTAAGATCATGGCATCCGGTCCCATCACTTCATGGCAAATAGATGGGGAAGCAATGGAAACAGTAACAGACTTTATTTTGGGGGGGCTCCGAAATCACTGCAGGTGGTGACTTCAGCCATGAAATTAAAAGACGCTTACTCCTTGGAAGAAAAGCTATGATCAAACTAGACAGCATATTAAAAAGCAGAGACATTCCTTTGCCAACAAAGGTCCGTCTTGTCAAACCTATGGTTTTTCCAGTAGCCATGTATAGATGTGAGAGTTGGACTATAAGGAAAGCTGATTGCTGAAGAATTGATGCTTTTGCACTGTGGTGTTGGAGAATCTTCTTGAGAGTCCCTTGGACTGCAAGGAGATCCAACCAGTCCATCCTAAAGGAGATCAGTCCTGAGTGTTCATTGGAAGGACTGATGTTGAAGCTGAAACTCAAATACTTTGGCCACCTGATGTGAAGAACCGAGTCGTTGGTAAAGACCCTGATGCTAGCAAAGATTGAAGGTGGAAGAAGGGGACGACAGAGGATGTGATGGTTGGATGGCATAACCGACTCAATGGATATGAGTCTGAGTAAGCTCCAGGAATTGTTGATGGACAGGGAAGCCTGGCATGTTGCAGTCCATGGGGTTGCAAAGAGTTGGACTTCATTGAGCAACTGAACTGAACTAGGAGGTCAAATGACACAGAAACATAAAAATATTCTTATCCTGATAATAAATAGATTAATAAAATGTAAATTAATGATATTTGTACCCAGAGTAATCAAAATATAGAATATTAAATGAAAAGTCAAGTACAAGGACAATGTATTAAGTAGGATCTCCGTGTTCTTGCCTGGAGAATCCCAGGGACGGGGGAGCCTGGTGGGCTGCCGTCTATGGGGTCGCACAGAGTCGGACACGACTGAAGCAACTTAGCAGCAGCAGCAGCAGCATCTATGTAAAATTGGTAAATCAAATCATTAACATGGTATATTTGGGGGGAAAGAAGACAAAAAAGGGACTTTAGCCCTAACCATATATATTTGTTGTTGAATTTGAATGTAGAATCAGGGGTGATTTTTAAAGTATCTTCTCTTCTATATTTTCCAGATTTCCTACAATAGCCATATATTAGTTTTATAATAAATGATATCTTTTTAACAGTCAAAAGCAGTTGTTTACTCATCACCAGTTCATTCATCTTTAAACTTCAAAAAAGCCACAAGATTAATAAATTGAATATTATCGAGTTAGTCCAAAAGGGAAATGGTGTACTATTATTGATAGAATATGGTTCTTCTCTTCAGCTGTTTATGGATGTTTGTCTCACGGTAACTTTTTAAAAATCACATTTGCTTAACAACGTTTATTACATATCTATTACATACTTGGCATTTTAACTGGCCCTGATGCTATGAAAAATTACAGCTCGTCCTTCCTTGAACAGCTCACAATCTATGGGTAATAGACCTGTGGTAGAATATATTGTGGTTTCCTGTGATAAACAACAATGTGTGAATTAAATGTGGTATGGACCTTGCAAGGGAGCTTCCCTCCTGCCTGAGAGATATGGGAAAGGGTTCATGGAAAGGTGACATTTGAAATAGCTCCTGAAGAAATAGCACAATGCTGCTGAAGGTAATTGCAACACCAGGTCATTACATCTTTATCAATCCACTAAAGAGTATTAAGACTCAGCACAAGATCAATTTGCAATTTGATTTTTGAACCAAACAAAAACACAAATTTCTAACATATCAGAGATGCTTAGTCCATGACAGAGGTACTCTTAAGAGTCCCTTGGACTGCAAGGATATCAAACCAGTCAATCCTAAAGGAAATCAACCCTGAATATTCATGGTAAGGACTAATGCTGAAGCTGAAGCTCCAATACTTTGGCCACCTGATGCAGAAAGATGACATTGGGAAAAACTCTGATGCTAGGAAAGATGGAAAGCAAAAGGAGAAGAGAGCAGCAGAGGATGAAACGGATAGCATCACTGACTCAACGGACATGAATTTGAGCAAACTCCAGGAGAAAGTGAGGGACAGGGAAGCCTGGTGCACTGCAGTCCATGGGGTTGCAAAGAGTCAGACATGACTTAGTGACTGAACAACAACAATAAGACAGAGGTACGTTTGACTGAGCTGAGTGGGGTCTCTAGAACTGGTATTATTACAAGTTGGGGGAGTTGTCTAGGTTGATACAATTCTTAACTCTTAAAAAGTAAGTCGTGTGATATAAATGTTCTGGACAAAATTAAAGTAGGAAATAATTTAGGGATTAAGTTTTGAGTCTTTAGGTCCTTTGGTTCAAAGTGGAAGTTCTGGTTCCTGCAACATCCACTCTCTGTTATCCCAACAGAGACTCAAGTGAGAGGGAGTCAGATGAGCATGAAGGTTAAGTCAGTATATCTCACAATATGGTCCTCAGATGAGAAGCATCAGCATCACCTCCAGATATGGTAAGAAAGGGAAATTCTCAATGCCCACTCCAGACTTACTGAATCAGAAACTCCAGAGATGGAGTCCAGCAACCTGTGTGTTAACAGGCTCTCTAGGTGATTCTGATGCATACTGCACACTCAAGTTTGAGATCCACTATGCTAAGGTAAGCTCTCAGTCATTAGTGTACAACCAGGTATCAGATTTAATTTAACCAGCTATCTTTTATTTATGGACCAGTGGTGAGGAGGAAGTGTGGCAGGAAGGAGGATTTAAGAGAGATATTTTGCTATTTTTCTCAAATACATGTATATACATAATATTTAACAGAGTGTGTTCGAATAAAAATATTCTTTTTGTTTTACAGAAAGCCCTTCAGGTGGTAGAATAGGTCTTTCAGATCTCTATTGCTTTTGGACTTCAGAGGATCAATGGAGGCTCATTCTCCCAGGATGAGTCTTTACAATGACAAAGCAGACGATCTTTGATTTGATATGACTTGGGGAAGCCAGGAAGATGCTCCTTGCCTCAAACACATGTCCAACCAGAGGCCATGTGACTAAAAGTCTACTGTCAAAGACTCATTTTCCCCCCTTAATCTAAGCATTTCCCTGAGTATCTACCCAAATTCAAATCCCATCTGGAGCAATAATATTTCAAACTCTGACCAGTCTGATTCAATCATGAATTCAATACTGACAACATTTTCTTTTAAAATGAGAGGTTCAGGAAGTGTACACAGTAAAGCCCTGGCCCACTGGGGGAGGGGTATGATTCTGATAAGGGAAGAGGGGCATTAGTCATTGGAAATAAATTTCTACTTTTTTACCCACAATAGATGTAGATTCTTCAGAGTCTAATTCCAGCCTAAATTTAGATAAGCCCTCCACCCCTTCAATGCCTTAAATTCTCATCTGTCAAAAGTCTAACAGGTTTAGGGTTTTTAAAATGTTTGGAATTGAGCTGCAGGAGTTGCTTGTATATTTTTGAGATTAGTTGTTTGTCAGTTTCTTCATTTGCTATTATTTTCTCCCATTCCGAAGGCTGGGAATCCAAAGGCATCTTTTCACCTTGCTTATAGTTCTCTTTGTTGTGCAGAAGCTTTTAAGTTTAATTAGGTCCCATTTGTTTATTTTTGCTTTTATTTCCAGTATTCTGGGAGGTGGGTCATAGAGGATCCTGCTGTGATGTATGTCGGAGAGTGTTTTGCCTATGTTCTCCTCTAGGAGTTTTATAGTTTCTGGTCTTACGTTTAGATCTTTAATCCATTTTGAGTTTATTTTTGTGAATGGTGTTAGAAAGTGTTCTAGTTTTATTCTTTTACAAGTGGTTGACCAGTTTTCCCAGCATCATTTGTTAAAGAGATTGTCTTTAATCCATTGTATATTCTTGCCTCCTTTGTCAAAGATAAGGTGTCCATAGGTGTGTGGATTTATCTCTGGGCTTTCCATTTTGTTCCATTGATCTATATTTCTGTCTTTGTGCCAGTACCATTCTGTCTTGATGACTGTGGCTTTGTAGTAGAGCCTGAAGTCAGGCAGGTTGATTCCTCCAGTTCCATTCTTCTTTCTCAAGATTGCTTTGGCTATTCAAGGTTTTTTTGTATTTCTATACAAATTGTGAAATTATTTGTTCTAGCTCTGTGAAAAAATACCATAGGTAGCTTGATAGGGATTGCATTGAATCTATAGATTGCTTTGGGTAGTATACTCATTTTCACTATATTGATTCTTCCAATCCATGAACATGGTACATTTCTCCATCTATTAGTGTCCTCTTTGACTTCTTTCACCAGTGTTTTATAGTTTTCTATATATAGGGAGAGGGTGGGATGATTTGGGAGAAAGGCATTGAAACATGTATAATATCATATAAGAAACTAATCTCCAGTCCAGGTTCAATGCAAGATACAGGATGCTTGGGGCTGGTGCACTGGGATGACCCAGAGGGATGGTACGGGGAGGGAGTTGGGAGGGGGGTTCAGGATGGGGAACATGTGTACATCCATGGCAGATTCATGTTGATGTATGGCAAAACCAATACAATATTGCAAAGTAATTAGCCTCCAATTAAAATAAATAAATTTAAATTTAAAATAAATAAATAAAATGCAGTATGCAAGTTTGGGCTAGAGAGCAAAATTCTTCATGGAGAAAATACCCTTAATAACTGGTAATATTTTATAGTTTTATAATAATAAAAATAGAAAATAATTTCAAAAAAAATTTTTGACGGTCTTTGAGCGTTAAATTCCAAGGCCAAATTTGCCTGTTACTCCAGGTGTTTCTTGACTTCCTACTTTTGCATTCCAGTCCCCTATAATGAAAAGGACATCTTTTTTGGGTGTTAGTTCTAAAAGGTCTTGTAGGTCTTCATAGAAAACCGTTCAACTTCAGCTTCTTCAGCGTTACTGGTTGGGGCATAGACTTGGATTACTGTGATATTGAATGGTTTGCCTTGGAAACGAACAGAGATCATTCCGTCGTTTTTGAGATTGCATCCAAGTACTGCATTTTGGACTCTTTTGATGACCATCATGGCCACTCCATTTCTTCTGAGGGATTCCTGCCTGCAGTAGTAGATATAATGGTCATCTGAGTTAAATTCACCCATTCCAGTCCATTTCAGTTCGCTGATTCCTAGAATGTCGACATTCACTCTTGCCATCTCTTGTTTTACCACTTCCAATTTGCCTTGATTCATGGACCTGACATTCCAGGTTCCTATGCAATATTGCTCTTTACAGCATCGGACCTTGCTTTGATCACCAGTCACATCCACAGCTGGGTATTCTTTTTGCTTTGGCTCCATCCCTTCATTCTTTCTGGAGTTATTTCTTCACTGATCTCCAGTAGCATATTGGGCACCTACTGACCTAGGGAGTTTCTCTTTCAGTATCCTATCACCAGACCACCTGACCTGCTTCTTGAGAAACCTATATGCAGGTCAGGAAGCAACAGTTAGAACGGGACATGGAACAACAGACTGGTTCCAAATAGGAAAAGGAGTACATCAAGGCTGTATATTGTCACCCTGTTTATTTAACTTCTATGCAGAGTACATCATGAGAAACACTGGGCTGGAAGAAGCACAGGCTGGAATCAAGATTGCTGGGAGAAATATCAATAACCTCAGATATGCAGATGACACCACCCTTATGGCAGAAAGTGAAGAGGAACCAAAAAGCCTCTTGATGAAGGTGAAAGTGGAGAGTGAAAAGGTTGGCTTAAAGCTCAACATTCAGAAAACAAAGATCATGGTATCTGGTCCCATCACTTCATGGGAAATAGATGGGGAAACAGTGGAAACAGTGTCAGACTTTATTTTTGTGGGCTCCAAAATCACTGCAGATGGTGACTGCAGCCATGAAATTAAAAGACACTTACTCCTTGGAAGGAAAGTTATGACCAACCTAGATAGCATATTCAAAAGCAGAGACATTACTTTGCCAACAAAGGTCCATCTAGTCAAGGCTATGGTTTTTCCTGTGGTCATATATGGATGTGAGAGTTGGACTATGAAGAAGGCTGAGCACTGAAGAATTGATGCTTTTGAACTGTGGTGTTGGAGAAGACTCTGGAGAGTCTCTTGGACTGCAAGGAGATCCAGCCAGTCCATTCTGAAGGAGATCAGCCATGGGATTTCTTTGGAAGGAATGACGCTAAAGCTGAAACTCTAGTACTTTGGCCACCTCATGCAAAGAGTTGACTCATTGGAAAAGACTCTGATGCTGGGAGGGATTGGGGGCAGGAGGAGAAGGGGACGACAGAGGATGAGATGGCTGGATGGCATCACTGACTCGATGGACGTGAGTCTGAGTGAACTCCGGGAGTTGGTGATGGACAGACAGGGAGGCCTGGCATGCTGCGATTCATGGGGTCTCAAAGAGTCAGAGACGACTGAGCGACTGATCTGTTCTGAGCGTTAAATATGTTGAAGAGGAAAAAAAAAATCCATATCAGTGTATGAGAGAGAATCATTCTGGCTAACTTCACTCATTACTCCTATTATTAGTGCCAATCTAAGACCATCTAGAGTCCTTGATGAATCTAGGGAAGTCATTTATCTGGCACACAAATACTATTTCCTGGTAACAGCTTGTTTCACCCCAGTGAATGAAAGGTTGATTAAATTATAACCAAACGTTAACAGATGCTCAAAGCCTTGACTTAACTTTTGTGAAGACGAAACTGCAGCGGGAAGACAAGTACTGTTTTTCATTAAGGTACACACTTATATTGCTTATTTCATATATTTTGCTTTCTTCAATATTCCTACAAGATGAGGAGAAAGGATTCCCTATATTTTAGTATACAACCAAGCTAAGTGGTTAATTAATAACTTAGACAGGGACTATAAACCACTTCCCCTGTCGTCTAATGAAGAATAAGATGTCTCAGGATTTTCTTTCCATTCCTGGCAGCAGAGGTGCTGAAGAGATAAACAGCTAGAGCCGTTAACATAAATCATTCTCAAGGAGATACACTGTGTGACCTTTGGGGGAATCATTCACACTTGTATAACACTGAAACCCAAGGAGCTCAGAACTCTTGGGGAAAGTTATTGTGCATATGCATCTTATATATTTAATCTTGCCACCCCTTAAGAAAGGAAACAGACACAAAGAGTTAAAAATACATTTCTTGGATCTACATTCCCCAGCAGGGAGAAACCAAAGAAAGCCCTAATCTTGACAGTAAAGAATCTTCCTGCAATGCAGATACCCAGGTTCAATCCCTGCAGAAGGGAACGGCAACCTACTCCAGGATTCTTGCCTGGAGAATTCCATGGACAAAGGAGCCTCGAGGGCTACAGTCCACAGACTCACAAAGAGTCAGACATGACAGAATGACTAACACTTTCACTTTTTCACTGTGACATCCTAGTTCTCTCTGTTCTTCAGGTTTTCCCTTTACAACAGAATTTTCTTGACGGCAAAGATACTCTTGGGCAATAATTCTTGATTCTCCATCCCCACTTCCACACCCAAAAATCCTGAGCCTCAAAAGAAGACACTAGCATCCTCCTTGTGCTCAAGACTAAACCCTAGGAAACATCCCAGATTCATCTCTCCCTGTGCTCCACTCCTAGTCTATGAAACCAACCAAGTCCTACTTCCAATTTACACACATCAACCCTACCATTTCTCACCACCTCCACTGACACTCTCTCTGCCTTGCCACCAGCATCCCTCACTTGAATCCACTTCCCTTGCCCCCCACAGTCCACTCATTACAGAAGAGTTTGAATCATCTAAAAATACAAATCAGATTTATAACAGTCCATTCATTACAGAAGAGTTTGAATCATCTAAAATACAAATCAGATTTATGACTACCTTACTTCAAACTTCCCTGTAACTTCTGAGTATAATTTGATTTCAAATTCCTATCATGATCTATAAAACCCTGACTAGCTCTTTATCCTTCCTGTGTTCTCTTTGTCTGCTCAGTTAGGACACTTCAACATCACTGATCCTCTGGGTTTTTTGGTCCCTGAAACACACTCAGCTTCTTAACTTCTAAGAATCGTTCCTGGAAAGCCCATCACCCAGATCTTTGCAGAGCAGGCACCATCGCATCATTCAAGTCTCAGCACATATGTTACCACCTCAGAAGAGAATTTTCTGAAATGCTCATCCAGCCCCTGACCCAGCCATTTTATCACCTGATTCATATATATTTTCTTTGGATCACTGACATGTATGACATGTTCCTACTTCCTAAATATCTGTCCCTCTGCACTAGACCATAAACTCCATGAAAACAGGAATCTTTGTTTCACCATGGAATTCCTAGAGCCCAGAGCAGTGCCAAACACAGAACAAGCCTTGATATTTGTTGAATTAATGAATAGACTCTTCAGATGAAACCCACTCTATAAAGGTTTCAAGTTTATATGTAACACTAAGAACAATGAATTCAGCAAATATTTTTATGTGTCTATGAAGCGTCATGCACTGTTCTAGGCATTTCATTGGAGTTGACTTACATTCATCTACTAAAGTTGAATAGAACATGATTTTGACTGTAACAATATGCTGGTTAACATCCCTTTAAAGAAAAGCCCCAGTTGGGAGATTAGGATTGATATATTCACACCACTGTATATAAATTAGATAACTAAAAGGATCTACTTCACAGCACAGAGAACTCTACTCAATACTCTGTTATGGCCTATATGGGAAAAGAATCATAAAAAAAAAAGAGTGTGTGTATGTATATGTATAACTAATTCACTTTGCTGTATACCTGAAACTAACACACCATTGTAAATCAACTATACTACAATAAAAATTAGAAACCAGAAAAGCCCCACCTGAGCACATAGGCTGTACCACTCACTCGTGACATGGGTGTTGCTACTAGGGCTTTCAAGGGCATCACTAAAATGCATGGTCTTGCTATCACTTCTGGAAAAACGAATCATAGAACACCTTTCCTGAGGATGGTGGAGGAAAAATGCCTTTGCAAGTATACAAGAATAAGGAGACTGGGTGCAAGTCCTAGGTCTGCTATTTACAACATATGTAACTTAGGACGAGTTACTTTATCTCTCTGAAGCCCAGATATACAATTTTTAAAGATGATAGCCTTAATAATTTCCCTACCTACTTCAAAGAGTTATAAACATCAGTGAAATATTGCAACTAAGAACACTTCACATCCTGAATACATTTGTGGCTTAGGATTATAGACAGGCACCTGCTCACCTACACAAAAAGGATAACAATCAAATATTAAATGATTTATGAATTATAGTTGCCACATCATCAATTAGCTCACATTCAATGCAAATGACTCTTCACTAGGAGAGTAGCTGAATCTTTCCAAACACGTTTGTTGTAATAGATTTCCCCAACAGAGCCTCATTTCTGAAGTCTCTTCCTTGACCTGTCCTTGTACTTGAGTCCTAAGAAGGAGTCCAAAGCATTCATTTTGGTCATCATCAGTAGCAATGTCTCCTTCCTAAAAAGAAACAGCTCAGAACACAGACCAACCTGTAATGACTGCAATGACATGCTTAGTAAACTAAAACTCCCCAAATCATTTCTTCCTGAAGCTAAATTTTAGCCACCAATGATGATACCAGTTGAGAATAACCGACATACTGAACCCCAAGTGTGAGTGTAACAAGCAGACAGGCCAGGATCATCCACTCTGATGGAAGAGTCTATGTGGATAATTCCTAGGCCTCTGTGGACACAGTGTAGATACTCATAATCAATGACTTTCTCTACTGGCATACATTTTCCAGCTACAGATTTGATAAAAGGGAGAGGAGAAAGTGGCACTTAAAATTCTAGTGATTTCTTAACAATTGTCCCTAGACAAACCCACATGATATTTTTAATAGTTTCTCTTGAATACCTTGCCTTGGAGGCTGTCTGCTGTTGCTCTGTCTCTCTAGTTCAAAGTCATTTGTATTTCATCAGTTATTAGGTACCTATTTCATTTGACGATTTCTTGAGGCTCCTTCTTAATTATTTAAATACTCAAGAATATAAACTAAATAAGCTTGTGTGAACGTCCAGCTTAAAAAGACTTTCCACAATTTTCTCAGATGGGCAGGTTTAAGAATTTGACCATAGAAGAGCCAGAAACATTTAAGGAGGATATGACTTTGTAAAGGAAAAAATGGGAGGTAGTTCCAGTTGAGGTATCCATCAGATCAGCTTGAGACTATAACCTAAATGTTAGGACTCATCCTTTTTTCTGTCTTACATGCCCAAGTCCACCCTCTGTAACCTCAATCCTTCTGAACCTTGCAAGGGTTAAACTGTAAGACTGACTTGTAAGTGACCAGAGTGTATAAGGAGATTCCTGGTGAGAGAAGAGGGTAACTTCAGAATCAAAGATCTTGGTGCCTGCTGCTGATTGCTGTCCCATTATAGTTCTGTAGATGGTCTCAGGGCTTGTTGGGTCTGCATCCAATCCGGAGTCTGTGTTGGGTGGCTGTTGATCTAAACATTTGTAGAGAGTCCCGATTGCTATGGAGCTCAGAATTAGACATAAGCTATATGTGTGGGGTTTTGTAAGAAGGAGGCCAACAAGTTTAATTAAAATTGAAGAACCACTGACCTCCATTGTCTGTTTTCTCCTCGTTTCTGCATTCTTTCTAGTTTGACTCACTGCTTGCTGCAAACTCAAGCTCAGAATATGCCCAGCTATGAAACACAACCCTACTCTGGCCAATGTGGACTACTTTTCTCATCCCAGCCCTAAGCTCTCTTTAGCCATCTTCCCCTGGGCACTTTCCTGGTCCCATCCTTCTCCTGAGTCTCCCCCTCTTCTCTGCACATCTTGCTATAGTTTTTTATCTTAGTTCAAAGTTCAGTATGCAAATTCATAGTTCCACTATACATGATAATTTTTGACCCAGTTCTTAGGAGCCTACTCAATGTAAAAACTATTTTCTCTCACTGATTTTAAGTACATTGTCCTAACAGACCCCCTTTACTTGCTCTTCTACGCTATTGAAGATATATATATATATATATATATATATATATATATATATATATGCACACACACACATTTAACAAGAACTTAATGATACAGTGTGCTAGCTGGCCTGTGGAGTTATTCAGGAAAAGGACTTTTCACTAAGCATCTGTGGTTTTAAATATAAGCCAATCAGAACAGGGGTTTTGTATTAGCTATCTGTATAGCTGTCTATAAATGAATTCTTGATACTGGGCAACAGACTTAGGAAAGAATGAGTCCTCAGGCCTGGCAGGTAACTATCAGGAAATTTCTAGGTGATTTTGGCATTAAAGTGAACCTTCAAATGACCTGAAAATCCGGTCTCTAGAGATGAGCTATTTCATTCAAAATTCAAGAGGAAGTATATCTTTAAATTTGGTAAAAGATTTTATATCCTGTACCCTAATTTCTGGCTTACATATAAGGTACAAATGATATCATATACTGTCACAATTGATGTTTTTCCCAAAGGTACCAGCCATATTATCAGCTAATAAAAACTGAATAATATAGATTGCAGGTATAATATAGATTATATATATTTATAAATGATAATGATTGTCTTATCATTTAAATACTGTTCTTGTCTGTTTTAGCCAGAATTTCAAGATGGATTTCCTATCCTCTAGTTATTCAATTGAATAATAATCTCAGTACTGCTGTAATAGAATTTTTAAGTTGTAAATCCTCAAATCAATTGACCTTAACATATAGAGGCTATATGAGTAGACCTGACCTAATCATATCAGCTGTTTTAAAGGCAGAGTTTTTTTCTGGCTGGTAGCATTGAGGCAAGAAAAACTTTCTGATACACAATTGCTAGCCTTGAAAATGGAGAGGGCATGGTGCAAGGACCAGAGAGCAGCCTGCAAGAGCTGAGAACCCCTCAGCCAACAGCCAGCAGAGTAGTGGCAACCTCAGTCTCACAGCTGGGAGGAAGTGAATTCTGCCAACAACCTGACTGAGTGTATTCCTCCCTGAGCCTCCAGACAAGAACTGTTCCTCTGTTACAAACCAATGCTTTGATTTTCACCTTGCGAGACCCTAAGCAGAGAACTCAGCCAAGTTCCTGCCAGACTTTTGGTTTACCTAATAAATGAGTGGTAGGCCACTCACTTCATGGTAAATTGTTCGATAGAAATAGATAGCTAATCCACTATTCTGTAAACTTAAATGTCAGGCTTCTTTTATATCTTTTTCAAGCAGCTTTGTACAATATTCAATATCACATTCACGTGGAGAAACAGCAAGGCCACTGGGTGACCATCAGGAAAGGTCTGTTGACTTTTCTGAAGATCATGTGTTGAGCTAAAAAGGGCTATAACAAGAAAATGACTCACTTGGCTTTAATAACAAGCCTAAATAGAAGAATCACCAGAACCATCTAACCAAAATGATTCGAGCAATTGTTTTTAATACTTGATTGCATATTAGGAAGTTTTAGCAGAGATCTCCAGTGAAGTTATATGCTTAATTTTACAACAACCAATTTTCCAATAAAAGTAAGTGATTGTGAAAACAAAGAGGCAGAACTATATTGGGTGATTCAATGGAGACACACAAGTAGACTCATACTTACAGACATGCAAAAGCAGGTTTTAACATTCCACTATCCAGCATATCTCAACAGTGCTCAGCAGTGCTTACCTTTCTCCAACTTTCTGCCTCCCTCTCCACAGAATAAATATGTATAGTTGGGGGATGAGGAAGTTGGTGATCCTCAGGGACCACAGAGATGGTGCATTAATCAGAATTCCGCTGGGAAGGCAGTACCCTGTTCCCTCCACTCAGAGTCTGGAAATAGCTCAGTATGATTCTTCGATTAAATATTAATGAAGTGAATAAGACCCTGCAATACAAAGCAGAAAAAGAAATTAAACATTTCCCCAGGGGAAAGTCTACAAGTCATAAAAAATTAAAACATAAAACTAAATATTTACAAATATTATTTACAAACTTAGGGTTGTTGATGGCTCATGCCCATGGCAAGCTCACAAGTCCTTGGGGAGCTTCAAGACCTTTCAGGGATCAAGCAAACCTTGTCCTGCTTGAATGTGTGCCAGAACCACCACGTGGGGGTTGGTAGGGACAGATGATAAAACATAGACTCTCAGAACCACCCCCCGCCCAGCTAAGATGCTGACTCGGAAGGTCTGGGAGGTCGGAGACCTGGCTTCGGTAAATGTAATAAGTAACCTGAAGGGATTCTGGTGGGCATCTAATCTAGGCAGCCCTGGTAGAGCCCGTTTCTTCACAGTTGTTTCACAGATCTGGAGCCCTCACAGTGCAACATGCTGGCCATTGTTCTGCGGCTTATGCAGGACCTACACTGTATTTGTGAATTATTCAGGCACTTGGCAATTTTCTTTCACAGTTACAAAGGAGATCATCCTAAGCAGAACTTGAGAATAAACATCAGTGAATAAAACCTTTCCCATTGCTATTTCTTTCATCCACTTATTAATTCAACAGATAATGAGAAACTATTTTATGCCAAGCACTGGAAAAGGTCCTGGAGATTTAATGATGAATAAGTAAGAAATTGGTGACACAGGCAGTAAAGAATCTGCCTACAATTCAGGAGACCTGAGTTTGATCCCTGAGTTGGGAAGAGCCGCTGGAGAAGGGAATGGCAACCCACTCAGTATTCTTGGCTGGAGAATTCCATAGACAGAGGAGCTTGGGCTACAGGCCACAGGGTTGCAAAGACTTGGACACAACTCAGTGATTAACCCTTTCACTTTCAAGTAAGAAATAGCCTCTATTCTCAGGGTGTTCACAGCATAATATCATTAGTAAGCAACATAATACATTATGGTGAATGGCAGAAGAGGAAAAATACAAGGAGTAGAAAGAGTATCCCTGGTAGTAGGAACAGTGTGTGCAAAACTTAAGAGCTAAGAAGGAGGCTTAATATGGTGGGGTGGAGTATGTTTGTCTAAGGGATTGTGTCTAGTGTGTGTGTGTGCACTGCAGGTATTAAAAGGAATAATGACAGATGAGATCAAAGAGAAAGTGGGGGCCAATTTACTCCTCCTTAAAGGTAATCTCATCTTGGCAAAGTATATTGATAAACTCAACAAAAGCCATAATCCATGAACTCTATCCACATGAAGACAAAGCTAATAAGGTTAGATACTTTTATAAGGTGTGTTTTTAAGAGTCAAAATCTTCTAATAGCTTAACATTTCCTGATTCAGCAGTTCCTGTATAAATTCAGGAAGATGTGACTTTTTTCTATTTCCCATTTGCCTGATGGTTTTCAAGAAAGGTTGGTACAGCAGAAAGTGATCTATAAAGACAAGTACTGTATACTTCGACATACTACCAATATTGTCATTCTTGTAACTCACAATATTCATAGACTCTGGAGATTATAGTCCAACTGTTCACCTAAGGCAAAAATCTCTTCCAAGTTTTACCCCTTCTTTTGGGAGGGAAGCATAATATAAAACCTCAATTCCCTTTGAGTGGATTGTTGCAAATTTAGGAAGCCAAACTCAAATAGTTCAAAATATAGCTTTTCTAGATTGGAATGGAAATTTGAGCTATAGTTCTAGAAACAAATGACTTGGGGTGGGAAAAAAGGTAGCGGATATCATCCAGTATACACAACAGAAAGAAGAGAAAACGTGAGAGTAAAAGAAGCATTTGTCAAGAAGGAAGTAATTGTAGCATTCAAAGGAAGGAACAATGCTATCTAGGCCAATAAAAGTTAAATGATCCAAATAAGTTAAGGTAGGCCATAGCTAAGTCTAGCCTGTGAGCTGGATATATTTGACTTGCTCTTCCAGAGCAATTTCACTCTTGATGCTTCTCTTCCCTGCTTTGTGTTCCAGAGGCTGATGTGTATGAAATGTATCTATGGGCTGTGTTGCTTCCTGGCCTCCGATTGGTCCAACCAATGGGAGACACTAGCAGATCAAAGTGAGAGAGAGAAGAGTGAGACTAGCTACATGTCCCCTTGACCATGGTGAGACTCTGTCCCTCTACCAAAGACAACATCTCTCAGACAGACTCCTACAGCTGCTTTCTCTCCCTGGGCTCCAGTAACTTCTCCTTTTCTTGCTTCTGCAGGCCTAGAGAGATGACATTTCTCTACTATTTTTAGTTCTATTGTGCTTCACCATTTCCTGCTAGTTTACTTTGACCTTGCCCTCTTTCCATACACCTTTGTAAGCAGTCCTTTTACTAAGCTCTCCTCCATTACTTGGTTTAAGTGAGCCATTTATTTTTTGTCTGCATCCTGACCAATAAGCTACCACGGACTGCATGCTTCTTACATTGACAATGCAGAGTTAGCCTGACTGTTAAAACGGTAACTGTTATTGTTAACAGTTACATAGAAATTACTAGGTGTGTTTACATACATTATCTCTTTTTTTATTCTTTATTCATGACTAATAAAACTCAGACTTAACCTGCTCTGGAGTAGTAATGATACATAATGAATGTAAATGTGGATATTTATTACTGAGTCCAAGTCTAAACTATATTCTTAAGAATTTCATAGCCCAAATGTTGTATAGTCTTTTAAAGCTGAATAAATTGGAACTTCATTATATAAATTGGCTCTGTATCCTTCATTTGGGTTCCAAGTTTCTCAAATTAGCTAATACTCATTCAAGATTTCATTTCTACTGGAAAATTTCTAAGGGCAAATTGTCAGAAGAGGCAGCATAATGAATCAGCATTTAATCATGAGCTGGTAGATATCTAAACCATATTTTACAATGATAATTGAATCAATTAAGAATAGAAGTCTTACAAACCAGTTGTTTGTCATACTTGGAATGGAAAGTCTGAGATTGTTAGACTTGTTGCCATATAAACTTGTTCCACTGTTGCCACATAGATAGATTGAAAGCGCTAGTTGTTCAGTCGTGTCCAACTCTTTGCTGCCCCATGGACTGTAGCCTGCCAGGCTCCTCTGTCCATGGAATTCTTGCAAGAAGTATTGGAGTGAGTTGCCATTTCCTTCTCTGGGGATCTTCCCAACCCAGGATCTAACCTGGACCTTCTGCACTGCAGGCAGATTCTTTACCATCTGAACCACCAGGGAAGCCCCTATAATAGATTAATGACCATATTAACTGTTTTCCCTCTTTTCAACCACTTATTTCTTCTGTATATGGACACAACCCAAATCTGCTTACTATATCAGTAAGCAAAATCTACAGAATCATTAAAAAAATTTAAAATTCTAAAGAGAAATGCAAGGAGGAACTATATCTACTGATATAATAAATCTGATAACCAACTTCATGGGATACTCAATTCCCAAAATAAGTAACTCCACAATGAGTGTACACAAAATGGAGTTAAAAGATATGCAAACTGTAACCTAATATTTGAGCAGACAGTCTGTGCCTTCCTAGTGAGGATACTGTTGTTGAAGCTCTTATGGTAAATCGAGGGAGTTTGCTAGTCTTCTTTCTAAGATAAGAGAAGGTGGATGGGACAAAGTTAGAACTTAGATTACTTTTAGAAAAGTTGGACTTTCCCCTCAGAACCCCAACCCCTATACCAAAAAGCTAAAAAGCCTAAATCGTTGAATGTCAAAAAATAAGATTTCTAATTTATAATAAAGACATATAATAATCACAACAATCTAAATGTCCATTGATAGATAAATGGATAAAAAATATGTGGTATATGTATGGGCTTCCCTAGTGGCTCAGATGGTAAAGAATCCACCTGCAATGCAGGAGACCTGGCTCCGATCCCTGGGTTGGGAAGACCCTCTAGAAGAGGGCATGACAACCCACCATAGTATTCTTGTCTGGAGAATCCCTATGGACAGAGGAGCCTGGCAGTCCATGGGGTCACAAAAAGTTGGACACAACTGAGCAACTAAGCACATATATATATATTATACACATACACACACATATATATAGTAAAATACTACTCAGCCATAAAAAAGAATGAAATAATGTCATCTGCAGCAATGTGGATGGACCTGGAGATTATCATACTAAGTGAAGTAAGTCAGAAAGAGAAAGACAAATAATATATGATATCATATATATGTGGAATCTAAAATATGACATAAATGAATTTATTTATAAAACAGAAACAGACTCACAGACATACAGAACAGGCCTGTTCCAATGGGGAATAAGGGGGTGGATAAAGGATGGAGTGGGAGTTTGGGATTAGTACATGCAAATTATTATATATAGAATGGATAAATAACAAGGTCCTACTATATAACACAAGGAACTATAATCAATATCCTGTGAAAAAACATAATGGAAAAGAATATGAAAAAGAATGTACGCATATGTATAACTGGATCACCTCACTATACACTAGAAATAAATATTGTGAGTCAACTATACTTCAATAATTTTTAAATAAGATTTCTAAAATCCATGCTTACTTCTGATATATGTGTGTCAAATATAAAATAATCCCCCTGAAAAATTGCACATAAGACCAAATTTCCTTTCAGGAGAGAAACCATCATCATTAGAGGGTATATTCCAGATGTAAAAGAATGTAATCTAGGACTTGAATATATGACTTATAATACTCAGAACCTCAATTTGAATAGCTTTTCCCAAATTTAGCAAGCTGCACTTATTAAACTTTGCCCAAGATAAAGCTTTTCTAACCAAGCTCCTCCAGTTTGAGATAAAGCTTTCCTAAACAAGGATGATTTGAGCTAATAGTTCTAGAAAGAAATAATTTGAGGGTGTGGAGAAGAGGTGGAGTATCATATAATAAATACACATAATATGTACGATAGAAGGAAGAGAAAGTATGAGAGTAAAAGAAAAATTTGATTTTTTAATAAGGAAGTAATTGGTGACATTCAAGGCACAACTTAGTAGGGGTTATGTACCACACTGTCACAATAAGCAGACAGAAAGAAAACGAAGATAGTCATCACAGTCAACAAAAAGAAGAAACAAGTTTTAAAAAGGGAAAGAAATTTCTATGCTGGTTGATCTATCTACCTAACACTATAATCTGTTTCAGCAGATTTTTATTCTTAATGGATTTATCATTATAAAGTATGGTCTTAGAGACACGTACCTGCCCATGATTAAATTCCAATGACTTGGAAATTTTGCTTATGAAAAGGAAAGTATCTATTCTTGTACTACTCTGTACTCCTAGAACCTAGCAGTTAATGCCCAGTACACGGATACCCAGAGCTTGTATCTCAAGTCAATCACTAATTCAACCAGGGTTAGAAAGGGCTCAAGACCAAGGGAAGGTGTCTTCATGTTTGAAGGGAACTGTGTATTTTTTAAGGCAAAGTAGATGAAGCCAAAGGAGGGAAGAAATTGATCATGTTAAAGAAAGACCTTGATTAAAGAGAGGCATGGAAAAAAAATTCTCAGTAGTGATGGTCAAAGAGGGCACATGAGCCTTCCTCACTGTTACTAGGAATTATTTCCATGCTTCCCTTCCACACTCCCTTCAGTCTTCCTTTCCCCTCAACTTCTTAGTCCTTCCGTTTCATTTCTCCTTTTCATCTTCTCTTTGCTTCACCTCACTTCTCTCTCCCTCCCGTCCAGCTGTAATATAGAAGTAAAATAAAAATAATAATATTCAGTTTTATAAAATTACATTGTGTTATGATTGTTCTTAAGCTAAAAGTAGGTGAATAGAATGTTTAATATTCATCTCTCTCTTTTTTTTTTTTTTTGTATGTAGCTCTAGAACAAATAGTTTTTCTATAGATAAAAGACAACATTTAAAAGAGCCTCACCATAACCTAGACTCTTGGAAAAAGAATTTGATTTTTGGTAGAGAGTGGGTGGTTTGTGACAGGAAGCATTATGATATAGTTTAAAACATGGTACCCAGGGTTAAGCAAACCGAAGTTGAAAACATACATCTACCACTTGCTAACTGTGGGATCTGAGCAAATTTCATCACCTGTGAAGTGGTGCTATTATCTTCCTCTATAAGAGTGGCTCCAAGTTGTAAATGCAGGAATGGTTTTAGCCTAGTACCCAGCACAGAGTAAATAATAATGGTAGCCATTGACATTATTAGCTGCTTTACATTTCCTAATCTCTCTGAACAGATTAATTAAGCCAAGGAAATATTCTTCTAGACATTCATCTCTTTATGGCCCCAGTTTGCACTGGAAATTTACCAATATCATCATTTTCATTATCCTTATCTAAGATCACAAAGAGAAGAAAAGGAAAACAAAATCAACCTAGTCTCTTGCTAAAATACACAGAATTAACTACTGATTGCAGCCAACTGCCCCAAGATGCAGCAATTTTGAAAGCAAAAGGTGCATGTGTTGATTTGACAGTTCAAGAGACAGATAAGCACATCAATTTTAATTTAACTTCCCAACTCACAAGCTGTTAGTCAAGATCATTGTTATGCCAATCATCTGGCATTAAATATTGTTATGATTTCTGATATCAAATCCACAGTAAAACACTTAGAGTGACAGTTCAGTGGAAAATTCCCAGTACTTCCCCTCTGTAATCTAGGCTGGTAAAGTTTAATTAAAACAACCAAATTACAAACTACCTCAGAAGATTTTGTAACAGAATTGCTGGCTGGCCTTTAGGTGATGATGATGCTTGCTACAGACCACTGCTTACTGTCACATGCGCTTGCTTAGATAGGAAAGGATCGCTCGTTGATTCAGTAATAGAAGCTAAGACTTTTTATTGCCCTCATTTTTGCTTCTTTTACTGACAACGAAAGTAGGAGATTTAAAGTTCCAGTTATTCTCATAAATAAGGCCAATCATGGAAAAGCAAAGGGAAGGACAGATAGTTTAAAGGTCAGGTATCTGAAAATCTACTGAAGGCTAAATAATGTAAAATCTTAAAGACTTTTAATTCTATTTCAAACACTAGCAGAAAAATACAGTTTGGTCTGGGCTCAGGCAAGTCACTGAACCCTCTTGCCCCTGTAGCTTACTCCCAAGGGTTTACAATTGGAGGAATAAGCCAGTTGGTGCTTCAGGCCTGTTGAGTAAGTATGTAAACAGAGCACCAAGCTTCTTACTTCAGCAGCAGTGTGTTTTCCTGTGAGCATTCTGGAACTTTAGAGCCAGAGAAGCCTGTTAAGGCTTGAGTGTTTCCTCATTTTTTATGGCTGAGTAATATTCCATTGTCAGAGAAGGCAATGGCATCTCACTCCAGTACTCTTGCCTGGAAAATCCCATGGACAGAGGAGCCTGGTGGGCTACAGTCCATGGGGTCGCTGAGAGTCAGACATGACTGAGCAACTTCACTTTCACTTTTCACCCTTATGCATTGGAGAAGGAAATAGCAACCCACTCCAGTGTTCTTGCCTTGAGAATCCCAGGGACAGGGGAGCCTGGTGGGCTGCTGTCTCTGGGGTCGCACAGAGTCAGACACGACTGAAGCGACTTAGCAGCAGCAGCAATATTCCATTGTATAATCCATGTGTACGTATGTCTATATACATACATACACACACACCATAACTTCTTTAAACATTTATCTGTTGATGGACACTGAAGTTGTTTCCATGAATTGGCTATTGTAAATAATGCTGCTATGAACACAGAGTCACAGATGTCTTCTATTAGTTAGTGTTTTTCATTCCTTTGGATATACTCACCTAAGTGGAACTGCTGGATCACACAATAGTTTTGTTTTTAATTTTTTTTGTTTTTAATTTTTGAAGAACCTTCATATTATTTTCCCTAGTGTCTGTGCTAATTTACAGTCCCACCAACAGCACACAAGTTTCCCTTTTCTCCATATCCATGCCAGCATTTGCTATGTCTTATCTTTTTGATAATAGACATTCTAATAGATACAAAATTATGTCTTATTGTGGTTTTAATTTGCATTTCCCTAATGACTAGCGACTTTTGAGCATCTTTTCATGTATCAGTTGTACATCTTATCAAGAAATGTCTATTCATGTCCTTTGTCCATTTTTAAATTTAGTTATTTGTCTTTTTGCTGTTGAATCATATCACAAGATTTTTTAGATATAAAATCTAGTTGGGGGCTTCCCTGGTGGTTCAGTGGTAAAGAATCTACCTGCCAATGCAGCAGATGCAGGTTCAGTCCCTGATCCAGGTAGATCCCACATGCCACAGAGCAGCTAAGCCTGTGCACCACAATTATTGAATCTGTGCTTTAGGGACTAGGAGCCACAACTACTGAGGCCATGTGCCATGACTGTTGAAGCCCATATGCCCTAGAGCCTGTGCTCAGCAATAAAAGAAGCCACTGCAATGAGAAGGCTACTGCTGCTGCGTCGCTTCAGTCGTGTCCGACTCTGTGCGACCCCATAGACGGCAGCCCACCAGGCTCCCCTGTCCCTGGGATTCTCCAGGCAAGAACACTGGAGTGGGTTGCCATTTCCTTCTCCCATGCATGAAAGTGAAAAGTGAAAGTGAAGTCGCTCAGTCGTGTCTGACTCTTAGCGACCCCATGGGCTGCAGCCTACCAGGCTCCTCCTTCCGTGGGATTTTCCAGGCAAGAGTACTGGAGTGGGGTGCCATGGCCTTCTCCTAATGAGAAGGCAGTGCACCACAACTGGAGAGTAGCCCCTGCTTGCCACAATTAGAGAAAAGCCCACGCAGTGACGAAGACCCAGCACAGCCGAAAACAAATATATAAAATTATTTTTGAAAAGAATCTGGTTGGTTAACCATGATTTACTTGACTATTAGGTATTCCTGCATCCATATGTAAATAAGTAAATAATAGTTTTAGTATTTGCTGATCATGTACAGTTGGCTTAGAAAATACACACTAGTCAGAAAGTCCTTAATTATATATACCAAGTTAATTTAAATGTGAATTTTTAATTATATATAGTTTGAGCCACAAAAAGACTTATAATACAATGTCTCTCCAAACTGCCAATGTTTCTAGCCATCAAAAATGTATGAAAAAATGTTTATATTTTGTTCACTCATTATCAAAAATATTCTGTGAGCACTCACAATAAGCCAGGCCCTCTGTTACGTATTGGGAATTAAAGATGATCCAGTTCATATTATAGAGAGAGTTTTATTCTTGTATTCCAAATTTTATTATTTTAGCTTATAATATTATATAATTTGATTAACCTTCTATTGTCCTAAGAACAGTAAAATAAAACCTTAACTTAAAGCTTCCATTTATCTAACCTATTTTGAATCATATCAAGTCATTTGAAATTATCACAAGACAAAGGAAACTATTAGTTTCAGTAACTCACAAGACTGAATATCTATGTCAAAATATTCTCTTACAATAGAATTATCATCTATTTTTATATTTATGGATTAGAGAGAGAAGAAAAACCTAAAATTGATTAACTGTAAAAAATTTACTCTAAGTGGAGGGCGCACTGGGCTTATAGCATACATTGTGGACTGGCAGGGGAGTGAAGTAGGGCTGTGGTTCTTAGAAAATGTTTATGAGTTCTTTAGTAAATAAATAACCAGTTGTCATTAACACATTCATTGCTACTATTCAGATACCCTAAGTATGATTTTCCAAATGCTTTTGAAAATAGCTTACTGGACTAAGAGACTTCATTCAAGTAAGCTGTTCATTTCCTTTGCTTTCATGATTAATGTTCATATCCAACACATTTTTCTTAATGCAAAGATAAAAATTCTGACGACAGGTCAGAATTATCATCAATTCCAATGAAATCTGTTAATGAAGGGTTTGTTTTTGTGCAGAGTACTATTCAAACCATTAATGTACATCCCAAATAGTTCATGGTTACTTTTTTTGTTATGCAATCAAGTGTATTCACAGGGATAGCATGCCCTTGTCTATTTACTCTGTCCCTGTGTTTATTTGCTCATTGATTTATGAAGTGCAGCACACCAAAAAGGCTCTCTTAGTCATTATGGGAAATTACTAAGGTTTCTCTATAGAGTATTTTTCGTTATGCTGTAACAAGAGTTCACAGAGAACTCAAATCTGTAAACCAAAGATTAATTATTTGTGTCCAAGTGATAACAAAAACTTAGTAAATCCAGTGTGAATTTCAATTAATTCAGAGAAAAAGAAACTCACCTAATGTTTAATGTTTGATTGATCATGTAGATCAGTGGTTGGTAATCTTTTGGAGGTCCAAAGACCACTTTGAGAATTTAGTGAAAGTTATGGATTCTCCCTCTCAAAAATCTAAACCAGGTAAAGAACTTACAGTGGAGAGAAAAAAAAAGAAGTGATGTTTTCATTTAATCAATTATTGTATGTTATTAGATAGTATCCTACTGCCAATGCCTTATCACTTTCTGAACTCTAAGGGTTTCTACCAGTACATTTATGAAACAAGTTCCACCTGAACCACAAGTTCATAATTATAACTTGAAAATAAGTTCATGCCCCAGAGGCTTGCTTTACTCCTACTTTTACCTAAAAGTCCCCACAATTCAATATAGAAAGTACATAAAGGTAAGGTTCCCAAGATGTCTTGTCACTGAGATAAGTGTTGAGACCCTTGGGCCCTCTCAGGGTAGAGACTTCTCATCCATGACTCTATCTCTGCCCTTTGAGAAGTTCAATACTCTTCCACCATCATCAACTTTCCCCTCTCTCAATACATCCCTGAATCTGATCCACCAAACCACTCCATCTTCCCTTCCAAATGCTGCTTTTGAATTCTTCAAAATTCCTCATCAGTAAACACTGTTATCTTCAATGTCTTTTCTGAACATTCCTTCTCTTCGTCCTAAATGAAACCAGGTCACCTCCTAACAGCATTGCTTTCTCAAGTAGAGGCTATTTATTTCCCTCTCACATTGCACATACAAAAGGGTTGGAAGGTAGATCATACTCCATGCTTCCCAATATAACCTCAAATCATTCCCCCTTCCTTTTTGGCTTTGAAGCTCATCCAGCCAGCAATAACTGTTCTACCTTCTCAGTGCTACCATCGTGTTATCTCCAGTTACTTCTCTCCTTCTTTGACAGGATTACAACAGAGATCTTAGACTGGGCTCTTCCTTATCTTCACAACTTCCGTCATCATTCTTAAAGTGATGACATCATCCACACAGATCACCCATCATACATCTCAGTGTCTCAGTTTCTCAACCACCTCAATTCCAGGGACGTTTTCTTCCACAGCATCTCAGTCAGCCATTCCTATGACCATATCGTGAGTCCTTCCATAATGTTTCAACATCCCACTTCTAGCTCCCACCTTCTATTTCTCTGAGCTCACTTATTCTATTAACAATCTCCTCCACTGCTACAATTTTCAGTCTTGACCTTCTGTCTGTTACTAACCTACCCATCTTCTATCTTCAACTATCTCTTTTGGTTATCATCAAGACTATCAGTCCCTGTATGCTCTTGCCTTTGACAGTACTGTCTTAACAAAACCATGGTTGAACCTGAATATCCACTTTTCCTGTATCTTGATGATGCAAAAGCACATCATTTAAATTCATGAACACTCATCTCACATGGGCAGGCAACACATACTGGAATGTCTACAGTGTTTCCTTAGTAAGCTCACTTTCTCACTCTCTAACACAATCATTTCATATCTCCTTCCCTCTCAAAAAACCTCCTACCCCACCTTCCCTTTTCATTCTTGCTTGATGACCTTGATTTACACTTCATGAGAAAACCTACATTATTAGATGGGAATGCCCTCATATCCTCACCTCCATATGTGAAACCTGCCTGTTTCAATACTTGTTTCTCCATTCTTCTTCATGTTACAATAGAAGGTATGTCTCTCTGCCCTCAAAGATGCATCTTTCACTTGGACTCCAGTTCCCATCACATCAATCTTTCAAGTTAGACAGACTGCCCTCTCACACATCTCACAGCCTGGTGAGGATGCCTACAGATTCATAAATCCTAAACTCCAATCCAAACACTACTATACTCCCTGAAGGATCTTGTCTGGCTCTAATTATGGAGCCACTCCAAGACACAATCCATGAGTACGAGTCATGTGGCAAATTAGGGATCCTTCCAGTGATTACCTTGTTTTCCCAACCCCAGGCTAGGTATCCATTTTTTTTTAGAAATGGACAGGGAGCCCAGTGTCTCCTGTGATTCATGGGCTAAGGCACCAGTCTTTTCACCTTGGAAGGATATGTAAAGATTTTGACTAAACTTTACAATTGTTTTTTCTCATTTTGTAGGGAAGCAATCTGTCCATGTACTTTCTAAAGTCTTATCAACACTTGTTACACTCAAGAATTTTAGAATGAGTGAAGAGATTAGAGACTATTCACTTAACTCCCATTTTAAAGCCTCAGCAAAGCAAAGTGACTAGGATAAAACCACACATTAAATAGTAAAGAACACAGTATTAGCATCACGTTCTCTTAGACAGAAGCTATTTCTACTGTGCTATTTGTGATTGTGAGCTCCTTGAAGTAATCATACCCTAGAAGTATTATTACATGAGCATCTGACCAAAAGAATATGAAGTAGATTTACGAATTCACATAATGGATTCTATATGGATACCCAAAAAACACCCATAATTATAGTCTCGAAATCACTCACCAGTGTGTAAAAGTAATAACATGCCTGGAGTGAACCAACTCATTAACTATGTTGTTTACTACTTCTCCTGAATAGCAATCTCTTTCAGGGCCTTATTGTGAAAGAAAACCCAATTCTAAAGAACTTTGGCCTTAGAAGCTGCCTTTAAACAGCTGGACATAAAGACAGCTATACCCTTAGTCTCCTTTTTGTTTTTAAGAAAACCCAGGGAATTATTTAAAAATTAATTTTACTTTATAATTCATCAACCAATGACAAATTAACAACTATGCACTGGACACCTGCTGTAATCCAGAAGTGTGCTAGGGGCTGCGTTTTCAGAGACACCTGTGATGTAGCTTCAGCTCTCAGTTACCCATGGTCCTACCCAGAGGCACCCATAGCACATTGGAATAGTGCAGCCACCTCAGAAGGCTAGCACAAATGATTTTCTATTAATAACAAAGTACTAAAGTTTGTGAAATATTTACTTTAAAAGATGAGAATGGATTCAGTTATCCCTATAATCATTTTGTATTCATTTACTGGCATCATGATATACATTCCTGTATATCTTAATAGAAGGGGTGGAGTTACAATTTATCTGAATAAATCCATGGTGGGTATGCCAGTAAATGAAATGTGTCAAAATAGAAAAAATTGTTGACAAGCTCTAGACTATACTTAGTGGGAGAGGGAGACAGGCGACAGACAATAATCACAGCACAGTCTATTTGATGCAATCATATGCACCTGGTATAAATACAGGACACTTTTGTAAGGCAGAGAAAGAGGAGGTGTCACAGAATTGTCAAATCTATCCTGAGGAAAAAGAACAAAGCAGGAGGCACAACTTTCCCAGACTTCAGACAACACTACAAAGCTACAGTAATCAAAAGAGTGTGATATTGATGCAAAAACAGACATATGAATCAATGGAACAGAATGAAGAGCCCAGAAATAAACCCACACATCTACAGCAACTAATCTTTTACAAAAGAGGCAAAATTATACAGTGAGGAAAAAGTCTCTTCAGCAAGGATGGTTGGGAAAGTTGGACAGCTGCATGTAAATCAATGAAGTTAGAACACACCCTCACACTATACACAAAAATAAACTCAAAATAGCTTAAAGACTTAAATATAAGACATGACACATAAGACTTCTAAATAAGAACATAGGCAAAACTCTCTGACATAAATCATACTAATGTTTTCTTTGGTCCATGTTCCAAGGCAATAGAAATAAAATCAAAAATAAACAAATGGGACCTAATCAAACTTACAAACTTTTGCACAGTAAGGTTAACTGTAACAAAATGAAAAGACAACCTACAGACTGGGATAAAATATTTGCAAATGATGCAACAGACAAGGGCTTAATCTCCTAAATATACGAACAGCTCATACAACTCAATAACAAAAACAAACAAACAACTGAACCAAGAAATGGGCAGAACCAAATAGAAATTTCTCCAGAGAAGACATACAGATGGCCAAGAGGCACATGAAAAGATGCTCAACATTACTAAATTAGAGAAATGCAAATCAAAACTACAATGAGGTATTACTTCACACAGGTCAGAATGGCCATCATTTAAAAGTTCACAAATAACAAATGCTGGAGAAGGTGTGGATAAAAAGGAATTCTCCTACACTGTTGGTGGGAATGTAAGTCGATACATCCAATATGGAAAACATTATGGAAGTTCCCCAAAAAACTAAATTTAAAGTTGCCACTCGATCCAACAATCCCACTCCTGGGCATATATCTGGACAAAACTATAATTCAAAAAGATACACGCACCCCTACCTTTATAGCAGCACCATTCACAATAGCCGAGACACAGAAATAACGTAACTGTCCGTTGATAGATGAATGAATAAAGAAGATGAAGTACATATATACAAAGGAATACTACTCAGTCACAAAAAAGAACAAAATAATGTTATTTACAGCAACATAGATGGAATTAGAGATCATCATACTAAGTGAAGTAAGTCATAAAGAGACAAATACCATATGATATCACTTATATGTAGAATCTAAAATATGACACAAATGAACCTATCTATGAAACAGACTCACAGACATAAAAAATAGACTGTGGTTACCAAGGGGGAAAGGGCTGGGAGAGGGATGAAGCTGGAATTTGGGGTTAGTTGGAGGGTTGGGTTTGTTTCTACAGAATGGATAAATAACAAGGTCCTACTGTATAGCACAGGGAACTATGTGATAAACCACAATGGAAAAGAACATAAAAAACATAACATATGTATGCCAACAAAGGTGGGTCTGGTCAAGGCTATGGTTTTCCAGGTGGTCATGTATGGATGTGAGAGTTGGACTGCGAAGAAAGCTGAGCGCCGAAGAATTGATGCTTTTGAACTGTGGTGTTGGAGAAGACTCTTGAGAATCCCTTGGAGTGCAAGGAGATCCAACCAGTCCATTCTGAAGGAGATCAGCCCTGGGATTTCTTTGGAAGGAATGATGCTAAAGCTGAAACTCCAGTACTTTGGCCACCTCATGAGAAGAGTTGACTCATTGGAAAAGACTCTGATGCTGGGAGGGATTGGGGGCAGGAGGAGAAGGGGACGACAGAGAATGAGATGGCTGGATGGCATCACCAACTCGATGGACATGAGTTTGAGTGAACTCTGGGAGATGGTGATGGACAGGGAGGCCTGGCGTGCTGCAATTCATGGGGTTGCAAAGAGTTGGACATGACTGAGTGAATGAACTGAACTGAACTGATGTATGTGCTGTGCTTAGTTGCACAGTCGTGTTCAATTCTTGCAACATCATAGATTGTAGCCTGCCAGGCTCCTCTGTCCATGGGTTCTCCAGCCAAGAGTACTGGAATGGGTTGCCATTTCCTTCTCCAGAGGATCTTCCTGACCCAGGAATCGAACCCAGGTCTCCTGCATTGCAGGCAGATTCTTGACCAACTGAGCTATGAGTAAACCCATATATTGCTAAATCACTTTGCTATGTAACAGGAATCAGTACAATATTCTAAATCAACTATACTTCAATTTTCTAAAAAATACTTAGAATATTATTTTTTAAAAAAGAAAGAGAAAGGATCAGAGAAAACTGTGCCAGTAGAAGTTGCAGTTAGGATTAGAGGAAAATGTGCCAAGACATAACTAACATAAGATAAGGCTGATTAGGAACACAGAACCAGGAGCTGGGTTGGGATAGCTTCGGCAGTGCCCACAGCTCTTGGTCCCTTCAGTTTAAAATCAAAACACAGTTGGTAGTGTGGGCTATCTAGTTGAACTGGAGAAACCCAGCAAGGTTCACAATCCAGTACACAGTTCTGCAGTCAACTTCCAGAGGTGCAAGTCCAAAGGGACCAGACAGGGTGCATGCACAGCATAGCCAAAAGCTTGTTGGCAGGGGCCAGAGCTCAGAGTCAGATTCATCATTTGGACAGATAATCTGGAAGGAGGCTATCTGCAGCTACCAGAATACACAGAACCACAGAGCAGCAGGGGAAGGGTGTGAAATAAACCAAGATAGAACTCTGATCTTTCCTCTTAAGCTTCAGTTTTAGTATGTGGCAGAGATGAGCCAGCAGATGTCAAACAGAGTCAAGCAGCAAGAAGTTGTGGAGGGAAAACAAAATGGCAATATCTTTGCCAATGAAAAACTCACAGTCTAAACAGGGATAAAGAAACACATGAGAAACAAGTTCCAGAGATGCTGGGAGACACTTCTGTACAAGGTGCAGAGTGGAGCACAAAAGACAGAGACATCAATTCAGCCCAGGAAGGTTGGGTAGAGGTATTGAAATGGAGGTGACCAGTGAATAGACCTGGAAGATAAGTAGGCGTTTGTTTGGCAGGACTCAGAAAGAAAGGGCAATTGGGAAAGACATTCCGAGCAGAGGACGCAGCATCAACAAGAGCTAATTGAACACTAGGAGAGGTCTGGAACATCCAGGGACTGTATGTGGATGAAAAAGAGTCCGTCAGGACTGATTACATGATGGTGGAGCCCAGTGATGGAATATTTCTGAGGATTTCTGAGCATGAAGCCAGCCCTGCACAGAATGCAGAACTGATCAATTTGTGCTTTACTATGTAGAACACAAAAGATTTTTAGATGTGTTTATTCTAGTAGCTTTATTGAGATACAATTCATATACCATATGATTCATCTATTTAAAATGTACAGCTCACTGATTTTTAATATACTCACAAGTGCATGCAACTCAAAATTTTAGAATATTTTCATTATCTCAAAAAAAAAAAATACCCACAAGTTTTAGCTGTCAATCATCATACTCCATGCTCTCCACTAGTCCTGTGGTGGTTTAGTCGCTCCGTCATGTCCGACTCTTTGCAACCCCATGGACTGTAGCCTGCCAAGTTCCTCCGTCTATGGGATTCTCCAGGCAAGAATACTGGAGTGGGTTGCCATTTCCTTCTCCATCCACTAGTCCTAAGCAGCCACCAATCTTCTTTTTGTCTCTATAGATTTGCCTATTCTGGACATCTAATAAGAATGGAATCATGTAATATGTGGTCTTCTGTAATTGGCTTTTTTCACTTAGCATAATATTTTCAGGGTTCATCCTTGTTGTAACATGTATCATGTAGTTCATACTTTTTATAACTAAATAATATTTGTTATATGGATATACTATATTTTTATCATCCATTCATCCTTTGATGGATATTTGGGTTGTTCCTACCTTTTGGCTATTACGAGTAATTCAACTATAGGCATTTGTGTACAAGTTTCTTTGTGGACATAAGTTTTCATTTCTCTTGAGTATATACCCTAGTGTGGGATTGCTGGGTTATATGGTAACTCACATTTAATGATTCAAGGGAGCCAGATTAGTCCCAAAGTGATGTACCATTTTATAATCCTACCAGTGGTGTATGATTTTCCACACCCTTGTCAACACTTGCTATTATTGGTCTTTTTGATTCTAGCCATCCTACTGGTTATCAAAGAGTACCATTAAAGGTTTGTAAGTAGGGAAGAATTAAAATTTTGATTTTATGAGGATGACACTGATATCAAGATGTGAAAAGAACTAAAATAGAAGTGGGACTAGAGACAAAGGATTTAACAAAGAATGAATCTGTCTCTGTCATTGGCTGCTTAGAAAAGATAACAAGTGAAAATGTTACCATTGCTCCAACTACTTTCTCCATATTAGAGTCTTCCCTTCACATTGTTTCTTCTAAGCAATTTTCATTATAATTTTAACAACTACTGCAGGAAAATGGGGGCCACTTTCTGAGAATGCACCCTATGAGAGCCTCCACTTCCCAGTTACCATCAATTCCAACTTTCCAGTCTGTTCTTCCAGTCTTTATCTACCCCCAGTGATACTTCTGGACACAACTAGAGACATTCCAGTTTACAATGGATTAGCAAGTGCTGGCAACTGATTGGCTGTAGAAGGTGGGAAAAAGAGATCTTCCTCTAGAGACTCCCTGGTTTCTATCAGTGGTGTCTGAGGAAAGGAGCAGTTCTTATCACTCAGATACAAAAATAAGACCAGGAGAGAGTGGATTGAAGTACATTGACTTCATCTCTGGGGGATAGCAAAGGAAGGCCTAGGCAGGTAGCTGGATAGAAGTCCCTGAGGTAGGAGTTCAATTGCCTGTTTTAAATGTTTAAAGTATATAGATGCACAGAAGCTGGTATTTGCTATTTTAAATGCCTAAAATGTGCCATCCAGCTTGCCCTTTGCTTTAGGAAATGGATTTGAAATCAGGAAATTTGCCCAGGTACTCAGTCAAAAGAAATTTGGGGGAGGTGTTCAGTTAAAAAATAATAGCTATGCATTTCTCCAGTTCTCTTCTGTTCTTTGCTTGTGGTGTATACCATGTCTCAAAGTCTATAACTAATTACAGATTTCCCCCAGTACCTGAATTCATTCATCCACCCAAATCAATCACTCACCAGAAACTTACTGAGTGCCAGGTTCTGTTCAGGTGCTCAAGATACAATTTGTTGAACAAAACATACCTCAGCCCCTCCATCGAGTTATTTCCATGGTTTTTGTCACTCAAAAGCTATTCATTTTTCTGGAAAAGGCAATCATCTAACATCTGGGAATCGAGCTAGATAGGAATATTTTATTTCATGCATCAAATAATTTTTTAATAATTGCTTAAACCATCTTAGAGAAAGATTTAAATTGTTGGCAGCTCTCATAGGACATCAAACTTTATGAATAGCATTGAAAAAATGGTTATTAAATTGTTTGACTCTCCAAAGGATATGCTTTTAATTTTCTAAAGTAAGATAAGAATTGAAAATCTGGTTTAAAAATGGAAATGCAGAATAAATGTTAACTGAAGACTGTAGCATTGCTTGCTCCTGGCTCAAAAAAAAGCAAAACAAAAACAAAAAAAGAGGGGTGGGTGGCAACATTGATGTTTGTAAGACTTTTATTTAATAGTACAATTTCACTGATAAAAATGACTAAAACCCTAGACTAACACACTAACACCTTTTTATTCAAACAGTAATTTTTGTTGAAGTGTCATTTACATAAAACTAACTCTAAGTGTACAGTTTGATGCATTTTGATTAATGTATACAGTGGTGTACCATTCAACACAATGAAGATACAGAGCAGTGCTATCAAACAGAATTTTTTGTGATGATGAAAATGTTCTGTACCCGTTCAATTTGGTAGTCATTGACCACACTGGCTATTGGGCACTTGAAATGGCTTTGGGACTGAGGAACTGAATTAGTAACTTTCATTTTAACTAGTTTAAATCTTAAACAGCTGCATGGGATGCTGGACAACCATTTTAGCGCCCAGCATTTCCATTACCCCAAAAAGTTCATGTTGCTATCATCTTGCAATGTTACTTTAGTGCCCTCTACTGACAAAGCCTGGCATTACACTAACTGGCAAAGAAATGTTTAGTTTGCAGCTTCATTATTACAAAACCGGGACTGGAGGAGCAGTTTGGGAGCTGAGAGAAGAGATGACTTGCTCAATACATGCAGGTTTAAATGTAATGGATTTAAATTTATCGATTTTTTCTTCATGTTTTTTGTGTCCTGCCTTAGAAATCTTTGGACTTCCCTTGTGGCTCAGCTGGTAAAGAATCCGCCTGCAATGTGGGAGACCTGCGTTCGATCCCTGGGTTGGGAAGATTCCCTGGAGAAGGGAAAAGCTATCCACTCCAGTATTCTGGCCTGGAGAATTCCATGGACTGTATATTCCGTGGGGTTGCAAAGAGTCAGACACGACTGAGCAACCTTCACTTTTACAAATCTTTGACTAATGTATGGTCATAAATATTTCCTTCTATGTTTTCCTTTGGAAGCTTATAGTTTTAGCTCTTACGTTTAGGACTATCATCAACCTGTGTCAGAAATTTTATATGTATACAAGCAGCTCATGCAGTTCAATATCAGAAAAACAAACAACCCAATCAAAAAACTGGTCAGAAGGGGACTTTCCGGGTGGTCCAGTGGCTAAGACTCTGCACTCCCAATGCAGCAGGCCCAGGTTGATCCCTGGTCAGGGAACTAAATCCCACATGCCACGACTAAGAGCTGGTGCAACCAAATAAATATTTTTTTTAGTGGACAGAAGACCTAAACGGATATTTCTCCAAAAAAGGCATACAGAAGGCCAACAAACATGAAAAAAAAGTTCAACAGTGCTGATTATTAGAGAAATGCAAATCAAAACTACAAAAAGGAATCACCTCACACTGGTCAGAATGGCCAACATCAAAAAATCTACAAACAGTAAATGCTGGAGAGGATGTAGAGAAAATGGAACCCTCTCACACAGTTTGTGGGAAGGTAAATTGATACATCCACTATGGAGAACTATGTGGAGATTTCTTTAAAAAGCTAGGAATAAAACTACCATATGATTTAGCAATCCCACTACTGGGTATATACCCTGAGAAAACCATAACTGAAAAAGACACATGTACCCCAATGTTATTGAAACACTATTTCCAATAGCTAGGACATGGAAGCAACCTAGATGCCCATCAACAGATGAGTGGATAAAGAAGTCGTGGTACATATATACAATGGAATATTACTCAGCCATAAAAGGAATGAATTTGAGTCAGTTCTAGTGAAGTGGATGAGCCTAGAGCCTATCATACAGAGTGAAATCAGTCAGAAAGAGAGAAAAAGTATTGTATAAAAATAACGCATGGATAGGGAATCCAGAAAATGGTACTGATGAACCTATTTGCAGGGGAGGAATACTCAGACATGGAGAACAGACTGGACACAGTGGGGGAAGGAGAGGATGAGACAAAGTGAGAGGATAGCACTGAAACATACACATTAGCACATGTGAAATAGATAGCTGGTGGGAAGTTGCCATATAACCAAGGAGCTCAGCTCAGTGCTCTGCAACAACCTAGAGGGGTGGGATGGGGTCATGGGTGGGAAGGAGCTTCAAGAGGGAGGGGACATATGTATCCTATGGCTGATTCACATTGGTGTATGGCGTAAACCAACACAACATTGTAAAGCAATTATCTTCCAATTGTAAACGAAAATTTAATAAAATGTTATATGGTTTGAGATTAGGATGGACTCTACTATTTTTCCATATGGATATTCAATAGCTGTAGCATTTGTTGAAAGACATCTTTTCTTTCCAACACTGAATTACATTAGCATGCTTGTCAAAAATCACTTGAATGTATACAATATTTCTATTTATATACTATTAGAATTAAGACAGTTACTACAATGAGGTATCACCTTACACTGGTCAGAATGGTGATCATCAAAAAATCTACAAACAATAAATGCCGGAGGGGATATGAAAAAAAGGGAGCCCTCTCACGCAGTTGGTGGGAATGTATATTAATACATCCACTATGGAGAACTATGTGGAGATTTCTATAAAAAGCTAGGAATAAAACTACCGTATGATCAAGCAATCCCAGAGAAATCTAAGAGTATACTAACAGAACTAGGAGAGTTCTATTTCTGAACTCTCTTAATTATTTCATTTTATTAGAAAACATTTGACTAGGTAATACATATACATGTACAACATCCATAAAGTATAAAAAAATCTATGGTGAAAAAAGCCTCCTTCACTCCCTATTCCCCAGGAAGTTCTCTCTCATGTTTTCTTCTGTGACTTCCATTGTTTTATTTTTTATGTTAAAATCTTTGACTCCTCTGAAAGGTATTTGTTTCAGCCTTACTGAGATATTATTGATATATAACACACATAAATTTAAGGTGTACAATGTGACGACTGGATACAGATACATGTTGTTAAATGATCCCCAAATAAGATCAGTTAACACACCCATCACCTCAAATAATTGTGTGTGTGTGTGTGTGTGTGGTGATAATATTTAATGTCTAAGTCTTAACAACTTCCAAGTATATGACAGAGTATCACTAATTATAGTCACCATGCTATTCATTAGCTCCCCCAAATCTATTTATTTTATAGCTGGAAGTTTGTACCTTTTGGCCAAGATTCCCCTTTCTCCCACTCGTCTGAACCCAACCCTGGAAACCACCATTCTACTTTTTATTTCTATAAGTTTGTCTTTTTAGAGTCCACTATGATGCTGCTGCTAAGTCACGTCAGTCATGTCCGGCTCTGTGCAACCCCATAGACGGCAGCCCACCAGGCTCCCCCGTCCCTGGGATTCTCCAGGCAAGAACACTGGAGTGGGTTGCCATTTCCTTCTCCAGTGCATGGAAGTGAAAAGTGAAAGTAAAGTCGCTCAGTCGTGTCTGACTCCTAGCGACCCCACGGACTGCAGCCCACCAGGCCCCTCCGTCCATGGGATTTTCCAGGCAAGAGTACTGGAGTGGGTTGCCATTTCCCACTCATCTGAACCCAACCCTGGCAACCACCATTCTACTTTTTATTTCTATAAGTTTGTCTTTTTAGAGTCCACTATAAGTAATATCAATTAGTATTTGTCTTTCTCTGATTTATTTCACTTAATAAAATGTCCATAAAAACTACCCATAGTCACAAAAAAGGAGGGTTTTCTTCTTTTTTGTGGCTATTATTCCATAGTGTATGGGTGTGTGTGTGTGCGTGCACACATTGCATTTTCTTTACCCATTCATTCATCATTAGACACTTAGGTTGCTTTTATGTCTTGCCTATTTTAAGTAATGCTGCAATGAACATAGGAGTGGAGATATCTATTCAAGAGAGTAGTTTCACTTCCTTCAAATATATACCCAGAAGTGGGATTGCTGAATCATAACAGCAGCTCTACTTTTAATTTTTTGAGGAACCTCCATATTGTTTTCCATAGTAGCCACATCAACTTACATTCCCACCAACAGTGTACAAGGGTTCTCTTTTCTCCACATCCTCACCAACACCTGTTATCTCTTGTCTTTTTTATGACAGCCATTCTAACAGGTGTGAAGTAATACCTCATTGTGGTTTTGTTTGCATTTCCCTGATAATCAGTGATGTTGAACATCTTTTTGTGTGCCTGCTGGCCATTTGGAACAATGTGTGCCGCAGCTACTGAAGCCCACGTGCCTAGAGCCTGTGCTCCGCGAGAGAAGCCAGCCCATGCACCGCAACTAGAGAAACTCCACATAGCAACAAAGACTCAGTGCAATCAAAAATAACAATAACAAGAAGGATTATATCATCTGCAAAGAGAGACAATTTTACTTTTTCCTTTTTGATTTGGATGACTTTGAAACCTTTTTTATTTTTTAACCTCATTGTTCTGGCTAGGAGTTCCATTACTGTGTTGAATTAGAGTGGTGAGGGTGGGCCTCCTTGTCTTGTTCCTGCTATTAGCGAGAAATCTCAAACCTTTCATTGTTGAATATGATGTTAGCTTTTGGTTTGTAATAAAGCAATTCAGATTGTACACATCTCTTTTTCACTTTGTCATATCATTGCTTAATTTTGTGTTGCTTTTGTTATGTGATGACCAAAGGGAAATTTTAACTTGAAAGAAAAATACTTTCATGAAATTTACTAAACCATTACTCAGAAACAGTTTCCTTTAATCAGCATTTATAGAATACCTACTAAAAACCAGGCAACCCATTAGGTATTAGAGAAATGGATATGCTTGTTTTGATTAAAAAAATCTTTCAAATTTATCCTACAATAGACTATCTCTGAAAACACAAGAAACTGTTAACAGGTTTACCTCTGGGGAAGAGATAATTTTTATAATATATATATATATTTTTTTTTTTTACTTTTTGAATTTTGTAGTCTTTGTTAATTACTCAAATAGTCTAGTTTCTAAGATCCTAAACATTCCATAAATCCTCTAGAAAATAATTGGTAACATGTAATGGGTTTTTATCGCAGAAGGCGATGGCACCCCACTCCAGTACTCTGGCCTGGAAAATCCCATGGACAGAGGAGCCTGGTAGGCCGCAGTCCATGGGGTCACGAAGAGTCAGACACGACTGAGTGACTTCACTTTCACTTTTTACTTTCATGCATTGGAGAAGGAAATGGCAACCCACTTCAGTGTTGCCTGGAGAATCCCAGGGACGGCGGGGGAGCCTGGTGGGCTGCCGTCTATGGGGTCGCACAGAATCGGACACGACTGAAGCGACTTAGCAGCAGCAGCAGCGGCAATGGGTTTTTATAGCTCATTAAAAGTCACTCCACATTGTAGCAAATTAACAAATTCTGGCAAACTTTTGTTCATCTTAATTTTTTTTAAAGAAAGGAGTCTGTTTACCTCAGTTTGCCAAACAGCATAGCTTATTATTGGTTATCAAGGATCTTATGACCCTGTTCTTAATTAACCATGATAGCTCCGTGGGGAAGATTCACATATACAGCACACATTTCTACTTGAAAATCAGCCTGTCTGTACTAAGCACCAGCTCTTCCAAAGCTCTCAACTGAGTCCGCCTTCCCATGGTAATGTAGCATGTCAATCCCTGTGTCGATAGAGACTATGGGACCATTTTTCACCTGTTCCCTGACACCACAGCACTTATCTCTGTCAATGAGAGCTGCAGCTGGGAGGAACTCAACAAGGTACTGAGGAAAGCTGAAATGAACCCTCTGTGAATACTAAATATGGTGAGACTGAGCTCTGAAAGAACAGCTGATGAACTACTGTGTCAATTGCTTAAAATTGACAGTCATCTCCAGCTCTTTATGACCCCACGGACTGAAGTTTGCCAGGCTCCTCTGTCGATGGGATTTTCCAGGCCAGAATACTGGAGTGGGTTGCCATTTCCTTCTCTAGGGCATCTTTCCAACCCAGGGATCAGAACCCTAGTTTCCTGCATTACAGGCAGATTCTTTACCATCTGAACCATATAAAACAATGAATTAAAATGTTCATCATACTGGGGTTGTAGAATGAAAGAGAAGACAAGTAGAGTATTGCATGAGACACTGATTTGAGAGTGTATAAAGGAGCAGTCTAATTCAGGGGGGTAAATGCCAAAGGCTTACTTGATTTGCAGTCAGTCTCATAAAGGGGTTCAGATCTTGCTACAATGTGGAGAGGGTTGAAAGAAGATAAAACAGAGCAGAGAGACCATTTAGAGGACTGGATTAAGGCATTAAGAGTGGGATAGAAAGGACAGGCCCAAGAAGAAGGATCTAAAATATAGTTATCCAGGTAAAGTCAGTAAGACCTGAAAACTGGCTGGCAGTTAAGCTGGCAGAAAAGAAAATAAAAGCAGGACTCTGGATCCAGGGAATTATGGCTCTGTATTATTAATAATTCTGGTTTAATAATACTAGCAGAAATATCAGCTACTAGTATTATTCATTACATTGGATGGAAACAGGGAGAGGGATGACTTTCCAGGTTTCCGGGTTACATGACCAGTAAATAGACATGCCTTTCACTGTACTGGAAATACAGGTTCGGGTGAGAGGAAGCAAAGATGAAAAAGATGCTGAGTTAGAGGTGCTTGGGAGACAGCCAGTGGGAAGCATACAAACGTTGCATATGTGAAAACTAGTCAAGAGAGGGGTTGAGGTCTAGAAACATAGATCTGTGAGTGGTTACACATAATTGGTAGTTGACTCCATCAGTGTAAATGAGTAGGAGAGAACCAAGAGAAACACACGGCATGCAGGAAAGGAGGTGGGGTGGTGAGAAGGAAGTCCAGAGAGCTTGCAAGGAAACCAGAAGGAGACAATGGACAGGAGAAAAGGGAGAGTTTGAGAAAGACCTGATCAGATCAACCCAAGTGAGGTTTTGTCTAGAAATGAACAAGGTGTGAGGTCCTTCTCTAGGACCTCAGGCCCAAGTATCCAAGAGCAGCCTCTGGTGTGCAGCTTCTTGGAAGCCTCCATCATAGCAATGACTCAGGATACAGATGTCCTTCTCTGCACTTATATCTTGGGTCAGCCAGAAGGCTCATGGATTCCCTGAAGCAGAGAAGAGTTGATCCCACTGTTCAGCAGCTGGCCCAAAGCAGCTTCAGGTCAGTGGGAAAACTTAGAAAGCATGGAAGGTTGACAAACCGTCTGCCTGTTAACAAATAAGTTAGAGACTACATTTTGTTGGGAGTATAAATTTGACACCCCCAAATTCCTTTATGTTATAGTAATAGAGCAATGTCTTATTTGTATAAGGGAAATTTCTAGATAAAGTTTACTACTTTAGGAACTAAACCTTTAATCTGAGCCATCTTTTTGTCAACCTCATGAAAATTTGCCTACCGTCTCGATACACGGTACACTAGATGTAATACAACCTTGCTTATAAACACATCATCATCATTATGATCATTATTTATTATGGGAAAGGATGGAAATGGTAAGTGGTAACATTTATTGTGCACTTACTGTATGCCTGATGCGTAATACTGAACTTCCTCAATGATCCTATACACTAGGCACCATCTCCATTCTGCAGATAGAGAAACTGAGATTTAGAAAGATTAATTTATTTAACATCAAGCATATATCTTTATTAAGAATTGACATCTACTGTCTGATTCCAAAGCTTTCCTATTATCCTTCCCATGCTTTCCCCTCCAAGTTTTGAAAGTTGTTTTTTATAGCTATTTCTTGCTGGGGCTTTCCTCAAGGACTGTTTACCCCTTAGCTAAACAGGAAAAGTTGCTGAACTTTTACAAGATAACTTACCTTTCTCCTCCCTTGGTATCACTTTCAGCATATTAGCTTCAGCAATAATCCTTCCCTCCTCCTAGTATCTTTTTACTGAAGCTTAGGCAACTTGCCAAGGAAAACCAAATTATGAATTTTATTAAATGAGTAACATAATTTAACACAATATTTAAGAATGCCTTTACATCTCTCTTGTGACTCTTAGAGACTTGTTCTTACTATCAGATTTATGAATATATTCAAGAAAGTTAAAGTTAACCAAAGTCTAAATTACTCTCTGTTTGTCCAACAAGCCCTCCTCCCAATCACCTGCCCATATGTGGGCCACAAAGATTGGTCCAGAGAAGGACGGGTACCCAAGTCAAGCAAACAGGGCCTTTCTTGGAGATTTCCCCTGCTGGAGCTATGAGGAAAAAGACACTCTCATCACTGGAAGCTATTACAAGATGAGCTCAGAGCTTCCCACGAGTCTCTGGAGAGGGCTCACTGCTGTGGTAGAGAATGACTGCAATTATTCCTAGCTCTGCAACTGCCATGATCTTATAAACTTGTAAATCTTTCTCCTCTTTTTTCTGGGGGTGGTGGATGTGTCATGCAGGGACCTTAGTTTCCCAATCGAGGATCAAACCCACATACCCTGCAGTGGAAGCTCAGAGTCTTAAGCACTGGACCGCAGGGAGGTCTTCCTCTTTATTTTTCCTAAGCTACTTAAACTTGTATTCTATCACCCATCACTAATAGAGACTTTTGGCCAATAAATATAGGCATTAATCACGAATAGTAGTTCTCAATTTTGACTTCACATTAGAAGCATCAGGGGAGTTTTTAAGAGTCCCAGTGCCCAGGCTACATCCCAGACAAATTAAACCAGAATTTCCAGGGGTTGGAACCAGGCATCAGTATTTTTATAAAACTTCCCCTAGGGTATCCAGGGTGCAGCCAGGATAAGAATCACTGCTCTGGAACAGCTTTAATTCTAAAGTAGTCTATCAGAAACCAACAGCAAAGAATGAATCTTTGTATGGTTCTAGTACAAGGATATACTTATAGATTGGTGGAATAGAATTCAAAGTTCAGAAATATATATATATATATAGAGAGAGAGAGAGAGCCAACTGATTTTTGACAAGGGTGCCAAGATCATTCAATAGGAAAATAATGGTCTTCTCAGCAAAGGATGCTGAGACAACTGGATAACCACATACACAAGAATGAAATTGGACCCTTACCTCACACAAAATACAAAAATTAATTCAAAGTGGATCAAAAACAAAAATATGAGACCATAAACTCTTAGAAGAAAATACAGAGGTAAATCTTCGCAACCTTGAATTATGCAGTAGAGTCTTAGATATGACACCAAAAGCATAAGAAAAAGAAAGGGCAACCCACTCCAGTATTCTTGCCTGGAGAATCCCATGGATGGAGGAGCCTGGGGGGGCTACAGTCTATGGGGTCGCAAAGAGTCGGACATGACTGAGCAACTTTCTCATCAAGAATGTTCTTCAAAGGATACCATGAAGAAAGTGAGAGGACAATTCACAGAATGCGAGGAAATATTTGCAAATTATATATTTTATAAGGGACTTATATCCAGAATACATAAAGAGTACCCACTAGAACGTCTAGCCTTTAAAAAGTGAGATAATAACAAGTGTTAACAAGCACTTGGAGAAATAAGAACTCTCATACACTATGGATGGGAATGTAAAATGGCACAGACCCTGGAAAATGGTTTATAAGTTCCTCAAATGATTAAATGTGAAGTTACCCTATGAACCAGAAATTCCACTCCTAGGTATATACCCAAGAGAAAGAAAACATATGTCCACACCAAAAACTGTTCATAAATGTTTATAACAGCATTATTTACAACAGCCTAAAGGCGGAAACAACTCAAACGTTTATCAAGGATGAAGGGACAAACAAAATGTGATTTATCCACAGAAACTAATATTCAGTTCAGTTCAGTCCCTCAGTCGTGTCCGACTCTTTGCAACCCCATGAATCGCAGCACACCAGGCCTCCCTGTCCATCACCAACTCCTGGAGTTCACTCAGACTCACATCCATCGAGTCAGTGATGCCATCCAGCCATCTCATCCTCTGTCGTCCCCTTCTCCTCCTGCCCCCAATCCCTCCCAGCATCAGAGTCTTTTCCAATGAGTCAACTCTTCACATGAGGTGGCCAAAGTACTGGAGTTTCAGCTTTAGCATCATTCCTTCCAAAGAAATCCCAGGGCTGAGCTCCTTCAGAATGGACTGGTTGGATCTCCTTGCAGTCCAAGGGACTCTCAAGAGTCTTCTCCAACACCACAGTTCAAAAGCATCAATTCTTCGGCGCTCAGCCTTCTTCACAGTCCAACTCTCACATCCATACATGACCACAGGAAAAACCATAGCCTTGACTAGATGAACCTTTGTTGGCAAAGTAATGTCTCTGCTTTTGCATATGCTATCTAGGTTGGTCATAGCTTTCCTTCCAAAGAGTGTCTTTAATTTCATGGCTGCAGTCATCATCTGCAGTGATTTTGGACCCCCCAAAAATAAAGTCTGACACTGTTTCCACATCTATTTCCCATGAAGTAATGGGACCGGATGCCATGATCTTCGTTTTGTGAATGTTGAGCTTTAAGCCAACTTTTTCACTCTCCACTTTCACTTTCATCAATAGGCTTTTGAGTTCCTCTTCACTTTCTGCCATAAAGGTGGTGTCATCTGCATATCTGAGGTTATTGATATTTCTTCCGGCAATCTTGATTCCAGCTTGTGCTTCTTCCAGCCCAGCGTTTCTCATGATGTACTCTGCATATAAGTTAAATAAGCAGGGTGACAATACACAGCCTTGAAGTACTCCTTTTCCTATTTGGAACCAGTCTGTTGTTCCATGTCCAGTTCTAACTGTTGCTTCCTGACCTATTAGTTGTCTATAAAAAAGGATCTAAGTATTGATATATGCTACAATATGATGTATCTTGGAAACATTTATGCTAAGTGAAAGAAACCAGTCACAAAAGACCAAATATTGTATGAATTCATTCCCATAAAATGTCCATAATGGGGAAATCTAAGAGACATAAAACATGTTAATGATTGCTTAGGATTCCGAGAAGGACAGAAGAGAGGAAAATGGGGTGGCAATAGCTAATGGGCACAGGTTTTCTTTTTTTTCAGATGATGAAAATATTCATGTCCTAAAAATCATGGCAATGGCTCCATATATCTTTGAATATACTAGAAACCATGACATTGTTTATGCCATTGGGTGAATATTGCATGGCATGTGAATTATATCTCAATAACTGCTGCTGCTGCTGCTAAGTCGCTTCAGTCGTGTCCAACTCTGTGCGACCCCATAGACGGCAGCCCATCAGGCTCCCCCGTCCCTGGGATTCTCCAGGCAAGAACACTGGAGTGGGTTGCCATTTCCTTCTCCAATGCATGAAAGTGAAAAGTGAAAGTGAAGTCTCTCAGTCATGTCCAACCCTCAGTGACCCCATGGATTGCAGCCTACCAGGCTCCTCCGTCCATGGGATTTTCCAGGCAAGAGTACTGGAGTGAGCTACTAATAAAAATCTGCTATTGAGTTAAATAATATGTAGGACATGATTTTACACTATATCATTTATTTCAAGTTTACAAACAAAATAATTGTAATGTTTATAGATACAAATACAGTATATGTTTTTAAAGTAGTTCAGGCAGAAAAACACACACATTTCAAGATAATGGCTTAGCTTTGGAAAAGAAAAAGGAGTAAAATTGCAAAAGGTGCAAAGAGGGCTTCAAACACATCTGTAATATTACATTAAGCCAAAAGCAGAATAATTATGTAAAAGCATGGTGATTTTCTTTAAAATATTTCAATAACTCTTTCTTGTTGACTCTAGTAAAGGCCAAATTGACACAAGCAGCAATTATCCTAATTGCTAAGTCGATATTGCCAAAATCCATCTTAATAGAAACATAAAATCTGTAAGATACCTCTGCGAGCATGTGTGCTTAGCTGCTTTTTCATGTCCGACTTTTTGCAACCCCATGCACTATAGCCCACCAGGCTCCTCTGTCCATGGGATTCTCCAGGCAAGAATACTGGAGTGGGTTGCCACGCCCTTCTCCAGGGGATCTTCCTGACCCAGGGATTGAACCCATGTCTCTTATGTCTCCTGCACTGGCAGGCAGGTTCTTTACCACTAGCACCTCCTGGGAAGCCCGTAAGATATATATATACCTCTACTTGGTAAATTTTGAACAGAAATAAGGGTCTGGGTCGATGGTTAATGAGGACTCTCTGTACTTTCTATCTCTTGATCATCTTAGTCTCTTCAAAACTCTTTGCTTTCTACCCTATTTTACTAAAGAGCTCTGACCAAAAATAGATGAACTATAATCTAGCAAGTGTCTGACTAATGGAGGGATTTTGCATATGATCTCATTTTCATTCAGTCTAGAATCTGACCCTTTTCCTCCACCAATGACCTGGGCTACAGGCTCAGTCTCAGTCTGCAGGCCCTCCCCTGGGCTGGTGTTGAGCCACAGAAACATGGCAACCAGCATGTAAAATATTCTGGCCTGGCAGCCCTAAGGCCAAGAGCTAGATTGCTTTGCTAGATTCCTTGTCGCCACAATATGGGAATGATAACCCTTCCACAGTGTTTGAAATGCCTCTTGTGAACAGATTTCCTGTTATTTTAGTTCAGTAATTTCAGTCCAGGGATCTGCAAGACTTCTTTGTCTCTGTCTCTGCATTTCCCAACCCCTACCCCACATTGTTTATCATGGTTTTCAGACAGATGCCACAGTGCCTTGGCAAAGGAGACTCTCAATATATTATAGATAATGCTTCAAATGTGTTTCCAATAAATAGTCCTGATTTCAGACCAAAAAAGGGGGAACAAAAGAACAATTTTCTTCTTTTTTTACCATGCTTGTCTCCCAGACAGAAACCACAAATTTACTAAATGACAAATACTTAGAAAATAATATTAGCATTTAATGAACATGATTTAAGGCTCTCCTTTAGAATGACACTGAAGTATTTTTAAGTGTTTTTTTTTTGTTTGTTTGTTTGTTTGTTTGTTTTTTATGGCCAGTTTGCATTCTGCGTGCTTGAGTCCTTGGTTCTTTCAGTGATGAGGGATGTGTTGCCTGGGTCCAACCAGAAACACAGAAGACAGTCGTGTGGGGTGATCTGATGTCATCACAAATGCAATAGAAATGAAATGCCTCCCAACCCTCCAAAAGCAATATTTCAAAATAGATGTGATTCAAGCCCACTCCTCCTCCTTACTCAATAAGACTGAAAAGAAATTAGGTATTTGTGGATTTTGAAGTAAACCATCTCCTAGGATCATACAGGAATCCCAGACCTTACAAGATCTAGAAAAATGAGGAGGGAGGTCTGATTCTCAGTCCCTGTGGGTAGTGCCTGCAGCCATGGTTTCCATGGCAACTCCACTCCCACCATTCCAAGTTCGGCCAAGGAAACCTTCTCCACAGTCCATGGCCAAGTACTTCCTGGTGAGCCCTCTCCAGGACCTTTTTAAGGCCTTGCAGCCTCACCAGGTGACAATAGTCCTCCCACAGTCCCAGACATTTTCCTCCAACAGAACTAGAAATGCCTCCATTTCCCTTCTCCATCAGGAAGGCAGGTAGATGGTAGACCACTGGCCACTTCAACTCTTCAACCTCCAGGATCTCGACCTTCCCACACAAAAATCTGTCTTGATTTGTCTCCAAGGTGAGTTCTCCTGCTTCACCACCCTTTGAAAAGTCTCCTCTTTCTAAGGCGCTCTGTTCCATGGGGATTCTCCAGGTAGGAATACAGGAGTGGGTTGCCATTCCTTTCCCCAGGGGATCTTCTGGACCCAGGGATTGAACCCAGATCTCCTGCATTGGCAGGCAAGTTCCTTACCATCTGAGCCACCAAGGAAGCCCCTTTTAAGACACACATACACACACACACACAAAGATAGTTCACTCGCCCTCTCCCTTACCACCCTCTGAGGAGCTCTCCTTCTTGGGAAAATAGAAAATGGGGCAACAGGGGAATTTTCCTCTCTGCTGAGTCTACAATATGAGGCAGAGAGAGAGATTTTTAAATAAATCACAGTTTCGTTTATAAGATACAGACTACCCTACATTACCTAACAGCCTGAATTTTACCTAACACTTTCACCATTAGATCCAGTTCTGATTACAGCACTGTCCACAGAAAGCCATAATTCAATCATTTACTCACTCAAAGGAGCAAGTTTGAGGATAAAGATGATGAGTCCAATTGGGGATATGTTAAAGTTGAGGTGCTGAATGGTAATCTGAAAGTAGGCAATGAAATACAGAACATGGACATAGACATCTTACTCCAGTGTTCAGTGCTATAGGCATGGATGACAGGCTATGGATTAAAGAGAGAATGGCCTCAGACCAAGGCCTGAGACACCCACTAGCAGAGGAGACTGAGGAGGAGAAGCCTGAGAGGCATAAAGGAAAGCAGCTGTGTGGCCACAGAGGGCCAGGAAGACAGAGTTTCAAGAAGCCAAGTATAGACAGCTCTTTGAAATACAGCTAGCCAAACATTCCCTTGGGTGATGGGAGAGAGGCCTCAGGATCTATTTCTTTCCCATTAAGAGTTGAGCCCCCACTATCATTCAAGCCAGTTACTTTAGAGCTGAAACTTTGGAGAGCAAATGGGCCCTGAGGGAACTGGATGAGATGGATATAAAAACATTCTGGGGGATTTCCCTGGCAGTCCAGTGGTTAAGACTCGACTCTACCAATACACAGGGCATGGGTTTGACCCCTGGTAGGCGAACTAAAATCCCACAGTACAGTCAAGTTAAAAAAAAAAAAAAAAAGAACACTCTGGAGCAAGCCTGAGTGCAGTCAGTCAGTCCTGGGTGGACTTGCGCGTAATCCTCATCCACTCCACACTGATCTTTTACCTCCCTGTGTGGTAAAATGACTGTCTGGCTGCAAGAAGCTCTGCCCTTCTCTCTTCCATCTATAGACAATTCCCTCTTTGCTTTTCCATTTTCGAAGTCAATCCTAAAGGAAATCAACCCTGAATATTCATTGGTAGGACTGATGCTGAAGCCGAACTTTCAAAATTGCAAGTCACTGTATTGCAAACCTGTAACATATAGTATATTATACAGCAACTGTTCTTCAACTTAAAAAAAAAGGACCTGGAATAGGTAACAGGGAAGTCATCAGAGCTCTCTCTCCCTTCTTTCTGATTTTTTGTATCTGCTTTGTCCTTTGTATCCTGCTTTGCCCTAGAGGGCAAATGCATTCTATCTATTTTCTAGCCCACATAGGGGTACATGTGTCACCCCACAGATAAACCCGAAGTTCATGTGTGTAATAGATTATATCATTGGCTTTGATCCTTCTCCTTGGCCACCACTCATCCCTCAGGCCTCATATTCATGCAACGTGCCTTATGACTTATAGTTCTACCAAGAGGCAGAGTATATTTATCTACATCTTAATGTTGTGTTCAACCCTTGACTTATTAGGAAAGCAAAATGAAGCTGATGTTAAAGTGTGCCAGTTCCAAACCCAGGCTCTAAAGGCCTGCCTCATTTCCTCAGGTACCTCTGTGCTCTGCTGTTGCCGTGTCCTGGTCCATTCAGGCTGCTCTAACAACACACCATAAAACTAGGTGGCCACAGATTTATTTCTCACAGTTCTGGAGGCTGGGAAGTCACTCACAGAGATGAAATTCTGCGCATTCACAGAGATGAATCCCACTCTCACTTTCTGAGGAGAGCGACCACAGTAGACTCAGGTTGGGTCAAGTGTTAACCCCTATGCTAGAGGAGGTAGTCAAGACTTGGTATCAGCCTGGCTCCTGGGGGCCACCCCTGTGGACTGGGAGACAGCTTCCACATGAAGGTGAGGTGGGTGGTTATTGTGAGCAGGTATCCCAAAGGAGTCTACTTCTATTTGATGTACAAAGTGCTCCCTGCAGGTAAAAATTGTTTCTTGGGAGAAAAACTGTCTCCTGCAAGAAAACTCTGAATTTCAGAGGCAACTTAACTTAGGAGAAAGAAAAGAAGAAAAACAGCCATGTTCTTTAAAGGGGGAAGCTAGACAGCAAGAAGACTTGTTTAAATGCTGTGAATCACAGGATTGGGGTAGAATGTGATGAACAGTTCACAGGAAAATCAAGTGTGGAAGAGAAGGGACAGAAGGCAATTTCAGCACTCAGTCTTCTGTGAATTCAGAAGCATCACTGCTCCCTACCACTAATGCAATTGAATATCAGGCACAGATCTGTGCCCCACAGGGGAGTAAGAGCTATCTCCAGGAGAGAAAAAAGAAGCTGACATAATCACAACCATTTCAACTTTAATGAATACACAGGTGATGTCAGTCCCTCAGTTGAATGGGAGTTTTAGATCAGTTAATGAACTGTTTAAAAAAATTATTCAAATTAGCTTCACGATAACAGGAAAAATTGATAAGTTTCTAAGTTGTTTTTGTCCTAAACAGTGGATTTTTTCCTCTAATCATTATTTTTGAAGAGATATAATGAGAATTTTTGAACATTTAAGTGGAGAGAAATGTTTTAAACATTTAAATGGAGAAATGTTCATAAAAATGCACATTTGTATCTAATATTTAAATAACTCTGATTTCCAAACCATTTCCCAAAATACTAACATGAGGAGAGAGATTACATTTTTCCTTTATGTCACTTCTAGAGAAGAAAAGACTGATTATCCTTTTACCTACTTATATAAAGAGAAGCAAACATCCATATATCCATATTTTTGAAATACCATGATTATTACACTGTGCTGAAATTTAAATTGAATAAATAACATTATATAATAAATCATAGCCAAATGGACTATAAATGGTTCTTAAAATAACTGATGTAATTCTGAAAGCAATGTATAGTACTTGCCAAGAAGCAAAGCTTTCTGAAGGATTCTTTTTGGAAACAATTAATTAATAACAGTCACTAATGATAATGAGGGTATTAGGGAGGTACATGGTGTCCCACCAATTATATGCCAGGCAAGCAAGAAATTTTTGAACAAGAAATCTAATTTAAAGAGAGAGCTGCAAGAAAATTGAGAAGAAATAGAAAGCTGTTTCAAATATTTCACAAGAAATCATGCTGGGACCAGAGTCAGCTACCAGACCAGCTATTCAGTGAGTTTAGGTTTTAACAAAATTGGAAAGAAAGAGCTGGTCTTTGGGTTGTGTTTTCTCCTAGGCAAAAATCCCACAGGGAAGGAAATTCAAATGGCTTCTACCTACCATGAAGACAGCATAGATCCTTACACTTACCCCAGACCTACTAAATCTGACCTATTTCACTGAATTTCCAATTAGATGGAGAATATGGAGGAGTTCAGTATCCTTTCCTATCCCACTTCAGAAGAATGTAGATGGAGCTCAATAGAGCAGAGAGAGCGAGCAGGCTGGGCACCGTGTGGAACTCCCCTCTCCCTGGGATGGAGAAGTAGGAGAATGACCTGCATCTGGGCTCCTCTCTGGTTGATGGGCAATCCCACCACACCAACAGGAGGAAGAGTGGGTAGGCTGACAAAGAGAACCAGCTCCTGAGCACACGCAAAACATTTCATCATCTTCCTGAACCAGCTGGAAAGACCTAAGGACCATTTGAGTTTCCACAATTACAGACGGGAGCAAAGTTGAAGAAATACTTTTCTATCTTCTCTTATATTTTAACCCCACTTTAACCTCCAGGATGGCATGGCCCAGAAAATCATATTTTTTAAAAAAAGAATGTGATGATATAATTGAAGATGGCTCCTATCTTGAACTAGCATGTAGCATTATCGACAGATAAAAGGAGATACAAATATAAATATATATATATATATACACGAGTGTGTATATTTATATACAGATATGTATTATGGCAGTGTTCATGTATATGTAAGTGCATATACATATACTCTTACATACACCTTTATTTTTGCAGAAATGACAGATCTTGCCAATGAATTTGATGATGGTACATGTGGCAGATGGTGATACCATTTACTGAGAAGGGGAAACCAGGAGAAGAGTCAGATTGGATCAGTGGGGAGCTATAAACATGAGCTCAGCTCAGTATGTGCTCTGTTTCAGATGAAAATGCCAGGTAGGCAGCAGATACAGTCTGTAGAGTTCAGAGGAGAGACTGGGTGGAGATGTCAAATTGGGTGTCCCTCTGCCATTAAAACCATGGCCCTAGATGAGCCCTCCTGTGAGGAGAGGACAGATAGAAAAGAAAAGCCATCTCAGATTTGAGCCCCGGGGAATAACTTTTCTGTGACTGCATAGACAAAGCAGAAGAATGGGAAACTAAGCTTTATGTTTAACTAAACAGAATTTCATAGAATTGTGTTTTTCCAACTCTAGCCTATGGGATACTCAGTGAGAAAAGGGTTTTATGAACTAATCAGCATGTGATGTGCTGCATACATAGTTCCCCTAGGAGCTTCAGAGTACCAGAGTAACATGTGTAGATGAAAGATTCAGAAATGCCCTACAATGCAAAACTTGGTTTAATTTTATTGTTGAACAGAGAGTTTCCTAAGTCAGAGGTCCTTGAAATGTTGCCCCAGCCCAGCAGCAGAAGCATCACCTGAGAACTTGCTAGAATCATCAATTCTTGTCCCACCTGAGACCCACAGAATCTCAGACTTTGGGGTACGACCCTGGAGTCTGTGTTATCACAAGTCCACCAAAGTGGCTCTTATATATGGCCTGAGCATGTGCACTGCCTCTGTAAGTTGACTTACAGGGGAGGTTTCACTTTTTTTAATATGGAAAAAGTATTTTCGTAACAATTGCTACTTCTTGGCAAGTAAAACCTTTATTGTTCCATAGCATGTTGATGTCTTCCCCTTGCCAGCCTCCCTTGCAGACTGTGGATAGGCATGTGACCTACACTCCACCCATCAGGTGCATCCATGGAGATTTCAACTTGGAAGAAAGCAACACAATTAGAAGTCAACACCTGGGTTCTCCATGACTACCTGCTGGTGAGGATCAGGTAGGGTGGCAAGAGAGACCGTCAACTTACAGAGGCAGCGGTGGGGAGTCCTAACTATTGACTCTTTTCTAATTTTAGCAAATAATAGCGTTTTCCAAAGTGATTTACTAGGAAAATACTGTTATTGCCAACTCTAGCTTTTAGATTCTTAGTTTAACAAAGCTTCAAGTAAGGAATCACTACTGAGGATTAAATCTAGTATTTTACCATTTGTTTGTTGCTAAGTCAACATGCTATGAAACACTTTTATCAATAAAGGTTTTACTTTTCAAGAAGTAGCAATTGTTATGAAAATACTTTTTCCATATTAAAAAAAGTGAAACCTCTTGCCTTCCTAAACAGGTCAAATCATCTAGATGCGCACTATCTGACAAGGTCACCATTAGCCACCTGTGTCTATTTACGTTTAAATTAAAGAAATTGATTAACATAAAATTTCAGTTCCTATGTCACATTAGCCACCTTTCAAGTGCTATCCATGTGTGGCCAGTGGACAACGCAGATACAGAACATTTGTTGAACAGCAGTGGCTTAGACAAGAAATAATTCCTTCTTTTGTTTTTCTTTTGCTACCAATGAATGACTCACAGTTAACAATTCAGAGAGAAGAGCAGTTGTGATGCATGAACATGATCCTCACTCCTCCAGACATCAGTCTTGATGGCGAGCAGGCAGTGATGAACACAGGTGGGAAAAGCCAGGATCTAGAACTTTCAGCTCAAATGTCTTCCTCATTTTCCCCACAGAGTCTTGGGAGTTTCCCACTCCAAGTCTATGAAAATTCTCCTTCTGCTGCCCAGGAAACCTTCTTACTCACGACCTAGTTCACCCACCACTCCTCCACCACTGGTGTAAATTCTGGCTGTCAACGCCATTCTTTCTACATGAGACATTCTGGCCCCTCAGCATCTTCCAAATCCCTTTCTGTGGTGGTCATACCCAGTAAATGAACCCAGGCTTTCTCAAATTAGATGTCTTCCCCTCACCAGCCTCCCTTGCAGGCTATGGATAAGCATGTGACCTACGCTCCACCCATCAGGTGCATCCATGGAGATTTCAACTTGGAAGAAAGCAACACAATTAGAAGTCAACACCTGGGTTCTCCATGACCACCTGCTGGTGAGGATCAGGGAGGGTGGCAAACTTATAGAGGCAGCAGTGGGGATGAGCTAGAGGTAGTGTGCATGCTCAGTGTCAGGACCAGCATGGCAAGAAGACGTACCCCAGAACAATGAACTGACATAGCTTACATCTTGTTCCTGGCTTAAAAAATCCCAGTCCCAGTCTCTGGCTTCTTGGAAATCCTGTGAGCTACCTCATATCTTTTAATAAATTCCTTTTCAGTTCAAATTAGTAAGAGTGGGTTCCACTACTTGTAAATAGCATCCAAAGCAGAAATTCCTACCAAATGGAGAAGAATTATCTCCATAGCATTTACCCACACACATTGATTACGTGACTTGTGTTAGACTCTGCCAGGGACTGGGGATATATTTATACAACTTGTTCTCAAGGTCCTTAAAATTCAGAGAAAGACAAATCAGCACACCAAGAAGAACTTTAAAACATTGTAGGTGGCCATGAAATACAAATGTAGCGACAGGGAGGCCCAAAGGATAGGGAGGAGGAGGGCAAGTTCAGAAAATCTTCAAGGGGATGTCCCTTGAGCTGAGTCGTAAAATATGAACAGATGGTTGACATGCCAGTAAGCAATAGGACAAAGGAAAAAGTGTTAGTGAAAACAAGGAGGTAGCCGTGGTCTTCCATGTTCTGGGGGAAGAGTCAAGACATGGGTTGGTGGGAGAGGAAGAAGGCAGCACGAGAAAAGTTTCAAGAGATCAAATCAACACATCGTACATCTTAAACTTTCACATTGTTATGTGTCAATAATATCTCTATAAAGCCAGGCAATATTTTTTAAAGGCTGGGGAAGCAGTAATAACAACAGCTAAGATCACCTGAGTGCTTATCGTGTATACTAAATAGTTTACATTGCTTTTCATTCACTCCTCACACAGCCTCAGGTGGTAGATGATTCCATTACCATTATTTTGCAGACCCCCAAAAAAAAAAAAATTGAGGCAAAGAATAAGCAGCGTGCCCAAAGTCACTCACACCTAGGCAGTAGCAAAGGAGGCTTTCACGTCCCAATCCAGTCAAGTCCGCACTCTTAAGCACCGCTGCTACCGTCAGGCGAGTGCCAGTTCAGAGAGGATTTTACGTCCTATTCTAAGGTGTTTGAACTGGGTTCTCCAGCAGCACTGAAAGATTTTAGGCAGATGAGTAATATTATCAGACTTCCGTTTTAGGATTAACATAAAGTGTTTCTGGAGTGGAGAGTGAATCAATGTGAGAATCCCCACCACACTCATAGACACACACACACACACACACACACACCCCTCCTCCTGGGGCCTACTCACAAAACCAGGGTAACAAAAAGGAGAGATTCAGGGGACATGATTTAAAACCAAGCAGAAACAGCAGTTTTTAGCAGAACAGCTCGAAACAGACCTATGTTGGAAACCATGGCTCTCAATGGAGGCGCTCTGGGACCCCAGACAAATTACTTCACCTCTCTGAGCTTTAGTTTTTCTATAGAAGCAGAGAATGGAATGTAAATCCCTTCTCCCAAACTCAGAGTAGAGTCAGATGTGTTTCCAGAAGTTAGATTTTCTGGATTACAGGACAGTAACACATTGCCCTTATCATATTTTATCCAACACAAACAGCAAGGTCTGACGCAGTTCCCTGTAATCAAATCCATTAATATTTCTACAGCAAAACATATGAATATTCACACTGATTGGGATAAGTCAAAACTATAAATAGCTTCACATAAGTTCAAGTCAGGTTTTCCTGTCAAAAGATTTCAGGTCAGTTTCACATTCAAATGTGTTACTAAAAAAAACTTTCAAAGATTTTGGGGTTTCAGAATTACAGATAAAAGATTATGCTCCCCTTATAATATGCTCCTCTTATTTGCTTCAGAGCTGTTTTAAGGCTTAAATGAGGTAATGCATACAAAGCCCTTGGAATCTGATATTCTCCTGCCTGACAACAAGCGTGACCCAGTATCCCACTTACAGAGCCCTAGCTTCAACTCTGCTGTCTTCAAGAGCTCCCAAAGCTGGGTACGTCTTCAATCACAGCTTTTATCGTGAATTCTAACCTTTACAGTCTCTGAGCCCTACCACCAGTCATAATTCTCACTTCACATTTTTCTTGGGAGCCCTAGCAAGTCTGTGCAAATAATCTCCAAGTTCCTAAGGTTGGTCTTAGTGACCAGCCCTTCCCTCATCACCCCCACACATAGACCTGTCTTTGGGGCCATTCTGGGAGGTGTGAAGCTAGGGTGAATCACACCACGGGGGACCTTCCCCTGCATGCACAATATTTTCGAAGGCAAAATATTGATAAACTCAGCAAAAATGACCATGAAGTATAAAAGATGGGGGAAATTATCAAAAAACCTCATAAATCCTCAGCAAGACGATGATTGCAAGGAAACACTTACTTACGGACTGTATACCATGGCCCAGGCATGATGCCGCTGGTCCCCTTGATGTACCCTAAGACAGCACAGTGTCTGCCTCCTCTCTTGTCCAGCCTCCATTCTGCTCCCTTGCCTCAATCACAGTTTGGCTAAATTATCATCACCAGCTTCTATGATACAGTGTTTTTAAAATCTACTGAGGACTCTCATATACATCAACTAGTTTCTCCCTCACAGTCACATGGGGTTGCTATTATTAAATCTATTTTGCAGGTGAGGAAACTGATGCTGTGGGAAGGCTGGTGGTTGGAAACTATGTCTTATCCTTCTTCTCTATGGTTGTGATCTCAGTCAATCAGCCTTCTCACAGCAGATAATTTCCATAAAATTCTGGTTGTCTTGGTGGGCAGAAGCCATAGAAGGAAAAAAAAAAAAAAGGTCAAGTGGTGCAAACGAAGACCTGTAACACCCACAGACCAAGCCACTTTGCATGTTTGCCCAGGGATCAAGGGGCCTTCCTAGACTGGAGATCAGCCCTGACCAGAAGAATGTCAGCAGAGAACAGGAGAGATGCTGTTTTGTCATTTACATGATTACAAAGAACAGTGGTTCCTAGACTTTGACTGAGAATCAGCCTCACCCTGGGAGATATTTTTTTTTAAGCCCTTGAACTGTATACACTTTATTCATTTATTTTTGGCCATGCCATGCGGCATGTGGGATCTTAGCCCCCTGCCTAGGTATTGAACTCGGGCTCCTTGCAGTAGAAGCTCAGACTCTTAACCACTGGACTGCCAAGCAAGTCCCACTCTGAGAGATTTTTTTAAATCCAGATTTCCAGGCCCTGTCCACAGAGACTGTGAGACCAGGAACATGAGTCAAAGGCTGGGAAACTGCCCTTTATTATGCTCCCCAGATGATTCTCATGCAGAGCCAGTCTTGGGAACCAATGACCTAGAAAATCAGAAAACACAAATGGCAGGAAAAAAATCACTTTGCACATACCAAATTCTAATTTCTGGCAACTATGAACTCTGTGGCTACACTGGGAACAGAAAGAAAATGACCTTGGAATATTAATACATGCAGTTGTAATAACTCTTCACACTGGAGAATAACCTTTGGAGAAATGATACAGAGCCTTCGTGAGGGAAGCACAAATTTATAAGATGCAAAGCCTAAAATTGGGCAGAACGACATGTGAATAGCGGGCATCTAGAAGATGCTCTCCAGCAGCCTTGTGTGAAGACTTGCTGCCTGTTCCTCACCCCCTCTCTCCCCTCCAGCTCCCCACAGCCCTCCTGCTTCGCTCCCCAGGTGGAAGCTGCCTTAGATTGCAGGGAAGATGCTTCAGAAATCACATGAAAACCAAAAAATTACTTCTCTGGTTAACATCCGTGTGGCAATATGTTTACTGCCTCTGTTCAGCCCTGAGCAATTGCCAGTGAAGCCAGAAAAGAGGGCAAGAGCTCTATTCGTCTAATTACTTCAGCAGAAGAAAAATGTGTTAATTAACTGACCTTAATAATTCATACATATCCAAACCAAGGGATCACTACATTGCATGCAAGGGCCGGCGTCTGAAGAAAGGATCATCAACAGGATCGCAGGGACAGCCTCATTTTGAAGAGGTGATCTATTTTTTTTTTTCTCAAGAACAAATTTACCACCTTCAGAATGATTGAAGAACCTCTCTGCAAATTATGAGTTTGCTATAATACCTTGATTCCTCCAATTTCCGCAGCCCCTCCAGGGGATGTGAAATATTTTTAGAATCACAACAGCCTAACACATTAATTGGATTTCATTATGCTGGCTGCTGATTGGAACATTCTACAGGAAAGGGGAATGTGACTGTATGTGTCCTCTGCAGACTTCCAAATCGAAAAGATGAGGGAAAACAATGAGGCTGGCTTTTCTGGGGAGTTAATAGAGTCATTCAAATCACAGTTTTCTATCCAATATGCTGCTGCATAGAAACCAGCCAGGAAATTAGATCAACAGGCCTCCACTCTTAAAGTCAGTCAAAGACAGAGAAAGAATGCTGATAATTTCATTCTCAAAGACTGTGGGACCCCCCAAGCAGGTATGCTGTTTACATGTCCCTCCATGGAGTTGTAGCAGGTAGGGGGGAGACCAATTTTTAAGGCCACAGGCAGAAAGGGGGAGATGGATCACAGGGCACCTGCAACTGGGATGAAGTCATTTTCCAAAAGAACCTATTAAACAATTACATGGACATTGCAGACACACAAGCATACATTTGGAGGCTTGGAGTCTATTTTGCAGACAATGGACAGAAACAGAGAACAAAGATGAGCAGGAGGTTTGCCAGCAAGTCAGCAAGACACAGTGGTGATGAGAAAGATGCAGCTGGCAGGGGAAGAACAAATGTGCCCCTGGCAACGACTCCAGCCTATCCAGCCAAGCCCATGGTGACAGCGTACGTGCCACAGCTGAGCCCCAGAGCCAGCAATGGAGCCAGAGGGACGCCCCTTCAGCACAGGCGACCTTGCCAGAGGCCCAGGCAGAAGCAGGAATAGGCCGAGAGGACTGCCTGGAGGCAGGACCCCTGTCTGTGGCTCCCTGGGTGTTGCTAAGGGTTGAATTGTGTCCCCTTCCTCCCCCAAATCTATGTGTTGATATCCTAACCCCCCAGTGCCTCAGGATATGATCTGATTTGGAACTAGGATTGTTACAAGTGCAACTAGTCCAGATGAAGTCATCCTGGTGGAGGGTGGAGGGTGGGTCCCTGATCCCGTAGGACTGATGTCCTCATAAAAGTACACCATGTGAAGAGACAGGCACTAGAAGGATGTCTTGTGAAGATGTGAGTTACACTACTCAAGCCAGGACACTACCAGAAACGAGGAGAGAGGCCTGAACTGATCCTTTCTGAGCACCTTCAGAGAGACCGTGGGCCTGCTGACAACTTCACCCCAGAGTTCTGTTCTCTAAACTGTGAAACAATAAACTTCTGCTCTTCTAAGTCACCCAGGATGTGTCCTTTGTGATGGCAGCCCAAGGAAACATACATTGGGCCAAGGAGGCAGGTGGGAGTGCGTGAGAGGGTTCTATCCCCTGGCCCTGGAATCCAGCCACTGCGCTCCAAAACCCAGTCCTGTGATTTCACACAATTGGCCAGCTCCTTAAGCCTGTTCCTCCAACTATAAACTGTTTAAGGGTTCCGTGGTGGCTCAGTGGTAAAGAATCTGCCTACCAATGCAGGAGACACAGGTTCTATCCCTGGTTCAGGAAGATCCCACATGCCATGGAGCACCTAAGCCTGTGCACCGAAACTACTGAGCCTGTGCTCTGGAGCCCACATGCTGCAACTACGGGGGCCCGCACGCTCTAGAGCCCACGTTCTACAACAAGAGAAGTCACAACAGTGAGAAGCCTGTGCATAACACCTAGAGAGTTGCCCCCACTCACTGCAACAAGAGAAAAGCTCAAGCAGCAATAAGATCCAGCACAGTCCAAAATAAATAAATAAATAAAATTATTTTTTAAACATTGCTTAGATAGCGCCTGTCCATAGGTTTGTTATGAGGATTAAATGAGATAATCCTAGTCACATGGTTAGCCTCATGCCTGGCCCATAGTAAACATAGAATAAATGTAAGTTAGCTTCTGTTAAGGGGCTACAGAATCAGATTATCAAAGTACAGGTGACAGGGGACATCCATCTCTAATCTTTGCATCCTAGATTTTACTTTGTACACCCCATAAACTAATGCACATTTTCTACCATGACAGCTAAAATTATTTATCTGAATGGCTGATTCACAAATATCACAATTCTCTTCAAATCCCTTTTTCTATATGGCTGTTTTATTAAATCACTCTTGACTTGCAAATCCTCCATTGAGCCTTCTTTCCTTTACGCATCTCCATCCATCTCCATCCACAGCCTTTCCTTCTGGGAAGATGTCTTTTCCTCCTTGCCCTGTCTGTTGACTTCGTGCACCTATGGCTATAAATCTTCCCTGCTTTCTAGGTGTTCTGCCTGGAGCCACCTCCCATTGCGGGCCCTCCCCTCCTTTCTGTAAGCCTGCTCTCGTCCTACCTTCTCCCCCAAAACCCATCCACATTTGATCATCATGAATGGAAATAGGAGGCTTGTTACCACTCAAACCTAAACCACATCAACTACCTTCTGACTCCATCTCATCCACAACTGATAAAAATAAGCCTTTAAAAACGGAATGAGTCAGATTAATCCAGTGTCTCCTCATTGCCCCAAGGAGGAACTCCTTCTCCACACCCTGGATGGAAGCAGCATGTGCAAGACAAGGGAGGTCTGTGTGGGTGACAGTTCACAGGAGAAAGTCGCTGGGCTCCACTGCTGCCCTGCCCTACACCAGTGTTTCCAGACACTCGCAGGGAAAGGCAGAACAGAGGACCCAATAATTCATCTGCAAACCCACAGAAGGAAGCCAGGTCACCCTCCCTTCACCATTTCATCACCAGTTCAGCCTTTGGGGGTCTCCCCCAACCCATTTCAGAAGCAGCATCCAAGATACGGGTTGGATCAAGCGCCACAGTGCACAGAATTATAGTGAGAGAAGCTCTTCCACTCTTTACCTAACATCTTGCTATCAATCAACAGCAGTAGATGGTTCCCATTTTTGCCTGCCAGCAACTCTCTATTTGGAGGAAGCAGTCCCTTTCTGTTCTGTATGAAGCTCATGACAATCAGGCAGTGAAGCCACTCCACTGACTCGTCAGTGAAAGATCTAGCCCCAGGTGATGCCACTCACTAAGAACACAGCTGTCAGTTTCTCTCAAATAAACAAGGCTCAAGGACAGCATCCTATGGGGCTCCTTGTTGCACAAGTGGAGGCAAATAGATGCATGAAGGGAAGGTTGTCACCCCATATGCCAGATAAGGCTGCACCTCTCTTCTAGGCTTTGTGATACAGATACAGTTACCAATCTGGTCTCTGCCTCACTAAGACCTATTGATTAGATTTGCATACAGGTAATTCTGGGAGAAGAGTTGAGGGGACATGGGAAGGTGGTACCCTTGGCAGAGAACTGTGAGGATATTAATAGTGGCTGGTCAGCTGGATAGTGTGTCAGAGAGACTGGCCTCTGGAAGGGACCCCAATAGGTCCCTTCCTCCCAACTTTAGACTCTGTTAAGAGTGTGGGAAATTCTGAGAAACAGCACATACTGGGGGTTCATCTCCTTTCCAAACTCAGAGAGACACATAGACAGCCCAGCCCTGCAAGGATGGAAGACAGTCAGGGAGCTTTGCAATCTCTCAGGAGAATGAGGGACTCGATGCTTTGTTCCCTCCATCCCCCTACCCCCTTACCCTACACCCACCTCCCCACCCCCACAAGGGAAGGAGAGGAGAAGCCTCTGGGCTCCTGCAGCAGCCCAGCCTGTTACCTCTCTGAGAACTTGTGTTTTCCAAGCTCCAGGAACATTTGCACAGAGCTTTGCAGAGCCCCACTAAAATTCCTGGCTTTGGCTCTTCCTTAATTTACAGCTTTGCTGCCATCATCAGGAAGGCTCCAGGCAAAAGCAATGGCAATTCAAAGACTCTGTAGTCGAGAGGGCCCAGGGGTCTTGGGAATTTTTCTCTTGGTTGAAAGCAGAAGCATACCCAGGGAAAGCTTTTTAGCTCTGTTCATCCCCAAAATATCTTTACAAAGAAAAATCAAAGGCAAATTTGGACTCGAATAAAGTAAGTGTTGTTGTGAACAGGAAGTGTTATGGGTCTGCTAGGAAAATGAACATTTATTTGGAAGTTATCGAGAGAAGCCAGTTTGAGATCTGTATACCCTATGTTCTGCATAAAGATTAGGTTTGTTACTGGAGACATTTATGAAGAGCAATTGCCCCCAAAGTGCCTAGTAGGAGGGCTATTCAGAGGTCATTTTCCTAATCTGAGACTTGCTGGGCAGGGTAAGATGTGGATATAGGTGCCCCAGAAACTCCATCACTGTCTGTCTTTGGGGCCTTGAAACCATCTGCACTTCCCACCTTAGCCACTGACCACCTCCCATGCTGCTGGGACAGGGTTGCCAGCTCCACCACCACGGCCATTCTGAAGTCAATTAATGTTCTTGGATGTGGGACTGTGCCAGACACAAAAGCGCAATTCAGGAACATGCTCCTCTGTTCTGTTCTCATCTCCCAACCTTATCCACTTCCTAGCTCTATTTCTTACAAGACCACCTCTGTTTTCTCAATCACCAGACATACTTTCCCTCCACGAACCCTACGCAGAAACCCAATGCGTAATGAAGAATTAACCTCACCCAAAATAGAGGTCTGGCCTTTGTCGTTGGCTCCTGGGAGGTGATCTCTAGGCCCTTGAAATGTCCTTCCTGATTTGTTGATCTGGGGCCCTCAAATAATATAATGTGCCATATTCAGATGTTCCAGTTGATACCCTCTGCTCAGGTGCCAACACGTGAGTGAAAACACCAATGATTCCAGCCCTCAGCCATCAAGTTACCCCCACCATTTGAGTCTTCTTGGCTGAGGTCTCAGATATTGTGAAACAGAGAATTGATCCCACTGTGCTCTTCCCAAATTCCTGAACACCGAATTCTATGAGTGTAACAAAATGGTGGCATTGTGTTGCTAAGTTTTCGTCCAGTTTGTTACCCAGCAAGTAGCTGATACACTTTCCTGGCCATCCAAGTACGGATTAGACTCCCATTCTCTGGACTCCTGTGACATCTTGCACCCTTCCCATTCTAACTTTTTGTACTCTGTTATCATTGTCAACTCACTCCTCTGTACCCTATGCTAGATATTATCTGTGAAGTCAGAGACTACATTAGGTATCTATATCTCCTCAGCACTCTATGCAGTGTCTAACAAAAAAAAAGGCAAGCAATAATAATTTTTCAACAAATAACCCATGAAAGAGTGCCACAAGAGCACAAGCAGACCTTCTGAAAACAGCATACAACGGGACAAAAAGTCCAGAGCACACACCCAGTGAGTCAGATGTGTCATTTTACTGTATGAAGCGAAGTACCTCAAATCAATGAGAGGGTTAACAAGAGACCAAGCCCCATTCCACTACAAAAATAGCTTTCAATTTGTGAATTTTTCATGAAAGGAAAGCAAGTTCTGCCCTGGAAGAAAGATCCAGATAGCAGAAAGGACAAAAGGTCAGGAGTATGTTCTGGATGGTAAATTACACTATGAGTTTAGACTACAAAAGGATTCAAAGAAACAATATCTAGCCAAACTTTATCTAAGGCCTAAAATTAATAATTAATCATAGAGCCTGACCCAAAACTACTGAGGTGAGAACTGAATCCTGTTTTCAAGAGAGTCTTATATGCTTCTCAAAAGATCCAAGGAGAAGGGCCAGGGTGTCACACAGGGCAATGATGATAGGATCAGGAAGATTCACTTACTGGATATGGAAAATTAAAGATTAATTATTAATTATGGAAATATAAACACTTTAACTCCTTGGCCAAGTAAAAACTTTAAAAACATGGAATATTATCTAACCTTATTTAATCTAATTTAATCTAATCTATGCAGTCCATGGAGAAGGCAATGGCACCCCACTCCAGTGCTCTTGCCTGGAAAATCCCATGAACGGAGGAGCCTGGTAGGCTGCAGTCCATGAGGTCACTAAGAGTTGGACATGACTGAGCAACTTCACTTTCACTTTTCACTTTCATGCATTGGAGAAGGACATGGCAACCCACTCCAGTGTTCTTGCCTGGAGAATCCCAGGGACAGGAGAGTCTGGTGGGCTGCCATCTATGGGGTCACACAGAGTTGGACATGACTGAAATATTTGACTTAGCAGCAGCAGCAGCATGCAGTCCATGAAATTCTCCAGGCCAAAATATTGGAGTGGGTAGCCCTTCCCTTCTTCAGGGGATCTTCCCAACCCAAGGATCGAACCCAGGTCTCCCACACTGCAGGCAGATTCTTTACCACCTGAGCCACTAGGAAAACCCTCATTTACTGGATATGGAAAATTAAGAGAGTTTTCCTAAGGAGACAGATGGTGATTGCAGCCATGAAATTAAAAGATGCTTACTCTTTGGAACGAAAGTTATGACCAACCTAGATAGCATATTCAAAAGCAGAGACATACAGTTATGTAAAGTTTAAAAATAAAATAAAATTAAAAAAAAAAAAAAAAAAGCAGAGACATTACTTTACCAACAAAGGTCCGTCTAGTCAAGGCTATGGTTTTTCCTGTGGTCGTGTATGGATGTGAGAGTTGGACTGTGAAGAAAGCTGAGCACCGAAGAATTGATGCTTTTGAACTGTGGTGTTGGAGAAGACTCTTGAGAGTCCCTTGGACTGCAAGGAGATCCAACCAGTCCATTCTAAAGGAGATCAGTCCTGGGTGTTCTTTGGAAGGAATGATGCTAAAGCTGAAACTCCAGTACTTTGGCCACCTCATGCGAAGAGTTGACTCATTGGAAAAGACTCTGATGCTGGGAGGGATCGGGGGCAGGAGGAGAAGGGGACGACAGAGGATGAGATGGCTGGATGGCATCACTGACTCGATGGACGTGAGTCTGAGTGAACTCCGGGAGTTGGCAATGGACAGGGAGGCCTGGCGTGCTGCGATTCACGGGGTCGCAAAGAGTTGGACACGACTGAGAGACTGAACTGAACTGAAGGAGACAAGATTTTATTCAGAGAAACCGGATGGAAATATAAACACTTAAAGTCCTTGGCCAAGCAAAAACTTCAAAAACATGGAATATTATCTAACCTTATTTCCTAATTAGTACTAGGAGTGATAGTTTAGAAGCATATTTTGTGGGATGCACAATAATTATTGTTATCAATATAATAGCATTAAATAATCAGACAAATGATTTCCTTAGAAAGAAACTAGATAATCAATGAAAACTGTTTTGATGTAAATAATTTTATCTTTTGAGATTTTTCTCTCTCCAGTCTTCTGAGTTTTCATTCTCAGAAGCACTAATATAAAAAAGACATTGTTAATAAAACAACAAATTCTGGCAAATGCTGGAGGGACATACTTGCTAAAAGACACTCAACCACTGGAGAGGACTGAAGTCCTGAAAACATTAAAGATGGTTAAAAAATTAAAAGACTCAAATTTTTACTGATTTTTTTAATATGTAAAACACACACACGATATAAAGTTCAACAGGTGTAATAAACCATAATGGAAAAGAATATGAAAAATATATTTATATAATATAGTTATATATATAACCATTTATATATTACATATATTTTTATGTATATATAGTTTTATGTATGTATATAGTATAAAATATATATATAGTTTTATATATATAATGCTTCATATATTACATATATTTATATGTGCTCAGTAGTTTCAGTCATGTCCAACTCTGTGATCTTATGGCCAGGATCCTCTGTCCATGGGATTTTCCAGGCAAGAGTACTAGAGTGGGTTGCCATGCCCTTCTCCAGGGGATCTTCCCAACCAAGGGATCAAACCCTCATCTCCTGCATCTAATGCACTGAAGGCAGATTCTTTACCCACTGAGCCATTGAGGAAGCCCAGTATATTTATATTATGCATACATAATCTTATATATAAAACTGAATCACTTAGCTGTATACCAGAGGCCAACACAACATTATGAATCAACTATACTTCAATTTTTTTTAAAAAAAGGAAAATAATTCAATGGGTATTAAAGAGTATAAACTACAAACTAAGACACCCTAAGAGTGAACTTTAAAGTCCCAGTTTTATTCTGAAATTTTAGAATCATTTAATTGTGTTATTTTTGCTTAATTCAAGAATAGCATTAGGAGTAATTTTCTCTGTTTGTGCCAAGAAAAAAAAAATCTATTCAATCTGTGTGTAGTGTCATTATTACTGTCACTTTCTATCTTGACTCAACTCTTCTTAATTTCAAATTACTTTCCCTCCTCTCCACATTGAGACTTAGGACCATGGCAAAATCCTACCACCTAGTGGAAAAAATCTCCATCCTTCACTCTAGATCCTTTTTAGAATTCAGAATGCAGGAGCTGTTTGCCTTTGGTTACATATGTAGGTTTTAAGGGAATGAGCTGCTAAAACACCACCTTTAAGCAATGAAAGATTGTGTATATTTTGGCCTCAGAGATTTCAGCCGTGTTACCACCTCTTAGGTGGGAAGCAGTCACTGGGAAATGCGGAGATCTCCATCCACTGTGAGGACTTTTTTCCATTTTTGTGTTTAGCATTGATGACATCACGATATAGGCACAAGCAGGTGACAGGAGGCACAGGTTTAATCTCCTGCACATGATGAGCAAGACAAACTCACATCCACATCTGTCTCTGGGAGTCAATCAAACTCAGAAAAAATGTAACCTTCACCTTGAAGTCTGTGAAGCAGGATCCCCTTCTTTCAATAGATTTTGAGGTTGTTTACAATGAACACACAGCAATTCTGCTTATTCATAGGTATGAATTTCCTGATGCTTCATTTAGCTTGACTACTCTATCACAGGAAATCGTGTTGAAGGCAGAAAACTTGCCACAGAAATTATAGACCGAAGATCTGGCTAAGGCAATGGAGCAGAGAAAGAGAGAAGAGGAAGGAAAAAAATGAAATTTTCCTGGGAGACCTCAGTCTATTCCAACACGAGATCAACATGAATTGACCTTGAAAGAAAAATAAGATCTTTACACTTTTCCACAATTGCTTTCATCTTCCAGATGTTATCTTAGTTTTAGTTCATGCCATCACTGGCCCCAGCCCACGATGACTACAGACAGGGTAGAAGAAAAAAAACTTCTGTCAATAGGGACACAAGAATAATACTGCTGGTATTCCAACATCCTGCCTGGTATGTATTATGCTTTGTCTGCTTATCTGCTAGAATATTCCAGTGCTTGCATATCACCCAGCATTTGATTGGTTCACCTTGGGATTCCTGCACCATGAAATAGAGTGTCCTGTTTCCTCATTCATCTTGCACGTTCATATTTCACACTCTAGAATCCATTCCCAGTTACTCAGTCTTGATCAGAAGCAGAAGTTCCATCTCTCATTTCTGAAGGCTTGTTGCCAATTTTTTCTCAGACTTCTTCACATTAACCAATGTCCTTCAAAGAAATTCCCTTTTGGCCTAAGCAGAAGCATCTGACACACTGAACTAGTAAAATTCATGTGCTTTTTAAATGAATTTTTTATATAAAAATACACACAACTATATTTTTGTCTTCTGTACCTTTAAATCCCTTCATGGAAAAGCAAGCATTCTTCTCCTGATCTTGCGGGGGAAATGCAAGGCAGACAGTTCGATGGGAGTACTCAACTTTAGTATCTTTCCATGTATACCTAACTTTCTAAAAAGGAAGCAAAAGAGAGCAAATTGCAGGGGACAGATTATATCTCTGATATAGATCATAGCTTTGCAGGGGATGTCAGGAAGTCCAAAATAAAAATAAAATAGAATATATAAACCAGTAACTAAAAAGAATAACATAAGTAATACCATAGGCTATAGATCCATAATGTCTCTTATTTCTAATCTCTCAGATGAGCTTTGGAGAACCGCTCTAAATGTTCAGTGGTGTCTCACTCTTTGCAGCCCAATGGACTGTAGCCCACCAGGCTCCTCTGTCCATAGAATTTTACAGGCAAGAATACTGGAGCAAATGCAAGGCACCCTTTTCATTTGCACAGAACTCTGGGCTTGGTTTAATGCTCTACTGTTGCCTTCTTGAAATTCTTAGTAATTTACAGACAAGGGGCCTGCCTTTCCATTTTGCACCAGGCACCCACAAATTTGTTGATCCTGCAATAAATTCAGAGTGTAAAGAACTTTACCACTATTGGCAAAGTGTCTTTTTTCCCTCACGTCTGAAGTAACAGACAAATCTGCAGAGAGACTAAAGCAATAACAAAGGCAATCCACTCACCTCCTTTCTCTGCAAGATCCCCTTCCTGTCTTCCCTGACAACTGAGCTTCCCACAGTTATCCCGCCCCAGGACAGCAGGCATATGTTTAAAGAAGACATGACTTGACAGCCTCTGACTCAGCCTGGTCAGAGTCCACCAAGCAGTGGATTCCTCCTTAGAGGCTGACATTAACACTCCATGTTAATAAAGTCTTTCTTTGTTCAACTGACAACTCAAATCTTTCCATATTATACCACCTTTCTTCTTGCAGAATCCACAATCTGCCTTTGATGAGTAAAGAGCTACCACTATTAAACAGGAGAGTGGGCTTTCAAGGCCTAGGAGAACGATAGACTTTTTATCCCAAAATATTATGAACAAGCAGAAAATTGTAGGAAAGACATATGTACATAAATACATCCCTAATAGCTGAGGTTTCTTTAATCATTTATTCAGAAAGTCTCCTTCTGTTGCCAGACACTGTCAGGCACTAAAGATTCATGGATGAATAAGAAAGACATTCACATTAAACCGGAAGTTGCTGGTGCCATGGTTCTTGTATCTGGAAGGATAAATCTGTAGGCGAATAAAAAAAATTAAAAAGAATAAAGCCAACACACAGAAGACAGAGGATCGAGAAAGGAGTAGGATGGCTCTGATGGTTTATGAATTCCTAGTTGCAGTTGTCCTTGAGACCCAGGTTCTGTGAGTCAATAAATTTCCTTTTTGCCTTAACTGTTTTTTTTTTTTTTTTTTAAGACATGGTTTCTATTGCCATGGTGATTAGAGTCCTGGTAAAACTGACTATGAGCCAAGGGCTATGCTAAGTGCTTCACAAGCATGTTATTTCTCTTCAAACATACCATTAGGTTGATGATTATCATTCTCACTTTTTTTTTTCATTCTCACTTTTATAAAGAGAACTAAGGTGGAGAGAGGTTAAGCTCCCTTCCCAAAGCCACACAGCTATCAGGAAGCAGACCCAAGATAATAATCTAGTGTGCCCAACTCCAAGTCTTTCTGGTGCCTGAAAATTTTAGGGTAAGTCTCCCTGAGGTAATAAATCCAAAAATGTTTTAGAGACTCTGTCTGAGAAGAGTCTGAATATCTGAAGAAGAGGTGTTGAGAGGGAGGGATTAGAAAAGGTCCCCCCAAACAGAAGGGACACCATGAATGAAGACATTGCAGTAGAAATGACATGCTATGAGCAAGGACCCACTGCAGGATAAGGCAATGGCACCCCACTCCAGTACTCTTGCCTGGAAAATCCCATGGATGGAGTAGCCTGGTGGGCTGCTGTCCATGGGGTTGCTAAGAGTTGGACACGGCTGAGCGACTTCGCTTTCACTTTTCACCTTCATGCATTGGAGAAGGAAATGGCAACCCACTCCAGTGTTCTTGCCTGGAGAATCCCAGGGACGGGGGAGCCTGGTGGGCTGCCGTCTATGGGGTTGCACAGAGTCGGACACGACTGAAGTGACTTAGCAGCAACAGCAGCATAGATTTTTTACCAGGGAGAATATGGACTTACATTTTTAGAAAGATTATTCTAATGACCTTGCCGAATGAGAACTTGAAACAAACCAACCTTGAGTCTGAGAAACCAGTTAGGAAGGTGTTGTGATCATTCATTCAAACAGTAATGAGCCTAAGTAGGGCACAGCTGGGGGCGGGGGTAGGGGGAGGAAAGAATGGATGTGAGAAATGATTTATTAATAGAAGGTAAAATAAAAAAACCTTGATGGCTAAATTGTGTATGGTAAGTAAGGAAAAGGGAGCAGAGGTGGCCCTCAGGTTCTGGTTTGCAGATGGTGATGCTCCCAGCTAAGCCAGGGGATACAAGAAGAGTAAATTTCATGGGGAAAGGCGATTAGTTTTATATGGGATATGTTGAGTTTATCTAAGTCTGGATACTGAACAGGTAATTAACTCTATACCTGAAGCACAGTAGAAAGATCTAGATTGAAGAAATATATGAAGAATTTCATCTATAAATAAAAAAAGGCATTCGATAACATAAAATGAAGTAATCCAGAAGAGCAGGAACAGCAACAATAAAGAGGCAGGTAGAGCAAGAGGGGCACTAGGAAGAAATAGAAGAGAAACCCTAGAAGTACAGAAGGAACCCAGGAGAGTGCTGACCCAGAGGTCAAGGGGTTGAGGAGTTTCACGAAGTGAATGATCAACAATGTCAAACGCAACAAAAAGATTTGTGAAGAAGTCTGAGGACTTCCCTGGTGGTCCACTGGTTAAGACTCCACCTGCTGATGCAGGAGACATGGGTTTGATCAGTGGTCTGAGAAGATTCCACATGCTGCAGGGCAGCTAAGCCCAGCACTACAACTACTGAGCCTGCGCACCCTGGAGCCTATGCTGCATGACAAGAGAACCCCCCACAATGAGAAGCCCATGAACCACAGCTAAAGAGTACCTCCTGTTTGCTGCAACTAGAAAAAGTCCATGTGCAGCAACAAAGATCCAGTGCAGCCAAAAATAAATAAATTTATCAGGGAAAAAAGAACATGTTTGAGAAATGGTCATGGGATCTAGCAATGAGGCCATCCGTTATAACCTTAACAAGGACAGTTTCAGTGGACAGGTGCAAGTGTCAGATTGCACCATGCTTTGAGGAATGGATGGGAGGTTAAACAATAAGAGACAGTGAGTGTAGGCTGTCATTTTGAGAAGTCTAGACAAGGAGAGTAAGAACAAAAGATAGTGGCCAGTAGGCGTAAAGGGAGAAAGATCTCTGTGAATGGGTCTTAAACGAATATCTACAGGAAAAGAATGAGCTAGTGGAAGGGGACAGATTGACTAATCAGAGCATGGTCCCAGGTTAGGAAAAGAGATTGGGATCAAAGATAGAAGTTCAGTTCACCTTGACCTGAGTCTTGAGAAGAAGTCATAGTTGGGGTGAGGTCATAGGTGGGCTGCTGCTGTCTATGGGGTTGCACAGAGTCAGACACGACTGAAGTGACTCAGCAGCAGCAGCATAGGTAGGTCTATAGAGAGAAAAGGTGGCCATCTGGAGAAATCTTCCAAATGGCATCAACCTTCTCTCTGAAGGTAGAATGACCAACCATCCCAACCTTCCAGGGAATGGAGACTTTCCCAGGAGTGATGGCCAGCCTATTGTCTGCCCAGGAGGATGCCTTCCTTCCTCTGAATTTTTCCAGCTCTTAGTCTCGGGGCCACAAAATTGGAAACCTAACCATGCCTTATCTCTTGTTTTGCCTCTGTGTGGTAATCTTGTCTCCCCTCTTAGGGATAAGTTCCAGGAGGGCAGTATGTCTGCATGGTGAAAAGACACTAGAACTTAATAAATTCCTGTTGTTTCATAGGAAGATACTTCCCATCAGATGCCTGGCAATCGGTTACCTTGTGTGGACCTTCCTAAAAGTGGGGTCAGAGAGGCTCCTTCCAAGGAATTTCTCCAAATCCAAAAGAACTACCAGACTGTCACTAGAATCAGCAGAAAATCTCTCCCTTAGCTCAAACCCTACTCACCTTCTTTATGTGAATAAGAAAAGGAATGGCCACTCTCATTAACTAAGTTCTTAACAAGCGCTAGGTGTCATTCTGTCCATCACGACAACACTGCAAGACAGGTATTTTTCTCATTTTATAGATGATGAGGCCAAGGCTCAGAAAGGGTAAGTAATTCAGCCAGTGTCACACAGCTCGTGAGCAACAGGTCCAGATTCAAAGGCAGGTCCTTCGATTCCAAAGCCCACCGTCTTCACCACCATGAAGGTGGCCCCCTGGCTGGGTGGCTGTTTCTCCCAGGTGTGGCCCCCAGCTGTCCTATGTCTGATGCAACCATTCACTCTCCCTTCAGCATCACACACTGTATTTTAACTCTTGCCTTCTTTCTTCCTTCAAATTGTCCTCCTTCCTCTGAAATAACCAACTGCCACCAGATGTCCCTCCTCTCCTATTAGTCCACACCACTTGGCTCTGTTGCAAGTTGAGGCAATGCAGGCAGCCTGGAAACCCATCCTAGCTTAATCCAGTTACACAAATTCCCATTACTGAGCCATCAGTTATAGCCTGGGGATGCCCAGATATGAACATCATGCAAAAGGTAAAGCACAAATACACAATGACAAGGCAAAATCTGAGAGGGTCACATGAAGTTCTAGGCTCATGCCCTCTAGCTTTCACTGAGGGCATGAGGAAACAATTATGAATGATTCCTTTGTGACTACCACAAGTATTCTGGAAAGAACCTGGGTTTTCTGTCATCTGTTCTAAATGAAGTTTAAAAATAGGTCCTGGAATGTACCTCAAAGGCTAGCTAATGTCTTTTCCATCACTATTTTTTGAGTCTATAAGAAACTGTTTTTGAGTCCCTAAATGGATTTACAGTAATTCAGAAGTTGACCCCATCTCATCAATATTAAAGAAGTTTGCTAAGTTGGGTGGGATCAGTGAGGAGGATGTGGAATAGAATTCTAACTTAGCCTTTTGGTGGCAATATTTGAAACCACTTCGGGGCATGAAACATTAAACATTTTTAGCATTCAAGAAACCGTAATTCAATTATTAACTAGTTTTTTGATTGTTTGACCTGCCCTGTTTTTTCATCAGACAATAAATGTTCTGTAGCAGCAGTATTCCACATTCAGGAAGGATATTCCTCATGGAATAAGCTTGTTACAATCCATTTCTTTGAGGATTCATGCATGAAGAATGAATCATGTTTCACAACTTAAAAGAGGATGTGAGAATCAGAGGAGGCCAAGAAACAAAGAGAAATTAGGATCATGACTTCTGTTTCCACAGTCCATTTATTCTTTATGTGTGGAGGAGACACAGGCAGCATTTGCCATCCAGGAAAATTTAAGGTGCCACAGCCTGACAGGTGGGATATGTACATCACTCCAAAGGGGCCTTTTCTGCCCTTATTAACCTTTATATCCTACTCCCCACGAGGCAAGTGCATGCTCAGTCATGTCCAACTCTTTGCGACCCCATGGACTGTAGTCCCTCAGCCCCCTCTATCCATGGAATTTTCCACACAAGAATACTGGAGTAGGTTGCCATTCCCTACTCCAGGGGATCTTCTTGACCCAGGGATTGAATTTGCATCTTTGTGTCTCCTATATTAGCAGGCAGATTCTTTACCACTCTGCCATTTGGGAAGCCCCACATTCCTGGCCTAAAAGCAATTGTCTACAGAAAAATCCCTACATACTTTACTGGCAAGACCAACCTTGAAGTAAAGAAGAGAAAGAACAAAATTTAAAATTTCTCTGTTTTTGATCAATAATGTCACCTTCCTCGGGAGAAGGCAATGGCACCCCACTCCAGTACTGTTGCCCAGAAAATCCCATGGATGGAGGAGCCTGGTAAGCTGCAGTCCATGGGGTCGCTAAGAGTCAGACACAACTGAGCGACTTCTTTCACTTTCCACTTTCACTACGTGCAGTTTAATTTCTCTTGGATGGTGAGAAATTTAGAGGTAACACAAGTTGTATCCAAATGAACTCTTAAAAAAACAGAAAATGCAACTAAATTGGATAGGTTTTTAATCCTTGCAGTTTAAAGAGTTGCACCTCAACGCCTAATAGCTGATCGAGCCCCTGTCTGTCTCAACAGTTTTGCTCCTCGGGTGCTGAAGACTGAACTAATCACTGGACTCACTTCACCACCCATCACTCATTGGTTCCAGGTGACTACTGACTATTTGGTATTGATTTTTTTTAATTCCACAAACTCCGAGTCACTTAAAGCTGTTATATCAAAGAGGAGGGTGACCATTTCTAGATGTGATTCTCAGTACCCAGGAAATGTCAATATTCTGTCCAAGAACCCATAAAACGTCTTCAGATGAAAATACACAAGATAGGAAGGTCCCATTCCAAACGACCACGAGGCATATTCTGATGTAACTGGGGTCAGGGCAGGGGGATTCTAAGGACCCTGAGCAGCATCACTTTTCCTAAAAACAAAACCGAAATCTGTGTCTTGAGATCAAGATTGATCACAATTTTTTCAACCTGTGAAAAAGACAAAGTGCCGGAAAGTCGACCAGCCTGGCCAGACCTGTGTGTCTCATGTTCCAAGGAAGCCCCCAGGTCATGATACTGCAAAGCTTCTACTGCAAAAATAATTATTGTCTGCTCTCCTGGGACAGAAAGTGGAGCAGACCCCTTGTCTGGCTTCCTCCGACAGACTCCTCACCCTTCAGTATTCCCAGGTTCTCATTCACATCTTCTGCTATTAGAATAGCCATCCATTGGCCCCCCAGACAAGTGAACAGCCCCTTAAAGTGGAGCCTCAGCCAAGCACATTGAGAAAGGAGAGAGGAAGGGAGAGGAAAGAGAAAAGCTATGTGCAGGAAGAAATGGAGGGTTCTTCTGAAGACTTTTACGGGTCCTTGACAAGAGACTAATAGTGTTCCCTAGGGATTAAAACTAATAACCACAGATGATCAGACGGTCCCCCTATTTATATACAACTTATTAGTGACTTATAAACAACAGAGCCTGAAAGACTTTATCAACTTCCTGGTTCTCACCAGCAGCAAAACACTCCCACTTTACAGACAAAATTCTCTAAAGTCAGGAACAGAGTCAAGAGAGGTGAAGACCTCACTGTAACTTATGCATAGATACAGAATCCAAACACAAGCTTATACTGAATCCATCATTTGTCCAGCCACTCTACCAAACTGCACATCAGACTCATCACAGCAGCTTTGTAAAACCATGAATCCCCAATCCCAACCCCTGCCTGCTAAGTCAGAATCATGGAGAGTAGGATCCAAGAACCTGGGTTTAGGTCTCCCAGGTGATCGTTGGACAGCCACAGATCTGCTTTTTCCTGTCATGGTAACAGATCATGACTGGTTTCTTACACATTTTATTTGCACAACCAGATCAGAAACCCATTTGGAGGCAGGATGATGCCCTAGACCCTTAAATCCTCTGCAGTGTCAGCCCACACAGGTGGGCACCACGTATACGCCCAATGCTTGCTCACTAGAGGGAATTAAGTTTGTTCTGAGCTGCTTTTCACTGTTTTTTTTTTTTTTAATCCTTTCATTTTCCTGCAAAGCAAAATTATATTTCAGTAAGTTTTCCCCTATAAAAAAAATTTACTGAGAAGTTTTTATCTTCACCAAATGAGAGTAAGTAGACATATGGATTCCAATAAGAATATTTTTAATTTCCTCTTTAAAAGAAAATATTTCCTGACTCTGTTGAAAGATAGTTCATAGTCCTAGAATTCTTTCTCCTTTTCACAGCTTCTTCCGGGCAAATTCATTCACAGAGGGGATAGATTACTAATCTTTTCTGATGATCTGTTTCTTTTGCTCATCCTCTACTGAATTTAAATGGGGTCATTATTTTAAGCAGGAATAAAATTATTTTATACTCAGAGAGATCTTGTTTCCATTAAAATTCTCATTCTAAGACATAAAAATGGGTTATAATACAATGGTTTGTGCAGTATAATTCCCCAAGATGCCTCAGTCCAAATGTCACACACACCAAAATTGTTCTCTTTTCCATCACAGACTGCTGTTAGAAAAAAAGAAGAAAAGCTATTATTTTGTGTTATTTTAACTCTCCTGGTTTTCTTGTTCTTACCCAAGAGCCTTGCTTTGGAGACTGGAGTTCACTGGTGGAGTTCTGGCCAGATGACCCTAGTCTTTCCAGGAGAGAGAAGGGCCCGTGTTCCCTAAATTGCGGCCGGCAACCACACTGTGAAGCTGGAACCTCCTCCTTCCAGGCTGTTCCACACCCCAATGGTCTCCAGGTGTCACAGCAGGGTGTGGTGTGTGGGGCTGGGCCCGGCTCACCCACAGGTGGTTGCCAATCAGAACCATCTGAGGAGCTACAGCAAGGCTCTCCTAGGGGCCTCACGATGGATGAGGCAGTGCATTGGCCCTGGGGTCAGAAGACATGGTAATCCTTCCATCACAGTAACACCAGGAAGGGCATGCAGACAGAGCCCACTGCCAGGAAAAAAAAAAAAAAAAATCATCTCTTTCTGAGCCTCTTGTGAACATATACAAAGTCCAAAAAAACATACAAAACACAGTCCCTTCTATTTCTTTATCTACTCCTTTGCCTTCCTTTCCTGTCCTGGCTCCCTCCTGCCACTGTACTTCATGGGCAAGGCATTAATCCAGGACAGACAGATAACTCCTGGCTCCACTCAGGGAGGCAAATGCAAATCCTTTTGTTCTTCAGACTAGATCATTTAGGAAACAACCAATCCTCTGTCTTATATTGACCCCCCTCTTATAAACTGAAGGCTTGGAAAAAGAAGGCTGAGTGCCAAAGAATTGAGGATTTGGAATTAAGGAGCTGCAGAAGACTTTAGAGTGTCCCTGTGACTGCAAGGAGGTGAAACCAGTCAATCCTAAAGGAAATCAACCCTGAATATTCATTGGAAGGACTGATGCTGAAGCTCCAATACTATGACGACCTGATGCAAAGAGCCTACTCATTGGCAAAGACCCTGATGCTGGGAGAGATTGAGGGCAGGAGGAGAAGGGGATGAGATGGTTGGCTGGCATCACTGACTAAACGGACACGAATCTGAGTAAACTCCTGGACACAGTGAAGGATGGGGAGCCTGGCATGCTGGATTGTCCACTGGATCACAAAAAGTTGGACACGACTTAACGACTGAACAACAAGAATTTGTAAATTAGCTTAAGTTGTTTTGCCAAAAAGCTCTTACTCCACCACCCCAGTCAGATTAGATCAGGATGTGCAGCAGAAAAACATTTAGCCCTAAGGCCCCATCAGGAAATGTTAAATTTAGTTATTTCTCTTATACATCTACTACTGTTAACATTAACAATAATAATGACAATAAAAACCAGCATTTATTGAGTACTTTGTTTTTGACACTGTTGTAAGCCATTTATCATTTCTTTTAAGACTCACAATAGTAACAGTAGATTTTATAATTATCCAACTTTACTGATGAAAGAGGAAAAGAGGTTAGTTTCCCCAGAGCCGCAGTAAATGGTAGCACCAGGACAAATCAGACAGTTGGGTTCCCCAGCCCATGTCTCAACCACCAGATCTGACTGCCAAGAGGCTACTTGTAACCAAAAGCTATGAAGGTTGCTATGCAAGATGAACAAGTTCTCAAGACCTAATGTCCGGTATAGTGACAACAGTTTAGCAGTACTGTGTTGTATACTTGAAATTTTCTAGGAGTATAGATCTTAGATCTTTCCATACACAGCACACACATTCATACAAATATATGCAGAGGTGATGAATATGTCAATTAGCTTAATTATGTGACCATTTAACAATGTATACATAAATCAAAACATCACTATAGACCTTAAATATATACAAATTTATATGTCAATTATACATCAGCTATTTTTTTAAAGGAAAAAATGCATGATTTTTTAAAATTTTCAGTTGGAGGATAATTGCTTTACAGTGTTGTGTTGGTTTCTGCCATACATGAACATGAATTGGCCATAGGTATACATATGTTCCCTCCCTCCCACCTCCCACCCCATCCTACCCCTCTAGGTTGCCACAGAGCACCAGGTTGAGCTCCCTGCGTCATACAGCAAATTCCTGCTGGCTACCTACTTTACATATGGTAAGGTATATGTTTCGGTGCTACTCTCTCAATTCATCCCACCTGCTCCTTCCCCCACTATGCCCACAAGTCTGTTCTGTTTGTGTCTCTATTGGAAGTGTTAGTTCAGTCATGTCTGACTCTTTGCAACCCCTTGGACTATACAACCTGCAAGGCTCCTCTGTCCATGGAATTCTCTAGGCAAGAATACTGGAGTGGGTTGCCATTCCCTTCTCCAGGGGGTCTTCCTGACCCAGGGATTGAACCCCGATGTCCTACATTGCAGGCAGATTCTTTACCATCTGAGCCACCAGGAAGCCCTTGTGTCTCTATTGCTGACCTACAAATAGGTTAATCATACCATTTTTTCTATATTCCATATATGTGCATTATTACATGATATCTGTTTTTCTCCTTCTGACTGACTTCACTCTTTATAACAAGCTCTAGTTTTATCCTCTTCACTGGAACTGATGCAAATTCATTCCTTTTTATGGCTAAGTAATATTCCATTATATATATGTGATCTTTTTATCTGTTCATCTGTCAATGGACATCTAGGTTGCTGCATGATTTTATTAAATAAAAATTTTCCAAATGTTAACATTTACTATAGTGCCTTTATACACACACACACACTTTTATTTTCTTTTTTTTTCACACTTTTATTTTATGAACCATTTTTGAAGACATAATGTCACTTTATCCTAAAATGCATACATGTGTGTTTTCTAAAAACAAAGATTCTCATATAACCATGATATGATTATTAAATCGGGGAATTAACACTGATATAATACCATTATCTAGCCTACAGACCCTATTCAGATTATTCCAGTTGCTCCAATAATAGCTTTAATAGCAAATTTAAATCCTTGTGTTGCAAAAAAGAAGACTACATGTAGCCAGCAGTATTTTAAAACATAAAACACCATCAATAGAAGTTGTGAGTCTGTGAATCCAAATACCTGGAGCGGGCTGCCTGGAGTGCCCCAGGCTGTGTGATGACTACGGCTCCATAGACACCATACAGGCAGGACAATGCAGATCCAACAGGATGGATCCAAAGAGATGGATGAAATGATTCATCAGACACTATCCTACTTCACATTATAAAAATCATACATTTCTTACCATAAAGATCATTTATTACTGAGCACAAAATATCCACTGTGTAGGTAGAAAGGGAGGAAAAAAGCATTACAAGAACAAATGAGTTCAAAGAAAAATGGCTGTTTTTAGAGAGTTGCTGCATCAGCTCATCTGTTGCCCCGACACAATGTCAAAACAATTCTTGACAAATAATTTCGCCACACCACATCAGCAGGTCAATAACAATTTTCCAATAAACACAAATTTCAGAGTTTTAAAATATCCTGCACGACATCAATTTAAAAAAAATAACTATGCAGTACAAATGTTTTTGAGTGGGAGAGAGATTCAAGAGGGAAGGGACATACATATACCTATGGCTAATTCATGTTGATGTATGGGAGAAACCAATACAATATTGTAAAGTAATTATCCTTCAATAAAAAATAATTAATTAAATACATTAAAAAGTTAACTTTAAAAAAAAGTTGAGTGTAAAAATGAATAGGTGAAACATCTTGTGTTTTTTTCATTAATTATTTACTGTCATAAAATGTGTTTTTATGTATGTATATAACTTTAGAATAAACTCAAATGTTTTTAATGAACCCAAAATGATAGAACAATAATACATTTCACACAACAGACTTACACAATGTATTTATAGTAAACATTTTCTAAGATTCGTGCTTTCAAACTCATATTGAAGCATGTCTAATTTCACAAACTCTGTGCCTTACCTTTTGTGCTGAAACAAGGCAGGTTCCAAATATTCCAAATATACAATTTCTCACTGCAATTTAATAAACCTATAACCTATAAACCCAGCAGATTTCTGCACAATTAATCAGCAGGTTGCTGAAGGATTTTTTTTCCTGTCAGAAAGTCAAAAAGCTTATATATCTCTATATAACTACGTATCTCCTTTGTTCCCCAATTGAATGTAAACTTCTGTAGAATACAGTGGTTTGCAAAAAGCAACAGCTCAATAAACATTATTTGAATAACTCAGGCTCTCTCTTGTGGTCCCCACTCTACCATATGCACTTAACTACTATCAACAAATACCTGTAGGCAGATAGCTCTGAGTCGATCCATCCCCCATCCCTGAAGAAGTAAGAGTCAAGTATAATCACCTGAGCAGAATCTCTTTTATTGGAAAGAATCATCACCTGATCCCCTTGAATACAAACAATTCAACGAATCCCTTAGGCTTTCCCCAGAGTTCATAAAGATACATGAGGCCATGAACTTTACTGGCCACTGTGACCTTATTTTGGTGACAAATCTCCTTTGGTAAAAGCTGCACATGCAGAGCCAAATGCCCTTTCTCGCTTACTGTTGTTTCTGCCCCATGCCTGCCACCCTTGAGCCCATGAAAGCTGAAGGGCACTCCCACAAAACGAGCCCCTTTCTGGCAGCTGCCCCCAGGCCCCCTTGCCTTGGGGTTGCTCCCATCCCTGTAATTGAAACTCAGCCTTTCAAGACCCACAAATACCCTTGGTGGTTCTTAATCCCTACACCCTCCCTGGACCGTGAGAAGCTCAGGTGTTAGCAGTTGCTCTTGGACGATTCATTTCTTTAGCTCTGTTCTGAGTCCAGCTGGTTGAGTCGCTTTACGATGATGCTGTTGATTTTCTTAAGATCATCGATGTCCTTTCCTTCAGCTGCTAGCCGTCTTGACACATCTTCCATCTTGTTTTCGGTTTGAACTTAAAAGTGAAAAATAGACAGTGTTATGCTGGTTTCCAGTGTGTTCCATCGAGACTCATCAGAGCCCATGGGGGTGTTCAGCTGGGAGCTGAGATGCCCTCGTAGCAAATCCTCTGCTCCAATAGCCCATGCAGCCCAGAGGCCCGGGAGAGAAACTGCTGAAGTTTTCTATGAAGTGAATTATTTTTACAACCCTTTTGTGCCAGACTCGACTACCTTTGGCAGCTCTGCTCAGATTTTGGCTGAGAAAGACATTGCATGAACAACCACAGGAAAACTGCCAGTGTCTGATTATCCCCGGAGAAGGGATTGTTATGTTGTCTCATTCTGAGACCCGTTCTCAGCAAAGGTTTTTCCCTCATCATTTGGGGGTGAGATATTTTGGGTTCCAACCCATAGGTCTCCTGGTTCTAAATTACCAGTCCATAATGAATGTATAATAGTAATTCTCCCCAGCTACTCTGAGAGCAGAGAGACCATATTTCCAAAATAAAGAGAATCCCTGGGTATTGAGTAAGCCAGGGACTGGAGCACTCTGAGGCCTACCTGGCAGTTAAAATTTCCAAGAAAGGCAGCACAAAATCAGTATGTAATACATGGACTCCGTACCATTTCCATTTCAGGCAAGTGTTTTCCAGGATACTTTCAGGAACTAATGCAGGTGGTGACACGGCAGCGAGTTTACCCAGCAACTACTGCGGGAGGCATCAGAGCTGCAGCCTCCAGCCCCGGGACAAGCTGCTGCCCAGAAGCCGCCGCCCCTCTGTGTCTGCAAATTATGTTTGGATGAACTGTGCTCTAGAACATGGGTGTGTTGGTGCAGAGCCAGACAGAAGCAATACCACTCGCTCCTGGAGAAAAGTGTGAAACAAGTAAATCCACAGCACGTGACATCCTTTCCCCTCTCTGGAACCTTCTATATGAGTTAAACGCAAAAGGGAGTAGCAGGCATGTTGGATTAAGTCTGTTCCACAATATATTAGCTCCAAATTAAATTCAAAAAGAGAAAAAGGATTCTATATGCAAAAACATTAGAGAAAAATCATATACTGACTTGCATTTTGGAAATTCACAAAAAGTAAAATAAAATACCTTGAGTATTACTAACCTAGCAATTCTAAAACTTACTAGACCATAGAACCCTTTTTTAAATGAAGGCAATACTTAATCACATCCCACAGGCCTAGTGTCTAACACTGCTTGGCCCCTGTAAAACTACAGAGGCAGGTAGGCATCCTGGGTAATCTACCCTTGCTGTCTGGTATTCCTCTTTAAAACAGAGATTGTGACAAAAACACAAGGTCCAATAGTTTAATCAATGTAATCAGTGTAAAATAGCCTATTTCTCTTGCATAAAAATGCCAGATATAAGTTCTCACACTTGAGTTAAAATGATACAAATCTGTACCAAATCCCAGTGAGAGCAGAAAGGTTTCCTCTTCAAAGATGAGCACAGGCCAAGTTCATTTACAGGGGCCTATGCCAACAGGATTGGAGAAGGAAATGGCAACCCACTCCAGTGTTCTTGCCTGGAGAATCCCAGGGACGGGGGAGCCTGGTGGGCTGCCATCTATGGGGTTGCAGAGTGGGACACAACTGAAGCGACTTAGCAGCAGCAGCAGTGCCAACAGGGCTTCCCTGTTGCTTCAGATGGTAAAGAATCCACCTGCAATGCGGGAGACCTGGGTTTGATCTCTGGGTTGGGAAGATCCCCTGGAGGAGGGCATGGCAACACACTCCAATGTTCTTGCCTTAAGAATCCCCATGGACAGAGGAGCCTGGCAGGCTACAGTTCATGGGGTCGCAAAGAATCAGACACAACTGAGTAACTAAGCATGCAAGCACGTGCCAACTCTGGTCTTAGGTTGGGCTAAAGTTTATCTGCAAACCACTGGAAGCCTCTTATTATTACTACAAAAGGCAGTGGAGTGCCAGGAGTTCTGGAGGCAGATGGGCCAGAGTATGAATCCCAGTCCTGCCTCGGATTAGCTGAATAAACAGGGAGGGTTAAACTCTCTGGGCTTTCACCTTTCACCAGTAAAATAGAAATATTAGACACTACCTTGAAGGGTAAAGATTTAAGATAATGAATTTAATGCATCTGGCACAGAGTAATTGTCCAATAAAAAGACATTCTTCTTTATTCACATCTTCTTTCTGTTTCTTGATATGACTTTGCCCTCAATATAAAACCCTAGAAGCAAACATAAAATAAATCCTATTCGTAGAAGAGGGTACAAGATGGTAATAAAGAACATGGCATTTGATGTCAGGCAGGGGTGTCTCTGAGCCCGGATTAGGCGCCCTCGTCTGTGGACCTTCAGCACAGTAGTTAATCTCTCCAAACTTTAGTTTCAGCATTGATAAAACCAGATAACAACAGGTCCCACACAATAGAATTGTTATGAGGTAGTGAGCAGACATGAATGTTTACCATCGTGCCTGGGAGACAGTGAGAACCCAATACATCACATTTTAAATTATTATTACCCTTAGTCTTTTCCCACAAAAGAGAGCAGTCCCTCTGGGCTGCTTCCCTGTATAGCTGCTGCTGCTAAGTCACTTCAGTCGTGTCCGACTCTGTGTGACCCCATAGACGGCAGCCCACCAGGCTCCCCCATCCCTGGGATTCTCCAGGCAAGAACACTGGAGTGGGTTGCCATTTCCTTCTCCAACGCATGAAAGTGAAAAGTGAAAGTGAAGTCGCTCAGTCGTGTCCAACCCTCAGTGACCCCATGGACTGCAGCCTTCCAGGCTCTTCCATCCACGGGATTTTCCAGGCAAGAGTACTGGAGCCCTGTATAGCATTTTCCCACTAGTTTAACTCAGTCATTTCCCCAGACAGTGAGGTGGGATGATATTTGCAGCATCCACTTTTGAGGTATAACATTTCTGAAGAGTAATCCACACCCTCTTTCCAGCCCAGCAGGTTCAGGGCCAACCCTCCTCCATAGAATAATCAGATCCAAGGGCACCGTTATTGTCAGGATAGTTCACACTGTAGCTTCTAAGGGCAAAAGGGCATTAGCAAGGTGACAGAGAAGCAATTAAATTACATCACCCTTCATGCCAGCTCTGAAACCTAGAACAGAGATAGAGCTTTAAGCTGGATGGGAGATGAAGTTTTGGGGAGGAAAAGGGTTAGAAGCTGTGAGAGTCATGCCCTCTGCCCACCTCCCATCACCACCACTGCTACCTCCACTAATCCTGAGTGAACTTGAATTAGAGGCATTTCAAACACATGGAATCCACTTCTCACTTAGGCTTTGTGAAGGCTACAAGGCCTGCAGGGCAGAAGAAAAGAGTGTGGTGGATGCAGGCAAAAGGGTATCAAGGATCACTCCCTCCTCTCAGGCTCTTCCACTCTTAGTGGGTGCGGGAGAGAACTGAAGTAACTCCAGATGGTGGTCTACAGGGGACTGCTCAGAGAGAACACGGGGGGCTCCCCTGACGGGGCAACACGCATAAGGAGAGGGCAGCACTGAGTGGACAGCACCCATCCCCAACCCGAGGCAGAGAAGAGAGTGGCACTGAGACTTCGGGGGATCTCTTGGCCGAGGAGCCGTGTGGGGAAGCATATGCCACCACTCAAAGGTGGACATGCAGGGCCCAGGACAAGGGCAGGCGAGACACCAGCCCAGACAGTGTCATGCAATGGACAAGTGATCACCTCACAGCCCAGCCCTGCCTCTGGGCCCTTGCACAAGCCCAGCTGATGCTTCTAACCGATTTCAGAGAAGTAAGGAAAACTGGGAGGGTGACTGAAAGTTACAGGCCAAATTCATGCAGAAACTGTGTCTTGGAATAAGAAAACCCAGAATTAACTAGGATAAGCTGCCTACCATTAGCAGCTAGGGACTCTGGGTGAGAAATTAAAGTGGTACAGAAACAATATCCAAGTCTGTGAACTTCTGCCATGGAGGGTTTCTGTGTGCGCCAGTGACCCACCCAGAGCGGCAGGGTGCCCTGGGCATCCGTGCCCTCTCGTCCTCCAGTGGCAGTACTGGATGCCAGGAAGCACGGCCTCCTTATGGAAGCAAAGCTAAACAACCAGCTGTCAAGTAAGGGCAAAGCAGTGATGAAAAGAGTGTCAATGGTACCTACCTATCAGAAATATCACAAAGGAAACCAGTGCCAGGCTGATAATCAGCACGATGATCAGCCCCACCAAAAACAGACTGTGGCTTCCATTTCCTGAATCAGTGCTGACGTCCTGGACTTTCTCCTCTAGAGCTGATGTGAAACAAATAACAACAACAACAAAAAAAACAGGACTCCTCAGCATACAGGCTATCAGTGAACTTTACAGTCCCCCAGTGTTAGAGATGTAAGATGATACAACATTGTAAATCAACTATACTCCAATAAAATTAAAGAGAAAAAAAAAAAGATGTGAGTAAGGGATACACCCCTTATCCCTCTGATCACTCTGAAAAGAGACTTATGCTTTAGAAATGTCTTTGCACGAGTGCTCTTTGAGAATTTTTCACCTTCTTTTATATTAGTATATTCAAAGAACAAGCCTGGTCAAGCTGTCTCTATAACTCCTGTTTGGAAAATTCTTTGACAATCATGTTAACACTGATGTAGCCGGACATGGATTTTTCTTTTGCATGGGGCGGGGGTGGGGTGGTGTAAAGAAGGATTCGGAGTGACAGAGGCTCTATTGCCCTTTTCCCTAAAGCGACCCTAGAATACAACACAGCTGGCAACGGGTCACTAACTCTGAGGGAAAGTCTAAGCATTCTGAGGTATCTCCCAGAAAACTTTATTTCCTATTAAAATAACCAGCTATTCCTACATCTATTACACAACAACATCAAAATGAGCCTGATGTACTTGGTTTCTTAAAGTTGTTTTCAGGATGGACATGATCTGAAAGCAAGATTCTCTTCAATGCTTTGCGGTTGAACTGAGAATGCAACAAGCTTGGCTCACCCAAACCGTGAACTGCCTGCATTTGGTCGCTGCTTTGTAAGGTCTATTTGCTTAATAACACCCAAATTAAATTGCAAAATAAATATAGAAACTCAGGATCATGAAGACCCTTGAATTACCTTCTGTATTTTCTCCTACTATGTATCAGCCCCACACCCTCTGCTACTTGATTACGGAGAGATGGGGGCAGAGGTCCCATACTTTATAAAGACATCCTGCCTCACACCCTCCACAGCTTTTCCTTCCTAATCACAGCCAAGGCATAAGCTGGCACTCAAACACCAACCTTTATTAAGACCAACTGTAGTAAAAACCGGTGAAATTCTGAATGAATGAGAGAGAGAAACAAGCATTCAAAAAGGATACAGAAGAGAAATAATAGACATAAAATTGGGACAGTACAAGTTTCGAGTACATGTGAAACATCAACAAGTAGACGTTTATCCTCTGAGTTGGAAGGTCAGCATTTAAACTAGAAAAGATGGGGCTCAAATAACCTGATAGAACTCATTTATAATATTTAAGGGACAAGATACACATGTAGCATTTAGTATTTAGCATATTTTTGTTTCATTTTCCCCCTCTTCTAACGTGTTCATTGAGGAGATTTGTAAATTTAAAAAGATGAAGATGACTTTTCTGCCCAACAGAACATGAATGATCTTTGTTATACTAGATAAAAGTGTGGAACATTTTCTCAGCAATCTGCTATGAAGTCAGACCTGTCTAGGAGAGTGGGCACACTCAGTGACCTGGCTGTGGTCACCAGAGGGCACAGAAGCAGCCAAGCAGCATGAATTAGCCTCTGGGAGGCCATCTCACAGCCTCCACTCCTTCCCAGGGAGAGAAACTCCAGAGGAAACGTCTCAGAACTTTTGAAGATTAGAGTTCGAATCCTGCTTAAGAGCCAGGAAAGCCCATAAGCCTGGCAAGTATTCAGAGAGCAAAAGCAAACATTGCCTAATACTAAATAGCAACTCTAATGCCCACCCCACCCCCACCAAACCCACAGGCCCAGCTCAGCGCTGGCTATTTTTAGGTGACCTAGAAGCCAGGACTGGCCGCCAAGCCTGGGAGGGCACACGTACGGAACAGCTGCTGTGATCCGGCAGGACAGAGGTTTAGTTTGTTCAGATCATTTATGGAATCCACAATATAAAGCTTTCTATCTTCAGGAATGCTGCGAGAGCCACTGTCCTGGGAAGAACGTTTCATTGTCCCTGGAAGAAAACACTGCCGTTAAACCAGAGAGGCTGGGCGGGGAGCTGGCCTTCATATCACAGCCCACAGGAAGCTGGGCCAGCACATGAAGACCCACCGACACATATGACTGCCAGATGAAGAAGGACTAGAAAAGTTAGCTTTTCCTTTGGGGGATGACACTGTAACTCTTCTTTTTGCTTTGCTTACCAGGGAGCTCAGAGTCAAGTGTGTGCCACAATTTTAATGCTATAATACCCTGCTTATCAGAACATGCTCCTTCCTCCTGCTCAGATTTCTCAATTTTGTCTATATTTTACCTGGGTTTTTCTTTAATTTTGTAATTGATTTTTAAATATTTCATATTCTGGTGAGACTTCTCAAATCCTTTGTGCAAGAAGACTATGCTTAAACACATAAAAAGACAAAATTATGCCAAGCAAGCCTGTGGCCATAAAGATTCTAAAAGAAGAAAATATTGTGAGCTATTCTAATAGAATAGGCTTTTAATACAAAACTATACTTTTTATATTCTCCCTCAATATGCTAGAAGTTCATATCTTAAATGTATTCTTTAGTCATTACACACTGGCTCTGAGACCTCAAGACAAAATCTTAGCAAACTGAGATGATACAGAGAGAAATCCTGAAGCTGTTGGAGGCTAAACTTCAGGACCTCTGAGGTCTCCTCCCCCGAGCTCTCTTAGATTTTGGCCACTTACATAGTAATTCTGAAATTGTGGTTTACATTTAAGGTAATATTCTCTAATGACAGCATAAGTTAGAGCTACACTGAAAAAATCAGAACAGATCGAAAAGTTCTCATTTTAAGTTGTCTCTCTAGCACAACAGAGAACTTGTGGCATTTTAATTACATGAAAAGAAGGTTCTAGGAAGACAAATTTCAATTGCTATCAAAGCTTTCTCTTTCACAATTATCTCTTTTCATAAAATGAGTCTAATAATGATGTGTGATGTTTTGATTGAGAGAGGATTTTAGACATGCTCTCATTTAGCCCCTTGTCTTTCCACAAATGAGGAAACTGAAGTTCAGAAGGTAAATGCCCAAGATCACACGTTAGCCAGGTGCCGAGCTGGAAGCAGGCCTCTGGCTTCTGAGATCACTGCCCCTTCCCTGTGTGACCTTTCTTCTCTACCACCTTCCCTAATCCTTTGTGAAGACTCAGCTCAAATGTCACCTCCAACCTGTCTTTCCTTTGTCCTTGCTGGATGCTGTACATTCTTCCATCATAACATCTGTACTACTTCATCACATTTATTTGCTTACTTCTTTGATTTCCTCAACTGAGCACTCTGTAGGCTAAGTACCCATTCTATTCTTCAAATGTCCAGTGCCAAGTTTAGAAGCCAATACCTAAAATATTTTATCTAGGATTTAAATCTCACTATTTCCAAAAGAATTTGAAGCTGTTAATAATAAAAACACTAACATAAAACTGAGGTTAAAAATCCTCATATCCATCCGAACTTTAGTAAAAGCAATGCAATAAGCTTCATGTCTGCCTATATATGGCAACACACTATTGACTTCCTCTTAACATTTTAAAAATCTTGTTTAATACCCAGCTACCAAATAAAGAGAAATATGATTCGAGTTAGGAGAAACAAAACTCAGAAATGGTAAATGGTAATCAGTCATTTAATAAACAAATTCTAAAAACATTAAAACCCATCAATTTCCTAGTAATACCTAAAAACCTATTAGTACTTGTAAAAAAAATGCCACCAGAACCCTAGCTAAGAAAAGCAGTGAGCTTGTAAAGTTATGGACTAGTTAATTTTTACAGTCTAAAACTAAAAGGGCATTTCAGTTATTCCGAAATTTTAATTAACAAGAACAACTAACTCCCTGAATATTTTAGATAAGATACTACTGAAGCACTTTAGATATACTGAATTCCAAATATACTTCATGGAGCATTCTGAAGGGAATGACTCTGAGTGACCAGAAATTTTAAAAAAGACAGCAAGACAGCATATAGAGCAGAAGGGCCTAAGAGATCAATCAAATCTTATTCTTTCATAGATAAAACCAAAAGTGTTGACTGATGCATGGTTACAAATTTCTAAACTACTCTTTTAAAAAGGTTTTATATTTTATCATCACTTTACACTTTGCTATCCCAAACACTAATATTGAATGAAGCATAAAGGTTGTGTCACATCACAGGATCATTTAAACATGGCTTCTATTTTAGGCTTGGTAGCTGACACATGCTTCATTTTTGGATCTGACTTGCCATCCTTGAGCCTTAGCTTCCCCTTTAGGAATGTAACTGCCATTGCTTAAATCTCATACTGAGGCTTAATCAGCATTTACAAAGTAGAAGACTAGCTAGAAAATCATAGCCACAAAAACTGACTTAAGAGCCATGCAGCTAATAAAATCTTCAAATTACTAGCCTTGCTGTCAACTTAAGTAATTCAATGCAACATCAAATCCAAAATCACTAAGATAACAAACAACTTAGAATGAAAAGTGCTCTGAAAGGAATAATCATTTGGGTAAAGTCACAATGTAAATACTATAGATGCTATTTCAATGCATTTTTAAATTAAGTGCAACATTCAAATGGCAAATAAAGAGCCAGTGAGAAAACCAAGTTGGGGAGTGATTCCTGGCCGGTAAGAGTCAGCAAATGACCCTATGAGTAAATGGATACAAGATCACATGGCCCTCAGACCAGGACCCACAGCTGTTTGACACCCAGTTGTTGCTATCTTTGGCATTCCCGTATGAGGGGCATCTGAGAACAACCAGCACGGCTGGAAAAGCCAGAGTGTTACTAAATTCTGCCCTTCTCTAACTTAACCCTCCTTCTTGACTGTGCTGTGCAAATCTGCAAAGCTGCACCTGTTTCCCAGAACCTTTTTAATATTAATACCTTGAGTGCAAACATGTAAGTAATTTCATTTTTCTCCAATTTAGATCAATGCTAACAGCTGGTTCTTTTTGTCTTTTAAGAATTCTTTAACTGCCTACTAATAAACATTCTGACCAATGTAATTGTTTATGAAAGTTTGCTTTGCTCTTTACTTTTTCCCAAAGGTGCTTGGTATCATACCACAGAAATAACTCACATGGGTATTGCTTGCTACAAAATCAGAATTGTTATAATAGAGCTTAATTCAAAGCTAATAGAAGCTTTATTGAGTGAGTCATGGTAATTTGTTCTTTAATTCCATTTTAGAGTCAGTGCCTCTTCACATTCAGCAAGTAATTTTTAAAATCAAGTCTAACTCATTTCTATCACAAGTTAGAAAAGCACACAGCACACGCAACAAAAGACATCTCAACCTCAAGAATCAGAATTCAGTCTCTTGAGAGTAACAGCATGCAAATTACTTACAAAAACCTTGAGCTTTGACTGCTGGGTTGCCGGGGGGGGGGGGGGAAATACTCAGAAGCAACTATACGACTTTCTAGAAATTCTGTAGTTCTTTGCCTTCCTTCAGCACAGGGGTGCTCCTAGAAGGCCCATAAACCCCAGCGTGAAACTGTTGGTCTATATCCAGTGTTAATTTAGCCAAGCAGTTAAGATTCCAAATATTGATTTTTTCCGATAATGTCTAAGGTTTAAATAAATATATTACTGAAACTATCCTTTAAAAAGAAAAAAAGAAAAAAAAAACCCCTACCATGCCTTGATTTAATTGGTAACTGATGAGGTTCTTACTGGACCGAGGTTTATGTCCTTATTTGGCTGATATGGAACCTGACACAGCTCCTGCATTCTGTCACGGGGAGTTCCGATGTATAAATATGGGGAAGCAGGCTGGAGCTGCCACTGACAGCTAACCACACAAGACTCCAGACCAATCAGAGGACGACAGTCAACAGGAAGAGAATAAGGTTGTGACAAGTCTAACCAGGATGAGAGCAGGTCAGAGGACTCCAGGGCTTCCAGCAGCTACAAAAGGGGATGGTGCGTGGGAGATTACATGGCTACTGACCCACTGTCCCCACTGCCGGTGGTAGAAGCACTTCACCTCATCAACTTTTCTGTTTTCAAAGGCTTTATTCTGTGAGTCTTTAACACATCCTCCTTTCTCAGGAATGTCAGCCTCTGATGTGGTTCCCTCTCACATGTCAAGGAGCATGTGCCCTCTGGTACAGAAAAGCAGCTGTGGTGAGACAATACCACAGGCCCACCACCCCAGACTGACTAGCCTGGCAGGATACTAATGATTAAGTGGTAAACAGATATATAACCCTTTATAATCCTACTCTCTATTGCCATGACTAGACAGACATTACTTTGCCAACAAAGGTCTGTCTAATCAAAGCTATGGTTTTTCCGGCAGTCCTGTATGGATGCGAGAGATGAACCATAAAGAACGCTGAGCACCAAGGAATTGATGCTTTTGAACTGTGGTGTTGGAGGAGACTCTTGAGAGTCCCTTGGACTGCAAGATCAAGCCACTCAATCCTAAAGGAAATCAGTCCTGAATATTCACTGGAAGGACTGATGCTGAAGCCGAAGCTCCAATACTTTGGCCACTTGATGTGAAGAACTGACTCACTGGAAAAGACCATGATGCTGGGAAAGTTTGAAGGCAGGAGGAGAAGGGGACAACAGAGGATGAGATGGTTGGATGGCATCACTGACTCAATGTACATTAGTTTGAGCAAGCTCCAGGAGTTGGCGATGGACAGGGAAGCCTCCCGTGCTGCAGTTCATGGGGTCGCAAAGAGCTGGACACAACTGAGCAACTGAACTAACTGGACTGAGACAGACATTAATTCAGCCTTGAGCACATCAATTAGAAAATGTTTGCTCTACAAAATTATAGACCTCACTCTCCTTTTAAAAGGAATGTCACCTTTTAAAGTTTCGTCTATAACTGAGGACCAATTCATGAAGAAAGACTGTAACTAGTAACTTTTTTCTCCAAAGCACATAATGCATTAAAACTTATGCAAAATTTCTTCAAAAAATAAGAATGTTTGCTATTTTAATCATCATGTTCAGCTTTAATCTCCCAACTACGCGATCTGTTTTAAACCATCTATTCTTTAAAGAAAAAAAGGCTTATTTTGAACACTGCTGCTGCTGCTAAGTCGCTTCAGTCGTGTCTGACTCTGTGCGACCCATAGACGGCAGCCCACTAGGCTCCTCTGTCCCTGGGATTCTCCAGGCAAGAACACTGGAGTGGGTTGTCATTTCCTTCTCCAATGCATGAAAGTGAAGAGTGAAGGGGAAGTTGCTCAGTCGTGCCCAACTCTTAGCGACCCCATGAACTGCAGCCTACCAGGCTCCTCTGTCCATGGCATTTTCCAGGCAAGAGTACTGGAGTGGGGTGCCATTACCTTCTCCGTATGAACACTGACTATGTGTTTTTCTCTCTCCTGTAAACCTAACCCTTGAAGTATGAGTCACCCCCTTTTGCCCTTAAGGATGAGGAAAATGGAAATTAACAGTTCCTCACACCAAAGTCTGGATTCAACCATATTTTACACCAGAGAGGGGGATGAGGTTTTTTATGCTGTGTGACCAGGTAGACTTCTGGAGAACCACTTAAGAGCAAAACAAGACAATCTACTTCATTTTATCGGCTACGTATCTAAAAGGTCACATCCTGAAGAGTTTTGAGTCAAAAGAAGAAAACAGGTATTTTCACAAGAACTGATCAATTGGGGGATATTTTCAACTATTTCTGGGTTTTTCTTTCAAATATTATATCTCATTCCCAGGAAATTAAAGCATATGCTATCAAAGACTTGTCAAAGATGCCAACTGATTCAAAATGAATGACTAAACCTCAAAGAACTTACTAGGCAGGGACCATTTTAAATTCCTGAAAGCCAGCAAGGTTAACCAGTATCAAGGAATAAATTGGTCTATCATACACCATTCTTACTGCTCTGAAGAAAACTCAAGCACTTTCACATTGAATCCCCTGTTATCCTGCCTAGCAACTACCCATCAATTTCATGAAAAGGCACCCATCTATAAATTTAATACCTGCTTACCTCTTCTTCCTCCCAAAACTCCAGTAAAAAAGGCAGAATAAAAGTTATAGAGACATAATAATAAACATAGGAGGTAACGATACTGAGCAAGATTTCAGCAAATGTATTGAATATAGGAAGGAGAGAGTAATTGGTACGTACCTTAGCAGACAGTCACAGGACCATCACTGCTGAGTAAGTGATGGATCCTACAGAATTCAAGCAGGCTCAGGAACTGAAGGCAACAGTGAAGCACACAGCTAAATACAGGCAGGTAGTTTCATGTTAGCTAAAAATATAATGCAACAGCAAGATTTGAAAACTGTTACAATCTCTCCCAGAAAGAAAAAGAAGTAAGGCCAGAGGCTCCATCCAGCAACTCTAACATTTCATGGGAGTTCCAGATCATGGACAATGTACATGCATCCTTGTGGAGGATGGGAGGGTAGTGTCAAGAACTTAGTATTTCCCAGATCGCCAGTCTACCAAAACACAGTACCAAACATTTTTACAGCAGAGACAGAGATTCAAAGAACAAAACAAAACAAAATAAATCAGAAAGTGAAACTACATCAGACATTGTGGCAACACTTTTAATTAGAGTAGAGCAATGCCTTCAAAATCCCAAGTTTGGTTTTCTACCTAGAATTTTATATACCAAGCCAAAGTACCTGTTAGACACATGAAGTTTCAACATAATCAACTTCCCATACACTCATTCCCAGAAGTTTCACTCATTCCATTTTAACAGGGAAGTAATCTAATAGCAAAGACATGGGGTCTAGGAGATGTGGAATCCAACTTGAGTGGAAAACAGATCCCAGGATGGAGTCTCAAGCAACAGCTGTACACTCAGATGAGAGAAAGTAGTCTAGACTGAAACAACAAGGAATTCAATATCCTTTTGGGCTTTGACCATGTGACAAAGAGATTAAAGAGTTTTACAAACTTATTGGAACTGTTCTGGAAGAGTTAAATGATGTGTGTATAAAACCAAGACAAGATGTCCTATGAGATTGGTAATGTAAGCACAGGAAACCATCCAGTTCAGAAATGAATAGAAAATAAGGTGACTATAATGTAAACAATGATGATGATTTAGCAAAAAAGAAAAAAGGGGTTGGGGGGGAGAAGTAAAAAGGCAGAAATCCTTACCTCTCAAATAAAGAAATAGCTGTATAAGCATTTTACTTAGAAATTTGAAACCAAAGTGCTAGGAAAAAACTAAAGGCTGAAATGAAATCCTGAGAAATGAGAAAGGAAGGAGCAGGGAACTAACTTGCTTATAAGCACTGAAGTACTACTAAAACTATATATACACATCCCTGGTACCTCAGTGCTATCAAGAATCCGCCTGCAATGCAGGAGACCAGGGTTCAGTTCCTGGGTTGGGATGATCTCCTGAGAAGGAAATGAATGGCATCTCACTCCAGTATTCTTGCCCGGGAAATCCCATGGACAGAGGAGCCTGGCAGGCTACAGTCTGTTGGGTCGCCAAGAGTCAGACACAACTAGTGACTACACCACCCCCATAACATTGCTTTAATAAAAATTCATTAATATTCTAAAATATGTATATAGTAAATTGAAAATTTAGAAAAAATACTACTTACAATCTCTTCTCCATGGTCCTAAACTACTTGGAATATAAAGAGGAGACAACATGCAACCCCAGGTTTGAGATTCCAAGTTTGTTTTCCATTGCATTATATCTGAGGGCTGGAACTCACCCTCCCAGCAGCAGCAACAGCTCCATGAGGCAGCGAATAGGGGGCGCATCAGACCTTCCAGGAGGGGTTGAAGATGTGGCAGAGGAAGACTAGTTTAGAAAAAATTCCTGTGGATTTTGGTCCTTATTTTCATGCTTCTTCCACCCCTCTTATTACTGTGTACCCCATGTGCAATGTCATTTTAACATAAAGTTTTATAATAAAAAATCCTAGTGCATTGTCAAAATGCCTACAACTTCCCATAAAGTCAAAAAAAAAGCACCTCATGGGGCAACCAAGAAACAATGGTCTTAAAAGCAGCTGGAATGTCAACGATATACGGCTACATTTTTTTCATTTATTTTCATGTTTCCAAATATACAAGAGGAAGTTCTGTTTTACTCTCCATACCCCACTTTATCATTTTGAACTCTATATATAAACTCATAAATGTTTCTTCTATTAGAAAAGAAGCACTTTTAGTGTGAAAAGATCTTTATTTCAAAATAAAGAGCACAAGGTCTTACACAGCAGATAAAATTAGTGTTACTGCCCTCAGTGGTCAAGGTTAGCAACTTTTCTGGCTTACATTAATTCATCATGAACAACGGATGGACTGATTGGCCTGTAAGTCCAGCTGTATGGCCACATGGTATAATTCCTTTTGTTGATCCTAGTGACAAAATTATTAGGTTCCACTTAAAATTGAAAATAACAGCAGCTTTTCCAGATCTAGCTCCCAAAATTGTATCCTGAACTCATCTGTGTAAGATCTTAAGTTAAAAACTTTGTGTATCTATATCATTATAATCAGTATTTCTGATAATCACAGCATAAGAAATTTAATTTTGGCTAACAGTTTTTCTCATTATGAAATCAAGTGAAAAACCTTATGTTTGCTTTTTTCATAAATAGAAAATGACCAAACATTACAAACACTTTATGTTTAGTGATTATATATACAAAGAATATTCAATAAACAGGACTTACCATCTGCAATACTATATACATTAAATTATAATATAACCCCTACTACAAAAGCTATCTGTTGACCAAGATAAAAACTGTCTCTAGAGATTAAATACATTAGAAATTACAAAAAAAAAAAAAAGGGGAAATAGAAAGTGGTCTTCAAATGCTAAAAATCTAGAAGAATTCTCCAACATCTGCTCTTTTATCACGACATTTGCTTCGAGCTTTTGTTCGAGCTTTGAAGGCTGCAGAATTATATAAATGCTGAAATGGAAAAGAGGAAAATATGTGTGAGCCAATAAAGTTTTAGATATTCTTATAAAGTAAGAAAAAAGATTATAATGTGACTATAATGTAAACAATGATGCTGATTTAGCAAAAAAAAAAAAAGGGGTGGGGGGAGAACTAAAAAGGCAGAAATCCTTACCTCTCAAATAAAGAAATAGCTGTATAAGCATTTTACTTAGAAATCTGAAACCAAAGTGCTAGGAAAAAACTAAAGGCTGAAATGAAATCCTGAGAAATGAGAAAGGAAGGAACAGGGAACTAACTTGCTTATAAGCACTGAAGTACTACTAAAACTACATATATACATCCCTGGTGCCTCAGTGGTATCAAGAATCTGCCTGCAATACAGGAGACCGGGGTTCAGTTCCTGGGTTGGGATGATCTCCTGAGAAGGAAATGAATGGCATCTCACTCCAGTATTCTTGCCCGGGAAATCCCATGGACAGAGGAGCCTGGCAGGCTACAGTCCGTGGGGTTGCCATGGACTGAAAGGAAAGAAATGAACTAATTTGACTTTAGATATACTTTATATGTTTAAAAGACACAAAGAATGAGGGAGAAGATTAACACATGACGATTCTGTATGAAAAAAATAACCAAACGTAAAATGTCAAGAAAATTTTTTAAATAATAAAACCAATATTGTCAAATATGTGTTTAATAGCTACAGGCATTCATTCAACACTGAAAATAATTAAAAATAGTAGAATAATTTTGGAAGGTAATTTGGCAATACATCTCAAAAATCATAATCAAGCTCTATCGTTCCATGCAAGGACTTTATCCAAGAAATAATCCAAAAGAGAAATAAATGTAAAAATATTAGTATTTATTAGAAAGTTTTAAAATGCCCAACAATCAATTATATGTCCATCAAAGTGATTAAATATAAAGATTTTATAAACATACAATAAAACAATTCACATCCACTAGGATGGCTAAAACTTAAAAGGAAAATTAAAAACAAAAAAAGGTATTAGTAAGGATGTCAAAATTTGAACTCTCATATTGCTAGTGGGAAGGTAAAACGCACTGCAGTCATTGTAGAAAACAGTTTGGTGGTTCCTCAAAAAGTTAACAGAATTACACATGACTGAGCAACTCTGCTCCTAGAAGAACTGAAAACAGGTGCACTAATAAAAACTTGTAAGTTTATGTTCAAAAAAAGCACGATTTAAAAGGATCAAAAGTGGAAACAAGCCAAATGTCCACAAACTAACAAAGAGATAAACATGTGGTGTATCCATACAACGGAGGATTATTCGGACACAAAAAGGACTAAAGTACTGACCACCCTACAACGTGGATGAACCTTGGCAACACCATGCTAAGTGGAAAAAAAAAAGTCACAAAAGGTCACGTTATATGACTCTCTGTCTGTGAAATACCCACAACAGGTAAATCCATAGAGAAAGAATGCACATTAGTGACTGCTTATCAGCAGCTGCGGGGAAAGAAGAGGTGAACAGACAGTGAACATTTAATGAACCTCAGTTTCCTTTTTGAGGTGACGAAAATGTTTGGAAACTAGATAGCGGTGATGGTTGTGCAACACTGTAGTGTATTCAATACCACTGAACTGTACACTATATTTTATGTTATGTGAATTTTATCTTAGTAAAAATAATAATAAGGATTTTTGAAATGTTATGAAATTCTCCAGGCAAGAATACTGGAGTGGGTAGCCATTCCCTTCTCCAAGGGACCTTCCCCTCCCAAGGATTGAATGCAGGTCTCCTGCATTGCAGACAGATTCTTTATTGCTGAGCCACTGGGGAAGCCAAATAATATTAATCACTATTTAATGTTATAAACTCTCTAAGCACATTTGTTCTCCTCATCTGTAAAATGAATCTGGTACTAAGTTTAGGCTCAGTCATCAGATATGAAAGAAGCACTTTTGTCAGTATTTATCCTTAAATACATAAACTTCACAGAACAAAGGGAAATAAAAAATGAAAATAGTTTCTATGTTAATAGGATTATGGATAAAAATTTCTCTTCTTAACCCTCCATACTCTAAATGGACTAACGTTTCTTCTATACTTACTAGTCCAGCTCTGTCTGAAACACCATGGAGAACTAAATAGTTTACAAACATAGCTAAATGCCTGTCACCTGGCAGAATCAAAGCTTTGTCTCCACTTCCGTGCATTCAGTTCTCTTGAAAACAAAAACCAAACCTACCCTTTCAAATCGAGAAATCTTCATTGTCTTCAATGCAGCAGCATCAAGCATCACTGGGGGTCCAAGTTCAAATACATTGCGAAGGAATTCATTTGACTGAAATAAAAGAGGCAATAAGGCTCAGTATTAAACATCAGTTTTCTTTTTTTTACTACATAAACTGAATTCTGGTTAACAGAAGTTATGTGGAGTTTATAAATATGAATGTATGTCACTTGTTTTCTTTCTGTTTCTCATAAGACCAAACTGTTTTCCAATGCCCTGAATTCAAGAAAGCTATGTCAAACTAGTTGCTTTCCTACAGAGATGTCAATAGTGCTCCAACAGTCAAAGAGATGCCCCACCAAGCTTACACTATACAAAAACAAAAAGGACAGTTTCATATGTATTCACCTCAACTTTCAAAAATAAATTTGCCATTGTGCATAACATATACTGAAAACAGTCTGTATATTCAAACTAATTTCAAAAGCAGTGAAGTGAGGTAGATCCAAAACTACTCTCTAATTTAAAAGCAAACACACAGAAAGGATGTCACCCACTCACCTGTAAGTGGTACTGCATTCCTGATCCAAGAATCTCCTTAAAGGTGTCATATGTATGTTTTTTGACCCAGCAATCAATATACATCCTTTCAGGACCAAATTTAACAGTTACTGTTGGAAAATCCCGTTCCTGGTCAATAGAAGAATAAAAATGTTAAGAGGAACCAAGATGATTTAAAGAAATCCTACATAAACACAATTTCTAAATATACATATACATGTTGGAATGAATAGTATGGTTTAAACCAATACCTCCATCCCTGAAATATGAACAGACTAGAAAGTAGAAGTACTATCCTACATAAAGAGTGCAGAATTTGTCTAGCTGCTGTAGACATGGCAAAACTACCTTGTTGTGAATGTTTTTTCATTTCAAAAGCACTCAACAAACTTGCTGGAAAAGTCAGATACGTGTATGGTTTAGGATTGGGGTAGGGAGGGTTATAGGACAAGTCAGAAAGACAAGATGCCCCCACAAGACAGTGGTGAAATTAGGGAAGCAGAAATCTAGGAAAGGAAGTAAAGACAAATGGTGTTAACTAACAGACCAACCAAAAAGGAGGAGAAGCAACTAGAGGGTTCAGAGGGCCTTTGAAGATTCTTATTAAGAAAATGAGATAACATTTATGATTTCAGAAATGGAATAATTTTGCCAGAAGACAATTTCTAAAGTATAACCATGGGGCAAGAAGAGGTAGTGGTGGAAGTGAAATGGAAACAGGAACAAATACAGAATAGGGTTTTCCAAATGAGCAGAGAAGAAATCCAGAATACTGACAGAACTTGAGACAAAAACAAAATAGCTGCTCTATATTTTAATAAATCATGAGTAAGGAAGAGTAACCCACGTGGTGCAGTGGTAGAGAACCCACCTGCCAATGCAGGAGACTCAAGAGACATGGTTTCCACCCCTGCTGGGAAGAGCCCCTGGAGGAAATGGCAACCCACTCCAGTATCTTGCCTGGGAAATTCTGCGGACAGGAATCTAGAGGGCTACAGTCTATGGGTCAGACATGACTGAGTGACTTGAGTACACACACACACCCAGGAAGGGAGGAAGTGATTTCCACAGAGACAGGAGAAACAAAGCGATGGGATCTGACTGGGCAGGACCTATCCAATTGCCTTCCCCACGTCTATTTAGTCCCCACCTCTCTCAGCAGACACAGGATCTTATGTAATAAAAAAAGAATGTGAATGCTAGATTCACATGGATATGCCACTCCCTGGCTTGTGACTTTGGCAAGTAATTTAACCTGTTTGGGTCTGTTCCCTTGCCTGTAAAGGCTATCTATACGTCTACCACATAGAACTATTAGAGGTATAAGCATGTTTTGTGAAGCATATACAGTGCTTGGGCTGTTACAACAGCTCAAAACAACAACAACAAAACAGTATGATTCTATTATTTCAGCATTTCTTATTTCAGAAAACAGAGACACCAGGAAAGAACTCCCTATAATCATGTGTATCCTTACCTATTCGTCTCTCTTAAATCACAGGCCCTCCTCCCCAGTTCAAGACTAATCATTATTCTTTCAACGCCTCATACCACAAATCTTGCACTTTATTTTCAAAGGCTCCTTTCTCCATTGATTCCTTTTCCCATAAACTGTCTCTAGCATTTAAAACAGCAAACCCTCCTACAATCCAGTAATCAGCTCTCTTCTTCCCATCACAGCCATGTTTTTTAAGTCAAGACACACTATCTCCACTTTTTCACCTGCCATTCACTTTTCAATCCACTTCAGTCTGGTTTTTCTCCCATCATTCTATTGAAGCTGGTCTTATAAAGGTCACTGTGGTGTTGGGAGAAGACTCTTGAGAGTCCCTTGGACTGCAAGGAGATCCAACCAGTCCATCCTAAAGGAGATCAGTCCTGGGTGTTCATTGGAAGGACTGATGCTGAAGCTGAAACTCCAATACTTTGGCCACCTGATGCGAAGAGCTGACTCATTGGAAAAGACCCTGATGCTGGGAAAGATTGAGGACAGGAGGAGAAGGGGACGATAGAGGATGAGATGGTTGGATGGCATCACCGTCTCAATGGACATGAGTTTGAGTGAACCTCAGGAGATGGTGATGGACAGGGAGGCCTGGTGTGCTGCGGTTCATGGGGTCGCAAAGAGTTGGACACGACTGAGCGACTGAACTGAATGACCTCCTAAGTGACAAATCTCATTGACACTTTCCATTCCCTCTCTGGACCTACCCGCAGTGTTTGGCCCTCAAAGACAGCACAGTGCAGTGCGTCCAGACTCCAGCTTTGCTACTTCCTGTTTTTTAACTATTCCCCTGGTCCCCATTTTTCCTTAAAAAGATAATTGTACTGTTTAAAGACCTACACTGGGACCAAAACAACAAAACTGTATGTCAAAGTACCAATATATCAAATGTTTACCAATTTAATACATGAACTTCAAAATGGGTTTTGGATGAAAAGAAATGGCGTGGCAAAACAACCACACCCCAAATGGACCATTCTCTATAGCAACTGAACAAGATCCAACAAGGAAGCAGAGTCCCTCAAAGAAAGCTGGGTTTCAATATAAGAAAAGAGACAAGATCACTGAGCAAGGCTCTGAGACATGCACGTAGACTGAAGCTGAGCTGCAGGAATAGGGAACCAATCAAAGGGCAAAGAAGGAACAGAAATTCTGAGATGAAGAAGAGAGGGTGGGAAAGGCCTGGGAGGGAGGTCACCAGAGGACAGAATATGAGGCAAACGCAGGGCTTTCATTTCCATTGATAGAAGAGGGGGTGGGGGGCAGAGGGAGGAGACAAGAAGCCTGTTAAAACTGGTTCACATTGAGATTTCACATGTATCTTTCTCAGGAGAGTCAGTACTTTCTACCATGACCAGCCTGGGCTGAGGGACCTGTCAACAGGGTCTGTGGGATCCTACCGGCCTTAACATCTGTTACCCAGAGAGGACCCAAAAAGACAGAAAATCTGAAATCAGTTATAATCCAGAAAATCTACAACATGTCATTATTTTATCTTTTGGAGGCTACAGGATCTAAATACAGGAATAGTTTATTTCTAAATTCCACTCAAGAAAATCACTTATTTGGGGATTTTACCACACTGATTATAAGACCAACAAGATGCTTAGTATGTATGTATCTCTGTTCGAGTCAGGATTTTTTTTTTTTTTTTTTTCTCATTTTGTTTTTTAAATAACATCCTGAGTAAACATAAAGTATTATCTGAGTTAACATAAAATATTATTATAAAGTAATTAGTATTAACATTAACCAAAAATTTAGATCACAGAGGACCTGTATACTAATTTATACCCTAGGTTTTACTTTTTTTAATGTAAATTAAAATGAAGAGAGTAGTTCTTAAGCAGACTACGTAAGAATCATTGGAACACTTGAAAATTGGATCTGAGTGGGGCTTTAGTATTTTCTTTTAAGTTCCCATTCTAAAATTTCATACACGTTACACTGAATGACTCTTTACTAATATTCTTGAAAGAAATTCCCTATTAACATTTATCGAAGAAACTTATCCTTAACCATACACTATAAGCCCTAAAGGTTTCTAAATCAATTTATTTGCCAGGTAGGCTAAAGCAGGTTAGAGGTCTACAGAAAGGATTCAAGCATCAGAAAATGATATGCTGGGTTTTGTTATTTCAGCTTTCAGCACCTAGCTTTCCCAAGAAGCTCACAAAGGTCTCTGCTTAAAGGTACTGAAGGATAGGCAATAATTTACTATTTACAAAAAAATTCATTATTCATACAATACTAAGTATCTATGTGCTAATGATAAGCACCAGGTCTTGAATGATGGCAAGTACGCCAAAGTGAAGTACATTTCTATCACTATGAATCTTTTTTATCTTTTTCAACAACAACAAAAGAAAAAAAAAAAAAAAGCCTTCATAACATCAGAATTAATTTTTCCTTTGTTTAAAAAGAAATTTTTTTCATTTTTGTTGTTAAAAACCTGCTCAGTCTTAAAATGAGGAAATTATTTAGCTCAAAGGTGAAGTTCAACCAGCAAAATCACCCAACTGACAAGTCTGGCTTAAAACAATCTAATTTCAAAAGAATTAATTAACTATTAAAGCATTAAGAAGCCTACCTCCACCGCCCTCAGGATGTCTCTGAACACTGACCGCTGCTTTCTCTTGTCTACCTTGGCCCGGTGCTTATTTCCATCTGTAGCCAAAGTCCTAAGCATCTGAGTTAAAGACTCCATGTCTTCATAAAAAAAGTCCTGGTCAGAAAAATACTTTATTAACAGGCAAAAATTTAATCCAGAAATACTGTCTACAAGATGATACACTACTACCAAATAATGAACATTCCTCTTCTAAGTGTATCCAGATACACTCAACCAACACTTACTGTGTTCCAACTGTATTCAAGATGTTACTGGGACTTCCAAGTTCAGTGACAGTCAGATACACATAAATCAATATAGTTTCTACCCTCTGGTTCCCCAGACCCCAAGGCACGTATTCCCAGAACTCCAAATTTCTTTATACCAAAAGAGCAAAGCTATTAGTAATGCTTTTTAAAGCTCCTAATTTCTAATTTACTGGCCACATTTCAAATAAGCAACCAAGTATTTACATCAGGTGCACAACTCAAGTGATTAAATTATTTCAGAAAGAAAAATATTTTAATCCCTTTTGGAGGGAAGCCACAAAATATATTACTATTTGCTATGATCTTAAGTTGACTATAGGCTTCTTTATTACAGTTTAAATGGCTATACTTTTCAGAAGTCTATTTTGGGTGTTTTTAGTCTCTAATTAAATTTTACAACCACATTAAAAACTAAGCAATGATTCAGAGTTATTTAGTTGACCAAAACTAAAGCAGACAGGAGGTGAGACATCTCCAGCTCTAGTCATTAACCTTTGCATTAGTGGTAACAATCATTTAACTTATTCTATTAAAACAAGAAAACTCTTATTTCGGGCATTCTTCACTTTGTACTGTATATATTTATTAATTGTTCCATGTCAAAAGGTACAGATGTAATTTCTGTAAATGCCTAAAATGAAAAAGATTATTACACTCATGGAAAATAAGCTTGGAATCAACAGAGATATTCTTTTAAGTACGCAAGTATTTTCTTATTATCAGTATTTTAGAGATTGTATATTCTTAACTGTTCTAACGAATGTTTTCTTTCATCTTCTAATTCAACTTCCTATGGCTGAATTAGCTGGAAATGACACCTGTTAACAAGACTTTCATCTAGAAAAATGGTTACCAAAACTGAAAAGCTATTATTAAAACAGTTCAATGTTATGTTGATGTCTGTATTTATATTTCACTAAATTTGATTCCATCATAACAAAATAAGAATTGTTTTACTTGTAGAAACAAGTACATTTTAGGGACTAACAGTTTCCTACTTATTTCACAGGCTATTAGTTCTTTTGTACTATTCTCAAAAAAAAAAAAAAGTATGGAAGATTTAAATATATATATGGGAGAATACACCAAAAATTAACCAGACTATGCATTACTGTAATTTGTTCTAAGAACTGGGAATCACTGCCAGTGGTTCTCAAGAATCTTATCTCCCAGCAGACATTTTTTTAATCAGAGGAATCTGATATAAAAAGGGGATAGTTAATACCACCCATATCTCGTAAGTTTATTGAAAGGCCTAAGTAACATATATTTATATATTCTAAAAATACATAAAACACAGTACATAAATATCCATTATGCTATAGTTCTTTTATACAGCCTGTTTCAGTATAACAATTTAAATGCTTCAACAGGTCTAAAGATAATTATTTCATACTAAAATAACAGCTGTGATAAGTTAAAATGGTTTCAAAAGTTGAGTGGAATTAAAATGAAATGAAACCACAGAAAACTTGAGTTCAAGTACACAAGATGAGATGCTGATGGTCACAAAAATCATGCCCTACACTAGTATTTTCTATATAGTAGTCACCGGAGCACTGATTGTAAACCAAATGAAATAAGCTGTACTAAGTGTTAAGAAATAAACATAGGGAAGCCTAACATTAAAACAGAGTTTGATCCCTCCCCACTTCACTGCAAAGCGCTGATTACTATTTCCAGAATGGTTTTATCTGACTACTCAACTACAAAGACTTTTATTCTTTTCACTCCTGCTAATTGAGGCAGAATGTCTTTGTCAGGGTATGGAGACATTTTTACATGAGCCGGTTATCCTATAAAAATCAAGAAGTGAAAAGCATATGATTTAAGGCCTGGGAAATGTGTTTTGAGTCCTCAGATTTTATTTCCACTGTGTCTCTGTCCTGAAGCACTGCCCCTGTCAGCTTAGGTGGAAGATGGAACAGGGAGAATTAGGGATGGTCTGAGAATACTGTATTTTGGTACAATTTCCAGAATTAGTTTATCACGTGGCCCTCAGACCTATAATTTAACCCACTAAATAGTCCTTCTCTTAGTTTAAGTTGCACTAGAGAGCACCAAAAAGGCTACTACTAGAGTCGGACACGACTGAAGCAACTTAGCAGCAGCAGCAGCAGCAGACTACTAGCAAGGGGGAGGTGATATGCAATTCAGCTAACAGTGCAGGAATAGCTACCACTTACACTGTACTTGGCACATGTTCCAACAACTCATGGAATGGCTACCCACTCCAGGATTCTTGCCGGGAAAATCCCAAGAACAGAGGAGCCTGGCGGGCTCCATGCAGCCCCATGCATACAGTCCAAGCTGCAGGACATGACTGAGTGACACTTCTGTGCACACTGTATGTACTTGGCACCTGTTCCAACAACTTGTGAGGTGTTAACTGTTACCACCTCCACTTTAAAGGTAAGAATAGGACTTCCAAGGTGGTCCCGTGGGTAAGAATTCGCCTGCCAATGTCGGGGGGTGGCTTCAATCTCTTGTCAGTGAAGAGCCCACATGCTGCAGGGCAACTAGCTGGTGCACCACAACTGAGCCTGCGCCCCCTGCAGCCCACCTGCCACAACTAGAGAAGCCCGCCCACTGCAACGACGAGCCTACCCACCAAAACTAAGACCCAAGGCAGCCAAATAAATAAATGAATATTTTTTAAAATAAACAAACACAAAACTTACTTAACAAAAATAGCAAACAAAACACTTAAGTTCTGTTTTATAACACAGTTCATTTTTGTCTTTGACAAGGATTTGGTCAAATTAAACATGTTTGAGTGACTGCTCTTGATTATCACATATGACTTATTAAGTCAGAGAAGGTAAGATATGCAGGTGGCAATACTATTTACATTTATGCAAATTTAAACAAATTCAACATATATAATTTAAACTGCATCATTAGTTCACTTTTAGGATGCATTTCAAAGGAAAAAGAAAAGAAATTACCATTTCTAGTCAGTAGAGGAATACAAGGTTAAAAACTAGGACATCCGGCTTCTGTGCCTTGAGGTTAAGAAGTTATTAACTAGTTCAATAAAATTAAATTGATTGCTAAACTTGAGTCCAATTTCTCACATATGGAGACTCATTTGCTACTGAAGTGTGAATAACTTACTTTTCATTCATACCAGCTATCTTTCAAAATAAGGAGGGTGGGTGGGGGGCAGCCAAACACAGGCCAAGAATGGAATGTGAAAAACCAAGGCAACTCAAAACATGTATTAATCTTATTTAGAATTATCCACTGTTAACTTCTTTAACTGCAGAAAAGCATCATTCCAAAAAATCATCTTTCTCCTTAAATTGAAAAGCAGCTAGGAAGTAACCCAAGATTCACAACAGAGGTCACAAACCAGGGTGACCAACTGTTCCATAGAGCTAGCCTAAGATAAAGGCTTCAGGACATAGGACTTTTCAGTGCTAAACTTGGAATACCACCAGGATGGTGGATCATCTCTTGGTCACCTACCACAAACTCAAATACCTCCAAAAGCAAAATTATGGTATTTAAAAAAAAAGAAAAGAAAAAAAGCAACCATGAGTGGCCAGCGGTAGAAAACTACAAAGCACATGTCCCAGGCTAAAGGGACATGTTTATTTTCATCTTTGGCTTAGAAAGGACTTCCCTGGTGGCTCAGACAGTAAAGAATCTGCCTGCAATGTGGGAGACCAAGATTCCATCCCTGGGTAAGGAAGGTCCCCTGGAGAAGGAAATGGCAACCCTTGCCTGGAGAATCCCATGGACAGAGGAGCCTGGCAGGCTACATTCCATAGGATCACAAAGAGTCGAATAGGACTGAACAAATAACACACTTGGCTTAGAAAAGTTAAACATGATGGTAACTAAACTCATCTGACTTAATCCCAAACCTACAATGACATCGTATTTCATCCATTTGTCTGACATTTATTATAAGTGCCTGAATTACCTTAATGTGTCTCAGGTCTGAGAAATCCAAGCAGATCCAAAAGATTATACAGGACAACTCTCCATGAGTAATAAGAGTGTACTTAAACTTCAGTTCTGTAGGCAACAATGATTAAGTATAATGAACTACACTCAAATACTGCTCTACCAACCAACCACTATTGGTTTATGCTCTTATTAAGTATTACATCATCACTGCCAAGAAGCGGGACAACCAATCATTAGGTTCTCAAGTGGGCCATGCTCTTGAGTTATCATCCAATTCTTAATTGTGAGGGTAATGACAGAATAATGGTTCTTGTGGCATTTTCACCCATCAGATACTTACACTCTCCATTCCTCTGGCCAATTCAAACAGAAGTGCCAAAGATTCACCAGCAGCTATTCTCATGTTTACATCATCAGAAGAAAGGAGACTTGGAAGTTTATGGAAATGCCTGGAGAACAGCCAGTCATTACTATGTGAACACAACCAATTATATCAATAACTCTTGTTTTTATAAAATAAGAACAAAAAATACATACACCTCAAGCTTTTTCTTCACTTCATTGATTGGGCATATGGTCAGTAATAATGTCCACGCGAGAAGCGAGCTGATATGAAGTGCTGTATTAGGGGTGCTACAGATAACATTAGTGTCTTTCTCTTTGAGATAGGACTTGGTGAAGATATTTTCCAAACACTGCAGAGTTGAATACAGCTCCTAATGCATAAGAGCAGGAAATAAGAGTGCCATCTTAAATGAGAAATGTGCAAATAACTGGATTCAAAAGGCTCTCTACTTACAGTAATGTCATCTGTGGCAATAAAACAGCAAACACCAAAGCAAGTTGCACACTAAAAAAAGCAAAAAATAAATCAGACATTAATTTTTGCCATTTTCTTATTAATTTTACATATTCCTGCTTTTATAAATTCAACGTGAAAAACTTATCAGCTACATGACTATGTTAGGTCCCAAGTATAGTATAAAAAGAAGGAAAAAACAGGGTTAAGAGTTAAGGGAAGTGGGCTTCAGCTAAAACCCAGTAAGGTCTGCTAGTAAACTTAAGAGTTCAACTTTAGCAAAGTTACTCCATTTTTCTTGGGTCTTCCTTCATTAATCCAGCAGATCATTTCAAGCCAACTCCAAAGATGCTTACTCTTTAGAAGAAAAGTTAAGATAAACCTAGACAGCATATTAAAAAGCAGAGGCATCACTTTGCCGACAAAAGTCCGTATTGTCAAAGCTATGGTTTTTCCAGCAGTTATATACAGATTTGAGAGCACAGAAGAACTGATGCCTTCAAACTGTGGCGCTGGAGAAGACTCTTGAGAGTCCCTTGGACTGCAAGGAGATCAAATCAGTGATTCCTAAAGGAAATCAACCCTGAGTATTCATTGGAAGGACTGATGCTGAAGTTGAAGCTCCAATACTTTGGCCACCTGATGCAAAGAGCCGACTCATTGGAAAATACCCTGATATTAGGAAGGATTGAAGGCAAAAGGAGAAGAGGGCGGTAGAGGATGAAAAGGTTAGATAAGATCACTGACTCAATGGACATCAATCGATCTGAGCAAACTCTGGGAGATGGTGAAGGGAAACCTGGCGTGCTGCGGTCCATGGGGTCACAAAGAGCTGGAAACAACTGAGCGAGTGAACAACAAGACATCCAAGATTTCCAAGGTAAAACCTACCTAATAAAACAGACTCAGTATATTTATATATAATCTACTTCTAACATTATAGGAGCCATTAATTCTCAGAACACTTGTGCTAATTATTTAAAAGCAGAATTTGAAATTTATAAGGCTTTATTACTCTTCAATTCCCTTTTCTCCATACGTTATCACTAAAATGCCCTCATGTTGTTCCAAGTACCACTAAGGTGTAAGTCTTTAAAGGCATCATTCACATGCCTCCAATTTCAGCTAGTTCTGTTTCAGTACTATGAGGACACTTGTAATATTAATCTGTTTGTTGCCACTCTTTTATTCTCATTAAGTTATTGTAAAAATTAGACACTGTTAAAATTCGAAAGTAGCTGAAGCATTATTCTCAGTAAAAGAAAATTTCAATATGTAATCCTCTCCTAAGTAAGCAGCAGAAGCCAGGACACATCTCCTAAGAGAAAAAAAGTAGGACTGCCTTCATTTAATAAAGATTCCTTCTACTAATATGCAGAAGAATGCCAGAATTTTGCTTTTTTTATATTCACAGCAAGAGTGAGAAGGATGAAGACAGTGCCTTGGATAACCACAACAACTCACATGCAACCAAAACTAAGTGATCGCCCCAAATACCTAATCAATAGTGTTTTCTGTCAAACATTTCAAATGCCCCTAATACTCCTGGGCAGTTTTAAAGCTGCAAGAAACTAGCCGAAAAGGAAGAACAGAAAGGTAAAGAACTACTGGGGGGCAGAGATTCCTATAAAGTTACCAAACTCCGACTCCTTTTCCTCTAGACTCCTCCCAGCATCTATATATACAGTTGGTAAAGCAAGGAACTCTCAGCCAAAGTGACCTGCCTCTGTCCTCCAGCTTTCCTCGTCTCACTACCACGGCTGCCACTTGAGAAGAACCTAGACGCAGGGCAGAGCTGCAAGATGGACATGCCGAGGGACCTTGCTGACCTGACTGGGCACTGATATGTACAAAAAATAAACTTTTATTAAGCCACTAAGACGTCAGGGTTTACCTGATAGAAACAGTAATGTCATTTACCTTGGGTGCATGCATGCTAAGTTGCTTCAGTTGTGTCTGACTCTGCGATCCTGTGGGGTGTAGCCCACCAGGCTCCTCTGTCCATGGGAGTCTCTAGGCAAGGATACTGGAGTGGGTTGCCATGCCCTCCTCCAGGGGTTCTTCCCAACCCAGGAAAGTACCCAAGTCTCCGGCGGCTCCTGCATTGCAGGTGCGTTCTTTACCACTGAGCCACCAGGAGAGCCCATCGTTTACCTTAAGTAACATTAAAGAGGAGGCTAATAATTAGTATTAAAAAGTTTTCAACAAACTGGTTCTCTTGCTAGAAAAACAGCTTAAGACTCAAATTCACTAACAATAAATTCTTATGACCTATTAAGGCTCGTAAGATTCTTAATACCCATTAAGATTCAAATCCACTTCCTAAATCCACTAAGACTACCTCATATTTTTGTGATAAAGCAAAAGATGCTTTGTGTGATCATTTAAATCGCTTATTTAGCATAACAGAAACCAACAACCAACTCCACCAAAATTCACAATCTTACGTATGTAAGTGGTAAATATCAATTAGAAAATGAAAGCTTTTCCAAACCCCCCAAATCAGATGAATATTTCAAAAGTCAGCTTTCCCTACATCAACCAAATCCACCCATGTAACTACAGCACTCAGCTCTTTCATAAGGACTGCTCTATAAGGGATGTTCTATTGAGAAACAGAAAATTTAAGAAAAGAACTGTCATATTGAGTCTGCTCACTAAAAAACAAATGAGAATAAAATGATAATAAAAACCTTCTATATTTTTGAAGATGCTATTTTCCTCGATTATCACAAGGTCTGAGTATCATGCCTAGATAGATCTATAATTTAAAAATTCTGTACTTACAGTTTGCCTGGCCTGGATACTAGCTGTTCCATCACAAATTATTTTCTTCAGAATTGGTCCAAGAGTCTTTAAAACCTCTTCACTTTCAATTCCAGGGCCCAACTGAATACAAAGAACAGATGCTAATGCTGCAGCTGCACGCTGCTCATCACCTTTACCTATAAAAGAAGTCATCAGCAATTATGACAAATCATTTTCAGTAGACTTCTTAAGGCAGCAATTTCCCAAATTTGTTCTATTTCAAAATAGCATCTACCAATTATGAAACTCAAAGTATGCTCAAGGCTTTGGCATGACCTATAAATCTAGTGAGGTTAAAGAGCTCAAGCTCTGGAAGCAGGCCACACTTGAATCCTAGATCTATCACATACTAGCCAAATGACCTTCAACCAATTACTCTTATTCTCAAAACACTTCCTCATCTGTAAAATGGAAATTAACACCTATTTTAAAGAACAGTACTGTAACAGGTCAGCAAAATAATGCATTTCAAGCTAATCTGACTTTCTAAGTCCTTCATGAACTCACAGAATAGTGCACAAATAACCCTTGAAATAACTTGTCAAGCATTTCAGATGTACACAGCCCATGAGGTAAACTAAATCTTCAGGACTTTCCTCCACCAATATTGTTTTAAATAAGCAAGGGTTTAAAAACAGGTATTCTTGGGAATTCCCTGGTGGTACAGTGGTTAGGACTCCACATTCTCAGTGTAGAGGGCTTTTTTCGTTCGATCTTTCGTCGGGGAACTAAAGTCCCATAAGGTGCATGGCACAGCCAACTATAAATAACAGAGTCTTTAAAACTATACAAATACATTAATATAAGTGTTTGAGTGAGTGAATGAAGTCACTCAGTTGTGTCTGACTCTTTGCAACCCAATGGAGTGTACCTGCCAGGCTCCTCCATCCATAGGATTTCCTAGGCAAGAACACTGAAGTGGGTTGCCATTTCCTTCTCCAGGGGATCTTCCTGACCAGGGATCAAACCTGGGTCTCCTGCATGGCAGGCAGATTCTTTACTGTCTGAGCCACCAGGGAAGCATGTTAATATAAAGGTAAGTGTAAATTAACTCTCTTGAGAACTGTACACACCAAAGGGTTTGCATAAATTTTGAATTTAAATTATTATTTGATAAATGTCTATGCAGGTTGTAAAGAAATTTTAATACGTCTAGTCCAACTACCTTATAGGATACAGTTTCAATATAAATACTTTTAACAAAGCCATTGTAGTATCTCAAAGAAGTTGGCTCTGCTATCAACTATACCAATAACAAGTTATATAACTTTAGACCAGTCTCGCTTTTCCTAGGCCTTTCATTTCTCTGCACAGTGAGTGGTAGATTAGACCAAAGGTTTCCAAACACCCATTCTTGACAAAGCTTTCACCTGAGGGAAAATGAGAATAAAGACAAATGTTCTTACTTGGCAAAATAATTAAGCTGGTATCCCCAAATCTTTTGAATTCTGGCATTTTCTAAAATTGAAAGTCTTTGATAATACTAGACTTAATCTTTAAGGTCTCTCTTTATTCTCAAAAGTTCTTTCATCATAGAGATCCTACTATGAATTCTAGAATCTCTATGACAAAGTTCAAGAATTCAAATATTCCAAGGGATATTCTGAAATGATGTAACTGAAAGTATGATCAATGTTTTAAATAAGAAAATGAGGTAGATAATTATGATACTGTTTTAATTTTAGAAAAATGAAGCAGGATGGGTTTTTAAATAATTCTTTTTGTTGACATTTGACACAGTTTTCAAGCCTTTGTTATGTACAAGAGAATGGCAAACACCTCTTTTAATACAACTAAAGTTGACAATCCACCCCAATCTTTCCTAATTTCAAATGCTTACTACATTTTTACATTTTGAAACTAGTTTCAAAAGCTAACAAGTTTGATTTTCATTTCTAACAAGACTGATATATTCCCTGTCACGTACAAGGTTACAAGAGTGAACCAGACTTTTAGTGCTATTAACAAATGTTACTGCACAGAAGGTAGAAAATTCCTTTTAGGTTCTGTGACTGTGTAAAGTAAGGACATTACCTTTTTTCAGGCAGCGCTCAATGCTATCAGTTAAAGTCATTCTTCTTTCCAGAATAAATTCATAGAGCATCTTTGAAGCCAGTGCATTTTTAATACCTTCAAGGGCTGCCTGCCTTGTTTTCGCACTATTTAAAAGAAAATATAAGAGAAAGAAGATACAGCTGGAGTGTACCATCAGTCAATGAGACTTGTAAAAGCCTAATTTCCTCTAAATTTTTTCTATTTATAGATTTTTTAACATATAATTTTCACGTTCACATCACTTTTCAAATAATAGTTTAATTTTCATCTACAACTCACCCTACTACATATCATAGCATTTTTATGCTTATTCACTTAATAACCACAACATTAAATGGCCACATAGTACTTCATAGTTTCAGCGTATAAGGCATGTTCTTCTACATTACATATTCAAGTAAACATGTATTTTTTTTTTAACAGTACAAAAGTCCAGAGATCCTGTTTGCATCTTCTGGGGTTTTTAATTCCATTTGTTTCAATTTGGTTCCAGAGTTACTGTTAAGTAAGAAAACAATCTGGCTTTAGTATTTCTCAATAGTTATCCTTTCTAGTTGAAGATTAACTTTTAATTCAACAAATACACAACAATTATCAAACACAGATATGTGCTCTTATTCTAGAACAACAACTAATCTATTAATCTAAATTCTAGTGGCATGTTCCTATCTACATTAAAAGCCCAAAAGCACAAAAAACTAAAATATCCAAAGTAAACAAATCAAGTTTTAGGAAAACATAATGCTCAAAGAAATAACTGCACATATTTTATATAAAAGGTGGCTGATCAAAATCACCCAGAATGAAAAGAGCTTCCAGTAATTCCCACCTCTTATCCAGGGTCAGGTCAATGAATCCCTTCAACTTATACTCTAAGTCTTCTTGAGTTCCTTCCTCATCAAGGACTTCTGGCCCTAAGGAATAATAAAACCAACCACTGTACTTTAAACAGAAAAAAGCAGATAGGGAAAAGTAATAGAATACTTAGCTACAAGAATTCCTGGACCTAAAACATCCTTTTATCTAACGTCGCAAATCTAAACTGAAAACTCATACCATCTTCAGCAAAACTGGAAGGATCGCTGTAACCGCTGCAATGGCTCATTGTTTCAATCGATGCATCTTCATCACTGAAAGGTTGAACATTTCGATGCTGGCCACCTAGTAGGTAAAAGAGAGTGGAGGTAAATGATTTTGTTGTCATATATGCAAATACTTAACTTGGGAATTTTAAAACTTACTTAAAAACAAGCCAGCAATAAAAACCCAAACTTACTAAGAGAGAATTTTTTTCACAAAAGAACACACTTAAATATTCCTAATATAAGTCAATTCACCTACTATGTATTATTTCAGAGCACCAACTATTTACAATATACATCAACTGCAGAAATATATCAATCATCTAGTATGTGACCATTTTTGCTAAAAAAAAAACAACAAAAAAAACAGCATTATGGATAAAAAAACTACTTCCCAATTACTTCAAATCATGAAGATGATAAAAATAGATCAACATAAAAATAAGACAAATGTATTTTCCAATGAGAATAACATTAACTGGTGAATGGGTTAGTTTTTAGGTTACACATGTCTTAATACAAAGTGAAATTTGAGGAGTTGTGGGATGGTAGTTTTAAGTAAGACAATTTGAATTGAGAGGACCAAAAAGTTTAAGATAGAAGTTTTAGATGCTGACAAGTGGATCCAACATGGCACAGAAAATAATGACAGCAACTGGATGAAGTGACTGATCACTAAAGAGCTACAGCGTTGGTAAGATGTGTAAGAAAATACTAAGAGCTCTGATGGACTATCTACATGATACCCAGTGCAGCGAGCTACAGGATTTTTGTTCCCAAGTTATGGAAGACAGAAGAGCTGAGAAGTCTTTCAAACTAGCATACAAATCTCTTAAGAGGCAGGACTATGAAATGGTCCTAAAGCACTGCACAGAGGCCCTCCTTACCAGCACTCTATGGTGGACTTCACAGGGCCAAGTCCACTGGAGAAAGCATCTATTCAAGAGTCCTCTTAACAGAGTTGTCTCATGTTTGCAAGTAAAAAATTATAGGCAAGGTGCAAGCTGATAAATTGTAAGCATGGTGTGCTTAAAATTGGGAATCTGCTTTGAAGACTTTGAGCAATGTTCAAGACTTGACTTTTTTCACATGCTAATTTCAGAAATGACTACAGTATTTTAAAAACCTACTTTACTGTAGTGACTAGTGACTAAGCTGGATGATGACTTTCCTACTATGATGGGTGCACACGTTAACATTTGTTCCTAGTCACTCCCTTGGGAAGATAGATAGTGCTCTTGCAAAGTTTGTGTATTTTTGGTCAATTAAGAGTCGAATTTTAAGACCTTAAAAAGACGTTTCAGTATTTGATATAGCATAAAAAGCCTGTTAGACAAATCACGTTCAAAAGAAATGTTCTAATATACCCAAAAGTTTTAAAATATCAGTGCTGTTATTAAAAAATTAAAATCTTTTTTTAAACCAGAATCTTCCTCTCAATTTCATTAATCTAAGGAATAAATCTATATTCCTAGTCACTGTAATTTCTAATTATTTTTGTTTTGTGGGAATTTCATATTAATAGAAAGATTATTGTCATCAATTACACTGAGTATGGAGTTAAAAGAAGTCCCCAATTCCACCCTAAAAGTGACCATGAGTCACCTGATTTAACTCCAAGTTCCAATCAAAGATTGCACTAAATATCTCTTAGGTCCCTATGTTCAAGAAATCTGTATCATTTAATACATCTTAAGAAAGGCTTCGGAGAAGGCAATGGCACCCGACTCCAGTACTTGCCTGAAAAATCCATGGACGGAGGAGCCTAGTAGGCTGCAGTCCATGGGGTCGCTAAGAGTCTGATAGGACTGAGTGACTTCACTTTCACTTGTTACTTTCATGCATTGGAGAAGGAAATGGCAACCCACTCCAGTGTTCTTGCCTAGAGAATCCCAGGGACGGGGGAGCCTGGTGGGCTGCTGTCTATGGGGTCGCACAGAGTCGGACACGACTGAAGCGACTTAGCAGCAGCAGCAGCAAGAAAGGCTTCTCAAAAATTCTGAGTATAATTAAGCCTGTTGCTGTCTTTTTTATAACTTTAAAAAATCAAAACAGAGATGAGGCTTTAGCAGATTTTTAAATCAACACAGGAAGCAAGTAGCCTTCAAATCTGCTTGCTTTCCAAAAGAGAATAAAGTGTGCCAATCAAAGAAGTGAAGTATAAAGAATAAGCAATGAACCCAAGACACCAAAACTTCCTAATCATAGTGCTTAGGAAAGAACAAACAAATAAACAAAGACCTATGACATCATATTCTATTTTTGGATCTGTCTTCATGTGTTTTCATGATCTGAAGTCATGGCAATAGTTGAGTCATCTGCTTAACTTCTACTAATATTTATTCACAAATCATCTTTTATTTTTCACATTCAGCCTATTTTTAAACTGTCAAAAAGAGTTTCCTATCCAGGTGTTATTCAGCTCCCTTCTCTAAGTTTCAATGATTTCCCAAAGTTCAAGGGGAAAGAGATTATTAAAAAAAAAAAAAAATCAAGGGGAAAAAACCCTGTAAGAGTATCTAATATATAGGTCACACTTACCAACCTTGTGTTCTTAAGTACCATTGATGAGGTGGCCCTTTAGACACATTAAGTCCTTACTTCTTAAAGGGCTTTCTTACTAACAAGGTTTTGTTCTTTCCTAAAAATGCTCTCTTCAAAATAAGTGCTATGAAAAACACACACACTTGAACAACAGGTCAATTTTATTAGCTTCCTGGACCCCCTCCACTAACTTAAAAAGTATTTAAATGGGAAATCTAAAACGATAGACAGAAGTTGGTTATTTCTTGGTTGTACCTGTGAAGATATCATATGAATCCCATTTCTTCTACAGATGATATTTAAAAATACCAGTAAGGTAAGAGACTTTTAAGTACAAGTTTGTGAAAATTTTCCATCTCTTCTACTCAACTATTATTTATTTGAGTAAGTAATATTCAGGTGGAACCAACTTAACCTTTTCAAAAAGTAAATCTCACCCCCAAGCCCCAATCAGAGGCAAGCACAGCTAACAAGTTCTAGTGTAAATGTCCAAAGATAGTCAAAGCATGTATAGTTTTATAAACTATCAAAGAATTGTTTTCCTGCTGCTGAAAAGTCACAAATGAGAATTTCGAAGTAAAATTTGAAAGGCAACCCCCCACTGCCTTCTGAGATTATTCTCTAAGTACCAGGAAGGAAGGAGGCTGGACAGGAAGCTTCAGAAGGGAATACATGTTCCTTAGCGAATCAAGGAGGCCATTACCATTTTCAAAATGACTTTAGCTTGCTCCATCTCTGTGTTTGTTTCAACAAAAGGTAAACTTGAAGAATCAAAATTAATACGGACTTTCTAGACAGAATTTAAATGTTTACTTCTGACGAGAAGACGAAGCAGAAAGGTAAAGAGGTATCAATTCACACAGAGCAACTAGATGTATTTTATATTTTGATCAAGAATGAACTTCATGAGCACCGAAAGCAAGCATTCAATCAAAATAAAGATATAAAAAGAGGGGGGCTGCATCTATAATAATTCATTTCTACGGTCAATTATTAAATATTTAATACATGATAGCAAGCTTTCGTCTTGCTTTTTAAATATCAGTTGCCAATTCTTTAAAAAAAGACTGGCCTATTTATTTGCTAAAGAACAAAGGCCTATCATTCTGAGGGTTAAAGTAGCAATAGTATTCACAAATATATATGGCTAATAGATTCGATGTGATAACATCTGAGGTTATTTTAATTTCAAAGTTTCAATAAAGCAATTATTAAGTGAGATGACTTTACCGGGTTTAACACTAGCTTTCAGCATGGTGTGTCTCGTTGGAGTTTTTGCTTGAAGTCATTTTTTCTTAGCCGTATAGTTAGGACTAAAAAATCATTAATTCAGTTAAGCACCTACCCATCCAGGAAAAGTTTCGACTTTGCAATGAGGAATAATAAAAAAAAAAACCTAACTAAACTTTTGGCTAACTGCAATCTGAGCTCCTCACCACTCCCGCCTATTCCGGGCTCCCAGCGGAGAACCTACAAAATACAGCACAAAGGAGCACGCAGTTTCTGCCCCCGGGAGTAGGAGCTGGCTTCGACAGGTCGCCCGAGAGCTGGGGGCTCGGGATTTGTGCGGGTGCCAGATAGAGGTAGGAGCAGAGTCTACGCTGGGACAGTGGATCCCAGCCTCTGGCGCCTCGGCCGGGCCAGGTGCACACGTGGGATGCACAGAAAGGCAGCCGAATTGGATGCCACATGGGCTCCTCTGCGTCACCCCGGCTCCACCGCCCAAAGCCCAGGCCGCGTGACGCAAGAGCCGGTCCAAACCCGCCGGACGTTTGGCATTCCCGAGAACTCCATGTTGGAGCCGAGTGGTCAAAGGTGACCAGTGACAGCATGGACACAACTCCGAGCTCAGCACCACCCTCTGTCAAAGAGAGCTCTAGAGAGCCAGTACCAGTCTCTGAAAACACTTCCTCTCCCGCCCAGCTCCCAGTCACCCCCAACCCCGACCCATTCTCAGGCGCAAGAACCCATCTGCCCCTCTCCCTGCCCCGCGGCCGGTGCCCAAGAGTTCGGTTCGCACGCCAGATCCAAATCGCGCGAGGTTCGGCTCCCAGGGCACGCTGGGAAGCGTAGTCCGCCGGCCACGCCAGGCGCCCCGCCAACGCATACGTCTAGAGGCATAGAACTACAACTCCCAGGGTGCCCAAGGCTAAGCGACTCGCCAACCCGGCCGGTATCTGGGATGCCGGCGGCGGGGATACTTTCTTACCTGCTGTCGCCGCCGTCGCTGCAGCTGCCCCTGAACCGCCGCCACCACTGCCACCGCGGTGGGAAGTGTTCCGCTTCTTATTCTTCGGCATCGTGGGACGCCCGGTGCCGCCTAAACTCTAGCTTATCGAGGATCAGCCGATGGAGCTGCACTTTTTACTCGTGCGTCTGTGCGACGGGCGGCTGAGAGGCGAGTCTTCGGCTAACAACAGAGGCGAGAAGCGGCGCGGGTAAGAGTGGGCAATGGCGGCAGCAGAAATCCCCGTGAAGAACTGTGATCGGAAACGATACATGTTTCTCTCTAGCGCGGGAGCTAAGGCGGGGCGGGCGAGGCCACGACGCCTTAAGTAGTAGGACCGCCGCCTGTCGTCACCATCCGTGGGCGGGACTCGAACTCTCACTAGCCAATCCCCATAGGTCTCCCCACCAAAGGCCGACTTCGGGCGGGCCAAAGATGCTCACCACAGAGCCCATGCCGCAAGTCTTCCAGCGGCGCCCGGGGAGCCGGTCTTCGTTGTGTGCTGAATTATGGGATACGTAGTCGGCCCCGTGGAGCCGCCTCCCAGCTCCTCCCAACTGGCTTCTCTGCGCACATGCTTCCTTTCTCGTGACTCTTCCACTGCCTGCTGGCGGCCCAGCGTTGGAATTGACGGAGGTGGCCGCCGGCGGTGAGCAATGCTGCGGGTATGCCACATGATGACAGCCAGCTTCCAAGTGGGAGCTACGCAATCCGCGTCACTGGTCTGACTCGAGACTCGCGTTCTTCTCTTTAACGTTTCCCTTGCTTGCGGCCTCTGCCCTGGCACAGAATCCCCTCTTTGGGAACATTTCTGTGGTTTTAGTAGTTGAATTAGTTTAGCGATCATCAGTATCTATAACTGAATTGTGGTTCAGGGCTATGTGCCTCCCCTCACCTTCAAAAAGATGTGCTTTAATCTGCTGGGGCTTCCCTTCCCTTCTTTCCTGCAACGTAGAAGACAGAGACTTGGGTTTGATCCCTAGGTGGGGAAGATCCCTGGAGAAAGAAATGGTGACCAACTCCAGTATTCTTGCCTGGAAAATCCGATCGAGAGAGGACCCTGGCAGGTTACAGCCCATGGGATCACAGAGTCGGACACCACCGAGCACAAGGCACATTGACAATCTTAGTCGTGTAGTTCTTGTATTTCTCCTAGTCTAGACTAGAAAGATCTGGCGACTCAGATTTCGATGAAAGAATTTGTCCTTTGACAATTCTTCCTGCCAGTTAGGAGGTCAGTCTGGGATAAGTATTGGGTTTGGGGAATTTAACAGCTGGTAAAACAAACATGAGCTATAAATACCAATAATCTCAGCGTTTTTTTGTTTTATTTTCCAAGGTGAGTCTAAGATCTGTCTTCCTTGTTACATTTGTTACATATTTAGAACCTGTTATTGAGTTCATATATTATGCTTATGACAGACCGAACTCACTGACTCACTTCAATGTAGGTGACTCATCCCCCATTCACCTCTCTCCTGAGCTGCTTCTCTTATTTTCTTTTGAATGGCATGTAGCATATTTGCACCTGAATGTTCCATATGCACTCAATCCAGCTTCTAGAATACTGCGTTTCCCTCTCCCTGTCTTCCTTTTATGTGTTCACAATTAATGCTATCCTCCAATATGCCCAAATTGAAACCTGGTTTCCCTAAAACAATCAGTTTTTCCATAAAACTCCTGAATTCATAAGCTCTTCTCCAATCACACATGACCTCAGTTGGTGCTTGGGTATTTTAAAGGATCTCATGGCATTAGGGGGAGCCTGGTGGGCAGCCGTCTGTAGGGTCGCACAGAGTCGGACACGACTGAAGCAACTTAGCAGCAGCAGCATGGAATTATGCTATCTCATGCATGATAATGTTGCCACATTTATTGATATCTTCCCTATTTTACTAATTCACATGGTTTAGTAGTTGCTCAAAAACATTTTTGGTTCCCATAACCAATATATTAAATGCCAGTCCTCTTCCCCTGGTCTGGACTCCCTCTGCAGCCCATATTTCACTGCTTCCTGGTACATGCCCTGTACTTCAACCACACTGCCCTGCTCCTCATTTCCAGTACACAGCTCTATTCTCCTACCTCCATTTGATCATTCATTGTCCAGTGTTCTTGTAATGCTCTTCCTCCCACCTTCACCTTAGAATGTTATTCATCTTTCAAGATTTAGTTCAAATTCTATTTCCTTCTGTTAGAGAAAGACAAATATAGGATACCACTTCTATGTGAAATCTAAAATACAATACAAATGAACCTATTTACAAACCAGAAACAGACTCACAGACTTAGAAAACAAATTTACGGTTACCAAAGGGGAAAGGCAGACAGTGAATAAATTAGGAGTTTGGGATTAACATATAGACACTATTAAATATAAAATAGTCAACAAGGACTGATTGTATAGCACAGGGAACTCTACTCAATATTCTATAATAACTGTATTCAGTACTCTAAAAAAGAATAGATATATGCATATATATATAACTGAATCACTTCACTATACACCTTAAACTAACAACATTGTAAATCAACTATACTCCAATACAAAATAAAATTTTTCACCTAGCTTATAATTTCCTTTGTTGTGCAGAAGCTTTTAAGTTTTATTAGGTCCCATTTGTTTATTTTTGCTTTTATTTCCAATATTCTAGGAGGTGGGTCATAGAGGATCCTGCTGTGATGTATGTCGGAGAGTGTTTTGCCTATGTTCTCCTCTAGGAGTTTCATAGTTTCTGGTCATAAGTTTAGATCTTTAATCCATTTTGAGTTTATTTTTGTGTATGGTGTTATAAAGTGTTCTAGTTTCATTCTTTTACAAGTGGTTGACCAGTTTTCCCAGCACCACTTGTTAAAGAGATTGTCTTTAATCCATTGTATATTCTTGCCTCCTTTGTCAAAGATAAGGTGTCCATAAGTGCATGGATTTATCTCTGGGCCTTCTTTTTTGTTCCATTGATCTATATTTCTGTCTTTGTGCCAGTACCATACTGTCTTGATGACTGTGGCTTTGTAGTAGAGCCTGAAGTCAGGCAGGTTGATTCCTCCAGTTCCATTCTTCTTTCTCAAGATCGCTTTGGCTATTCGAGGTTTTTTGTATTTCCATACAAATTGTGAAATTATTTGTTCTAGCTCTGTGAAGAATACCGTTGGTAGCTTGATAGGGATTGCATTGAATCTATAAATTGCTTTGGGCAGTATACTCATTTTCACTATATTGATTCTTCCAATCCATGAACATGGTATATATTTCTCCATCTATTAGTGTCCTCTTTGATTTCTTTCACCAGTGTTTTATAGTTTTCTATATATAGGTCTTTAGTTTCTTTAGGTAGATATATTCCTAAGTATTTTATTCTTTTTGTTGCAATGGTGAATGGAATTGTTTCCTTAATTTCTCTTTCTATTTTCTCATTATTAGTGTATAGGAATGCAAGGGATTTCTGTGTGTTGATTTTACATCCTGCAACTTTACTATAATCATTGATTAGTTCTAGTAATTTTCTGGTGGAGTCTTTAGGGTTTTCTATGTAGAGGATCATGTCATCTGCAAACAGTGAGAGTTTTACTTCTTATTTTCCAATTTGGATTCTTTTTATTTCTTTTTCTGCTCTGATTGCTGTGGCCAAAACTTCCAAAACTATGTTTAATAGTAATGGTGAAAGTGGGCACCCTTGTCTTGTTCCTGACTTTAGGGGAAATGCTTTCAATTTTTCACCATGGAGGGTAATGTGTGCTGTGGGTTTGTCATATATAGCTTTTATTATGTTGAGGTATGTTCCTTCTATTCCTGCTTTCTGGAGAGTTTTTATCATAAATGGATGTTGAATTTTGTCAAAGGCTTTCTCTACATTTATTGAGATAATCATATGGTTTTTATTTTTCAATTTGTTAATGTGGTGTATTACACTGATTGATTTGCGCATATTGAAGAATCCTTGCATCCCTGGGATAAAGCCCACTTGGTCCTGGTGTATGATCTTTTTAATGTGTTGTTGGATTCTGATTGCTAGAATTTTGTTAAGGATTTTTGCATCTATGTTCATCAGTGATATTGGCCTGTAGTTTTCTTTTTTTGTGGGATCTTTGTCAGGTTTTGGTATTAGGGTGATGGTGGCCTCATAGAATGAGTTTGGAAGTTTACCTTCCTCTGCAATTTTCTGGAAGAGTTTGAGTAGGTGTTAGCTCTTCTCTAAATTTTTGGTAGAATTCAGCTGTGAAGCCGTCTGGACCTGGGCTTTTGTTTGCTGGAAGATTTCTGATTATAAGCAAGGTGAAAAGACAGCCTTCAGAATGGGAGAAAATAATAGCAAATGAAGCAACTGACAAACAACTAATCTCAAAAATATACAAGCAACTCCTACAGCTCAATTCCAGAAAAATAAATGACCCAATCAAAAAATGGGCCAAAGAACTAAATAGACATTTCTCCAAAGAAGACATACAGATGGCTAACAAACACATGAAAAGATGCTCAACATCACTCATTATCAGAGAAATGCAAATCAAAACCACTATGAGGTACCATTTCACGCCCATCAGAATGGCTACAATCCAAAAGTCTACAAGCAATAAATGCTGGAGAGGGTGTGGAGAAAAGGGAACCCTCTTACACTGTTGGTGGGAATGCAAACTAGTTCAGCCACTATGGAGAACAGTGTGGAGATTCCTTAAAAAACTGGAAATAGAACTGCTTATGACCCAGCAATCCCACTGCTGGGCATACACACTGAGGAAACCAGAATTGAAAGAGACATGTGTACCCCAGTGTTCATCGCAGCACTGTTTATAATAGCCAGGACATGGAAGCAACCTAGATGTCCATCAGCAGATGAATGGATAAGAAAGCAGTGGTACATATACACAATGGAGTATTACTCAGCCATTAAAAAGAATACATTGGAATCAGTTCTAATGAGGTGGATGAAACTGGAGCCTATTATACAGAGTGAAGTAAGCCAGAAAGAAAAACACCAATACAGTATACTAACGCATATATATGGAATTTAGAAAGATGGTAACAATAACCCTGTGTACGAGACAGCAAAAGAGACATTGATGTATAGAACAGTCTTTTGGACTCTGTGGGAGAGGGAGAGGGTGGGATGATTTGGGAGAATGGCATTGAAACATGTATAATATCATATATGAAACGAGTCGCCAGTCTAGGTTCGATGCACGATACTGGCTGCTTGGGGCTGGTGCACTGGAATGACCCAGAGGGATGGTATGGGGAGGGAGGAGGGAGGAGGGTTCAGGATGGGGAACACATGTATACCTGTGGCGGATTCATTTTGATACATGGCAAAACCAATACAATATTGTAAAGTTAAAAAATAAAATTAAATTAAAAAAAAAAGAACCTAAAAAATAAAAAAATTAAAAAAAAAAAAAAAAAAGAATGGATAACAAGAAGGTCTGGCTGTATAGCACAGGGAACTATATTCAATATCCTGTGATAAATCATAATGGAAAAGAATATGAAAAAGAGTATATATATGTAAAACTGAATCACTTTGCTCTACAGCAGAAATTAATGCAATATTATAAATCAACTATACTTCAATAATATTTAAAAAAGAAAAAAATTCTACTTCCTTCATGAAGCCTCCAACCAGAAATGTTTCTTTTTCCTCACAACTCTTAAAACTCTTTAAAACTGTCTGTAATGCACCTATGGCACTTATTATATCCCCACAGGCCACACATCCTATTCAAAGGGCAACATTTCAGGGTTGCTTTTACTTTGTTTAATCCTGAAGCAGCAAGTAAACCTGATAAGGATGCAAGTTGGTGGACACAGCTCCGACTGATGGCTGTGCATCTGAAGCCCAGTGGCGTTGGCCCACATTGAGTGAGATGACCCCAGACTGGAGGATCATAGAACTATACCTTCCATAACCCCAGGCTCTTCATCCTTCAGAAACAACTCATTCTATTCATAAAGCAATGATTTTGCTACTCTTTGAGCCAGATCACCCAGGTTTCATGTCCCAGTTCCAAGCCTTGAAGCTTGCGCTTTGCCTGCATTTGGGGCACACCCCTTTCATCTGCATCCATTCACATCCACTTAGAGGCTTTTCTTGGGCAAGCCTAGTCATGGCCTACCACATCATATACATACTTGTTTTACATTTATTTGTAAACACATCTGTCATCTCGTGAAATTAACTCCCTAAAAATGAGAACCTTGTTTTCATCATCTGTCTGTCATGCCATCTTTGTAATTACAGATAGTATGTGTTAAATGAATGTTTGAGAAATACCTGTTGACTAGATTTTTCTGGGTCAAGAAACAGCAGAAACATTACATACATGGGACGTCACTTTCAGTATAATGAAGCCTATGAGGTATTTTTGATAAAATCATCTTACTATCTTTTTACATCCACAGTTAGTTCCAAATCAGTACAAGTACCTGAAAAATGTACCCATAGACCTTATAAAACAGTGGTCCTTAACTCAATGTATTGGTTTTGCAACATATTTGAAGAAATTATAAGACTCCAAACCATATCAAGTAAGTCGCAAAATAAATACAAATACCAGGAAGAAAGGGGAACAGAACAAAAAGGCTTTCTCCCAGCCAGACTCTGCCTCTGCAGGGACTTCAGCCTGTATCTCGACAATTACACTTTAGTCAAATATGACTCCAACTCACACGGGAGTCTAGAAGACAAGATTTTTAGTTAAGCTCGTTGATAATCAAATCTGAGGTTTTGTTGATGAGAATGAAGATCACGGATATAAGAGGAAATATTCTAATAAATAAATATTACCTATTTGTTACCAACTTGACCTTATGTATTTCTTCTTCTTGAAATCAGAGGAAGATGAATCTTCCTAAAAAACACAACCTACCCAGTTTAACATTTCTCCTAACAGTTGTCACCATCATATTGCAAAAATAAATTTTACATTAATCTGAATGTGTGGTCACACTTGAGAAGGCTTCTAACTTCTCATATTGGGCTTCCCAGGTGGCTCAGAGGGTAAAGCGTCTGTCTGCAATGCGGGAGACCCGGGTTCGATTCCTGGGTCGGGAAGATCCCCTGGAGAAGGCAATGGCAGTCCACTCCAGCACTCTGGCCTGGAAAATCCCATGGACGGAGGAGCCTGATAGGCTACAGTTCATGGGGTCGCAAAGAGTCGGACACAACTGAGCGACTTTACTTTACTTACTAACTTCTCATGGGGTCTATACATTGAGGATTTGGAAGGAACACAAATAAGACTTGGTATTCAAGTCTTGGTATGAAAGACAAACATGGAAGGATTTCTTTGACTGACTAGTCATGGCTTTCTTGGAATTCTTTGCATAGCTTTAAGTGGAAAAAAATGCCTCCCAGATTCTCCAGCTAAGACTTGTCATCATCTGGTTCCTGCCTGTTTCTCCCAACCCACCTGTCCTCCCCTAATAACACAGACCTTTCCCTCCTCCCATATGGGACGCCTCGCAGGTCTGTGAGGTCACCATGCTCACACAGGTCTGGTACTGGCCTACCTCTCTGTCTCGTCTCCTGAGCCTCTTCTCTCCCATGCCACTTCAGACACACCTCAAGTGTCTTCTTTGCCAACTGAAAACAGAGTTCACCCCCCCTTAAGACTTGTAACAGGCTTCCCTGGTGGCTCAGACAGTAAAGAATCTGCCTGCAATGCAGGAGACCCAGTTTGATCCCTGGGCTGGGAAGATCCCCTAGAGAAGAGAATGGCTACCCGCTCCAGTATTCTTGCCTAGAGAATTCCATGGACAGAGGAGCCTGGTGAGCTATAGTCCATGGGGTCGCAAAGAGTCAGACACAACTGAGCAACTAACTTTAAGACTTGTAGCCGCTTCTCCCTCTGCCTGATACGATTATCTCACGAGCTTCCTACAGTTGCCATTTAAACCTCAGCTTAAATTGATGCCTCCCTGACTATGCCTGCCCCTCTCCACATGAGAATAGAGAGGGGCCCAAACCAACCCAACCCACCGCCACCAACACCACCCCCTGCCTGGCCTGCGTTCTTCTCCTAAAGCAGGGCTCCACTACCTATTATTTTTCTAGTTCAATCACCATCATCCTTCTGCTCCACCAGAATGTTAGGATTTTGAGGAAGGAGTTTTTCTTTTATTTACTGTTTTTTTCTTCAAGTTCAGTACTGGAACTTGGTAGCTATACAATTTGTATTTACTGAATGAATAAATGGATAAATAATTCAATGTCACTGCTCTGCCTGGAACATTCTCCACAATCTGTGCTCCCCGCCACCATCCTTTAAGTCACAGATTCTGAATACTCCATGCTTCATGCCATCTTATTTAAATGTCTCTTTTCTGTGTTCTATAGTACCTTCCCTGTAGTAACATTATAATTATAGGTATCGTAACCCTTGATTACTTGTCCATTTCCCATCAGTCACAAAGTGGGCATAGTTCAAATTCATTCTCTCTGAATCAGATGCTGGGGCTTTACAAACACATGTAGCACCTTTTTGCAAATTAGAAAGAGAGGCCCCGGCACCCAGCTTGATGAGTGCTAATGGACTGGAATTCACCCTCCTCACCTTAGCAGGGAACAACCTGTATACCTGTACACAGTATGCCTGATAGACACTAATTGTTTAATTCAATGAGAGAGTCAATTTCCTCTACATCTTAGTTTCTTAAAGGCAAAGAAATTAAGGTGGGGGAAAGGATGAGACCGAACAATTACCAAAAGTCGGTTCTGTCGCTAGTGTTATTTAGGGTTATTGTTTTTTCTTTAAACCACTATTGAGGTATAATTGACATATAAAAAGCTGTATATGTTACACATTGCTATATTGAAAATGGATAACCAACAAGGACCTATTGTATAGCACATGGAACTCTGCTCAATGTTATGTAGCAGCCTGGATGGGAGGGGGGTTCAGGGGAAAATAGGTACATGTGTATGTATGGCTGAGTTCCTTCCCTGTTCGCCTGAAACGATCACAGCATTGTTAACTGCCTATGCTAAGTCACTTCAGTCGTGTCTGACGCTTTGTGACCCTGTGGACAGTAGCCCACCAGTCCATGGGATTCTCCAGGCAAGAATACTGGAGTGGGTTGTATTTGTTAACTGCTTATACTCCAATACAAAATAAAAAGTTTTTTTTTTAAGCTGTACATGTTTAATGTATACAATTTGATGAATTTGGATATAAGTATGTACCTGTGAAACCATCAGCTAATCAATGCCATAAAACATATCTATCATATCACCTCCAAAAGTTTTCTCTCGCCCTTGTGTGTGTGTGTGTTAAGAACACTTCATTCTAGGTTCTTTTCACACATGTCATGTCATGTACTTCTTACAACACCCCCTGGAAGGAAAGATTAGTCTTTCTATTTTGTGGATGAAGAAATGGGCTTAGACAAGTTTTGAAACTTCCCCAAGGGCGTACTATTAATAAACAGTGAGTCTGTGATTGAAACCCAGGCCCATGTGACTCCAAGGCTACCCCTGGCTGGCCTTGGTTACACAGGAACCTGACTGCACGTTCCTAGGAGTCGCGGGCTACGTGTGCAGTCCTGCTAGCACAGGTCCATCTGGACAAAAGCTTGCCTTCTTACTTTTTTATAGTGTCTCTCAGTCTCTAGAGTTTCTGACTGCCTGATGATTATTCAGTAGATTTATATTTTTCTGATATTTCTAAGGCTGTGGCAGAATTATATTGTCAAAGAGCAATATTTTTCAATCAAATAATTTTTAAATTTTTATTTATTTTTTAATTGAAGGATAATTGCTTTACAGAATTTTGTTGTTTTCTGTCAAACCTCAACATGAGTCAGCCATAGGTATATATATATATCCCTTCCCTTTTGAACCTCCCTCCCCTCTCCCTTCCCATCCCACCCCTCTAGGTTGAATTTTCATTGTTATGTTTTAGGTTACATTACTTTCTTAAATGTTTATAAGTTTTGTTTTGTTGCTAGGAATGGTGATAATGCAACATGCTAAATTTGAGGTCCCTGTTTGTTTTAAGAAAGGAAGAAAGGATACCGTGGCAAATTTAGTTAGGACTCTGAAGCTTTAAAATATATTTTATTTGCCTTTTTTCTTATTCTGGAGACATTTCTTTATGGCTTTCAGTTCTGAAATTGCATTTCAATTTAATGAAATGTCTGACAAATAAAGGACAGTAAGAGTAAGTTCAATTGTCTTTTTCTAAAAAGATACTGTTGCTTATCTCTCAAAGCTATGGTATTATCCATAATACAGTGTAAGGCTGTGTTAGAGGAGTACTGTGAGCTATAAGTAACATCATATGTACAACAAGGCAGTAATTTTTATGATATCTTGTACTTGAAGAGCTTTTCATGGCAACAGCACACATATGAATTATCTTTTCTTTCAAGATAAAGATACTGTTGGACTTTTTCATTTGGATATCCTCTGACATTCATACCAAAAAAATCAAAATCAATTTGCCCTTTACCAATCCCTCTATCCTTATACAACCAGTTCTCCTTCTCTGCTTTCCCTGTATGTGGTAGCACCAACCTTCTGGCCAAAATATCAGAGAATCTCCAGGTTGAAAAAGATTTAAGAGGTGATCTACTTCGAAGTCCTGTCTCATCTAGAAACACTTGGACAACATGACTAAGATTCAGATCTCTAACTAGTCTTTCAGGGTTTCAAACCCTGGCCACACAACTTGCAATGGATTCCTGAGCAAGTCATTTCACTTCACTATGCCTTTGTTTAATAATAGAAACTGTTTCAGGGGAATGGAGTGAGGAATACATGAAATGATACATGTAGAACACTTAACCCAGTGCCCAGCACGTAATAAATGCTCAATAAATGTTAGCCTTTAAAATTAGCAGTATACAGCCTTGACATACTCCTTTTCCTATTTGGAACCCGGCTTTTGTTCCATGTCCAGTTCTAACTGTTGCTTCCTGACCTGCATATAGGTTTCTCAAGAGGCAGGTCAGGTGGTCTGGTATTCCCATCTCTTTCAAAATTTTCCACAGTTTATTGTGATCCACACAGTCAAAGGCTTTGGCATAGTCAATAAATCAGTAAAGTTTTTCTGGAACTCTCTTGTTTTTTCGATGATCCAGCAGATGTTGGCAATTTGATCTCTGGTTCCTCTGCCTTTTCTAAAACCAGCTTGAACACCTGGAAGTTCTTGCTTCATGTACTGCTGAAGACTGACTTGGAGAATTTTGAGCATTACTTTACTAGCGTGTCAGATGGGTGCAATTGTGCGGTAGTTTGAGCATTCTTTGGCATTGCCTTTCTTTGGGATTGGAATGAAAACTGACCTTTTCCAGTCCTGTGGCCACTGCTGAGTTTTCCAAATTTGCTGGCATATTGAGTGCAGCACTTTCACAGCATCATCTTTCAGGATTTGAAACAGCTCAACTGGAATTCCATCACCTCCACTAGCTTTGTTCATAGTGATGCTTTATAAGGCCCACTTGACTTCACATTCCAGGATGTCTGGCTCTAGGTGAGTGATACACTGTCGTGATTATCTTGGTCGTGAAGATCTTTTTTGTACAGTTCTTCTGTGTATTCTTGCCACCTCTTCTTAATGTCTTCTGCTTCTATTAGGTCCATACCATTTCTGTCCTTTATCGAGCCCATCTTTGCATGCAATGTTCCGTTGGTATCTCTAATTTTCTTGACGAGATCTCTAGTCTTTCCCATTCTGTTGTTTTCCTCTATTTCTTTGCACTGATCGCTGAGGAAGGCTTTCTTATCTCTCCTTGCTATTCTTTGGAACTCTGCATTCAGATACTTATATGTTTCCTTTTCTCCTGCTTATTTAACTTATATGCAGAGTACATCATGAGAAATGCTGGGCTGGAAGAAGCACAAGCTGGAATCAAGTTTGCCGGGAGAAATATCAATAACCTCAGATATGCAGGTGACACCACCCTTATGGCAGAAAGCGAAGAGGAACTAAAAGCCTCTTGATGAAAGTGAAAGAGAAGAGTGAAAAAGTTGGCTTAAAGCTCAACATTCAGAAAATGAAGATCACGACATCTGGTGCCATCACTTCATGGGAAATAGATGGGGAAACAGTGGAAACACTGTCAGACTTTATTTTTTGGGGCTCCAAAATCACTGCAGATGGTGATTGCAACCATGAAATTAAAAGACGCTTACTCCTTGGAAGGAAAGTTATGATCAACCTAGATGGCATATTGAAAAGCAGAGACATTACTTTGCCAACAAAGGTCCATCTAGTCAAGGCTATGGTTTTTCCAGTAGTCATGTATGGATGTGAGGATTGGACTGTGAAGAAAGCTGAGTGCTGAAGAATTGATGCTTTTGAACTGTGGTGTTGGAGAAGACTCTTGAGAGTCCCTTGGACTGGAAGGAGATCCAACCAGTCCATCCTAAAGGAGATTAGTCCTGGGATTTCTTTGGAAGGACTGATGCTAAAGCTGAAACTCCAATACTTAGGCCACCTCATGCGAAGAGTTGACTCATTGGAAAAGACCCTGATGCTGGGAGGGATTGGGGGCAGGAGGAGAAGGGGACGATGGAGGATGAGATGGCTGGATGGCATCACCAACTTGATGCACATGAGTTTGGGTAAACTCCGGGAGTTGTTGATGGACAGGGAGTCCTGGAGTGCTGTGATTCATGGGGTCGCAAAGAGTCGGACACAACTGAGGGACTGAACTGAACTGAACTGAAAATTAGCAAACAGACCACTATGAGAACAGTATAGAAGTTCCTTAGAAAACTAAAAATAGAGCCACTGTATGACCCTGTGATCCCACTCCAGGACATATATCTGGAGAAAAACATGATCCAAAAAGATACATGCACCCCAATATTCATTGCAACAATGTTTACAACAGCCAAGACATGGAAGCAATCTAAATATCTACTGACAGAGAATGGATGAAGAAGATGTGGTACATTTATACAATGGAATATTGCTTAGAGAATCCCAGGGACGGGGGAGCCTGGTGGGCTGCCGTCTATGGGGTCGCACAGAGTCGGACACGACTGAAGCGACTTAGCAGCAGCAGCAGCAGCATATTGCTTAGATATTGAAAAGAATGAATTAATGACATCTGTAGCAAAATTAATGGACCTAGTAATTGTCATACTGAGTGAAGTAAGTCACACAGAGAAAGAGAAATACTGTATTACATCCCTTCCATATGGAATCTAAAAAGAAATGATACAAATGAACTTATTTGCAAAAGAGAAACAGACTCACAGACTTAGAAAACGAACTTATGGTTGCTAGGAGGAAAGACAGAGGGGAAGGGATAGTTAGGGAGTTTGGGATGAACGTGTACACAATGCGATATTTAAAGTGGATAACCAACAGGGACCTACTGTATAGCACATGGAACTCTGCTCAGTGTTATGTGGCAGCCTGAGTGGGAGGGGCATTTGGGGGAGATGGATACATGGATATGTATGGCTGAATCCCTTTGCTGTTCACCTTAAACTATCATAACATTGTTAATCAGCTATACCCCAACACAAAATAAAAAAGTTTTTAAAAATTAGCAAGCAGATATTTATCCATCTTAAACTCTGCCAGTGCTAGGAATCACCGAACTTTTCAAGGCAGTTCATTCAAATATTGAATAGTTAATCATTTTTAGAAAAGTCTCATATTCCTTCAACAAACATTCATCAAGAATCTGCTGCTACTGCTACTGCTAAGTCACTTCAGTCGTGTCCGACTCTGTGCGACCCCATAGACGGCAGCCCACCAGGCTCCCCCATCCCTGGGATTCTCCAGGCAAGAACACTGGAGTGGGTTGCCATTTCCTTCTCCAATGCGTGAAAGTGAAAAGTGAAAGTGAAGTCGCTCAGTCGTGTCCGACCCTTAGCAACCCCATGGACTGCAGCCTACCAGGCTCCTCCGTCCATGGGATTTTCCAGGCAAGAGTACTGGAGTGGGGTGCCATTGCCTTCTCCACATCAAGAATCTGCTAGGTACCAAATACTGTGCTAGAACCTGAGAACTAAGAGGTGAGTGAGAACAAAGTATCTGGCCTCATGGGTCCCCAGTCTAGCAAGAGAGCTCAGCACCAGGTGACCGGTGGCTGTCCTGCCCTCTCTGCCCACTTGGGTCCCCCAGGGACATGACCAAGGAGCTCCGTCTTCTAAGCAACTAGTCCAACTCCCTAGGGAATTCAGTCTTTCTACTACAGCAAATCACCTTGCCTCTGTGAGCCTCCATTTCCTTATCTGTAAGTGGGAGTAAATAATTCCAGAATACTACATCACTGGACTGTTGTAAAATAAAAGGAGATTATTATGTGGTCTTTGGAAACTGTCAGCTACTCTGTAATGATGAGATACTCTTTTGTGTTAAGTCAAAGAAAGAAGTGACTCCTCTAATGATGGGAAGGGAAGCTCTTTTGGCTTGGAGTTGACAGAGGCAGTGAGAAGAACAACTGTACCAAGCCCCCAAATCAGGTTCATCTCTAAACACAAATGGATGGAGTCAACAAGCTATCAAGCACTGTTCCCCAAAATCTCACTAGTGCTCGCATATTTTGTTGTAAGGTCACCAAGTTTTAGATCCAAACAGACCTACAGTCAAAATGCCTTTTCTACTGCTTCCTAGTTGGGTGACCTTGAATGAGATGCTTCATCTAAGCCACAGTTGAATCAGAACTGAGAGACACTGAAGGTCTGAACTAGTCTTTTAAGCAGAGGTGAAGTCATATCAAGCAGTAAAAAGTGACTCTCATCTGCCCACTACAGACATGAAAAAACATTAAAGCATTTGCAGAAAGAAAAGAATGAAGTAGGATTATAACAAGAAGTAGAGACAAGAGATCGAACAGCCCAGCTCCCAGTGGTCCTCCACTTCTAGACAGCAGAACTTCCAAAGACTCAACTGAATTCCTGCTCTGGGTTCCAAGATACAACCCTGAACTGTTAAAATATAAACTCTTTCTTTTTGCTTAAGTTAGGTCTAGTCAGTTACAAGCCAGAGTAACTGATAATTCTTCTTGGCACTCCTCCTGTTTTCTTGAGTCTAGTGTCTCTGGGAAATCCAGGAAACTGTCCAGGTAGTGGCAAGTGGGATTTGCAAAGCCTATCTTTTAGTCTCAGATGAAAAGCAGTAGGAAGTAGGAACAGATTCTCCAACACTTTGGAGGCATGTTAGCATTTTTCTAAATTATGGAGAATGAGTGAACTGCCAAATTTCATTCATCATCAGTGATATTTACTGTGAACCAATCCAGCCAAAAGAATTCTGAAAAGCTATTTTAAAAAACTTAAGCCAAACTAAACTGACCATACTAGGTTTATCACACTGAAATAATATTAAATCTAAAATTATCATTTTAATTATTTTACCAAAAATAAGACAAAACTGGCCACTGAACACAAACTAAAAGACCAAACTTTATTAATAAGAAACATTTAATATTTTTTCATTCCATTCAAGAAAGGCTTTTGCAATTACTTTGTACGAGACATCATTGATTGCCTATCCCAAAACTAGGTGACCCTCCCACATTCACAAAAGTCCAGTTTTGTCCAGACTGCCCACCTACTGTGAGTAGCCAGGTGCTTCAGGAAAGGCTGAACCCGGCCTCAGCCCCAGGAGTTGGGTCATCATTGATCCCGTGATTGATTCCTCTTACAAATGGTTGGTTTAGTCTTAGACACTTAGACATAATTCTAGTCAGTGAGGTCTAAGTGGTGAGGGGTTTTACAGAAGGATTTTCCAAGAGAAATGCAAATGCAAAGATGGTTTTCTCTTTCTTTGAATGCTGTCATTTGTGACCATGAGGGCATAGAAAGTTAACATCCAGGAATGGCAAAAGTGAAAGTGAAAGTCGCTCAGTTGTGTCCGACTCTTTGTGACTGTACAGTCCATGGAGTTCTACAGGCCACAATACTGGAGTGGGTAGCCTTTCCCTTCTCCAGGGGATCTTCCCAACCCAGGGATCGAACCTAGGTCTCCCCCATTGCAGGCAGATTCTTTACCAGCTGAGCCACCAGGGAAGCCCAAAAATACTGGAGTGGGTAGCCTATCCCTTCTCCAGCGGATCTTCCCGACCCAGGAATCAAACCAGGGTCTCCTGCATTGCAGGCAGATTCTTTACCAACTGAGCTACCCGGGAAGCCCCAAGGAATGGCCAAAGGAAAGGATTAAAGAACCTGTGAGACTTTTTAAAAATAAGTTTATTTATTTTTAACTGAAGGATGACTGCTTCACAGTATTGTGTTGGTTTCTGCCAAACACCAACATGAATCAGCCATAGGTATACCTGTGTCCCCTCCCTCTTAAACTTCCCTCCTGTCTCCATCACTATCCCACCACTCTAGTTACAAAGCCCCAGTCTGAGTTCCCTGAGAGAACCTGTATGAGATTTTTGAATCATTCACCAAATCACTCAGCAACTGGCACCACCTACCACCCCTATACCACACATTATGTGAGATAATAAAGTCCCTCAATATTTCAGTCAATTTTAACGGGAGATTTCTGTGACTTGGGGCTGAAAGTATCCCAACTGATATGTTATATCTAATCATCCCCTTAAAAAGATGGTAGCATTTGGCAATTTCTAACATTCTTATATGTGTTTAAAAGTGAGTTGAATAAAAATAATCCCCCAACTCTTCCCCTACAACCCTTAAAACTCCCATATGCTTTAAGAGAGAAAATGTCTTTGAAATCCTCACTCCTGTCATCTGCTGTTTTGTTCAGAGAATGTACCAACACAGTGCCACTGCCCACTTCATGCCGCCTCCACAGAATTCTGTCCAAGAACACCCTGTTAAAACTTTCTTTGGAGAATTTCCTTTCCTCCACCCCCACCATTATCATGTACAAGTGTTTTATGGGCTTTTCCCCCCAGTATCCTTTTCTTTCTCCATCTTTGGCATTCCTCATTAAGAGTTTGTATTTCCCTTAATGTTCTTAATAGGGTCATTTGTTGCTATTGCTAATTGGCATCAGAATTTTTGTAACTGAAACATCTTTCAATGGGAGGAATCAATTTTTCTGTCACTGGTATCCCAGGTAGCTAACTTTCATTATGCTTAGGTTGATGATTCATGAATCGTAGTCTTCCTTCTAAACAAGGACTGCCATGATGGATGGGCAATGATGCCCTCTCTATATTCTAAAGACCAAAGGAATAAAATGTACTCTACCCACATGATAATAGGGTTAATTTAATTCTAAACATATAGGTTATAACTGTAATTTCTTTCAAGATTATTTTTTTTGTTGGCCTGATTTCAATAGCCCAGACTTTTTATATAGGGGGTATCTTCTAGTCTCAAATTATTTCCATTCATGCATCCATGCAAATTTGCCTTTTGTCTCCTAGTTCTGGTTTTCAGCATGCATTTTAAGAAGCCTCAGGCTGATCAATGAGCTCTCAAAATAGGAAGCAAACCAACATCTTTTATACTTTTGTGCTCTCCCTCTGCTTAAGGCAACATTCAGTAATGTTCTTTCCCTACTCTTGTTCTCTGAGGTTCTACCTCTTATATCTTAATCCAGCTTCTCCCCATCCCTGGTGTTCCTCGCCCAAAGGTATGCACAGAGCTACAATACCATTTTTTTTCACATCAGAAGCTAGAAGACCTGCCTACATGTTTTCTTTAAAATGGGGTGGCACATTTTTCCAGCTCTACTGTTTACTTTTTAGTGATATTATCCATTTGTTATATTTGCCCCAATTTTTTAGATAGAATCAATAGCTCTGATTTGACACTGCTGCTGCTGCTGCTAAGTCGCTTCAGTCATGTCCGACTCTGTGCGACCCCATAGACGGCAGTCTACCAGGCTCCCCCATCCCTGGGATTCATTAGATACCATCAATTAACAAATTTGTTAGTTTTTAAATCTTCAAAGATGACACCCAATGTAATATCTAGCTTTGATATTTCTTCTAAATTCTAATACTGTGTATCCAGTCACTGACTTTTACTGACATTTACCGCCCCCACAAACTCCACATATTCAACAAATTAAAAATGTACACACCTACTCTGCCCCTACCTGACACCTGTTTCTCCTTTGGCATTATAAATCATGGTTAAGGGCTCCACTATCCACCTTGATATCCAAGTGAGAAGCCTACCCTCATTCTCACTGATAACTGCCAACTGTTAACCCACCTCCTAAATCACCTTCTTGCTGCTGGTCTTGCTCAGCTCCAAGTGGACAGAGTGATCTTCCATAAGAGAAATCCCATCACTATCTTCATGAAGATTTTCCAGATCCTACTTCTGTTTCTGCAGAATGGCTCATGTGGCCCCTAGTACTCTTAGAAATCAGAGAGGTTTCTGTCATGGGGAGGCAGCATAGCCCTTAGTGGTAAAAAGGGCATTTTCTGGAGTCAGACCATTAGGATTTGAACCCTGGCTCCACCACTTACCTGAGGCAAATTATACCAAATTTCTGTACTTCAGTTTCTATAAAATAGCACTAAGCCTTAGTGTTTTGGGGGTTATTGGGAAAATTAAATCAGACAATACATTTTAGCACTCAGTACAAGCCTGGAACTTAGTAAGTGAAAGTGAAAGTCCAGGCCAGAATACTGGAGTGGGTAGCCTTTCCCTTCACCAGGGTATCTTCACAACCCAGGGATTGAACCCAGGTCTCCCACATTGCAGGCAGATTCTTCACCAGCTGAGCCACAAGGGAAACCCCAATAAATATAATAATAATGATATCATTTCAGTAAATCCATGACTTCCATTGCACTAACTTGCTTATAGTTTTCTTTAATACATTTTGAGTTTCTTGTATCTAATTCATCCTTGTAGCACAGCACCTGGCACTGGTCTAAAAAGTAGTGGACATGCCATAAATACTTTTTGATTGAACAACCATGTTACTGCCTGGCTTGTCACCCTTCACTGGCTCCTGCCTGCCTGTAGTGTAAAATCCATACTCTTTAGAATGGTTTCCAAAACCTCTGAAATCTGCCTCCTACCCATGTATTCTGTCTCATCTTCTACACTCCAGCAAAACAAGATCATTCACAGTTCCCCCAAATACACTTTTCCTTCAACCATGAATGTCTTCCCAATCCCTTTCCCCAAACCCAGTGAACTTTTGATATTCAAGACCCTAGTCAACTATCTTTTCTTTAAAGTCTTTCCTGACCTTCTTACAGATAGCCAGCACGTCTGAAAACACAGGCAAATACATAATAAATGGTCTGTTTGTATTATAGAACCTTGTGCACCAGGACCCAGGAGAAAGGAGCAATGACTCCACAGACTTTCCTGTGGGTGTCTGGGAGTCTCTGGCAGAGGTGTGGGTCAGTGGTGGCCTGCTGCAGGGTTGGGGGCACTGAGTGTAGCAGTACATGCATGGGATCTTTTCAGGGAGGTCACCATTATCTTCATTATCTTCATCCACCATAGTTTGGCCCCAGGTAGATAGCAGGGAGGGAAAACAGCTCCACCCATCAACAGAAAATTGGATTAAAGATTTAATGAGCAGGCTCCTCCCATCAGAACAAGACCCAGTTTCCCCCTGAGTCAGTCTATCCCATCAGGAAGCTTCCATAAGCCTCTTATCCTTCTCCATCAGAGGGCAGACAGACTGAAAACCACAATCACAGGAAACTAACCAATCTAATCACATGGACCACAGCCTTGTCTAACTCAATGAAACTATGAGCCATGCCTTGTAGGGCCACCCAAGACAGATGGGTCATGGTGGAGAGTTCTGACAAAATGTGGTCCACTGGAGAAGGGAATGGAAAACCACTTCAGTATTCTTGCCTTGAGAACCCCATGAACAGTATGAAAAGGCAAAAAGATAGGACACTGAAAGATGAACTCCCCAGGCTGGTAGGTGCCCAATATGCTACTGGAGATCAGTGGAGAAACAACTCCAGAAAGAATGAAGAGACAGAGCCAAAGCAAAAACAACACCCAGTTGTGGATGTGACTGGTGATAGAAGCAAGGTCCACAGATATAAAGAGTAATATTGCATAGGAACCTGGATTGTTAGGTCCATGAATCAAGGCAAATTGGAAGTGGTCAAACAAGAGATGGGAAGAGTGAACATCAACATTTTAGGAATCAGAGAACTAAAATGGACTGGAATAGGTGAATTTAACTCAGATGACCATTATATCTACTACTGTGGGCAAAATTCCCTTAGAAGAAATGGAGTAGCCATCATAGTCAACAAAAGAGTCCAAAATGCAGTACTTGGAATCCAATCTCAAACATGACAGCATGATGTCTGTTCATTTCCAAGGCAAACCATTCAATATCACAGTAATCTAAGTCTATGTCCCAACCAGTAATGCTGAAGAAGCTGAAGTTGAACAGTTCTATGAAGTCCTACAAGACCTTCTAGAACTAACACATAAAAAAAGATGTCCTTTTCATTATAGGGGACTGGAATGCAAAAGCAGGAAGTCAAGAAACATCTGGAGTAACAGGCAAATTTGGCCTTGGAGTACAGAATGAAGCAGGGCAAAGGCTAATAGAGTTTTGCCAAGAGAATGCACTGGTCATAGCAAACACCATCTTCCAACAACACAAAAGAAGACTCTACACATGGACATCACCAGATGGTCAACACCGAATTCAGATTGATTATATTCTTTGCAGCCAAAGATGCAAAGGAGAAGCTCTATACAATCAGCAAAAATAAGACTGGGAGCTGACTGTGGCTCATATCATGAACTTCTTATTGCCAAATTCAGACTTAAATTGAAGAAAGTAGGGAAAACCACAGGAGAAGGCAATGGCAACCCACTCCAGTACTCTTGCCTGGAAAATCCCATGGACGGAGGAACCTAGTAGACTGCAGTCCATGGGGTCGCGAAGAGTCAGACATGACTGAGTGACTTCACTTTCACTTTTAACTTTCATGAATTGGAGAAGGAAATGGCAACCCACTTCAGTGTTCTTGCCTGGAGAATCCCAGGGACAGAGGAGCCTGGTGGGCTGCCGTCTATGGGGTCGCACAGAGTCAGACATGACTGAAGTGACTTAGCAGCAGCAGCAGCAGCAGGAAAAACCACTAGACCATTGAGGTATGACCTAAATCAAATCCCCTATGATTATAGAGTGGAAGTGAGAAAGAGATTTAAGAGACTAGATCCGATAGACAGAGTGCCTGATGAACTATGGACAGAGGTTCGTGACATTGTACAGGAGTCAGGGAGCAAGACCATCCCCAAGAAAAAGAAATACAAAAAAAGAAAAATGGTTGTCTGGGGAGGCCTTAAAAATAGCTTTGAAAAGAAGAGTAGCAAAAAGCAAAGGAGAAAAGGAAAGATATACCCATCTGAATGCAGAATTCCAAAGAATAGCAAGGAGAGATAAGAAAGCCTTCCTCAGCGATCAGTGCAAAGAAATAGAGGAAAACAATGGAATGGGAAAGACTAGAGATCTTTTCAAGAAAATTAGAGATACCAACAGAACACTGCATGCAAAGATGGGCTCGATAAAGGACAGAAATGGTATGGACCTAACAGATGCAGAAGATATTAAGAAGAGGTGGTAAGAATACACAGAAGTACTGTACAAAAAAGATCTTCATGACCCAGATAATCATGATGGTGTGATCACTCACCTAGAGCCAGACATCCTGGAATGTGAAGTCAAGTGGGCCTTAGAAAGCATCACTACGAACAAAGCTAGTGGAGGTGATGGAATTCCAGTTGAGCTATTTCAAATCCTGGAAGATGATACTGTGAAATGCTGCCCTCAATATGCCAGCAAATTTGGAAAACTCGGCAGTGGCCACAGGACTGGAAAAGGTCAGTTTTCATTCCAATCCCAAAAAAAGGCAATGCCAAAGAATGCTCAAACTACCGCACAATTGCACTCATCTGACACGCTAGTAAAGTAATGCTCAAAATTCTCCAAGCCAGGCTTCAACAGTACATGAACCGTGAACTTTCAGATGTACAAGCTGGCTTTAGAAAAGGCAGAGGAACCAGAGATCAAATTGCCAACATCCTCTGAATCATCAAAAAAGCAAGAGAGTTCCAGAAAAAAACATCTATTTCTGCTGTATTGACTATGCCAAAGCCTTTAACTGTGTGGATCACAATAAACTGGAAAATTCTGAAAGAGATGGGAATACCAGACCACCTGATCTGCCTCTTGAGAAATCTGCATGCAGGTCAGGAAGCAACAGGTAGAACTGGACATGGAACAACAGCCGGGTTCCAAATAGGAAAAGGAGTACGTCAAGGCTGTATATTATCACCCTGCTATTTAACTTCTATGCAGAGTACATCATGAGAAATGCTGGGCTGGAAGAAGCACAAGCTGGAATCAAGATTGCCAGGAGAAATATCAATAATCTCAGAAATGCAGAAGATACCACCCTTATGGCAGAAAGTGAAGAACTAAAGAGCCTCTTTACGAAAGTGAAAGAAGAATGAAAAAATTGGATGAGATGGTTGGATGGCATCACTGACTCAATAGTCATGAGTTAAGTAAACTCCAGGAGTTGGTGATGGACAGGGAGGCCTGGCATGCTGCAGTCCATGGGGTCACAAAGAGCAGACCCGACTGAGCAACTGAACTGAATTGAACTTATATTACCATTCAGGATGAAATAATATATCTTTTTTTTATTTAATAATATATCTTCATTTTCAGACTTCACAGCCACCCTGTAGCTAAAACTGATTCTTGCCTTCTTCATGTTCTCACATCAACCTTTGCCTGTACTGGAAGCATGGATGACCTAGGACTCAGCACACAGAGACTCCTATTTATCTTCGTATCCCAACCACCCAATTCTATGACTGACACAGACGACACACTCACTGAATACTTTGTGAATGAGTAAAATTTCAACAAACACATTTGGATCCTCAATGTATAAGGTAAGGAAAATAGCCACCCGCTGATTCATCAATAGTGAATATCTCCAACATAAAAATCCCCTCCTGCAGTCACGTTATCCCTGCTGTTCCAGGCAGGGAAGCAAAATGCTTGCCATGTGCCCTGCTCATCTCATACTGCATTTCCTGCACCTAGCAGTCATGTCTTCTTTGAATAAATATTCCCATTTTTGACAAAGGAAAAATTTAAGAAAATGGGTCTAATCAGTCATCGTTATTTGATACCTTTAAAAAGAAAAATATTGATAGAGAGTAAAATAAATAAAGGGATTCCCAGAAGGCTCAGTGTTAAAGAAATCACCTGCCAATGCAGGAGATTGAGCCCTGGCTTGGGAAGATCCCCTGGAGAAGGGGATGGCAATCCACTCCAGTATTCTTGCCTGGGAAATCACATGGACCAAGGAACCTGGTGGGCTACAGTCCATGGGGTCGCAAAGAGTTGGACACAACAGACCACGCACGCACAAAATATATAAACATTTCAAAATCAGTGGCACATTTAAATATGAATGTTCATATTAATAAAAACCAATTGAAACTTTATAAAAAGCTAGTTTCTAAACTGGGCTTCTTTGCTAGCTCAGTGGTAAAGTATCTGCCTGCTAATGCAGGAGACTCAGGTTTGATCCCTGGGTTGAGAAGATCCCCTAAAGGAAGGCATGCAACCCACTTCAGTTTTCTTGCCTGAAGAATCCCATGGACAGAGGAGCCTGGCAGGCTATGGTCCATAGGGTCTTAAAGAGTTGGATGCGACTGAAGTGACTTAACACACATGTACCCCATCCACCCACAGCAGATTTCATCTGGCTTATGATAAAAATCCCAAGTCAGTCTCCTTTCAGCAAACTCTTTGATGAAATAGTTCTTAAAAATGACATTTGGCCAGGAAAATAAACACTTAACATGACAGTTTCATGACATAGTCTGTGATGTGGAAGCCAGCCTCTGGCTAGTGATGATAACCACACTGCCAGATGGATGTTCTACAGTCTCACACTGACTGGTCTAATAAGGGAGCCATTTAGAGGCATTCTCGGCTTCAATAATGACTCATTGTCCTGGGAAACTTGCCTTTCTATGAGAATGAGCCCTGGAGTTGCTCGTAATTTCATGGTCACTATGACAACTCTGAACCTTTCAGAGACACTCTGGATCTGTGGATCTGATTTTGAGGGAGTGCTGGAGTGGGGAGGTAATACCACCATCACTTATTGAAATCTAAAGTAAAATTATTGTCATCCAATAAATTCAAATTACTCTGTTCACCATTAATCCAGCCTATAAAAGGCACCTTGCAACGTGAGCCACAATAAGTATGTATTCATGGCACAATAGCACCCAAATCTAGGCACTTTCTCTGAGGAAGTTGTTAAATGAGAAGAGGGTTTCAAAAAGAATTAAACACTTCCAAAATGGATGACTCAGTAACCAGTAAATATACATACTGTGGTGACGTCTTGAGTGTTTAGCCATAGGGAAAGTATTAGGTTTCAACTACAGGTTTATATTTGCTATAAACAAATACCATAAACACACTATATTGTCAATTCTTTTTGAATCATTCAGTACCATAATATAGGTATGCTAATCTGTGGTCCAAAATGGGCTTTAGATGGTCTGTGAAATCTCTGAAATTACATGCAAAAATATTATGTAGTTGAGAATTAAAGTTGTTTCATTTTATCCCACATTACAATTTGGTTTTATGTAATAACATGGAATCAATAAAATTTTTCATTAACAGATTTTACAATGTTTTTGGTTATTACTTAATTACTAAGTTAATCTTAAATTTAATTTAGAATGTAATAAACTCCTATGGTATTTTAAAGTCTACAGTAGGAAGATAAAAAAACATCATATTAAGCACCTTCAACCCTGGGTGCTACCTTACCATTATTATTGCTCTTGCTGTGGGACCCAGGGTCACTGCAAACCCATAAACAATCTTTTCTTACTCGTACAAAATTTTAAAAGGCACCTTCCTTTTGGGAAGGAGGCAGTCTTGTGTTGGGGAGCATTGCTGGGCACGGGAAATGCAGACTAGATTTCAGTACCCTCTTTATCCAGCTGCGTACCTTTGTGTAGTACACAAATCATACAACTGTACACAGCCCTGCTGGGACCCCAGTGAAAGTGAAAATATGTTATGACCCTTCTCTACTTTCTCTACTTAAAACATCTGAACACAGACCAAGACATACTCTTACTAAAAAAAATAAATAAAATGAATTGATTTTAAGATCCACATTATTTTAGCAATTTAACATCTCTGAAAATGAATTGTTCTTACAGTACTATACCCAGTCAGCCACTCAATAAATTTTATATAATGAATACACTTACTAGGCAAAAAAGAGAAGTAAAATAATTCTAACTCCTATTTATTATGTTTTTACTTAGAATACTATGTTATTTCCTGCTTGAAATATGATACCTTGTAAATTGTAAACAGAGCGCTTTTCCTTGTCCTCTGTTTTCAAGTACTCCTTAGACTAAAATAACCCCTGCTCAATCCCACAGCCCTTTGTTTATACTCTTCTTGTGGCCTTATTCCATTCTACTTTGTGTTGTAATGCTCTGCTGTCCTGCAAACTCCTGCTGGGCAGCGCCTGTGAACCTTCTCTGCTACACAGGCAGCAGAGAGGACAAATAGAAGCAGCATGGCCCAGGAACCGTCTGTCTGCAAGATTATGAGTAAGTTATTCAGCATCTCCAAGTCCTATTTCCTCACCTGTGAAGTGGAGATAATGACACTGAACATATGAGATTGGTCTGAAGGCTTGAAAACAAATGAAGCTGTGAATGACTGGCTCTTGGGTTCTTTGTAACCGACTAACACTATTTTTTGGAGGCAGCAAGAGTTTTGGGACTGGACAGATTCAAATCCCAGCTTGTCGTTTGGTGTGTCCCCTAACTACAAGCCACTTCTCTAAGTTTCAGTTTCAAAGCATTGTGAATGTTAGATTTTTTTTTTTTTTTCTGTCTCATTGACTGATGTCTTTACCTTCTAACACAGAAGCTAGCATTTGCTGAATGGACCAACGAATGAATGAAAAAATGAAGGTCATTCCTTACAACACTACTGTAAAAGTTACAAAGAATGTATATATAAAGTGCTAGTCATGGTTGCGGTGCCTGGTAAAAAGTAGGCCACAATAACTGACTTTTGATTCTCAAATGGATATGAAAAAATTGGATTAAAAATGCTATGAGCAGGCTTTCCAGGTATCTCAGTGGTAAAGAATCTGCCTGCCAATGCAGGAGACACCAGTTTGATCCCTGATCCAGGAAGATCCCACATGCCTCAGAGCAGCTAAGCCTGTGCGCCGCAGCTGTTGAGCCTGTCCTCCGGAGCCCAGGAACCGCAAGTACCGAAGCCCTCATGCTCTAAAGCGCATGCTCCACACACGAGAAGCCACGGCAACAAGTAGCCCCACTTATCACTACTAGAGAAAAGCCCGCACACCAACGAAGACCCAGAACAGCCAAAGATAAATAAATAAAATCATTTTTTAAAATGCTATGAGCAAAAAACAATGCTATGAACACCCACACCCATGTATTTATCATGTAATTACAGGAAGAGGCAATAAGAGGACATTGTAAGAGGAGGTTGTATGACCGGCCAATGACTAATACCTTCTACTATTAAACTAATATCTCCAAAGCAACACTGATACTGGCAGCAAGAATCATGTGTTTAATAACTATTTATGGAGCACTAAGGATGTGGAAAACACCAAAATGGATAAAATATTTAGGAACAAATGCATCTATGTCAGCGACAGAACATGGCCATGCTTGCTTTCCAAGAATCTGAGATCACAGATGATGGGAATTTCCATGTCAAAAAGAGGTTCCAGGGAATTCCCTGGCAGTCCAGTGGTTGAGACTCCGCACTTCCACTGCAGAGGGAACAGGTTCAATCACTGGTTGGTGAAATAAGATCCCACATGCTGTGCAGCACAGGTTCCCCCCCACCACCACCACCCCTGCCCCACCCACCACCTCTGCTAAAAAAGAGAGATTCCAAAAAGAGCATAATGAACAGAATCAGTCTTTTTTTCCAAATACTGCTTTCATAACTGGGACCTTTCTGCTCCTACCTATTAATATTTAGGCAAAAGGAGATAGCCTCAATGACTTTTGTCACAAATACAGATAGTATAGAAACACAAAGTGTGGATGTCAGGACAAGGGCATTTTCTACTGCCCTGGATACTACAATCCCATTAGTGCAAGATGAGGAATGGGTGGAGGACAGATAAATCAAAGCTGGGAGTCTAAAGATAAATGATTACACGTCATCTGTAACTTGGCTCCCAGGTGATCTCACCTAAGCATTCCAAATCAACACACATCATCCTTGTTCTCCACGGTAGGAAAGCAGACTCCATAAACCATATCAGAGTACTACTGATCAAAGAGGAGGGAAAAGTCCAAGGCTGTTATGCTGAGTTATCAACATGAATTTCACATATCTATATATTGAGATTTTTAATTCAAAATAAATAGTAGGACATAGAGTTAAAACGTTTTATGTCTTCATATAATCGTTTCTAGGCAAAAAGATCTAAGCAGTAACCTTGAGGCCTAGACTTGAGCTTCCTTGACTCCTTGTATGCTTCTTAAGTCTAATGGTGGGAGCGTTTCTAGCCACTGCAGGGTACACAGGGCACTGGGAGGAGCAGCAACATTGCTTGAAAGATACTGGGCAGAAAACTTCCTAGGACCAAGGATGCAGGAAGGAAAGAAGGGAGGGCAGAGAGAAGGTGGGAAGAAGAGGAGAAGAAAGAACGACGAAAGAAAGAAATGAACCTAACAAGTTCCATCCATCTCAAGGAATAATGATGTAAAACACTGAGTTGAAGGAGCTCTGAGAAATAGCCCTTCCACTCATACTGGCCTCCGGGTGATGGCAGGGGGTGGGGGGTGGGGCAGAGGTGTCTGTATCAATTAGCTGAGAAACATGGTGCTGACCTGTATGAAACAGGATGCTGGGAGAACCCTCGATTTCAGACATCAGGCTTCCAGTGCCCAGGGCCACTTCTGGGGGTACCAAGCTGCAAACAGATGAGTCTTCGACATGAGTCTTTGACACTCTCCTTGCTCCCTTTATATAATATACTTCAAGGTTTCTCCTCTCACTTGGGCAGTCCCCATCGGAAGAGACAGAAATGGCATGAAAGGCAGCTAGGAGTGAGTGGGTGTGTGGAAGGGAGGTGGGAAATGGCCCCATTCCTGGACATGGGTTCAGCAGGGTTTATTCTGGGCAAGTCAGAGCTCAGAGACCTTGCTAGTCTTCCAAGGCCAATAAGGTCAGAGCTCATGCCACGTTTAACAAAAAGGAAGTTTATCTTTTTCCAGGTTATTCTTCCAGGTACCTCTGAGAATCCTTGAGGACTACTTGCCTGCTCCCACCTCTGCACTGGCCACTGTCTGTTCTCAGGGAGCAGCAGGAAGCCAGGCTCAGCTCTCAGCAGGTCACCTCTCTCGTCTCATAACTACCTTCCTAGGCTGCTACCAGACTTCACTTCCTGCTTAATTTACTCCGACCATCCATATACAAAGCCTCAAAGATAAGAAGGCTAGGGCTACAGAAGAGAATCACAATATAACAAACAGTATTTTCCCAAAAAAGAATTGGGCTCCCAAGTCCTGCAGCCCTAGGTTGCATCCATTCTATGTCACTTAGAATCAGAATTTTTTGTTTGGTTCAAAATTCCTATTGTGGAATTACGATGGGCAGACCCAAATCTCTTTATCCAAGAGAAGGCCCTCGACTTCTGCAGGTACTATCAGCTGCATCACACCTTCGATTTGTATATGCCAACATGTAACAGAGAGACAGAGAGAAGTAGTATGAAGATGCTGAGAAGGAGGAGATAAGAAAAATTCAGTATGTAACATCAGCACTGTGCTTCCAAGTTCAGAACTGTCTCCTAATATTAACATTCTAGCTTTATTTTATTTATGTAACACCATTTCTCCATAATAAGTTATCTCCTTACAAGAAAAACTGAAGGACTATCAGTGGGAATTTGAACCAAGCTACAATTTTTGTAACATGAGGCCATACAGTATGTTCTTTTAAGGAAGATGCTAGGCCTGCCTTATCTCTGAAGAAAAAAAAAAACAATGAGACTGCCCTGTTTACTGAGATTGCTAAGATAATAAATCGATATTATGAGTCCCATTTTAATGTGTCTGAGTGGAATCTGTTGAAGCAGAAGGGACATTATGGGAAAAAGGCCTAGGGAGTGAAATTAGATTTTTCATACCTGGAGTAGGAGCTGCTCAGATAGCAGAACAATCCTGCAAAGCCATTCATCAGGCGGCAATGCAGCAAAAAATGACAACTCTTCTTTCAGATGAGAGGATGGTCCGGGACAGCTCTGTGACTGCAGTTGACAGAATGTCATATTCCAGATATTGGGACGACTGAATAACTAACGTGCAAGGCTTTATAGCCCAGAATGAACATTCTAAAATACAAACTGTCTTTTGACTTAATAGTATCAAAAATCAGAATTTTAAAGTGTCATCACATGTTGGCTGTACACCAGGGCCATAATATATACAGTGATGTCTGCTTATACCAGAGGCTTTCTGTGGGTATGAGACAGTCCCAAAACCAGTCACCACTGAAGCGCCAAGTCAGAGATCGCACACATGTTTAAGATAGAAAAGCCACAACTGGTATAAAAATAAAGCAAGAAGATTGCTAGTAAACAAAGTTCAACAGGATACAGTTGGCCCTTGAACACTGGGACTGAGCTGTGTGGGTCCACTTATACAGGGTATTTTTCAGTAGTAAACACTGCAGTGCCACCCTGTCAGTGGTTGGTTGAATATGCAGATGCTGAGAAGTTGAGGATGGAGAGCTGACCATAAGTTGTATATGGGTTAACCCCCATGTTGTTCAAGGGCCAACTGTAATTGCAACGAAAGCAGCTCTACAGTAGGTAGGTCATAAGGGGCCAAAGCTTCCTTTGGCAGACAGGGATGTTTGAAACTATAAACATTTGGAGAGCATTTCCGAGAAAGGAGGTAAAAGGTAGCCTCAAGGTAAAAATGTTAATTTGGCAAAAGGCTGTTGACAAGATGACAAAGCTTTTGAGGAGAAGAATGATATGATGTCAATGGTTTTCTTAGGGTGATGTCTTAGAAAGAACTACAGAGTGAAACCAGGTTTCATCTTTGTTTTGTTTTTCTTGAAGGAGGAATATCTATGCTCATAAAAATGCTGGAGAAGAATTAAAACTAATGATTTAAGTTTTGGTAAATCAAGACTCTGTTCCTGAAAATGCAGGAAAGGGGAGAGGACAGTACAGAGGCCTTGATATTGAAGTGGAGAGGAGGTGGGTTGGGGACGTGACACTTCCCACCAGCTCTCCAATGTCTCCTGCCCTAAGGCCCCAAGATCCAGTTTCCCATCCCTAATCCTACCCCACCACACCTCCCCTTAACATGTTCCCTGCAACCCATTCCTCCCCATTTTCTACTTTGCAAAGTGAATGGATCAGCAAAGGCTTTCAGGGGCACTCTGCCTCCTGTACATGTCTTTCATTCATTTATTTATACATTCTTAATTCCATTTATAAAGATCATTTTCTACGTTCCTAGGGATGTAAGGCAAGCAAGACAAAATCCTTGCTTTCACGGAGCTTGACTTTGAAGGAAAAATGTACATTTCAACAATAACCTTCTGAAGACAATGCCCAGCCTCTTCAGCCTGACCCAGTTACTTGAAGAGTGAAATTTCCAGGGAGGGTAGGAGATGGAGTGACAGTATGAGAGATGCCTCTCCAGTCACACTGAATACACATCGGTCCCTTGGTGGCTGGAAGAATAGCGATCGTCTAGGTAATAAGTCCATGGAACACATACATGAAAAGTGAAGATAACAGAACCTGTCCATCTTGAAGACATGTTAGCAAGCTAAACAAACCTCTAGGGAGGACCTTATGTGCCCACAAAGGAGCAGTGGTTTTCCCACCCTGATTTTCCACCAGTAGCACGTGCTTCCCTCCCTCTATCCTTCTCTTCTTGTCACATTCCTGGCCTGCTGTGTGCTTTTCATTTTCTCCACGCTTCCTGCCCAGGATCACCCTCTGATTTGTGTTTAAGCTCAGTAAACCATTTCTAATCTCTGCCAGGCGGTAGAGGGTACAGGTGAAGAGCACAGACTTAAGTGAAAAGGCTCAAGTTGGACTCTGAGTCCTTGAGCAATGAACATCTCTAAGTCTCAGCTTTCTCATCTGCAAATGCAGATAATAACACCTACCTTGTGGCCTGCTTCTGAGAATTAAAAGGGATGTTTCTGTCAAGTCTTCATGAAATGTCAGCACCTGGCAATCACGAATAAAGGTTACTTATTCGGAGAAGGCAATGGCACCCCACTCCAGTACTCTTGCCTGGAAAATCCCATGGACGGAGGAGCCTGGTAGGCTGCAGTCCATGGGGTCGCTAAGAGTCGGACACGACTGAGCGACTTCACTTTCACTTTTCACTTTCATGCATTGGAGAAGGAAATGGCAACCCACCCCTTGCCTGGAGAACCCAGTGTTCTTGCCTGGAGAATCCCAGGGACAGGGGAGCCTGGTGGGCTGCCATCTATGGGGTCACACAGAGTCGGACACGACTGAAGTGACTTAGCAGCATTAGGTGACAATGTGACCAGATAAAGCAGCTGATGTCAGCCCACGCAAACCCTGACCAGTTTGGGCTATTGAGTGAAGATTTAAAAAAAAAAAAAAAGAATAAAAGAGCATTAAACATCAGGATGAATTACACAGCCCTTCTGGATCAGCCTTCTACTACATTTACCTAGAATGAACCAGAGGCCAGAAGGAGAACAGTCCAGTTTTAACAGCAGTCAGCCTTGCTAGGGCCTCTGAGGTTGGCCTTAATAATAGTAATAATAGGAAATGCTGAGTCATCCAGCCCCCAGGGTGAGGTGGGAACTGAAATTCTCTATGGCAGTCCCTTCCAGAGCCTACTTGTCCACTCTGATCTCCTGACCCACTTACAGCTGACCTTTTCTTTGTCTCAGGTCTATTTATGTTCTCATCTCTTGCCCACTGATCCAACTGGTTATTTTCCTTCCATGGGCATGAACTTCCCAACCTCAGTTCTTGAGCTACAGCCAAATGTGCTGGTGCTCTTACCTGGGATTTTCCACCTGCTAATCAGGGGAGGCTCTGGGCAGAGAAAGGTGCTTTCTTCCTGGGAACATTGTTCAGGTTCTTTTTTAAAAAGAGCTGAATGGGGAAAGGGGGAAACAAATTTAAAAACTTGCTCATAGTGGAAATGGATGAAAATGAAGGAAAGGGAAAAAATTAGATGTGTTTTGCAGAAGATAGATGAGTGCAACTACTCATCTATTTCTATGATGAATTTCCTAATCTGATCTGTGCAGTCTGAGGGTGCTGCCAGAGTTATGGAGGTGGCTTGTCATCTCTTCTCTGTTATAAATTCTCCTATAATAAATATCAGTGTTGGTAACTAATTGACCCTTGTTTTATGCAGTAGGACTGTGAGATGAATGGTTGGTTCTGATTTTCAGGCTGCAAACCTCTGAATCAGGCTGCAAATGTCCAGAGTTAGCGAGCTGATCAACACCCTATTAAAATAGAGCCACACAGGAAATGCATTTCAGCATCTTCACTAACCGGAGAACCTGTGTTGACAAAAATACCTGCCCTTTGAAGTCCTGAGTGTACAGCTGCCAGCCCCACACTCCCTTCTAAGCCCTCACTTCCTATTTCCTCAGTTGTGAAATGTGGAGTGGTTTGAAGTCTCATGCACAAGGTCTGAGTGGTCACAAAGGCCTCCTCTGTCCCCACTGCTCCTCTTGCAACCCTGACCACAGCCCCTGCAAGTGACAGGAGGTGGGAGTGGCCGGCAGTCCAAAGAGCAGCAGCCACCAATTCAGCCACTTCCTTCCCTCTTGAGTTCCAATCTCTGATAAGTAACCTCAGCCACCTCCCCCCACCCAGTGATGCAAACACAGCCATCTGGTTGTGGGGATATGCACAACCTGGCCATGACATCTTTCTCCAAACTGACCACCAAGGGTGGCTGTAGCAAGGGGGAGGGCTTCCAGCCTGGCTGCTCCATGCATGACCCTACAGAAGGGCCACTGAAGAGGATCCCTTCCCAGCAAAGAGAGGGTGCAGCTCTCCACAGGAGACATGCACCCCCAATTCTACTCTCTGGCTCATGGAGGCCACTCTGTTAGCCAGCACTTTAAAAAACTTACAGGCTTCCCTGGTGGCCCACTGGTAAAGAATCTGCCTGCCAATGCAGGGGACATGGGTTTGATCCCTGGTCCGGAAAGATCCCACATGCCATGGGTCATGTACACCCATGAGCCACAGCTACTGAACCTGTGCTCTGAAGCTCAGAAGCTGCAACTGCTGAGCCCGTGCTGCGCTACTTAAGTCCATGCTCCCTAGAGGCCATGCTCCACAGGAGAAGCCACTGCAATGAGAAGCCTGCACATCACAACTAGAGGACTGCCCCCATTTGCCTCAACTAGAGAAAAGCCTGCACAGCAATGAAGACCCAGCACAGCCATAAATAAAGAAATATTATTTTGGTGCGAAAGTAATCATGGTTTTGCATTGTTGAACTTTGCCATTTGCTACAAGAATACATTCTTAAATAAATGTGGTTATGTTATACATCATTTTAATGCACATTTCTTACTTTATGGTTTTTTTTTTCTTTTGCTGATGACTTATTACTTGCTGTTTATTTTATATTTATTTAGGCTAGGGAAATCAGTTCAGTTCAGTCACTCAGCCATGTCTGACTCTTTGTGACCCCATGGACTGCAGCATGCCAGGCTTCCCTGTCCATCACCAACTCCCAGAGCTTACTCCAACTCATGTCCATCGAGTCAGTGATGCCATCCAACCATCTCATCCTCTGTCGTCCCCTTCTCCTCCCGCCTTCAATCTTTTCCAGCTTCAGGGTCTTTTCCAGTGAGTCAGTTCTTCGCATATTGGAGTTTCAGCTTCAGCATCAGTCCTTCCAATGAATAGGAAATGATGTTAGACAAAAGGCAAATTTGAGCAATTTTCTTATTCAAGCTCAAAATGAATCATAAAGCAGCAGAGAAAACTCGCGACATCAACGCATTTGGCCCAGCAACTGTGAACAAACATGCAGTGCAGTGGTGGTTCAAGAGGTTTTGCAAAGGAGACAAGAGCCTTGAAGATGAGGAGTGCAGCGGCTTACCATTGGGAATTGACAACTGAGAGGATCACTGAAGCTGATTCTGTTTAAAAATATATGATTCTCTTAAAACTATATGAAAAGTCACTGAAGAACTCCATGTTGACCATTCTATGGTCATTTGGCATTTGGACCAAGTTGGAAAGGTGAAAAAGCTTGATAAGTGGGTGCCTCAGGAGCTGACTGAAAATAAAAAAAAATCATCTTTTTGAAATGTCATCTTCTCTTACAACAACAAACCATTTCTCAATCAGATTGTGACTTGTGGTGAAAAGCGATGACCAGCTAAGTGGTTGGACCAACAAGAAGCTCCAAAGCACTTCCCAAGGCCAAACTTGTACCAAAAAAAAGGTCATGGTCCCTGTTTGGTGGTCTGCTGCCTGTCTGATCCACTACAGCTTTCTGAATCCCAGCAAAACCATTACATCTGAGAAGCATGCTCAACAGAAGGCATCAAAAACTGCAAGACCTGCAGCTGGCATTGGTCAACAGAAAGGGCCCAATTCTTCTCCACGACGTGCCTGACCACACGTCACATAACCAATGCTTCAAAAGTTGGACGAATTGGGCTACAAAATTTTGCCTCATCTGCCATATTCACCCAAGCTCTTGCCATCCAACTACCACTTCTTCAAACATCTTGACAACTTTTTGCAGGTAAAATGCTTCCACAATCAGCAGGAGGAAAAAAAATGCTTTCCAAGAGTTCACTGAATCCCAAAGCATAGATTTTTACACTACAGGAATAAACAAACTTATTTCTTGTTGGCAAAAATGTGTTGACTGCATTGGTTCCTAATTTGATTAATAAAGATGTGTTTGAGCCTAGTTATAATGATTTAAAATTCACAGTTCAAAACTGCAATTACATTTGCACCAACCTAGTAAAGACTTGTCATCTGCTCACTAGGTCCTACAAGTTCTGATTTACTCCAACACTTGTGCCAAAGATCAAGTCCTCAGTTTTCATTCTTATTCACATTTGTTTGCAGGCTGATTTTTCTTCGGGTCCTGGTTGGTGTGTTCATATCAATTCTTTTGGTTGTTAATGAAATGAACCAACATGAATTCATTTAGTTAGTTGGATTTTTTGTTGTGAATTATTGAGAAATGGGACAGAATCATGGAAAGAGAAAAAAATTTTAACTGTTAAAGGTTATAAAAATGATCATTTTATTAACATTTTCTGATTATAAAAAATGGAAAGAGAAAAAAATGTTAACTGTTAAAGGTTATAAAAATGATCATTTTATTAACATTTTCTGATTATAAAACTACTATATAATCATTTAACAAGATATGACAAGCCCAGGAAAGTTTAAATCGCCAAGATAAAAAGCACAATAATCTCAACACCCCACAGTAATAACTGTCCACATTTTGATATACTGATATTTCCTTCCAATCCCTTTTTCCTACAATCTTTAGTGGGAATAGGAGGCCTGTTTTTATTAACAACACTCTTCAGCCAAGAACAGGCGCTGTGCTAGAAGACTGACATAAATATTTGCTTGCATTTCCAGCAACTTGGAAACATAGGTGTTGCTGAAATTGTGGAAACTGAGCCCCAAGAAGATAAATTAATTCAAATCCAAGTTAGTTCAAATCACTCCCAGAGCAAAATTTTCTAAGAAGTGGACTCCAAACTGAAGCCTGCTAGTGAATTTTACAGAGAGAATGAAATGATGAGAGGAATGTAGGAAGGTTGATGCTATTCTTAGTGAGAGTTTGATCTATCGAGCTTATTATGGAATATGACCTACTGAAAGAAATTTCTTCATTTGTATAATGCCATTTGAAAAAGAGAGACATTTCTAAATCCCAAACATTCACTGCCGGTCATTAAAGCTGACTAGAAAGAATTGGAGACATACTTCTGAAATATCTGCAAAGCAGCTCAGCTGGAAGCTTGTACACAAAAGGAGAAAGAGTAAATCGTTAGCAGTTTGGGCCACAGTCACACAGCACGAAGCTGGGCAATGTCGTGGCTGCTAGGGACTGCCAGCTGCAGATAAAGCCCCAGTGATGGGGTCCTGGGCTATTGGCCAGACATGAATAACAACAATGAGGACAGAAGTATAGTTGGAGACAGAAATATGCTAAAATCATCTGGGCTCAGACAAAAATATTTATTTAGCAATTCCTGTACTAGCCTGCTACTAGCTTTGGAGCATTAAAGAAAGAACATCCAAGAAACAGCTTCTTTCATTTGCAGCAGCATGGATGGACCTAGAGATTATCTTATTAAGTGAAGTCATACAGAGAAAGACAAATATCATATGATATCACTAATATGTGCAATATTAAAAAATGATTTAAATGAACTTATTTACAAAACAGAAATAGACTTACAGACGTAGAAAACAAACTTGTGGTTACCAAAGGGGATAGCTGGGGGGTGGGGAATAAATTAGGAGTCTTGGATTAATATATACATACTACTATATACTGTTCATGGGGTTCTCAAGGCAAGAATACTCAAGGGAATTGCCATTCCCTTCTCCTGTGGACCACATTCTGTCAGACCTCTCCACCATGACCCGCTCATCTTGGGTTGCCCCACGGGCATGGCTTAGTTTCATTGAGTTAGACAAGGCTATGGTCCGTGTGATCAGATTGGCTAGTTTTCTGTGATTATGGTTTCAGTGTGTCTGCCCTCTGATGCCCTCTTGCAACACCTACCATCTTACTTGGGTTTCTCTTACCTTGGACGTGGGGTATCTCTTCAGGGCTGTTCCAGCAAAGCGCAGCCGCTGCTCCTTACCTTGGAGGAGGGCCATCTCCTCACAGCCACCCCTCCTGACATTGAACATGGAGTAGCTCCTCTTGGCCCTCCTGTGCCCCCGCAGCCACCACTCCTTGGACGTGGGGTCGCTCCTCTTGGCCGCCACCCCTGACCTCGGGCGTGGGGTAGCTCATCTCGGCTGCCGCCCCTGAACTCGGACATGGGGTAGGTAGTCTCAGCTGCTGCCCCTGACCTGGGATGTGGGGTAGCTCCTCTAGGCCGCTCCTGTGCCGTCGCAGCCTGGCATTCTCGATTGCCGCCCCTGACCTTGAGCGAGGGGTAGCTCCTCTCGGCCATGCTTCTGCGCAGTCCATCGCAGCCAGCGTGGGAATCCCTTAGAAGAAATGGAGTAGCCATCATGGTCAACCAAAGAGTCCAAAATGCAGTACTTGGATCCAATCTCAAACACGACAGAATGATCTCTGTTCATTTCCAAGGCAAACCATTCAATATGGTAATCCAAGCCTATGCCCCAACCAGTAACACTGAAGAAGCTGAAGTTGAACGGTTCTGTGAAGACCTACAAGACCTATTAGAACTAACACCCAAAAAAGATGTCCTTTTCATTATAGAGGACTGGAATGCAAAAATAGGAAGTCAAGAAACACCCGGAGTAACAGGCCAATTTGGCCTTGGAGTACAGAATGAAGCAGGGCAAAGACTAATAGAGTTTTGCCAACAGAATTCACTGGTCATAGCAAACACCCTCTTCCGACAACACAAGAGAAGACTCTATACATGGACATCACCAGATGGTCAACACCGAAATCAGATTGATTATATTCTTTGCAGCCAAAGATGGAGAAGCTCTATACAGTCAGCAAAACCAAGACCGGGAGCTGACTGTGGCTCAGATCATGAACTCCTTATTGCCAAATTCAGACTTAAATTGAAGCAAGTAGGGAAAACCACTAGACCATTCAGGTATGACCTAAATCAAATCCCTTATGATTATACAGTGGAAGTGAGAAATAGATTTAAGGGACTAGATCTGATAGACAAAGTGCCTGATGAACTATGGACAGAGGCTCATGACATTGTACAGGAGACAGGGAGCAAGACCATCCTCATGGAAAACAAATGCAAAAAAGCAAAATGGCTATCTAAGGAGGCCTTACATATAGCTGTGAAAGAAGAAAAGTGAAAAGCAAAGTAGAAAAGGAAAGATATAAGCATCTGAATGCAGAGTTCCAAAGAATAGCAAGAAGACATAAGAAAGCCTTCCTTAGTGGTCAATGCAAAGAAATAGAGGAAAACAATAGAATGGGAAAGACTAGAGATCTCATCAAGAAAATTAGAGATACCAAGGGAACATTTCATGCAAAGATGGGCTCGATAAAGAACAGAAATGGTATGGACCTAACAGAAGCAGAAGATATTAAGAAGAAGTGGCAAGAATACACAGAAGAACTGTACAAAAAAGATCTTCATGACCCAGATGATCACGATGGGGTGATCACTGACCTAGAGCCAGACATCCTGGAATGTGAAGTCAAGTGGGCCTTAGGAAGCATCACTATGAACAAAGCTAGTGGAGGTGATGGAATACCAGTTGAGCTATTTCAAATCCTGAAAGATGATGCTGGGTAAGTGCTGCACTCAATATGCCAGCAAATTTGGAAAACTCAGCAGTGGCCACGGGACTGGAAAAGGTCAGTTTTCATTCCAATCCCAAAGAAAAGCAATGCCAAAGAATGCTCCAACTACCGCACAATTGCACTCATCTGACATGCCAGTGAAGTAATGCTCAAAATTCTCCAAGTCAGTCTTCAGCAATACGTGAACCGTGAACTTCCTGATGTTCAAGCTGGTTTTAGAAAAGGTAGAGGAACCAGAGATCAAATTGCCAGCATCCACTGGATCACTGAAAAAGCAAGAGAGTTCCAGAAAAACATCTATTTCTGCTTTATTGATTATGCAAAGCCTTTGACTGTGTGGATCACAATAAACTGTGGAAAATTCTAAAACAGATGGGAATACCAGACCACCTGACCTGCCTCTTGAGAAACCTGTATGCAGGTTAAGAAACAACAGTTAGAATTGGACCTGGAACAACAGACTGGTTCCCAATCGGGAAAGGAGTACGTCAAGGCTGTATATTGTCACCCTGCTTATTTAACGTATATGAAGAGTACATCATGAGAAATGCTGGGCTGGAAGAAGCACAAGCTGGAATCAAGATTGCCTGGGGAAATATCAATAACCTCAGATATGCAGGTGACACCACCCTTATGGCAGAAAGTGAAGAGGAACTAAAAGGCCTCTTGATGAAAGTGAAAGAGAATAGTGAAAAAGTTGGCTTAAAGCTCAACATTCAGAAAACTAAGATCATGGCATCTGGTCCCATCACTTCATGGCAAATAGATGGGGAAACAGTGGAAACAGTGTCAGACTTTATTTTTTTGGGCTCCAGAATCACTACAGATGGTGATTGCAGCCATGAAATTAAAAGACGCTTACTCCTTGGAAGGAAAGTTATGACCAACATAGACAGCATATTAAAAAGCAGAGACATTTCTTTGCCAACAAAGGTCCATCTAGTCAAGGCTATGGTTTTTCCAGTGGTCATGTATGGATGTGAGAGTTGGACTGTGAAGAAAGCTGAGTGCCGAAGAATTGATGCTTTTGAACTGTGGTGATGGAGAAGACTCTTGAGAGTCCCTTGGACTGCAAGGAGATCCAACCAGTCCATCCTAAAAGAGATCAGTCCTGGGTGTTCATTGGAAGGACTGATGCTAAAGCTGAAACTCCAATAATTTGGCCACCTCATGCGAAGAGTTGGCTCATTGGAAAAGACTCTGATGCTGGGAGGGATTGGGGGCAGGAGGAGAGGGGGATGACAGAGGATGAGATGGCTGGATGGCACCACCAACTCGATGGACATGAGTTTGAGTGAACTCCGGGAGTTGGTGATGGACAGGGAGGCCTGGTGTGCTGCGATTCATGGGGTCGCAAAGAGTTGGACACGACTGAGTGACTGAACTGACTACTATATATAAAACAGAGGGGAAATAAGGAACTACTGTAAAACACAAGAAATTATATTTGATATCTTATCCTATAATGGAAAAGAATCTGAAAAAATACATATATATAAAGAATACATATATATATACACACACACAAACTGAATCACTTTGCTGTATACCTGAAACTAATACAACACTATAAAGTATCTATACTTCAATTTTCTATGCTTTTACTTAAAAATTTTTTAAATTCTTTGTCTTTAAAAAGTTGGAATATAGTTGATTTACAATGTTATCTTAGTTTCAGGTGTACAGCAAAGTAAGTCAGTGATACATATAAATATATCCACTCTTTTTTAGATTCTTTTCCCATATAGGCCATTTCACAATACTCCTAGAGTTCCCTGTGCTATACCCTAGGTCTTTATTAAACTTCAATTTTTTTAAAAAAGAGAGTGAGAGAAAGAAATGGCTTCATTGCCCACAAAGTGCTTAATTCATTCAACAAATATTTATTGAGTTCTTACCATATGCCAGACACTGTGTGAGCTGTTTGGATCATCAGTGAACAAAACAAATACCAACCCCCACCCAATGGAGCTGACTATTCAGTAGGAAAAGATAGACAACAGAAAGCAACCAGTAAATTGAGGCAAGCTGTACAAATTCCACAGCTTTCCATGGTTAGAGTATGAAGAGGAAGCCTTACCAGGAAAGCTCACAAGTGGACGCTCAACAAGGAAACATACATGGTCCTTCAATCAGTTATTCACATGAAATTTATTTATTTTCAATGTTAGGGTTTACTTTTATTTTCCTCTTTCGTTTTATTTTATTATTAGTTTTAACATTTGTAAGCTGTTTCCACTGTTCACTATATTTAGAGAAGTGTAACTTCCTCCTCTGTCTTCTTTGTCCCTTTCTCCTGCTCCTTCTAGGAAATCATATTTACTAACTTTCTGAGAGCCATCTACTGTTTTCTTTTCTTTCTTATCTACTAATTTTTGATTTATTCCATGACCTTTGTTTTGGGCAAAAATAAGCAAACATTTTTATTTCCTTATACAAAAGGTAGGGCTCTATACCTGTTATTTACTTATCTAATCTTGGTGCTGAATCTTGCAAAAGCAAGCTCCTAAATATAGAGCCATTTTTTTAAACAGCTTTTCTATTTTTTATGTAATGAGTTCTCTATTGGTGGATATTTGGATTGTTTATAATCTTTTGCAATTATAAAAACAATGTCAAAATGAACAAGTCTCTGCACTAGTCATGAATTTATAGGGATTCTTAAAAATAGAACTGCTAAGTCAACAGGCAAATGCATGTGCAGCTGTATTGCCGCTAAGTCACTTCAGCCGTGTCCGACTCTGTGCAACCCCATAGACGGCAGCCCAGCAGGCTCTGCCGTCCCAATTACTTTCCATAGAGGGTGGACCATTTTGGACTCCCAGCAATTATGAGAATGCCTGTTTCTCCACAGCCTCACCCACAGAGGGTACTATCAAACGTTTTGAGTTTTGCCAGTCAGATAGGTGAACATTTATATTTTAAAACAGTTATAATTCAATTTTCTGTTAATACAAGCAAGATTAAGCAGCTGTTTAGATACATACGGGACATTTTCTGTTTTTTGTTTTTTTTTTCCTTTTTTGAACAGATTGTTCATATCTTTTGTCCAGTGTGCTTTTCTTTTTTTTCAGAGTTTTCCTGAGTTTTCTTGTTCGAAATCAGCTTTTCTGATTCCAGTGTGGGGGGGTAAGTGGGGAAAGGTCACTTTTAACAGAGTCATCATAAATGTTCATATTAGCTTGAGGAGAACTGGCATCTGGCACTGTGCTGTTTGATCCGAGAACATGGTGTGTCTCCCTGTTTGTTCAACTCTACTTTTGTCCTTCACAGGAGAGCTTTGAAGTTTTCCTCCTATCTGTTTGCACATTTCTTTGTACTCATTTGGCAAAACCACAACAGGATGCAGCTGAACTGAACGTGGTTGGAGAAAAGCCCATGATCATACTGACTGGTCTTACTTTACATTTATTACCACAAACCTCAAGCGGTACCTTTGTGCTCATGGGCAGTCACACTGTCCTGCCTTTCAGCCTCCTGCTCCTCTAGACAGCTATTCACACTCTCTCTTTCTCTCCTCCCCTATTCTCACTCAGCTCACCGAGAAAACCACACGCAACAAAAAAGAAGAAATCAAAAGAGAACTTCTGCAGCTTTCCCATAGGAAAATAATGCCAGCCACCCAAATTCAAACCTACTCACATACCCTCCTGCTGGGGGAAAAAAAGATACAGATTAATACAGAGAGAGAGAAAAGCTTGTACCTTCAGAATAACTAGGAGACAGAAGAATGCAAATTTTAATTTAGATGTAAATAGGAAAGTAGAAATCCAGAGTAGCAGTCTCTCAGAGTTTACCCCAGAACATCAGACTTGTGAGAACTGGGTAGAAGAGAAGAGAGAGTAGCAGGGTAGCAGAACGTAAGAACCTAAATAATATTAGCTGGGGTTCACCACCAGCAGGAGAGAGGGGGGAATCAGGTCTAAGATGGTGAGCCGGTTCACGCTCCTCCACTGAGCTCTCCAGGAAAGGGCTGATCTTACCCAAGTGTGCGTGGTCCATCTTGACCAGTGCAAGGAGACTGGGGGATGCCCAGGAAGGCAGGTCACAGCCAGAATGAGGGTTCCTGCATCACTCCAGGCAAGTCTAGGGTATGTGTGAAGGCTTGATTTCCATGACTGAGGCCTCTTCTAAATTCAGTTGATGGGGATGAAGGCCTAGAGAACTGACAGTCACACTCAGAAAACAAGACAAACACCAAGCAATTAATAACCAAGACAGAATGATACAGCTTATATTTACACACTGATATATCTGTTAAATTATGCAGTAGAGACAAGTCAGGAATAGTCCAGTATACAATAAGGTGCTAATCAAAGGATGCAGAGGTAAATAAGAAAGATGGTTGAGAATGGACATGTGTCCTGAGCTGGAACCATCAGGTCATGGGTATCTTGATGAGAAATGGAGCCTCAAGGTAGATTCTTACCTCTGGCATAAAGATTAAGGAGACTTTTGCCAAATGGACCTAAAACTGAACAGGTCAGAGGGTGTACATTGGTGATCATAAGGTATCTGATGGATGTGTTTCCAAAAAACGTCTCAATTTAGCCAGCAGAGGGCAAGAGAACACAGAAATTGTTCCAGAATTTATGGTTTTATAAATGTTAGGAATTGAAGGACTGTAGATAGGTATGTCTTTGCAAAAGCAAACAACAAAAATAATCACAAATGTAGCCATTTTGAAAAATAATATATTTAAAAACTGCATGTCTAAAGCAGAGATTGATTACTGTTGATGTTTCAACAAATTCTTGCTGTTTTAAAATTGAAAGTCACACTTTCTTTAAATGGTACATGCATTTCTTTATAGATCCTTAAATGCTTGACAAAAATATAAGAATATGTCTGAATAATATGACCTAACATTTTGAGAAACACTCTTGTCTGAAGATCCCATAAAGGCTCTAAAACTTCAATAAACATACATAGCAGTGATTAATATGATAAGTCTCAGAAACAGATATCTCTGAAGAACTTAATGCTATTGTCAATACAACATGTTTGGTAAAATGGGCTAACAAATGTCAAAATGTTAAATGGGTTGTTTATTAAAAACAAACCTGTTTAATCTACCAGCTAAGTAAAAATGGAGGCACAACTAGTGAGAACTGCCCTTTCCAGTAGATAGAGAGCAAGAGCAGGCTTGGACCTCAGCAAACTCTTGAGGCCACCGGCTACATGTCTGCTCCCTCCAGGGTCCATCAGCTCTTCTCATGCTGCAAAAACAATCTTTCCTATTCAAATGAAGTTTTAAACCCACAGACTCCAGACCCACATATAGAAATTGCAGCAAAGTTCCTCCAGGTGTTTAAAATGTGCCAGTGTGCCATTCACACAGTTAATTTGAGGATGGCAGGAGAGTATAAAATCCCCCAGACTGGAAGCCTAGAAACCAGGGTTCTGGCTCTAAGGTGGAGATTAACTGGGTAAACCACCGAACCTCTCTGGTCCACATAATTTTTCATCTATGAAAGGAAAAGTATGAGAGCAGGTGATCTCAAAGATCCTAACCAACTCGTAGATCCTAAAATACTGTTCATTTTGTCCCTGCCTTCTGTTTCCCCATCTCAGTTAACATGTGAGCTAATAAGAGTGTAAGATACTAGTCTCTGTACAGGAAAATGTGTAATTTAAGAAAAGACTCATGAAGACAACGGAGTAGGCAATGGCAACCCACTCCAGTACTCTTGCCTGGAAAATCCCATGGATGGAGGAGCTTGGTAGGCTGCAGTCCATGGGGTCACAAAGAGTCGGACACGACTGAGCAACTTCACTTTCACTTTTCACTTTTATGCATTGGAGAAGGAAATGGCAACCCACTCTAGTGTTCTTGCCTGGAGAATCCCAGGGACGGTGGAGCCTGGTGGGCTGCCGTCTATGGGGTCACACAGAGTTGGACACGACTGAAGCGACTTAGCAGCAGCAGCAGCAGCATGAAGACAAGACCCTGAGAAAATAAATCTCTACCAATAGACTTTCAAACCTGAAAGCAGGATATAAGGACATTCATTTTATTTTATTTTATATGCTGAGTGGAGGATTTTGGTGCTGTTCAAACCACATTTCAGAAGTCAGCTTCAGCTTGGAGATACAGCCTGCTTCTACACATCCCTGAGTCTTACTGAGCCATGATCCTTGGGGCTCTTAGGTCATTGAACAATCAATGTAGCAACGAAGACAATTAACAGAAGGTAGGTCAGCTAGTTCCAATACTCCTGTAGGCTGTGGAGTAAGGAAGCATTATCTCCTGCCCATACTTTAGACCATCTGTATTGGCTGAAACATACTCAGTGCTAATGAACAGAAGAGTCAACCAAAGGGAGCTTAAACCATAAGGAACAAGAAGTTCAGAATTGCTTTTCCAGGGTGGTTGGCAGTTCAGTGGTTTCATCCAGAGAATTAAAACCTGCTTGTCTCCAGATGTCTGCCAGGTCCCAGGCAGACCAGCCTCACATACCAGCTCTATAAGCAGGGAGGGATGAAAAGGCAAATGTAGCTTTCTTCTCCTGCATCTCTTGTTCTTCTCAGGGAGGAAAAACACTTCCCCCATCCCTTGACTTGCTCTTATATTTCATTGGCCAGGACCAGATCACGTTTATTTCTAACAGTTCTAGAGGCTGGGAAGTCTAAGATCACAGTACCAACTGAATGAGAAATCCTCAACAAAATACTTACAAACCTAATTCAACAGCATTATAAAAGGATCATACTCCATGACAAAGTGTGGCTTATCACTAGGACGCAATGATGAATCAACAATTACAAATCAATAAATGTGCTACACCACATTAACAGAATAAAGGAGAAAAATCTCGTGATCATTTAAATCCATGCAAAAAGAACATGTAAAAAGAATTTTTATTTTATATTGGAATATAGTTGATTTGGGGATTCCCACGTGGCTCAGTGGTAAAGAACCTGCCGGCCAATGCAGGAGACCTGGGTTTGATCCCTTCATCGGGAAAATCACCTGGAGAACAGAATGGCTACCCACTCCAGTATTCTTGCCAGGAAAATCCCATGGACAGAGGGGCCTGGAAGGCTATACAGTCCAAGGAGTTGCAAAGAGTCAGACATGACTGAGCATACACGCATGAAATAAACAGCTGATTTACAATATAGGTGAGAGCAGTTGTTTCATAAAGGCATTAATCCCATTCACGAGGGCTGTGCCTTCATAAGCTAATTATTTGCCAGTGACTCCATTCCATATATCATCACACTGGGGATTAGGGCTTCAACATATGAATTTGGGGAGATAGAAGCATTCAGTTCCCAGCAGAGGAGTTTTAACATATTTTGTTTTCTGCTCTATTACTTAGCTTACTGGGTTTCTCTTGTCCTTTGGCTGAAAGAAAAGTCTCTGTGTTGAATAATCAGCCAGCCTATTTCCAGGGAAGTGACTGGAGACACTTCCTTGGGAAGACTTTCTTGGCGGACAAACAAAATGCATCCTGTATGTTTCCACAGCGGCCCGACAGAGAGCAGCACTGCGCTGCTCACTCCCTTTTGAGGATGGAATCGCACCAGTTGTCAGATTAATTTCTTTCTTCTTTCTGAAACGCGTAACACAGTTCATTCTGGCTCCTATCTATTCAAGAGTTGAGAGCCAGAACCTTAGACAAAGGGATTTTAATTGCATGCTGATAAAATGTCAAAACTATTGTGCATAAAGTAACTGTGCAGTTTTAAAAAATAATGCCTTCAGGATTACAAGAGAGATTTGCCCCTGTGAGTGAAATCCCATTTATAACCCATCAAAAAATCTGTAACCTTCAAGCAAATTCTTTGCTGTAAGCCACGAGACTGTCTACCTTTCAAATTGCACAGTAATACAGTACACTAAAATGAGCAGTCGGCAAATTTGGTTAACCTATTTTTAACTTGAAAGGGTGCTTTTACCTCCCTGTGAAAGCCTTAATGATGAATAAGTGTCATTGTTTGGGAAAGTTGCTTATTTCACAGAAAACAGCTAGGGTGCCTCATGTTAAACCATGAGGAGTGTATCAGAAGGTCACTTTCTCTAACCATCTTTCTTTAAAAGGAAACACCCAAAGACAGCAAGGACATGGCGTGACCTTCACGGTCATCCAAACGAGATAAAGAAGTATTCTAGGTTAAGGCAGAGATATTCAATCAAAGCATGGTACTGCCACTGGTACCCAGAATAGTCAAGATGGGCTAAAGGATTTATAGGACAATTGATGAGACCATTGCTAATACCTAGAAACACAGAATCATATCCCCAAAGGGAAGTTTTTATTTCTGTTTGAGTAAGACACTTTCTACCAGGGAGTGATTTGAGTGATAATGAGGGGCAAGATATAAATGGTCTTACCTATTTGTCACTATCCTTGGTATTTAAGCCATAAGGCAAACATGAGTATATATACACAAAAGTACCTATTTCTATAGGTGACTGAAGTGCCCTTCAGTCACCTAGCTTACTTTTCAGTCCAACTGACTCTTTTTGATTTCAACAAGAGTTCATATACATCTTGGCTCTAAAAACCCTAACGAGTCTGAAGTTACAAAACAAACAAACAAAAAAAACCCTACAAATACCCCTGCATTCTCATTATCAAATCATAAGCCTTTTAGCAGCTGGAATTCTTTCACTTGCAGCCCTTTAAAACCTCTAACTCTTCTGTTAGACCCTCCAGGGTATGCAGACGTGGCCTCATTATTTTGGTTAATGGTGATTGCAAATGAACCCCTAGGTCACATAAGTACGCTCACCACGGCTTTACAGAAACCATGTGGCATGTCCTCGTGTGGCTAATGACACTCCCCACATGCGTGTGTGGATTCCTAAGCTTGTCAGAGGTTGTAGCTGAGCAACAACTCCACTGAAGTTGTCACTGTCAATGCAAGATAAATGTTCAAACAGACTTGTCTACTGAAATTTGGCATACTTGCAGAAAATTAGAAAAATATTAAGAGTATAGGTCAATGAAAAATTACTATTGGGAGGAGGAATACATTAGTAGGAGCTTGGGATTAAGATATACACACCACTATATATAAAACAGATAAACAACAAGAACCTAGTGTATAGCAGAGGGAACTCTATTCTATATTCTGTAATAACCTTTACAGGAGAAGAATCTGAAAAGGAATGCATATATAAATATGTATGTTATAAATGAATCACTTTGTCATACACCTGAAACTTATACAGCATTGTAAATCAACTATATTCCAATAACAAGGGGGGAGGTTGGTATAAATGTGATTTTGGTGAAGAGGGTATGTGCAACCAAGCATGTATCTCGGCAGAATGTTGTTACTAGTCATGAGAAACAGATTTCTTTTGAATGCTTTAGTGCTTTTCTAAGTATAGGAAGATGTAAGAATCCAGGTTCATAAAAAATTTCTCCTGAAAATATCTTATTACCTGGGGGCCAGTTCTGTCAGTTTTCCTATAGCACAAAGTGTTTGGATTCTTACGCAGGATTTGGGGGAGATGGGGAAATTTTTTAATAAGAGAGGCTAGTGTTTCCAATGCAGGGGGCCCGGGTTCAATCTCTGGTCAGGGAACTAGGCTCTGCATGCCGCAACTAAGAGCCCACATGTGGCAACTAAGAGCCCATAACTTAGCACCACAGCTAAGACCCAGCGCAGCCAGGATAGAGAAAAAGAAATGTGAGAGGCTTATAGTAGGTGAGTCAAGTTCTTCCTGGAACTTCAAAGCAGGAAGATGAAAATGGTTGCCTGGACACCTTAACCATTCTAAGAACAGACAAAAGTACTTACTGAATATAGTCTATAGTCTAGGATTTCTCTGCAAGCTTCCTGAGCTGAAATAATCTGCCTCACTGGTTATCATTTATCTACCTGGCTCTGTCACAACACACCTGGAGTCAAGGATTTCATTCCAGAGGCCTCACTTTTAGAGGCAAGTGGCCCCAAAGCAATTTAAGAATTGTGAAGAGAAGAGGGAGAAAATTCCAAGCCTTGATAAATGAGCAAGTGGATGGAACCCAGGATGCTGAGCCTGGAAGAGACTGAAGAGTTGCATTTTCAGAGCTGAGGCCTGTCTCACGGTGGCAGTGTTTCCAAACGGCACACCACCCTCTGTGAGTGTTGGAGGTGGTGAAATTTGTCTTAGGAACCTTTGTGCTCCCCTAAGCTGTCTTCTCAGAGAGAGGGTTATCCTCAGACATAATGGATGAGGCCATTCCCTCCTGGCAAGCTCCCTCTCCCTTGAAATGTCCAGTGTTGAGGAGAGAATAATTCTTCAGACATGGAACTCAAAGGTGGGCTGAGAAGCTAGCAAGGATGGACTTGCATATCTTAAGTCTAGTCCTCCAAGGTCTGCATCTCAAGAAGGAAAAATATTCAGAATTGAATCCTGGGGAAAAATGGGAGAGATTATGGTTTCTAATCCATAGTGAGGTCAGCCAGAATGGAAGAAAGAAATCTTAGCAAATCTAACCAGGTCAAAAAGAATTCGATTTAATGATTTCAAGTTACTTTCAAGGCCTGCAAATTCCCATATTCCCTGTTGCTATTACCAATTGAGAATTCCAAAGGAATATATAGATTTCTGGTCCCGTGGCTCCTTGGTTTTTGGGGTGAATGGTGGATAGTAGCAGAGCGGAGGCCCTAGAGTGTCAGAGAGAACCATGTGTTTTTCTCATCAGCCACTCAGTCGACTTCAAGATGTCGCTATGGAGACCTGTGGAACACAATTTTGAAATATAAGAAATCCAGACCAAAACTCTTTGGCAAGTAATATCTTAAATCTCATCTAAGAACTCTTACCTCCCACTTCTTGTCCTTGTTTTTCATAGCATCTGTAGCATATGTCAAGAACAGGCATGAAAAAGAAACTTTTTTTTTATGCCCTTTAGAAGAATCATTTCAAAACTTCTGTGGTGGATTGATGGCAGTGATTTAAATGCACGATGCACCCTCGTCCACCTCATCTTTTGCTGCAAGGGTGATCTACTGCTATTATCACAGGATCCTCGAGCTGTTTTATTTTAGTAATTTGTAGAGGTGATAAGTTTGAACGGATCCACTCAACACTCTTCTAATGAACACATATTGCAAGGCAGCCAGCTTAGCTTAGAAGTATAATTAATCCATGGAAGGGAGCAAATACAGATGGATAAAGAAACAATCATTATAAACAATACTTATTGAAAGGTTGGTAGGTGCCAGGGCCCATTCTAGTGTTTTATTCACATGTATAATTTCATTTCATCATCACCGTAGTCTAAAGGAGATAAGGCTATCATTATCCCTCTGCTACGGATGAGGAATCCAAGGCACAGAGAGGTCAAGTGACTATTCCAAAGGCAAACAGTTTGTAAGGGCTGCCATCTGGATGCTGCACCCATTATTTTGTATTCATTCGCACAGTAACATAGTAATTCAGTGCTCCCAATAAGAGCCACTTTCTGGAGACAACCAGTTTGCTCTAATATATGCAATTCTAAAATTTCCGCAAATACCTAGACTGTCTGCCAAGCATTTAGCCTTTTGAAAACAGTAACAGAGCCAGGTGGGTCTAATTTGACGCAAATCTTGAGAATGAGCTCAAGGTTTCTTATTAATATTTTTTAGCATGCACTGATTTGTTTGACACCTTAAAACAACACTTGCAAATGTGTCTTAAGAGTGGATCCGTTACACTGCTGCTAAGTGCTGCTAAGTCACTTCAGTCGTGTCCGACTCTGTGTGACCCCCATAGACGTCAGCCCACCAGGCTCCCCCGTCCCTGGGATTCTCCAGGCAAGAACACTGGAGTGGGCTGCCATTTCCTTCTCCGTTACACTACTTTTCTCTTTAAGATAAAAAGTTCACTATATCAGTTGTGGGCTGTCATTAAGTTCAGTGTTCAATTTCTCTGAAGACAATATGTTTTTCCTGCCTTATAACATTCACTCTTCCTTCCTAGTTTCAATCTTGGCAAAATTTACACCAAATACTACCAGTCTTTTCATTCTTCCCGCCACCCCTGCCCCCACTGCCATGAGATTTGATTCCTCCCATTTTGCCCCTCCTTCTATCCATCTGACACAGCCTGGGCCAGGATAAGGGGCTCTGGCACATTTTAAATGAATTGGGACAAGTTAAAGTTAAGAATCAGATTTCTGAAACAACAAAGTGGGCATAAAAAAACAGGCCAGGCAAAGAGGTTTAGCTCTGAGAGAAATGGAAACTCCACAGATCTTAATGTTTGTAGGAACAAAAGAAAGAAAGTTGCTCAGTCGTATCCGACTCTTACAGACCCCATGGACTGTAGCCTACCAGGCTCTTCTGTCCATGGGATTTTCCAGGCAGGAGTACTGGAGTGGGGTGCCATTTCCTTCTCCAGGGGATCTTCCTGACCCAGGGATTGAATCCGGGTCTCCCACATTGTAGGCAGATGCTTTACCATCGGAGCCACCAGGCAAGTCCACTAGGAACAAGGGCTCAGGTAAAACTAAAATTTACTTTTTATTGGGCTGGTCAAGATTTTCTCTGAGCTGTACTGAAGTCTGAGACTTTCTACCCAAATTTCCTTATTTTCCTGTCTCCTTTCACAGGTATTAGATCTACTTGGTGGTCCAAAGGCTTTTCCTGCCCACTCCTGCTCCCTCTTCCCTGTGCCTTCCACAGGCATCTCCCCAAATAAATCTCTTGCACTCCCGACTCTGAATTGGCATTTGCTTCCTGCAAGACTCAAACTGGCACAATGTTCTAGTGTTTAGTAACCATTTAGTCAACAGTGTAAAGAACTGGCATTGCATTTTACTCATGTTACATTTAGGCCTACATATAAACAAATTTTAAAACAATACGAATAAATCCTGCAAACTATTTCTTGGCTACCATATGCAATTGCTGTAAACTATGCTCTGGAACCACAGATTGGAACATGAGGAAAAGCAAGGACATGAGCACTCAGCACAACTGGAAAATGATATTTCCCTGTGCGAGAACCTATTACATTCAAGTTATCTGAGAGGAGGTACTCAACAGTTAATCTGTCTTCTCTTTACTACACATCTCTGCTACTCAAATCCTCATGCCAAAGCAGCACTGATCTCTAACATCTACTATAATCAAACACAGACTCTCAGGACACCCAGATGCCATCACCTGTTGCCTAAAAGCACTCTGGGCACGAGTTGTGGATAAGTGTTTCCCTGGGTCCTGAATAGCATGAGAGTAGATGTATGATGTTACACACAGTACTACATCAGAGCTGAGCTCTGGATCCCAGTGACAGGATATTGTGTGTTTTTAATAAACTTATGTTTTCTGTATCTGTGAAATACAGATGTTGAAAGCACAGGGCTCAGGACAGAAAACCATCTCGCCTGGATCTAAGGATGGTGCTGACTTTTAACAATGGCATCCAAAGGACGAAAAGAGGGAGGCAGTCACAGCTGTTCCTGAGCACATAGAGAGGAAGCACCTGGGAGTCCAAAGGTCCTAGCCATACGGGGCTGCACTTGATCCTTGGCTTGCTCCAGCCGGTGGGAAAGCCAGGATAAGAGGGACTCCACAAAAATGTTTGTTCAGGGAATACTTGCTGAATCAAAGAACCCAGCCAATCCAACAGTTTCCTTGACACTGTATCTTCTTCCATGTTCTTCTTAACATTCTCCTACTCTTTCAAAAACCTCCTGAATACCTTCTTCCTATGTGAACTCACTATTCAAGACACAGAGAAGCAACTGCATCCTAATACTTAGTCCAGGCTTTATATTTGAAAGGCAGACTAATTACAGTTCAATTAGACCTAAAATGAAGATCATGCTATACTCTAAAAGTTCTTAAAAGTAAAATTCTATATTTATTTTGGTTTCATCATAAATATTCCACTACAAGCCAAGATGGAATAACAGGGACCATATTTATTCTCTCATCTTAAATAGGTAGAAAAAATGGAAAAAATATATGAAACAACTATTTTCACACATTGGAGAACAGGCAGAGCAGATCCATGACCTCTGAAAGAAAGGAAATAAACAAGGTCAGCCGTACAATTGTACCATACTACCTGGAGGTAATTTCCAGGCTGCAGTACAGAAAAAAGTAAAAACGGGAACCCAAACAGATCCCAGAAGTCTTCTTGAGCTGAAAAGCAGATATTGGCCAAGGCAAGTAGAATTTTCAAGACAAATTACCAGAAAGAAGGGAGTTGCTGAGAAAGAGAGAGCTCTGGAACTCTACAAATACCCTCAAGTATTTGGGTGAGTTCTACTGTCCTCTTGTGTGAAAGGAAATTACCCAAGGCAAGGAAAAGACCCACTGAAAATGAGAAGGCATAACAATTCCCTGTGCTCTCACAGAGCTAGGAATGGTTTCTGCTGTACAAGCCTGAGTGGAAAAGTTTTTCATACATAGGGCATTAAGAAGAATCATCAAGAGTGTACCACCTTAGCAGGAAGGCTAAGTTATTTCCTGACTGAAAGCAAATCTGGATTTGCCCTGACAAAGCTTAAAGGCAAAAAGTTGAAAGAATCCAACTGACTCCAAGTAACTTAACTGTGTGCCAAAACAAAATCCAACACAATTTAAAATATACAGTATAACCAAACATTCAAAAATGTAAAATTCACAGTGTCCAATATCTAACCATAAATCACCATGCATGCAAAGAAGCATGCAATATTATCTATAACCAAGAGAAATTTTTATTAAAAAACCATAGAGCCAGAAATGAAGAAAATGGTGGAATTAGCAAAGATGCTGAAACAGTTTTTATAAATGTGGTCTCTTATCAAGAAGGTAGAGGAAACCATGACCATTACAAGGAAAGAAATGGAAGATTTTTAAATGACCTAAGTGGTGCTTTTAGAGATAAAAAATACAATGTCTGATTGGAACATATACTAAATGAGACTGATTACAAGAATGATGCTGCAGAAGACAAGATAACTAAAGTTGAAGAAACAGCAGTAAAACTATCTGTGCTAGGCAGAATTCTAAACTGTTCCCAAAGATTTTGTGTCTTGTGTATGTGCATGTAATATAATCCACAAGACAATGAATATTATGGATTCCACTCTGGTGATTGTTATATTCTAGGATACAGATGGGGCTTCCCAGGAGGCTCAGCGGTAAAGAATCTGTCTGCCAGTGCAGGAGATGCGGGTTCAATCCCTGGATTGGGAAGAACCCCTGGAGTAGAAAATGGCAACCCATTCCAGTATTCTTGCCTGGGGAATCCCATGGACAGAGGAGCCTGGTGGGATGTAGTCCCTGGGGTCATAAAGAGTTACACACGGCTGAGTGACTAAGCATGAGGATACAGATGATGTTAAAAAAAGAGAGATCATCCAGGTGGGTCTGACCTGAGGATGAGAGGCCTTTGAAAGCATAGAGCTTCTCTGGATAGTCACAAAGAGGAAGTAAGGGATCAAAAGCAGGAGAAATATCCAAAGTACTACTGCTGGCTTGACAATGGAGAAGCCTATGTGGTAAGGAATGTGGGCAGCCTCCACTTGCAAAGACCAGCAACGAGCGGAGAAGCAGCAAGGAAATGGGGACCTCAATTCTACAGCCCCAAGAAAATGAATTTTGTCAACAACCGGTGAGCTTGGAAGAGGATGCTAGCCTCAGATGAGAACCTCATCCCCAGTTAACACCTTGATTTCAATCATGTGAGATCTTGAGCAAAGAATCCAGACATATACTATGCCAGACTTCTGACCTACAGAACTGTGAGTTAATAAGTCAGTGTTATTTTAGGCCTCAAAGTTGGTGGTCGTTTGTTATACAGCAATAGAAAACTTATCCATGAATCGGAGATAAAAAAGATAAACATACTTGTGCACACACAGAGTATCAGTGACTGTCAGCAACATCAAGGAGTCCAATGAACGTGTAGTTGGAGTTTCAGAAGGAAGGGGGAGGAGAGATATTTGAAGATATAATGGCCAAAATTTTTCCAAATTTGATGAAAACTATAGTCCACAGATCTGAACATCTCAACAAACTCCAGGCAGAATATACATTTAAAAAAATGCCAGAAAAATTTGAAACACTATGTACAGAGAACAAAGATAAGAATGACAGCAAACTTTTCATCAGAAACCATGCAGGCCAGAAGAGTCTGGTACAATATCTTTAAAATACTGAAAGAAAATTGTCATGCTAGAATGCTTTACTCAAAGAAAACATTAGATAAATAAAAACTGAGAAAATTCATTGCTAGAGGACCTGTATTAAAAGAAATATTAAATAAAGTTCTTCAGGCAAAAAGAAAATGATATTGGTTGATTTTATCATAATGTATCTTCTGCTAATTGATATAAGCACCTAGAGATTCAAGTCATGAATGCACACACACACACACACACATTTGTTTTATGTTTAGAAATCATGAGTAACATTTAGCCCAGTCATGCCAAATATACAATAACCCAAATTCTTACCATGTAAAATATACTTTCTGCTCATTAGTTTTTAAAAAATGGGAGGCATACAATAGGAATTTGCTATATGACTCAGGGAACTCAAACCTGGGCTCTGTAACAACATAGAGGGTGGGATGGGGAGGCAGGTGGGAGGGAGGTTCCAGAGGGAGGGGACATATGTATACCTAAGGCTGATTCAGGTTAATGTTTGGCAGAAACCAACACAATTCTGTAAAGCAATTATCCTTCAATTAAAAAAATAAATATTACAAAATGGGAGGCATAGAAATTAGTTTACTAATTAATTTACTGAAAGAGAATTTACTAGATGAACTGTAATGAACCTATAAAAACTACTATGTAGATTTTACAGGCTCAGTGCCTCCAAGTAGATCATAAAACTTGAGCTGACATTAAGCACATTCTAGGAAATTATCAGCAGATATCTAACCTCACTTCATTAACAAATATTCAACATTAGCTACTATGTAAAAACAAAATAATTTATTAAACTGAAGACCATCTGCCAAATAATTATTTCAAAATTATAAAACTCCAGTGCCATTGTTGTAAGAAGCCTCTATGATAATCCCTAATGATTCCCACTAGCTAATATTCATGCCCTTGTTTACTCCCTCCCAGTGCTATGGACTGGATTTATTGGCTCACTTCTAATGAATGAAATATGGCAGAAGGGATAACATGCTACTCTGGGGATTAAATTATAAAAGACTAGCTTCTGGTTCTCTCTCTCTCTCATTGGCCCCATGAAAAGCCAGTTTCCATGTCATGAGGCAGCCCCATGGAAAGGCCCTAATGACAGGTGACTCAGGCCTGCCGATGACCACGTGAGTGAGCTTTAGGGTGGACCCCAGCACTACCCCCAGCTGAGCTGTTAGATGAGATCACAACCCCAGCTGACAGTTGATTGTAAACTCCTGACAGACCTGGAGGCAAGCAACCATGCTATGCTCGGATTCCTGACCCACAAGAATACTTTGAAGTCTCTTAGGATTGGGGTGACTTATTATACAACAGAAGATAACTAAGACAGTTATCAGCAGTTTCACTGTTTTATTCATAAAAAAATTCTGAAGATCCTTTCTACGTAACATATGGGGAAATCATTCTACTTGTTACTCTGTGTACAATGGTATTATCATGGATTGGTTAGCAAGTCAGCATGTGGCAAGCTATTACATGGAGATACAAAGTCAATGATAATTAGGCTCCATAATCTATTCAACTATTGTCACCAATGAGCAAAGTTGTAAGAAGACAGAACTTACCAGGAACCAAAGTAACACTGGTATTATCCAACTTTTGTTACTGTTTTATAATCTTAGAGAATTATTAGGTTCTTTTAAAAATGTTCCAGAGATATCTGTAATTGCTGATGCTAGGTTCAAATTAAACAACTTTCTACCCACACAAACGGGTAGAATTACATGATGACTCACCAATTCTCCCACTGAACAGAGCTGCACACAACCTTTTGGCCATCTGGTTAAGATAGCACCTTTGGGACTAATAACCTAGAACTCTCTGGGACCTAATAATTATATCAGACTAATACATGTTAACTCCTGCTGGCTAAATAATAACATTGGGGCTGGAGCCATGACACAAGAAGATGATTAAAATAATACTGGTGGAGCAGTCTAAAGTTGATAATGGTATTTGTCATTCATAGTTTCATTTGCTTCTTACCAAAATTCTTATGTACTAAATACTGTTTTTATTACAAGCCTCTTTCACCATGCTACATTCTTTGCCATGTTGGCACCCCACTCCAGTACTCTTGCCTGGAAAATCCCATGGATGGAGGAGCCTGGTAGGCTGTAGTCCATGGGGTTGCTAGAGTCGGACACGACTGAGCGACTTCACTTTCACTTTTCACTTTCCTGCATTGGAGAAGGAAATGGCAACCCACTCCAGTGTTCTTGCCTGGAGAATCCCAAGGACAGGGGAGCCTGGTGGGCTGCCGTCTCTGGGGCCGCAGAGTCGGACACGACTGAAGCGACTTAGCAGCAGCAGCAGCAAGACAGGGTTTGATAACTCTAGAATTTGAAGACAATTTGCCACAGATTGTTGTTGATCCCTTAAGCCATGAAATGCCTACATAAGAAGTAAATAGACCCACTGTAATGAGAAAAATCTTGCTACCTTATTACCTTCCCAATCTACACTTGGCTGGACTTTGAAACAGTTTCTATTCCACATTGCATAAGAAAATTGTTGTTTGCTTTACTCTGACTTAAAGAGCCAAATTCTTTGAGCCAATGACTACCTTCCCTACCATCCCCATAAACAAAATTGACCATATTTGTTATGGGAAAAGGCAGTCCAAAGACATGGTAATGAGTGCTTACTGTGGGATTTCCATCTCCTGCAGAAATTTATGGCCCCATTCACCACAGCATCATATGCCTCCTAGAAAAAGAAGCAATGGGTAGTTTATTCCTGTCTAGAAACTGATGTGTAGCCAGGGGTAACATGTGCATGTTAACATCTGCCTAAAGCAGGGTGTAAAATGTGCCCATGAATTTAAAAATTCTACAGTCAGAACTAGCTTCAGGAGGCATGCTTTTGCAGCCAGGCTGCACTTAGCTGAAAGATGTTCACTACTACAGCTAATGTAGTAAGATATGTGGACAAGCCAAGTTAGTTTAAAAAATCTTCTTAAGCTGTACTAGCCATATATTGGATCCTTGATGTTATCTAATGTTTTTCATGGGTGTTTTGGATTAGAAGACATAGTACCTACATGGAAGAATATTATACAATAACTATAGCTGGCAAGAGTCATCAAAAGTGGGACAATTTTTGAATGAAAATGAAAATACATTGTAAAATAACATGTTTGGCAAAGACCACTAGTGGTGTTCCAATTTCCATTCTCCATTTCCTTTTTAAAAAAAATCATTTATTTATTTATTATTTTATTTTTGGTTTCACTGGGTCTTTGTTGCTCTGTGTGGGCTTTCTCTACTTGTGGCCAGCAGGGGCCACTTCTCCTTGCAGTCACTGGCTTCTCACTGCGGCGGCTTCCCCTGTTGTGGAGCACAGGCTCTAGGTACACAGGTTTCAGTAGTGGCAGCACGCAGGCTCAGTGGGTGTGATGCATGCTCCATGGCATGTGGAATCTTCCCAGACCAGGGATGGAAACTGTGTCCCCAGGGTTGGCAGGCAGATTCGTATCCACTGTACTACCAGGGAAGTCCCAGCCTACTTGATTTATATTAGAACTCTTGGTTTTAAGCTAGGCACATGGTCATTTGAAGCAAAGCTATTTCTCAGTAGCTCACCAGTAGATATGGTCATATATCCAAGTTCTGGCCAATGAGACATGTGTTGTGTGCAATATCTGAAAAATGTCCTGCTGACTAGAATGCAGACAAGACGACTGAACCACAAGTAGCCATCCTGAACCATGAGGTAGAACTTGTACTAGGAGGATGGTGGAATCACAAGATAAAGGAAGCTTGATCCCTACACCATGAGTACTATCTAAAACAGCCCTGAGTTACCTCCAAACTTTGTTTACATAATAGAGTGATAAATTATCTTGTTTATATTATTACCATTTTGGATTTTCTGCCACTCACACAACAGAATTAATCTTGTTGACAGACCAAAAATATGTGTATTCCATTTCAATAAACTTATGTAGGTATGTTTGCATAACGGTTGTATAGGTGTATATAGGTGTGTTGCATCCAGCCTCCAAGCATTCATTCTACCATTTTAATGTCATTCTGACTTCCCTTTAGTGAATTTCTTCTCTTTTGCTGTGTGATGCCACGGTGGATGGTCAAGACTTGGTGCCTCCCTCCCAGGGTGGTCCCTGGAGTCTCTGTTCATCAGGTTCTTCTTTCCACTGCCCTGTTTCAGTGAGAGGCAAGACAGAATTTCTTAAAGCTCAGTCCTAAACACTCTCCACTTCTTGACTACACTTCCCCACAAAAGAATTTAATGTAATCCACATCAGTTTCTGTTATTTTTAAAAACGGGTGATTCACAAAATACATCTCCAGCCTTACACCTGTGCTGTGAGTTCTGTACACATCTATTTCCCTTCATGGATCACAGCCTTGTTTGTCATGGTGAAGGGATGTGTGTAACTCAATGAAGCTATGAGCCATCATGCAGGGCCACCCAAGACAGACAGGTCATACTGAAGAGTTCTGACAAAACGTGGTCAACTGGAGGAGAAAATGGCAAACCAGTATTCTTGCCTGGAGAACCCCATGAACTGTATGAAAAGGCAAAAAGGTATGACACTAGAAGATGAGCCCCCCAGGTTGGAAGGTGTCCAAGATGCTTCTGGGGAAGAGCAGAGGGCATTTACTAACAGCTCCAGAAAGAATGAAGCAGCTGGGCAAAAGCAGAAACAACACTCAGTTGTGGATGTGTCTGGTGGTGAAATAAAGTCTGATGCTATAAAGAACAATATTGCATAGGAACCTGGAATGTTAGATCCATGAATCAAGGTAAATTGGATGAAGTCAAGCAGGAGATGACAAGACTGAATATTGACATCTTAGGAATCAATGAACTAAAATGGATGGGAACGGGCAAATTTAATTCAGAAAGCCATTATATCTACTACTGTGGGCAATAATCCCTTAGAAGAAATGGAGTAGCCCTTGCAGTCAACAAAAGAATCTGAAATGCAGTACTTGGGTGCAACCTCAGAAATGACAGAAGATCTCAGTTTGTTTCCAAGGCAAACCATTCAACATCACAGTGATCCAAGTCTATGCCCCAACCACCGATCCCGAAGAAGCTGAAGTTGACTGGTTCTGTGAAGACCTACAATATGAACTGTAGCCTGCCAGGCTCCTCAGTCCATAGGATTTCCCAGGCAAGAATACTGGAGTGGGTTACCATTTCCTTCTCCGGGGGATCTTCCCAACCCAGGGATCGAACCTGTGTCTCCTGCATTGCAGGTGGATTCTTTACAGCTGAGCCACTGGGGAAACACCACATGCTAGCAAGGTTATGCTCAAAATTCTTCAAGCTAGGCTTCAGCAGTACAACCCAGATGTACAACCTGGGTTTAGAAAAGACAGAGGGACCAGAGATCAAATTGCTAACCTTAGTTGTATCATGGAGAAAGCAAGGGAATATCAGAAAAACAGCTACTTCTGCTTCATTGACTACACTAAAGCCTTTGACTATGTGGACCACAACAAATTGTGGAAAGTTCTTAAAGAAATTGGTGTACCAGACCACCTTACCTGTCTCCTAAGAAACCTGTATGCAGGTTAAGAAGCAACAGTTAGAACCAGACGTGGAACAACTGACTGGTTCCAAATTGGGAAAGGAGTGCAACAAGGCTGTACACTGTCACTCTGTTTATTTAATTTATATGCAGAGTACATCATGTGAAATGCCAGGTTGGATGATTCACAAGCTGAAATCAAGACTGCTGGGAGAAATATCAACAACCTCTGATATGCACATGATACCACCCTAATGGCAGAAAGTAAAGAGGAACTAAAGAGCCTCTTGATGAAGGTGCGAGAGGAGAATGAAAAAGCTGGCTTAAATCTCAACATTCAAAAAACCAAGATCATGGCATCTGGTCCCATCACTTCATGGGAAACAGATGGGGGAAAAGTGGAACCAGTAACAGATTTTATTTTATTGGTCTCCAAAATTGCTGCAGATGGTGACTGAAGCCATGAAATTAAAAACTGCTTGATCCTTGGAAGGAAAACTATGACAAACCTAGAGAATGTATTAAAAAGCAGAGACATCGTTTTGCCAACAAAAGTCCATATAATCAAAGCTATGGTTTTTCCAGTAGTCATGTACGAATATAAGAATTGAACCATAAAGAAGGCTGAGTGCCAAAGAACAGATGCTTCTGAACTGTGGTGCTAGAGAAGAAGTGTCAGAGTCCTTTGAACTAGAAGGAGATCAAAGCAGTCAATCCTAAAGGAAATCAACCCTGAATATTCATTGGAAGGACTGATGCTAAAGCTGAAGCCCCAGTACTTGGCCACCTGATGCGAAGACCTGACTCATTGGAAAAGACCCGGATGCTGGGAAAGATTGAAGGCAAAAGGAGAGGGGGCAAAAGAGGATGAGTTGGTTAGATGGCATCACTGACTCAATGGACATGAATTTGAGCAAACACCAGCAGATCATAAAGGACAGGGAAGCCTGGTATGCTGCAGTCCACAGGATCACAAAGAGTTGAACACAACTTAGTAAATAAATAACAACATATGTATCAGCCAGGACCCTGGAAATGAGAGTATCACTCAAATTGCACCCTCAGATTGGTGCAATTTGAGTAGGTGGACAGAACATAGGAAAATTACTGGAAGTAGCACAGTATTCTGAAACAAGCAAGAGCACTACTGGACCCTAGAGAGAAAGGGCTTGGTGGATGAGGCTGTCTGAGAAGAGCAATGACATTTGGTTCAGGGTTGCAGTCAGCTGGCAACTCTGCAGGGAAGAACCAGGAAAATAAAGACCTGCCTCACTCCTTTTCCTCCTTTGATCCTCTGCAATTTCTCCCCATTGAACTAACCCAACCTAAAGCCAAAAGCAAAGGGACTTGTTTGCTGCAGGTGAGCCTCCCAGGACAGCAGGCAGTGTGGAGAGGAGGCTGGAGATGCAGATAGAAAAGCGGTGGCACAACCCATGTATCCAGTTGCCTACTTCACATCTTTTGATGTCTCAAGGCACTTCAAATTCAGCATGTCCCCAACCAAGCCATGCATCTAACCCCTCTTAAGATACAGCCAGCCTGGTCTTCTTTCATCCTCCATTAGCAATATATTTATGGAAGCCAGAAACCTGGAGGTCATTCCTGACTCCTTTCCATCCCCACCCATAGTCAGTCTATCACCAAGGCCAGCTAGTTTTGAGGGTTGTTTTTTTTTGTTTTTTTTTTTTTTTTCCTTTTCTTTTCTTTTGGCTGTACCACAGGGCTTGAGGGATCTTAGTTCCCCAGTCAGGGAATAAACCCAGGGCCTGACAGCAAAAGCTACAAGACTCACCACTGGACCTCGGGAATTCTCCCAACTAGTTTTATATGACTTAAATTCAGTGAAAGAAAACAAAAGAAAAAAAAACACTTTCTCATGGTACTTTGATTTTTGAGGAAAGATGGGCAAACAAGTAAGGAAGGCCAGGCCAGGACTGCCAAATCCCTGTTTTTTATAAGCCCTGTTGGGGACTTCCCTGGCAGTCCAGTGGTTAAAACTGCACTTCTACAGCAGGGGGTGTGGATTCCATATCTGGTCAGGGAACTAAGATCCTGCATGCCGCACAGTCTGGCTAAAAAAAAAGTCTTGTTCTTCAGCTTCTCTTCAATCTCATGAGACTGCTATATTCTTCTGGTAGAACATCTTTTGCTTAATTTAGCAAGAGTTAGTTTTCTGCTGCTTGAACAAGGGCCTTAATGAAGAAAGCAAAATGTTTAATTAGGAAACTAACTGAAAAAGTACTTGCTCCTCAAACATGTTATCACTCTTCAGAACTTTCAAGGTGTCTGAAACTTTTCTCTATTTTTAAATGTATTTTCCAAAGAGAAGCAGTAAAAGAGCATTATGTTAATTAAAAAATGTCAAGTACAGCTATGTATAATTCAATCACAGCTCATGTTCCTATGTGAACAACAGGCATCTCTTGGAGGGAGTAGAGGTGATTTGTATTTTTGAGTCTTTGAGTCTTTGGTCCCCATGTTTTTTATTCTGAGTACCTTTTATTTTTATAATTGGGTTTTACAAAGCAAATAAGTGTTATCTTAAACATAAACTAAATAAATTACAGTGTATTGGTGCTGGGAAAAAGGTAAGAAAGCTCAATACTGTATACCAAGGCAAATAGCAAGAAATAGCTATTATAGAACTGTGCTGAACAACTCACTCCAGTGTTCTTGCCTGGAGAATCCCATGGACGGAGAAGCCTGGTAGGCTGCAGTCCATGGGGTCGCACAGAGTTGGACACGACTGAAGCAACTTAGCAGCAGCAGCAAACACAAAACTAAGGGCTGGGTCTGAGGCAAAAGACAAGAGAGGGGTTGCTTGAATGAGAGAGAGCTACCATCAAAAGGGATTTTTTCACCCGGTTTCAAACTACTCAAGAAAGTGGTTATACTTCTGCATATTTAAGAGTTGTTTCTGAGGTTATCAACAAGAAAAAAGGCGTTTTCTTTTTCCAAATTAGGCTATGGAAATTCATTTTCAACCAGTCTAAAAGAGATTAATCACACCTGAGATGCTTCCTTAGAGCATAGTACAGCAACGTCCCCAAGGTGAGCCCCCAGAGGGAACTGCTGGGTTCCTCCTACAGCTAAGGAGACAAACCATCCAATGCAGACAGCCATCCATGGCAGTCTCAGCAGAAGACTCCTCTGCAGTGAGCTAATTGAGCAATAACAATCTTGTAGTAACAGTTACACAACAACAGCCATACGGCTTTCTAGAAACTACTTATTAAACCTCATGTACTTCATGTTTTCCTACCAAAATGAACAGTTTCACTAACAGGTTGATAAAGTAGAACATTTGCCTCATACAAGGAGGAAATCCTTAAAAATATGTGTGTGTGCACATATATGTGTCTGTACATACATATATATATATATTACTATAGAATTTGGCATAATTTTATCATCCACACTAAAATGTTTAGGCATAGAGCCAAAAACCTCAGAGGATGCTTTCTTCTGGCCCAAATAAATAGCGTGTGTTAGTTGCTTAGTCGTGTCCGACTCTCTGCAACCCGATAGACCACAGCCCCAGCAGGCCCCTCTGTCCATGGGAGTCTACAGGCAAGAACACTAGAGTGGGTTGCCATTTCCTTCTCCAAAAGGAACTATAGAAAGAAAGAAAGTGAAGTCGTTCAGTCGTGTCCAACTCTTTGCGACCCCATAGACTGTAGCCTACCAGGCTCCTCCATCCATGGAATTTTCCAGGCAAGAGTACTAGAGTGTGTTGCCATTTCCTTCTCCCCAAATAAATAGTAATAATGGATAATTTAAAAGAGCTGACTATACTGGATTATAATCAGTAATATCTAAGTATGAGATCAAGATGTTACATATTTCATGCACTGTTCAATCAACTACTGTAACTATAGTTTTGGTTACATCTGTGAAATGTAACAACACTGTCTATCTCATAGGAGTGTTATGAAGATCAAAGGCATATTAAATGTAAAGTACTCAGAACAGGGCCTAGCATACAAGAAGGTTTAATAGGACAAATGATATTTTATTAAAAGGATATATCATAACTCAATTCCCTATAAATGTTCCATGGACACATTTGGTAGATAGCTGCTCAGAGAAAGTCAGAAAGGTGAGAAGGCACACACCAGCTAACCTCTGAGATGAGAGGGTGTTGCTGGCATTTAGTAGAGAAAGAACGGCAATGGTGACCATGCTACCAGAAGAAGGACACTCTTGAACAATGAAGAACTCACTCACCTCTAAGGTCACTATAGAGAAACATTGCTGTTCCTCTTAATGCTGCGATCCCACTTCCTGTCATTCTTTTCCCACAGATTTACTTGCAGACAAACAAGCAAAAATGGTAAGTGTAGAATTTTACTCAATGTAGTTTTGTTTATCATAGTAACAGTTATGAAATAAATCAAATGTCCTTATTAACATGGGACTAAATAATAATATGCAGTACATTCAACTAATGGATGCTATACAGCTGTTTACAGAGATTGAGAAACTTCCCTGTATGCTAATATGGAAAGATTTCCAACATGTCTTCAATATTAAGTAGGAAAAGAGTGATGTACATAGCATGCTAACACTTGGGGAGCAGATAAGAAGCCATATTTACATATGATTTTATTTGTGTACAAAATACAAGAAATTAAAAAACATGGTTATGCAGGAAAGGGTTTGCAGGCAGAGGTAGGAATGAGGTGGATGGGAGAGGTAGATTTTTTCAATGTTTGAGCTGTTCTTTTTTTTTCACTTTTAACATTTTTTGGCTGTGCTCCACAGCAAGTGGGGTCTTAGTGTCCCATCCAGAGATGGAACACCAAGACCCCTGCACTGGAAGTGTGAAGTCTTAACCACTGGGCTGCCAGGGAAGTCCCTGCCCTTTTCTAAAAAAAAAAAAAAAAAAAAAAAGTTAAAGTCATGAACATTGTGTTGTTTTTTTTCCTAAGAAATAGGGGGTGGGGTAGGTTTCCCTCAAGCATTTGTGGAATCTGGGCCAAGAGCAGAAATGGAGGCCCACAGACTCTTAAGTCAAAACACGTAGAAGTTACACAAAGAGATCAGGCTTGTTCAGGGTAGGGCCATACACGATATAGAAGCCATAAATCAAACTAACAAACTGTTAAATAAAATATGTTCTCTTCTCCTACCTTGAAAAATAAGTTTCTTAATGACAAAAAAAGATAAATAAGGGTGGTCCATTGATGGTTTCGTGATGTTTGAAGAGTAATACGATAATGATGTACATAATACACAATGTGTTTTGTATTTATGTCACACTTTTTTTTGGCCTTCATTTCAATAAAACCACTAATGTAGTTGTAATCAAGATTTTTGCATATTTTTAGTTCTATAGACAGTGTGTTAAATTAGTAAATCATTATTGAGTAATTAAAGTTTTTTCCTTAATTAGTTTCAGTTTGAGGAAACTGCCCTGCTGAGGCTGAAACACTGGAACTGTAGATAATTTTTAAAGCAATACTTAGATTGGAAACACACTGAAATTTAGATATCATATTCAAGCATTATAACAGCATCCTTATTGTAAAAATTATTATGAAATATTTAAATTTGTCCTATTAATGCAGAGTACATCATGTGAAATGCCAGGCTGGGTGAAGCACACACAACCTGGAATCAAGATTGCAGGGAGAAATATCAATAACCTCAGATACTCAGATGACACCACTTTTATGGCAGAAAGCAAAGAAGAACTAAAGAGCCTCTTGATAAAAGTGAAAGAGGAGAGTAGTTGGCTTAAAGCTCAAGATTCAAAAAACTAAGATCATGGCATCTGGTCCCATCACTTTACAGCAAACAGATGGGGAAACAATGGAAACAGTGAGAGACTTTATTTTTGGGGCTCCAAAATCACTGCAGATGGTGACTGCAGCCGTGAAATTAAAAGATGCTTGCTCCTTGGAATAAAAGCTATGACCAACCTAGACAGCATATTAAAAAGCAGAGACATTACTTTACCAACAAAGGTCCATCTAGTCAAAGCGATGGTTTTTCCAGTAGTCATTTGTTGGACTATAAAGGAAGCTCAGTGCCAAAGAATTGATGCTTTTGAACTGTGGTGCTGGAGAAGACTCTTGAGAGTCTCTTGGACTGCAAGGAGATCCAACCAGTCCATCCTAAAGGAAATCAGTCCTGAATATTCATTGGAAGGACTGATGTTAACGCTGAAACTCCAATACTTTTGCCACCTGACGTGAAGAACCGACTCATTTGGAAAAGACCCTGTTGCTGGGAAAGATTGAGGGCGGGAGGAGAAGAGGATGACAGAGGATGAGATGGTTGTATGGCATCACCGACTCAATGGACATGAGTTTGAGTAGGCTCTGGGAGTTGGTGATGGACATGGAAGCCTGGTGTGCTGCAGTCCATGGGATCACAAAGAGTCGGACGTGACTGAGCGACTGAACAAACTGACAGACTGATAAATCAATAGCACTCAGTTGCCCTTTTAATCATCTCTCAAAGTGATATTTATATCTATATGCGAGCTAAGTAACTTAAGTCATGCCCGACTCTTTGTGACCCTATGGACTGTAGCCTGCCAGGCTCCTCTGTCCATGGGGATTCTCCAGGCAGGAGTACTGGAGTGGGTTTCCATGCCCTCCTCCAGGGGAATCTTTGTGACCCAGGGATCAAACCCATGTCTCCTGTGGTTCTTGCATTGCAGGTGGATTCTTCACTGCTGAGCCACTGGGGAAGCCCCATTTATATCTATATAGTATTTTTAAAATTCTTTTCATTTTTGGATTTTCAATGCTGAGATATTACAAAGAAAACTAGAAATAGCACACCTCCTTCAGTGCCCTACTTCAAAGGACTCAAAATCTCAGAATTTGCCCAGATCTTTCTGAAGTATGACTACCACTGGTTTCTTCTAAGTTGGGAAACTAAAGGACTTCCCTGGTGGTCTAGTGGTTAAGAATTCACCTGTCAATGCAGGGGACCCAGGGTTTGATCCCTAGTTGGGCAAGATTCCACATGCCTTGGGGCAACTAAGCCCGAGTACCACAGCTACCAAGCCTGAGGGCCCTAGAGCCTATGCTCTGCAACAGGAGATGCTGCAGCAATGAGAAGCCTGCTCACCATGAGTAGAGACAGCCTGCCTGCAGCAACAAAAAGCCAGTGCAGCCAAAAATAAATAAATGATAAATAAATTTTTTAAAAAATTGGGAGACTATATACATCAAAATAAATTATGGCAAAGTGTCCATAAAACTTAAAATCTCAAGACTGATAAGATGGTAAAAAAGGAACTCTGAAGTAAATTGACACAAGTGAGGATGTGGTCAACAAAATGCAGTCAGCAATGAACCACTCTTCTTTCAAAGTATCTCAAACCATGACAGAGCTGAGGACGTAATGGCAAACAATTTCACAGAACCATCAGAAGCATGTAGGAAAACCCATACCAGCCATCTAAGACAGATAGAGACAGATGCAGAGAGCTAGACGATAAAACTTTCTCTAAAGAGAGCTGTTAGGGGGAGAAAAACCCCAAGCCACAGAAGGGAAGGCAATTAATCCAATTATTTCAATAAACTTGGATTTCTTGCTACAATTTTTCCTGAACATCCATGTGACTGTGATTTTGACACTACAGTCATCTATTTATATCAGCAAGGATTTGATACAAAATTATAACATCCCAAGAGTACTTTATTAATATATACAGTTAAAATTTGATACTCTGATTTCTCACTAACAGGATATATCTTAAAGTAAGGGGAAATGGTTATTAAGGAGTAAGAGGAAAAGGGAAAGTTAAAGGAGTTCATCTGTATAGGAAGATGATTGTATAAGGTGAGCACTGAGAGGGCTGATTATCAAGGTGGACCTATTTTTATTCATAACTCCTATGTTCACCTCTTACAGCATGTGAAGTAGACTGTATTGCAATGATCTGTTTATCTGCTTTCCTTACCACTATACTCTAAGCTTAAGGATAAAGTTGGTAACTACAGGATTCTTCACTGTGTTTCCAATAATTACACACAGTCTAACACACAGTAGGTACTAGTAACTGAATGGATGAATGGGTGGATGGATGGATGAATGGATGGATTGGTGGGCAGATGGATGGGTAGGTGGGTAGGTGGGTGAATAAATGGATGGGCGGATGGGTAGGGGAATGGATTATCTCAGGTGTCTCTGGTGTTAGGGAGCTGCACAATCCTTGGCTACGGTATATAGGAAAGTTTCTCCTCATGCCCATGGGAAGCTTGGCTGCAAATGCCACAATCACAAACATCTGTCAGACACCACTAACCTCTGCAACCGTTTGCTCAAATTCCTGATGCTTACCTTCAAAAAATGTCGAATGTTGGAAGAATAATCTTAGAAATCCAAACCTAAAAACTGATATAAAATATACCACATTCTCACAACCAGCAACACCTTTCAGAGACAGCTCTGGTCGGTCAATGCAAAGCTATCTTTTTTTGACTGAAATCTTTCCTTATTTTAAAGCTTTATTGAGAAATAATTCACATACCACATGATTTACCCATTTAAAGCACACAACTCAATGGTTTTTAGTATTTTCTCAGAATTGTGAAACTGCCAAAATGAATTTTAGAACATTTTCATCACCCCAAAAGAAACCTTGTACCCGATAACAGCCTCTTCTTATTTCTCTTTCCCTCATCTCCTGGAAACCACTTATCTCCTCTCTGTTTCCATAGATTTCCTCTTCTGGACATTTCATATAAACACAATCATGGAATATGTGGTCTTTTGTGACTGGCTTCTTTCACTTTGCATGATGTCTTCAAGGTTCATCCACACTGTAGCATGTATCCGTACTTAACTCCTTTTGATCACTGAAAAATGTTCTAATGCATATCACATTCTGTTTATCCATTCAGCAACTGATTGACATCTGGGTTGTTTCCATTTTTTGACTATTATTAACAACGCTGCTATAAACAGTCATGTGCAATTTTTTGTGTGGACATAACATTTTCATTTCCCTTGGGTTTGACACAGAGGGGAATTTTGGGGTCATTCATTATTTCTATATTTAACCTTTTGAAGAAATGCACACTCTTTCCCAAAGCAACTATACCATTTTACAGCCCATCAGCAATATATGAGGGTTCCCATTGCTCCCCACCCTCATTCACCCTTGTTTTTATCTGTTTGTTTTTTTTTTTTTAACACAAGACACTCTTGTAAGATAGGCAGATTCTGACTCCTGGATCCTCCTATTCCCTTTTATTCCCTCTCCTTCCTAACTGGGTCTTCTGTCAAGAACCCAGTGCCTTTCCCAGGCAATGTCTCTCTTCATTCCTACAAACTGCTGTTGCCCAAACTCTAGAGCACTGATTCTTTCATAATTCCTCAGCCATTATGCTTTATCCTTGAAGTCTCTGAGGGGTGCCACACTCAAGAAATGCAGATTAACAACCCCAAACATCATTTTACAATAACTCAAGTTCTTTCCTTGATTTCTCAAAAAAGGAGTTGGGGTAGACACACAGACACATGGTCCAAACCCCTCTGAAGGAAGGAAGGACTTTCCTCCCAGCTGGGAGTAGAAGGAGGAACATGTGGTGCAGTCAGCTGCAAGGAGCTGCTTCTCCTGAGTTCTCTCCCTTTCCAAGGCAGCCCACGTTCTCTGACTGAGCAAATTGGAGATTTAAAGGCACATTCATTCTGGTCTGGCAGAGAACATTCGCTCCACAGTTCCTTGCCAAACTGGCCAAAGCTCTGTTGAGTCTGCATTATAGTTCAGCTTCAATCTCTGCCCAATACTGTTTCCTTCATCCTCCCTTCACAGGTGTTGATTCCTAATAAACATCTTACACCCATCTCAGCATCCAGTTCCAGAGAACCCAAGCTATATGAGTTTGTACCAGGAGTAGTCTGACAAAGTAGGCAATAAGATGGGGTTCTGGAGCAGTTATCAGTTACCTCGGGCAGGTGGTGAGGACACCAGTTACTGGTAGGAGGAACACAGCTCTGGGGTAAGGTGATGGCCTAACTGTTAAAACTTTCACCTGTGGTGAATTGGGAGCATGTACGGGTAGAAGGGAAGGTACCAGCTAGAATGATTTATCAGGCATTTGAGATGTATGGAGAAAAGAGCAGGTACATGGATAAGAGTATTGATGTGATCGCTAGTGATAGCTACGAGTCAGTGATGCGCTACAGAAAGATAATGAACATTGAAGGACAGTAAGAGGCAACCGAAAGCTAGGAATGGAAGCCAGAGGGCTTCTTTAAGTGTATATGAAGAAGCTCTCATCTCTAGGAGGGTGGAGAAAGCCAAGGGCCAAATTCAGGAGGCTTTAATATCCAATCAAGGTCCCTGAGCTTTTGACTTTCAGACTCCTCTGAACTTGCTGAGCCTGCAGACTTAGAGAAGCTGTTCACCTACACTATTAGTAGCTATCACCCCTCCAGCTCCCCACCTGAGAAGACAATACAGAAACCTTTCCCCCTTCAAGGTATCATGTGGCATTTGCTCAGATAACTGCAAAGGGGAATTCCTGGACATTTCAAGGACTGCTGGAACAAGATTTGCGGAGATGCTTATCCAGAGATTTGAAGCATCACCACAGGCCCCTGGTTCAGAGACATGATATGAAGCCTAGATAACAGATGAAATCCTAGCCAAGTCCTGGCTTGGTGGCCTACTGTGTCCATGAACCCACCCTGTGCTCTGTTCCCCTCTCACCTAATGTACAATTAGATCGACATACTTGGCAATTGGTGTAACTCCCACATCAAGTCCTCGGCCTGCAGGGTTAAGAGCTGTCATGGGAAAGGCCATGTGGAAGGCTCTTGAACCCCTTCTCCCTTAAAGACAGTGATTCTGCATCCTGGGAGAAAAAGTAGAGATTAGTAGAGATTAGTGTCACTCTTAACGATAAAAAAGATGCAGGGGTGGTGGTTCCCAAAATATCTCCATCTAATTTGCTAATCCAGGCACTGAAGAAACAAGATGGAGCCTGGAAGATACTGTAGACCAGGGGTCAATGAACTTTCTCCATAAAGATAAGGATAATAAACATTTAGATTTTGCTGGTCATAGAATTCCTGTTTCAATTACTCAATTCTACTGTTGTAGCATGAAAGCCAGAGAAGGCAATGGCACCCTACTCCAGTACTCTTGCCTGGAAAATCCCATGGATGGAGGAGCCTGGTAGGCTGCAGTCCATGGGGTCGCTAGGAGTCGGACAGACTGAGCGACTTCGCTTTCACTTTTCACTTTCATGCATTGGAGAAGGAAATGGCAACCCACTCCAGTACTCTTGCCTGGAAAATCCCATGGATGGAGGAGCCTGGTAGGTTGCAGTCCATGGGGTCGCCAGGAGTCGGACAGACTGAACGACTTCGCTTTCACTTTTCACTTTCATGCATTGGAGAAGGAAATGGCAACCCACTCCAGTGTTCTTGCCTTGAGAATCTCAGGGACAGGGGAGCCTGGTGGGCTGCCGTCTATGGGGTCGCACAGAGTCGGACATGACTGAAGCGACTTAGCAGCAGCAGAATGAAAGCAACTATAGACAATTTGTAAATGTGGCTGGATTCCCAAAAAACACAGTAATATATTTTTTAAATAAAATAAATTTAATATACAAAACAGGCAGATGTGACTCTCAGGCTCAGGTTTGCTGACTCCTGCTAGACCACAAAAAGCACGACCACATAGGAGCCTAAATTACAGCCACTATCTTTGCTTAAGAAAGTAACATGGCCTCAGGAATATGTCCTGTGGTCTTGACATGGTGAATGACTTTTCTATCACAGCCAAGAAAGGTGATCAGCTCCCACTTGGGAAAGCCACAGGTTTTAGACCCCCTCATTCACAAATTAATGTGCAGAGTGAGGGATATCCTCTGCTCCTCACCCCCTTTTTTCTCTCTCCTTTCCTCTCTCCCCAGATGTGAATGCTCAGAGTTGCCGCTACCTCCTTTCTCCTCTCTGCATCCAAACAGCTCCTTGCCCTTCTCTATCCACCCTGCCCTTGCTCTCTCCCGTTTGCCTTTTCCTTATGCTCTGGGGCCCTTAGCCCCGGCATTTCAGCTGCTTCCTTTCCTCCTCTCTTGGCACTGGAATCTTGCCGTGGCTCAATCCTGCCACTTAGCTTCTCCTGGAGACCCCTTCCTCCACTTTCAGAACCTTACCCCATAGCACTTCCCAAACTGGTATCCTGTGGACTATCCCACAAAGTATGCAGAAGTTTCCATGAGCCACTAGGTTTGGGAAATACCAGGCTAAATAAAGTTAGGGATTTTTTGTTGTTGTTAAAAAGGGGGGGGGGCGTGTCAAAAACAGTTCACATTCATATCAAATGGACAATATACATTTTTAGTTTTACCCTAGAGCTATGTAAACTTCTGCCCTCTTTTGTATATATTACATAGATATATTATAGGAGATCTCTGTACTATCCTGGTATTCCTCAGAACATGACAATTACGAATTACATTATGGGCATTATGTTGATTAGGCCAGACAAGCAAGAGGTGACCAACAGGCTAGAGGCCTTGGTAATACCTTCACAGATGTTCCAGGAGATGGGAGATAAAACTCTGAATATATAGGGGCCTGCTACATTTATAGCTCAGTGGTCAGGGTTATGCTGTAATCCCCTTCTAGGGGAAAGACAAATTATGCATCTTTTACCATCTACCATGAAGAAGGATGCACAATGCCTGGTAGGCCTGTCTGGATTCTGAAGCTGTTGTTTTCTACAGCTAATGATAGTTTCATGGCTCATGTACCGAGTGAGGTGATTGGCTGCTGGATTTTGAGGACTGCAAAACGGGAAAGGGCTCTAGAGCAGGTTCAGGCTGTGATGTGAGAAGCCCTTCTGGCCACAGAGGCAAAGATGGAGGTGCTTCAAGGGCCAGAAGTATGGACTCTCACTTAGCAAGATAAATCTTTGTACTGGTCACCCCTTTTGAGTGGAAAGAGAAGGGCCTAAGGCTAATAATTACCATTGTTGAACAGAGACCAGCAATGAGCCAGCCCCCAATATGACACCATTCCTTGAAGAGACCAAGTGGCCAACTTGTAAAGAATTGACTATACTGGGCCCCCTCAAACCTAGACAAACCAGCACTTCAAGAATATACACGTATTTTGGATACAGATTTGCCTTTTCCATCTGTAGGCCTCAGTCATGACCACTATCTTAAGGGCTTACAGAGTGTTTGATCCACTGGTATGAGATCCCATACAACATCACATCAGACTGTGGGACCACATCCCAGCAGAAGAGCAAGAGTGGGCCCAGGACCATGGGCTCCGCAGGCTGCAGCACATTCCACATCTCTCAGAAGTTGCCCACACGAGAAAGCCTCAAAACGGTCGGTTGAGGGCACAGCTGAAGTATGGTCATTGGCATTACTCTGACAGGATGGGGTCCCAATCTCTAGGGTGCAAAATAATCATCAAATGAAAGACCTTTTTACGCTTTTCCCAGATGTACCGACTGGTTAGTCTTCATAGCGCAGACTCCATCTTAGTCCTGCTCCTGGAGCACCTGACCTGGAATACGAATTATGTCGACCACAGCAGTGGTACATCACAGTCCCTGTCCCCCTTCTCCCACCAACTTTCTTCTAAACTTTAACTGCCTCAAGTTTTCTCTTTTTAGTGCTTCCCCAAAGCACTTTCTTCCTCCTCAGGCTGCACAGTGGAAAGTGGGCCCCAGACTTCAGGCCTACCTGGCAGGAACCCCTGGGGATCCAGGACTATGGACCTGCCCCTCCCCCTCATCCTCTCTCTCTTTGAAAGCATATTTCGCCTCATTCACTGCCAGTCTCCAGAGGAGGGGAAGCTGTGGACAATCGCAGGTTATATTTTTGTCCCAATCACACATATCCTTTCAGTGACAGTGACAGCTAATTGCTTAATGAAGTAAACCCTAGAGCTATTTGCATTTTAAAAAAGTTATTAGCCTCAAGAATGCCTCTATAATGAAGAATTTCAGGCAACAATGATATAATAACAAAGTTGAGCCCTCCCTCTACCCTTCCAAACAGACTGTTGGCTGCATGCAACCCCTTGGTTCAGTCCAAGATAACAAAAATAACAAATGACTGAGTCTTTATTATATGCTAGCCATGGGCTGGGCCTTTTACATTCCTTTAAACCCCACACCAACTTTGGGTTAGATACATAGCTGAGGCTTGGAAACCCAAGTGGTTCCCCAGGGGCACGCAGCTTGGAAACGACAGAGAGAAAATCCACTCAGCTATTTTGACTTTGAGTGCCCGGCCCACTGGAGCAGCCGGAAAGCCACTCCCAGCTGACACTCAAGCCAGGCTGCCTTAGCAACAGCTCAGCAGCTCACCACAGAGATCCGCACATCCAAAAGGCATTGTTCACCATTTAGGGTCTGAAATAATATACCAGCCTGTGAACAAAATGTTTGAATGGGACATTCTTGGATCAGTAGAGAAATTTCCAAAGTTTTGTGTTAATTTCCTTACTTTAAAGCAATAATGAAGCTATCTACCTACCTATGTGAGAGCTGTGAGTTAGGAAAAGGCCCTTATTTTGGTGTGTGAGGTGTCATATAGGTGGTGGTCAGGTGCTTGTGCTCAACTGTGTCTGGCTTTTTGCAACACTGTGGACCGCAGTCCGCCAGGCTCCTCTGTCCATGTCCATGGAATTCTCCAGGCAGCAAGAATATTGGAGTGGGTTGCCATTTCCTACTTCAGGGATCTTCCCAACCAGGGATCAAACCCATGTCTCTTGCCTCTCCTGCATTGGCAGACGAATCCGTTACCACTGCACCACCTGGGAAGCCCCATAGGTGGTAATGGAGAGCTGCTATTTAGCCATTTTCACTCAGAAATCTGAGTCTAGATCTTAGTGAAGGTCATCTGTAGATATGTGCTCAGAGCCAAGGAGAACGCTGGGGCCTCAGTCCTCCAAGGACCACACAGGGCTTGAGCCCCAGTTCAGGGTTTAGTTCAGTGAATGACAGCGGACAGGGTAGAGGCAGAGCACCTGTGAGCTGCCTCCCCTACAAGCTGCCTCCCCTTCCGGGCAACATTGTTATTGTCTGATTCTTTGCAACCTCATGGACTGCAGCACACCAGGCTCCCCCGTCCTTCACTATCTCCTGGAATTTGCTCAAATTCATTTCCATTGAGTCAGTGATGCTATCTAACCATCTCATCCTCGGCTGCCTCCTTCTCCCTTTGCCTTCAATCTTTCCCGGCGTCAGGGTCTTTTCCAGTGCAACACTGTCGTTCTTGTGAATTTCATTGGGTTCATCCAGTGGTAGAATTTTTAGAAAAATATAGAGAAGTGGGACCTTGGGGCCCTTCACACAACATGTCAGCAAGTACAAATTCATATCTCCCTTGTGAAAGTGGCAGAGATGTAGGGGCAGGGGAGTGTGACTGTGACTAGGAGGATAGTCAAAATACTTCAACGCTATGGGCCCAAAGAGGCCGTGCAAAAGGCAAGGCAAGCAGGACGCTGCAGCCTTGGGGTGGTCAGGTGGGTACTGGGCTTGTTTCCCTGCAAGATAACAGTCCCTCTTCCAGGAGGGTTGGAGTCTGATAGCTCTGGCAGTAATGGTGGGAGGTGGATGGGGTGGGGGGGAAATGCAGGACGACCTCAGGCAGCAGAAGACTTAGCTGGTTCAAAGCCTGTTCTGCTTTAGTACTCACCAGGGATTCCTGCAGCCAGGGTGTCTGGAGAGGTGGAAGGGCACTCGGAGAGCTCAGACCAGTGCCTATTCACTAACCAGTTAAGGAGCATTTAATATTTTCCTGATGCTCACTGATGTACTGGGAACAACAGCCCTGGTTATGACTCATGGAGACAGGATGGCCTTCTGAAGAACACTGGAAGATCTCTGCACAGTGCTGTGACCAGAAGTCCTTGGGCTACTGATCATTTCTTCCAGGGGCCAGTCTTCTTCCAGAGTTTTCTGGACACCTGGAGACACACTGCAAATAAAATTACATACAGAGGAAACCACATATGTTAAATGTAGTCATAAAAATACTAATGAAAGTTAATATACTGTAATATATGTGCATCATTATGAATGCATTCAACAACAAGATCCAGTGGTGGGTAAAGTAACTATTGAATTAGTAATGAATGTAAATGGCATTTTGAGATGTCTGTGACAGCTGGATGTGATATGAATGTACCTGTGATTTCTATGCTCAAAAGCACTGCTAATTCTACTGTGATTTGTTGCCTATATTCACAGTGGAAGGAAGTACTAAATTTGACTTTATGACTAAGGTTAATGGCAATAAAGATATCATTTTTCCCATTCATATTCAGAGAGCCACTGGGGAAAGTTCAGGGACCCCAGGTTCCTAATCTCCAATTGAGACTGTAGCACAGACCCAGTCCCTGATGTTTCGTGTTCTCTCAGACATCCTGAATTCATGTGCACTGAAGTCCCGAGGTGTGCACGCCTGCGGCTGGTGCCTAAATGCTTATCAACCCACGATTCCATGGAAGGTATGAGGGGGGTACACTAGTGGCCTGATTTTCATTATGACCCAATTCCTGGGAAAACAGAAAACTCTCCCTTTATTATGTAAATTCCTTGGAAAGCTCAGGTTGCCCTGGGGTCCCCAGTATACAGCTGCAAATACCAAGGATCCAGGTACCCAGTAAGGTGACAGCTCCCTGCTGTAGTGTGTGAGTGTGAGAGCAGTCACCAACTGCCTTGGTGGTGCTTGAGACACAAGAGAAGGGAAACTCTGATAGAATCCACCTGTGATGGAATGCGCAGCATGTGATGGAGAAGGACGCCTGACAGTCCTTCCTTGACTGTGTGTGTAAGAGTTATACCTGTGTATAGGTTGATGAATATATAATTATCTCCTGGTAACAAATAGAGTTGAAGAAAAACCATCTCCCACACAAAGACCTTTAAATAAAAGTCAGCAGTAGTAGATTTACAATGGCATGAGTAGAGTAAGCTGGGACTAACAAATTTTGCAACATAAAATGAAACTCAAATTTGATCATTACCGTTGATGATATTTAAATTGTAGCTATTATTTCAGGGAAGAAAAAAGAAAACAGCTTCCACCCAGGACACCAAATAATGTTGCTCTCTGTGCTGTACCCCTGAAACTGACACAATATTTTAAACCAACTATCCCGTAATTAAAAAATTAAAAAAAAATGTTGCTCTAAGAGAATGTCAACTCACAATTCTGGCAGCTGCTGGTAAACACTCAGAAATTGTCCTGATTCTTGTTAAGCCTTTCTGAACACCAGGAGTAGTTGTAGCTGGAGGCAGTGAAAAACACTTGCCCAGATCTTGACCTCTGAGCTATCTGGCCAACATTTTATTTCTTGACCTCAAGGATGCTCTGAAATTACCTACACAATGAAATTCTCCTTTAGACTGTTTGTTTTAGACTCTGTGCTGTCAGATATTGAGAATGTACCCAGAAGTGTGGCATTCAAGAATACAAATACCATTTGGCCATACATACACTGAAGATTCTGTGTAAGTTATTAACAGGGCCCAAGGTTCCATAGTTGGCTTTGTGTGAGCTATGGCTTTGCCTTTAGACTTGCTGACCAGCATCCAGTAACTGCCAGTTGTGGGACAAAGACAGCTCCTTTATTTCTACTCAGAACCCTTTTGTTGTTGTTCAGTTGCTTATTTGTATTAAAAAGCAGACCCCTTACTTTGCCGACAAAGGTCTGTCTAGTCAAAGCTTTGGTTTTTCCAGTAGTTAGGGATGGATTTGAGAGTTGGACCATAAAGAAAGCTGAGTGCTGAAGAATTCATGTTTTTGAACTGTGGTGTTGGAGAAAACTCTTGAGAGTCCCTTGGACTGCAAGGAGATCCAACCAGTCAATCCTAAAGGAAATCAGTCCTGAATATTCATTGGAAGGACTGATGCTGAAGCTGAAGCTGAAGCTCTAATACTTGTCCAACTCACAAAGAGTCGGACATGACCGAGTGACTGAACTGACTGACTGGCTGTCTGACTCTGTGACCCCATGGACTGCAGCATGCCAGGCATCCCGTCTTTCACTATCTCCTGGAGTTTGCTCAAACTCCTGTCCGTTGTGTCAATGATGTCATCCAACCATCTTATCCTCTGACGCCCCCTTTTCTCCTCTTGCCCTCAGTCCTTCCCAGCATCCAGGTCTTTTCCAATAAGCCAGGTCTTCGGATCAGGTGGCCAAAGTATTGGAGCTTCAGCTTCAGCATCAGAGCTTCCAGTGAATATTCAATCCTTTAGGATTGACTGGTTTGATCTCCTTGTAGCTCAAAAGACTCTCAAGCATCTTCTCCAGCACCACAGTTTGAAAGCATCAATTCTTTGATGCTCAGCCTTCTTTATAGTTCAACTCTCACATCCATACATGACTACTGGAAAAACTATAGTTTTGACTATACAGACTTTTGTTGGCAAAGTGATGTCTCTGCTTTTTAATGCATTCTTTGTCATAGCTTTCCTTCCAAGGAGCAAGCAACTTTTAATTTCATGGCTACAGTCATCATCTGCAGTGAATCTGGAGCCCAAGAAAATAATGTTTGTCACTGCTTCCATTTTTTCCCCACCCATTTGCCATGAAGGGGTGGGACTGGATGCAATTATCTTAGCTTTTTGAATGTTGAGTTTTCAGTCAGCTTTTTCACTCCTCTTTCACCTCCATCAAAACCCTGGAAGGTAGAGAAGATTCTGTCAGGTTGACTCCTTGTGGCGTAATGAGACTGGAACCTGTTCTTCCTCATTTAATCCCTACCTAAGTCACATTTCTCCTTATACTTAGTCAAAACTTGGCAGACTCCGTCTATAAAGAAGTAAAGGAAGGAATCTGAATTAAATGACTGACATCAATATTCAGAATATGGAGGAGGCTGGGAGAAAAATGGGTAATTATAACCAGGATTCATGGTGATGAAGATGATGATAGCACATTTATTAAATGCCTCCTACATGGTGGAAACTCTATGACTTATGAGCTAACACCTGTGTGTCTTTATGCTACCACCACACTGCTTTGATTACCATAATTTTGTGATATGGCCTGAAATCAGGAAGTGTGAGATCTCCAATCTTGTTCTTTTCCAAGATTACTTTGGCTATTTGGGTTGCTTGAGATTCCATATACATTTTATGATAGAGTTTTTCCATTTATGCAAAAAATGCCATTGATATTTTGTGGGAATTAGGGGATGCACTTTAGAAATACAACCTTATTTACTTCTTGTGACACCCATATGAGATAGGTTCTATTATTTCTGAAATACACATAAGAAAGTGGAGGCAGTGATCTTGCACCTTTTTACAAAATGTTGATACTGAGCTGTGGAAATTCAGGCAGTGCTTTAAATTTCTTTCCCACTACTAATAATGAATATTATTATCATTATCATCTATCTCCATTCTTTTACCTTATTTCTATAATCTAGTTTTGTCTGTGGGGAATCTTGATGGGAGTTAGAGATTTGGCTCCAGAGCCCCAGGTCCCCAGACAGGGCTTTGACAACTGGATTATCCCAGCAGTGAGATCACAGTCTGCCTGGAAAAACCAACTCCCACAGCTGTGACAAATTAGCATTGTATGTACTGGGATGGTTGATGCTCTTCACAGAGGACCATGCTAGGGCCATGACTAAGCCTTACACCTGTACATGTTGCTGTGGTAGCAGCTCTCCAGTGATTCACACGTGGTAGGAGTTCCAGAGATGGTGCCTGAAATTTATTGCCCAGGTGTACATTTCATGTGATATTAGTCAGAACCATCCTTAGGGAAGGTGTGTGTGGAGCAGCCCAAATGAATAATGATTTTTAAAACATTTTTTCTTAGGGAAAAGTTCTAACATATTCATAAGTACAGAGAGTAGTAGTATCATGAGTGCCCATGTCTGTGAGTATTTTTATATTGATGAAATCAAGTTAGAAAGAACATCAAGGACAGCTTTGAAGAGGAAAAGAATTTGAGAAAGACAACACAAAGGAGGGAGTGATAAATGGGAGGGGCTGTGCTCAGACAAAGGCTCTTTGTAAGAGGGATGACAAACGCCACAGGGCGATGGCCACCACACCCTTAGGAACTTTCCTGGTGCCTCCCACAGGATTTAGGAATAAATCCATCATAACAAAAGTTAATATTTATTAAACCTTTCCTATGTGCTAAGCATGATCTTACAAACTTATGAGGCAGCCATTATTATTATGGTGCTAAGCACCAGCTTACAAACTTACGAGATAGCCATTGTTATTTGTAAGATGCCCATCTCACAAAGGAGAAAATTGCAGCTGTGAGAAGTTAAAGTTCACTTTTTAAAGGTTCTGCGGCTGATCAATGTCAGAGGCAAGATTTGAACCCAGGATCTTCTGACTCAAGAGCCTCTACTAATAATATGCTGTGTTTACAAAGCCTGGTTCATAGGCTTTTGGACTCAAAACTGCTAGGGCACTTGTTAAAAGAAAGTCTGCTTATTATACGTACCATGGTGAGAGCTTGCTTTTATAATTTAACCCAGGTTACTTCAATGGCTGGGGTAATAACATGCTACTGAAAGAATTTCACTAACCAAGGCATTTAAAAAACATGATTAATATTGTCATTGGTTTCAAGGGAGATTTAAATAACTATATTGTCATTTTCTGAGGGAAAGAAGAATGTACAAAGATGAAAGCTATCTTTTAAATTAATAAGCCAGATTCTCGCCAGGGCTTAAATCATTCATTGATTGTAAGGCAGGGGCATGGAGAGTTAAAAGAACTCTTTAATTAGTGCCTTGGAATTTCATTGATAACAGGAAATATTAAGTATCACGCTGAAATTTCTTTTATCCCTTTGTAACTGGACTACCATGAGGCTTTCTTGGGTCCAGGTTTTGCCTGGTACATCCAAAAAGAAAACAGATCAACTCCAGAAGCCTTGACAACAAATTTTCATCAAGGAATATTCTTTTCCTAGTCTTAATGAATTTTATTAGAGAGAATAATCTCAAAATAGAACTGATGATGGTTAAAATGTCACATTGTACAATTTGTTAGAGATTTTCAAAAAGACCAAATTGCCTTGATAAAATTTAGGTCTGTAAATATTTGTTAAGGGTAATTAGATTTGATAAAAACAATGGTCACAAAAGAAAATTTACAGTGGCAGAAGCTGTAATGGATGCAATTTGGTAGATGTATTAAATACTTCCTGAGGTGGTACAGCGGTAAAGAATTTGCCTGCCAATGCAGGAGACATAGAGATGGAAGTTCGATCCCTGGGTTGGGAAGATCCCTTGGAGTAGGAAATGGCAACCCACTCCAGTATTCTTACCTGAAAAATTCCAGAGGAGCCTGGCAGGCTACAGTCCATGGTGTCATAAGAGTCAGATGCAACTGAGCATGCACACACACACACAACAGAAATAAACTCTTTCACTTCAGAAAATGTATTATGCCTGCATTCATAAACATGGAGTCCAAGGGACTGTAGTCAAACATTCACCCGGCATGAATGGTCAGGGTCACGCTAGGGAGAGAATGCCCAGTGCCCACCAGAGGACAGTTTCTGGAACTCAGGCATATGTGTGGAGACAGCCTGGTTAATTCTGCTAAAACCCCATAGCCATGTCTGGTATTACCCACCTCTCTAGCCATCCCTCCTGCCTTCCCCTGACTTCCTCTACTTAACCTGAGTGATTCCCCAGCCTAGGTTCCCTGGCTCACACTGTTTTCCTGCCTGGCAGGTCTTTCCCTGCCCCTAATTCCTACCCTTCCTTCCAGATGCAGGCCCAGCTCATCCTTGTTGCCTCCCACGTGGCCTCCATCCTGCTGTGATCCAGACCTTGTCCTTCTGCACAAACTCCTCCTTCCAAACTCACCACGGACTTCCATGCTGCCAAATCCAAAGGAGACTCGCAGATTGCCTTCTTTGTCCACCACTCCCTCCTTCTGGTAGAAACCATTTCCTCCAAAGTTTCCACTACCCCTTGTATAATACAACACCATTTGGCCAACGACAATGCCCAGAAGAGCTGCAGCTGTGGGCTCTTATCAACCTGCACTCAGGGCAGCCCTTAGTCCTGAAGCAGGGAGTTGGGCAGTATCCACCATACACCCCCAAACTCAGCAGGGTCCAAAACCAGACGCATTTGATCCTGACCATTCCGTTTTCAACCTTTCTCTCTGACTTTCACTATCCTAATTGAAGTTCTCGTCACCTTCCGATCAGATTAATTTGCTATGCTCCTTCGTAAGCCGGACCTACTCCAGTTCATCTTTTACACAATTAGCTAGTTTTTCTTTCTTTTTTTTAAAAAATTTATTCTTTTTTGGTATTTTTTTGGAAAACTGGTAAAATATGCCTAACATGCAATTGACCATTTTGACATTTTAAATGGCATTAATTAAATTCACATGTTGTGCAACACCACCACAGTCTATTTCCAGAACTTTTCCCTTACACTGAACAGAAACTCTATAATCGTCAAACAGTAACTCCCATTCCCCCTTCGCAACCCCTGGTGACCTCTAAGCTATTTTCTGTTTCCCAAGGAATGTTTTTAAGGAAGACAGCTTGCATTGTTCATCAAAATATCCTCAGAGTCCTCTTCAACTCTCTCTGCACTGGACAGTCTGCCCTCTCTGACCCCTGCAGCTTCCCTCATCTTTACTGTCTTGCTGCTGTCTCTCCTCTCACCTTCTCTTTGTGCCCTACCTCCACCAGCTCTCAGCCTGAGACCTTCTCCACCCACATAGCCAGCAGCAAAGTGCAGTCCGGCTTTAGTCTCCTGGGGAGCAGCCTCTTGTATTCCATTTTAAATCCAGAAAAACTTGTTTAGTCACTCAGTCATGTCTGACTCTTTGCTACCCTATGGACTGTAGCCCACCAGGCTCCTCTGTCCATGGGATTCTCCAGGCAAGAATACTGGAGTAGGTTTCCATTCTCTTCTCCAAGGGAATCCATGTCTCCTGTGTTGGCAGGAGGATTCTTTACTGCTGAGCCACCAGGGAAGTCTAGAAAAACTTGATATCCCCACAAATCTACTGTATAATTTCTTCCAAGAGGTGACAGTGGAAGGAGATCAAATACAATATTTGCCTGTTGCACCCAAGACTATTTCCAACTCACAGTGTGACTGTCCCCCTCTGCTTCTCTTATGGGGTTGCTGAAACCGCACTGGCCTCAGACAAGTTAGTGCAGGGATAGAAAGTGGGCTGGGCCAGGAGGTGCGGCAGGTCAAAGTGAGGGTGGAATGTTGAGGAGACACTAATGTTAAAGAGCTGGGGCAACAGCATACAGATGGAGAGAATACGAGCTGACAACACCAAAGTAGGAAAAGCGATGTCGGTTCAGTGAACAGGAGGCCCGGTTGCCTGGAGAGTAGCGGGCACAGGAGAGTGACATGAAAGGAGGGTGGAGGTGAAACTCTTGAGGGCTTTGGAGATCGTGTAAGAAGTTGACTTGCCTCCACGTTTGATGGGAAGCTCTCTCTGTATGAAATAGAAAATCCACTTTGAGGATTTAAATAACAAAGAGGATTTATTGACCCAAGGAACTGAAAAGTCCAGGGGACCTTGAGGTGAGGGGTCTGGTTTAATTTCTCAGGAATTCTCTTCTTCGCCCTTCTCTTGACAGTCTTTGGGCTAGTTTCTCTCAAGGTTGAAAGGTGGTTTTGGCAGCAACCAGGGTACAGGTGTCTTTTCAACAAAAGGAAAGGGATGGTCTAGCTTCCCTAAGCAGCATAACAGAACTCCTCACCTTCACTCTGTGTCAACCTGCACCAGTCATGATGGGCAGGCCTTTGCTGTGCCCCTCTCTGCACAACCCAATCTCTGCAGTGACATTCTTACCCCAAGCAGGAATCCCTTGAAGCTAGGGCCGGGGTCAATCCCAATGGCATGGCTACTGGTTTGGACTTCATCTTTGTAGTCAGCAACAGAGGCATTGAAGTGAGTTGCCTTTTGTGAGAGTAAGCAATTAATGATTTTTATTTTTTGATTTGTCTTTCACTTTCTCTTCCTTTTTTTTTTTTTACTATTTACAATTTACCACAGCACATTCTTTTGTTCTTCTAATGTTTTCAAAAATCGTAATCTACATGGTTTTACTAGTTTGATTTAGTAAAACTGTGTGCTCACCGTGTATCCAAGTGACTGAAAATATCCTCAAAAATGTTTTTTTGTAGTCTAATTTTACAAGCCCAAAGGACACAGCTTCACTTGAATATTAGAACACTGTGAGATTAATATTAATTTAGCTGAATGTTTTCAGTTTGAATTAACACGCTTGCAATGCCATTCAATCCTGCAAATTGCTATCCTCAGGAATTGAACGTGCTTTAGCTTTTCAAAGTATCAATTATAAGGCATAAAAGTTCAACTACAGCTCCTGGTTTAATCCTTTAGCTATCCATCATCTAAAGCATACAGAAATAGTTGGATTAAACTTCAAGGATGTAGGGTGGCTATTTTTGCAGACTAAGCAAACAATAGCTGCGATTTTATGCCCTTGATAGAAGTGGACTGGTATGTTAATTCTACATATAAATTCAGCAAAGTATTTACTCTTGTTCTCATTCAAGTCCGACTCCATCCTCTCAAAAACAATTCCTACTCCTTCATTCATTAAAGAAGTTCGGAACTTGGCTTTGTCTCATTTTGAATTTCCATATATTATTTTGTCATGGATTTCTTTGTTGTGCTTCGCTCCATCTCTCTGATCTTCAGTTATCTTGACCTCTTTTTACTCCTGTTTAGGATCCAAGTTCCTGACTAGATACCTCACAACACTGTTTTGAAGGTCAATATGGAGAAGCTGTGAGGACTGCTAAGGTCTACACAAAACATTTACTTTTGTGATAATACAGCATCTGTAGTTGTAGCAGTTACTGTTCAGGCCCTTTTGTATTACAGCTTCTTCCGACTTTGGGTGAGGGTGTTCTCCAGTCTCCTGAGGGCACCAGACCTATGTGCAAGGCTCAGCCTATGACCAGTGGAGTTGGTGGACAAATATCCCCAGCTTTTTGCCACTTGGTGGTGCTGGTAGGTGGGAGGCAACTCTAACAAGTGTTCTATGCAATTTCTCAGAGGTACTCAGTAAGGCTAAGCCCTGTTCCCATAGCAGAAACTTCATTAATGCACTGTTTTGTGTTGCTTCCATTTTATTTTTCACTTCCTGAACTGGTATTTCCTGGGTTTACCTCTCAAATTGACCACCTGTCCTCAAATTCTTAAGGTCTGTTTCTGGTGGGACTTAGCCTAAGACTTTAGTTCCAAAGGCTTTTCAAAAAGTATACATGCAGCCAGCATTCCAGGGCTTTAATGCTCAGCCTTAGTCCTGAATGGAACTAAGTCTACTTTGTCTCCTGATTACTGGGACTTAGTGTATTTAGTGCTAATTCTCTGAGAGGTAGTTTTCTAGTAATCCTGGCCACACCTACCATTTGCTGAGAGACTGTACCTTACAGAAGAGCCAGCTGAAACATGAGTTAAGCAGGTGGAGATGAAATATCACCATTATTGCTAATAAAGATGATATTCAAAAACATGGCTTACAGCTGTGGGCAAGTGAGTTTTCTAACATTGAACCCCAAAGCTGGGCAGTCTTACGCACAAGGTCATAGTGTTGGACAGCTGAAGGACTCCAACTGCCCTGGCAGAGCCTGCTACTCTGAAGTCTGCAGAAAGGAGGAGCAGAACAGGATGTGTTTTCTCTGCAGAGACAGATCCCAAAGAGAAAAAGGAGGAGGAAGGGGCTGCGTCACACATGCCGAGCTCCTATTCTCCAAATTTCCCGTTAGAAAATTCATTCCTCCCTTATAGGAATGAGTGGGGCCAGAAAGAAACCCAGAATGTTATTGTAATGGATTCCTTTCCTCATAGAAACAAGATGCTAGGGGAAAGGAGTTCCCTCCTTCCAACATTCCTCAGGTTTTTATCCTCTTAGCTCCCTGGGTTTAACCATTACACTCTGGGCCGACTGAGAATGTGACTGGCTCCCCTGCAGGAGATCATCTTTTAATATGATGACAGTGTAGCCCCCACCATAAGCATACCCCCACCCTTTCCACCCAAATGGCCACTACACTTTCTTTGTGTGTTCTCCTGGTCCTGGTGGTGAAAAGTGTAGCTATAGCCCCAAAAAGGCAATTTAGTGACTGAAGTAATCATAGGCCATGCTGAACCCAGTTGAAAGTTCCCCATTTCACTTCTCATTCTGAATTATATCTAACAGTTCGAGTGAACTCCAGGAGTCGGTGATGGACAGGGAGACCTGGCGTGCTGCGATTCATGGGGTCGCAAAGAGTCAGACACGACTGAGTGGCTGAACTGAACTGATGTTGTTTAGGACAGTCTATCAGAGGTTCTGCCAGGAGATTACATAACATTATAAAGATGTTTTAGGAGAAAATACTCCAGTAACATGGAGAAGGCAATGGCAACGCACTCCAGTACTCTTGCCTGGAAAATCCCATGGACGGAGGAGCCTGATAGGCTACGGTCCATGGGGTCTCGAAAAGTCAGGCATGACTGAGTGACTTCACTTTCACTTTTCACTTTCATGCATTGGAGAAGGCAATGGCAACCCACTCCAGTGTTCTTGCCTGGAGAATCCCAGGGACAGGGGAGCCTGGTGGGCTGCCATCTACGGGGTCACACAGAGTCGGATACAACTGAAGTGACTTAGCACGCATGCATGCATTCCAGTAAAATACTGATGTTCCCAATTTAAATACAACCCCTCTACCATTGTGAACTTCCCAGGGAGAAATCAGAGTTCTAAGATTAGATTCTCTTTTCTGCTTGAGTTAAAGCTAAAAGGCATTAGCCTAAAATTCATCCTTCCCAGTTTCTAATTCTTGCCTGCCACCCCCCCTCCCTGCCCCCGGTTGTGCCAGGCAGCATGTAGGATCTTAGTTCCCCAATCAGGGTTCAAACCCGTGCCCTCCACAGTGGAATTGAAGTCTTAACCACTGGACTGCCAGAGAAGTCCCTAATTCTGCTCATTGTGGACCAGAGGGTTTCTTCATATATGTGGTTCTTTCAGCAGCTTGGCCAGGGTCTCATTAGAACCACCAGTGTGGCTTTTTTCAGAGTCTCAGAAGTTAAACACCACATTTACATTATACCTCACTTTTTAAGGAGTATCATCAAAGCACTCAACACCAACAAAATGAAACAATAGGAAAAAAATCAATACCAAGACCTTCAAGTAGTTATCAAGACAAAGTGATGCTTCCAGAACTTTGCACTTTTCATAAATGAGACTCAGTGTCATCTTGATTTGGGCTTCACAGGATGCTAGTCCATCTGTGTAAGTTATCTGAAATCCTTGATCTGTAAACAAACTGAACTGGGAGGAAACTCCCTCAAGAAGTTAAAGCTGGCAACATATTTTGCCAATCCCATGGGAAGAATCAACAGATATTTCTCTCAGGGTGACATATGAGACTGTAGGAGGTCAGAATACACCATCCCAATATATGCCCTCTGGCATAAGGATTATTTTGAGCTGAAGGCAACTGAGCAAAAGCAGGCACAATATGAGCTCTTTGCTGTCTCCTATCTTGTGAAAAACGGTATCACAAATTTCTATGTGAAGGTTTCCCCATCCCAGTGCCAGCCCCTCACTGTCCATACCAGAAAAAGAATGACAACTTCCAGTAATACAGGAGACAGGCTGGCCCCATGAGTCTACACAAGCGAACCTTACTAACTAGGTTAGTTAGCTACCATTGGTTTCCCATATATTTGCCTTCCTACAGTTTGCTGCCCCTAGAAGCTCCCAAGTCCTTTCCATTTGTCTTCGCATTTCTAAGAGTATCATGCCCTACTGACTGAGCTAGCCATGCACCCTTGACACTTTTTAAATGTAACCTTTTGTTCAAATGATATAAAACCTCCAAGTTTAAGCTGTTTCTTTGTGAATTTTCTCTTTCTGGGAAACTCCCTCATCATGTAAAACCTGTAACATCAAAGAAACTTGTAGGTCTTTTCTCATTTTAATATGTCTGTTATCAGACTATTGTGCAGACCCAGCCAGAGAACCTAAGAGGGTAAAGAAGATTTTATTTTATTCCCCATAATTTTTGCATTCTTGCAAAGTTTAGAAATAGCAATGATGGGAAGGCCACTCATGAGTCTGTTGTGAGATCTTTCTTTCCCACCTTGACTCTTAACACCCCTTAACTTCCATTTCCCCTTTCAACCCTTTGTCCCCAACATTCCCTGATCCATGGAATCTGGGCTTTAAATAATGACACAGTGGCTCCTACCATTGCCTTTTGCTGTGGAATCACTTGGGCGTGTGAAGCCTCCCATGTAAGGGGAGCTTTTCCTTCATTCCCCGCAGTTTGTTTCAGCTGGAAAATGTCCTCAGCAGGCTCCTGACCTAAAGCTGTTGTTGACATTTCTGCAGCTTGAATTTCTAGGTGTATTAGGATTAGTTTCAGATATTTAAAAATACTGCTAAAAAATGCTAACCATCATCTGTGAGTCATAATCTTTTTGCTGGTGGAAGGTCTTACCTTGATATTGACGGTACTGACTGATTAGGGTGATGGCTGTTTAAAGTTGGGCTGGCTTGAAATAGGACAATGAAGTTTGACTCATGACTGACTCCTCCTTTCACGAATGCTTTCTCTGCAGCATAAAATGCTGTTTGCTGCTGCTAAGTCGCTTCAGTCGTGTCCGACTCTGTGCAACTCCATAGATAGCATTTTATCCATAGAATTAACCTATTACATAGAATTTATTTCAAAATTGGAGTCAATCCACTTGAGCCCTGCTGCTGCTTTATGAACTAAGTTTATGTAATATTGTAAATCCTCTGTTGTCATTTCAACAATCTTCACAGAATTTGCACCAGGAACAGACTCTATCTCAAGACACAACTTTCATTGCTCATCCTTAAGGAGCAACTTCTCTTGCATTCATGTTTTATATGAGGTTGCGGCAGTTCAGTCTTCCAATTCTAGTTATGTTGCTATTTCTACCACATATGCAGTTATCTCCTCCACTGAAGTCCTGAACTCCTTAGTCATCCACGAGGATTGGAATCTTCTCTCAATCTCCTGTTAATGTTGATACTTTGACCTCTTCCCAGAAATCACAAATACTCTTAGTGGTATCTAGAATGTTGAATTCCTTCCAGAAGGATTCAACTGGCTTTGCCCAGATCCATTAGAAGAATCACTATCTTTAGCAGCTAGAGTCTTAGAAAATGCATTTGTTAAAAATTAGACTTGAAATGACTCTGATCTATGGGCTGCAGAATGCATACTGGGTTAGCAGACATCAAAACACTGATCCGGTTGCACATCTCCATCAGAGCTCTCAGGTGACCAGGTGTATTGTCAATAAACACTAATATTTTGAAAGGAATCTTTATTTCTAGGCAGATCTAAAGAGTGGGCTCAAAATAGTCAAACATGTTGTAAAACAGTTGCGCTGTCACACAGGCTTTTTGTTCCATTTACAGAGCACAGGTAGAGTAGACTTTGCATAATTCTTAAGAACCCCACAATTTTCAGAATGGTAAATGTGCACCGGCTTTAACTTAAAGTCACCTGATGCATTAGCCCAAACAGGAGAGTCAATTTGTTCTTTGAAGGCCTGAAGCCAGGCATTGACATCTGTCCTCCAGCTATGAAAGTCCTGGATGCCATCTTCTTCCAATACAAGGCTGCTCTGTCTACACTCAAATCGGTTGTTTGGAATAGTCACCTTGGTAAATTATCTTAGCTAGATCTTCTGGATACCTTGCAGCAGCTTCTACATCAGCACTCGCTGCTTCACCTTGCACTTTGATGTGATGAAGATGGCTTCTTTCTTTAAACTTCATCAACCACCCCCTCTGGCAGTTTCAAACTTCTCATCTGCACGTTCCTCTCCTCTCTCAAGTTTTCAGAGAACTGAAGAGAGTTAGGGCCTTGATGTGGATCAGGCTTTAGCTTCATGGAATATTGTGGCTTGTTTGATCTTCTATCCAGACCATTAAAATTTTCCGTGTATCAGCAGTAAGGCTGTTCTGCCTTATCATGCATGTGTTCACTGGAGTAGCACTTTTCATCTCCTTCAAGAACTTTTCCTTTGTGGTCACAATTTGGCTGTTTGGCAGGCCTAGCTTTTCTATTTCACCTTCCAAAGTGCCTTCCTCACTAAGCTTAATAATTTCTAGTTTTTGATTTAAAGTGAGAGACATGTGACTCTTACTTGAACACTTAGAGGCCACTAGAGGGCTACTCATTGGCCTATGTTCAACATTGTGTAAAAGGGAATAGGGAGGCCTGAAGAGAGAGATGGGCTGTTTTGGTGTGCTCATGGCATCCCAAAACAATGACAACAGAAACATCAAAGATCAATGATCACAGATCACCATAACAAGTACAATAATAATGAAAAAGTTTGAAATACTGTGAGCATTACCAAAATGGGAGAGACATGAAGTGAGCAAATGCTGTTGGACAAATGGAGCTGATAAACTTGATTGATGCAGGACTGCCATGAACATCAATTTGTAGAAAATGCAGTATTTGATAAATGCAGTAAGTGAAGTCACTCAGTCGTGTCCAACTCTTTGCAACCCCATGGACTGTAGCCTATCAGGCTTATCCATCCATAGGATTCTCCAGGCAAAAGTACTGGAGTGGGTTGCCATTTCCTTCTCCAGGGGATCTTCCCAACCCAGGGATCGAACCCAGGTCTCCCGCATCATAGGCAGACACTTTACTGTCTGAGCCATCAGAGAAGTCTAATATAGCAAAATACAATAGAACAAGGACGCCAATACTCTGTATTGCAAGAGAGGCTGAGAAATGCAGTCTTCATTCTAGGCAGCCATGTATCCAACCAAACATTACTATTATTGTTAAGTGAAAAGGAAAGTGAAAGTCACTTAGTTGTGTCTGACTCTCTGTGTCCCTGCAGCTTGCCAGGCTCCTTTGTCCACGTAGCTTAGTTGTGTCCAACTCTTTGCAACTCTGTAGCTCACCAGGCTCCTCTGTGCACCGAATTCTCCAGGCAAGCAAGCATACTGGAGAGGGTTGCCATTCACTTTTCCAGGAGATCTTACTTGGATCTAACAGGGATCAAACCCAGGTCTCCCTCATTGCAGATAGATTGTTTACCATCTGAGCTACCAGGGAAGTATTATGACTACAAATAAATAAATACTAGAGGGAACTGGACTACCAGACTAAGAGCGGTGGTGAGGACACATACCTCTGGCCAGCCTCCTCAGCACACCAGAACTTCCCCTGCTTTTGACTGGTCCAGGCCTCCAGCAGTATTCCTCTCTGCTCTGCCTTTTCCAGCAATAGTGGATATGTCCTAGTGCTTGATTTCCTCACTACAGCTTTCTAGGAGGAACAGCTCAGTTTGTCACAGTATAACTTATTTCTTAAGTTGATCCCTTTCCTTCCCTAACACATATAGGCTAATAGTATTTGTTGGATCTGATGCTTCCCTTTTATTTTTTAGAAAACTTAAGTCTCCTTTCTGGCCCAGACAGTGTTACCTTTCTCACCTAGATTTTGTCTAATGGAGTCTTTTGTTCTGAGAGATAAGTTACTAGATTCTGGTCTGCTCAAAGGCAATCATTGTTCAAAAAAACCTTGGGCACTCTCACTTTTCCAAGTTAGATATTCAGCATGGATTTTTTGACTGGGCTAATGCCAATTCAGGGTTGTATTTCATTTATCATTGTCCTGGTCACTCTCTCCTACTATGTTTCACCTTTCTTGTTGCCTTCATTTAGAGTCTTAATTCTCAAAATTTCTCAGGTGTGCTCCCTCTGGGCACAGGCAGCACTAAGGCCATGTATAATTATAGTGACATCTGGAAACTCCTTTAATAATCCCGTGAATAGTTTACTTGCATTGGCCCGCTGTTCTCTCAAATGGTCCAGACGTTCAGGTACATTTGGCACCACTGTCCAGTCTTGAAGGCACAGTTCCCTAGGGGTTCTTTCCAAGGATGCTCTGCGTAGCTCTAATAGAGCACTCTGCCCAGTAGTGGCCTATATCTGTGCTACGTGCTCCCTCTGGGACAGTTGGTACAGTTCACTGAGACTTTGCTTATATTCTTATTCAATTTCCTTGGAACTAAGTTAATTGTTTCTGTCCTTATGTTCCAGATGGTCCCACCAAATATCTACCAATTTAAGAAATAACCTCTTAAATGAATGAAACTTCAAGTACAGTATAGTGTCCCTTCAAGTACAGGACAGACATTGATGGTCTGTCCTTCAATTTCACTTTTCTGTTAATGTGTATTGAATCTGTTCTGTAAGATCTCAACTTTATCTCCAAAAAAGGTTTCTCCTTCTAAAGCCAAATTATCCTTCATTTATTTGTTCTCATCCTGTCATTGTTCCTGTCCTGAGACTGAAGCACATTCTAGGAACACTCCAGACATTCCTTGATTTCACAAACAAATCTGGTTTCTAGAGACCCAAGTTTCCAGGCACAGGATAATTACCTTCTTGACCTTTTTTCTTTTTTAAAAAGATTTATTTATTAATTTTGTGGCTGTGCTGGGTCTTTGTTGCTGTGTGCGGGCTTTCTCTAGTTGTGGCGAGTGGGGGCTCTTCTTTATCGTGGTGCACGGGCTTCTCACTGCAGTGGCTTCTCTTGTTTCAGAGCACAGGTTCTAGGCGCTCTTGCTTAAGTAGCTGCAGGATGTGGGCTCAGTGGATGCAATTTGCAGGCTTTAGAGTGCAGGCTCAGTAGTTGTGGCCCATGGGCTTAGTTGTTCCACTGCATGTGGGATCTTCTGGGACTAGGGATTGAACTGGTGTCCCTTGCGTTACATGGAGAATTCTTAACCACTGGACCACCAGAGAAGCCTGACTTTTGTTTTATTTAAAACAACCTGTGTCTTTAACTTAGATAGTTTTTTCGTTCAATAAGGGCTTCTATTTATTGTTTGCTGATTTTCAATGAAAAGCCTTGTTATGGGTGCCTACACGGGGCCTTGGCCAGAGTTCATATAATTTACAATTCTAGTCAATTTTGGATCACATGGTGGGAGATTAGTCTTGAGATTCTGCACAGTCATACCATACAACTTCAAGATTAGTCTTGGGGGAATGCCTACATAAGTTGGCATTAATAACTGAAAACTAGAACTTCAGCATGGAGACACAGATGTAGAGAATGGACTCGTAGACACAGTGGGGGAAGGAGAGGGTGGGAAAATGGAAAAAGTAGCACTGACATAAACACGATCATGTGTAAAATGGATAGCTGGTAGGAAGCTGCTGTCAGTTTGGTGCTCTGTGATAACCTAGAGGGGTGGGGGAAGGGGAGGGAGGCTCCCGAGAGAGGGGATGTATGTATAATTATGGCTGATTTGAGTTGCTGTATGGTAGAAACCAACACAATATTGTAAAGCAATTTTCCTCCAATTAAAAAATAAATTAAAAAAGAAAACTAGAACTTCAGATTCCAGTGCTCTCGAGCACCCACGTTGTAAAGAACCCACTGGTAAAGAAATGATGGAATTAGAAAATTACCATTTTGCAAGCCCTAAAAAAATATTCTAGATAATATATACCAATGGACACTAAAATGGTTTGATGGTGAACTTTATAATGGTGCATCAGACTGACAGCACTAGATGCAGGAGACGAAACACACTTTTCAACTAGGGGCAATGGAAAACATATGATATTAGGAAGTTATTGCTAATTTTATTTAAATGTTATAATGGTATTGTGGTCATGTTTATAAAAAAATGATACTTATCTGTTAGCCATGTACACACTGTAGGGGAAAGTGAAGTTGTCTTGAAGTCCATTTTTAAGGAGTTTCAGTTTAGTAACTCTAAGTGGAAAGCAATAATAGTAATATAGTCAGATCTTGATTATTCCAAAATAGTGTCCAGCGTGTGCACTGTCCAGGATTTTGCCCACTGTTCCTCTCTTCTGTGGCTCCTCTGCTGGTCACTACATTTACAGCTGACCCAGTGGAGTACAAAAAGTACACATCCATCAAATTTTGTGACTTGTTGGATGAAGAAAGTCTGTGGGGAAGAGACTGAAACTACTGGTTGAAATCAGGTGTATAAATAATTGGAACATTTCATTTCTTTTTGATTTATATGTCTTCCTTATTATAGATAAATATGAGTTACAATGATTACATAATAAAACTTCAGAGCCCAAATACAAAAAGCCTTCATTTTATTTAGTTTCTACTTTACTTGTGGAAAAAAATCATTTTTTAAAAGTTTTATTTTACCAAGGACTAATCCTTTGCTGACGTTCAACTTTAAAGTATTCTTTCGTGTCTGTCTCACAGGAGAAAACATGAAACATTGCTTCTGTGGCAGTTTCTTCTAGTTTTTCAAGGACTCATGTAGTAGCAACTGGTTCAAAATGCTGCTTTGTTTCAAAGCATGCAGTTTAGATGTATCTTCACTAATGATGGCAATATTTCCATTTTGTTCCTGAGCTGTCAGGTCACTTTCACTGTCAGACAGTGTACATAGCAGAGTGTCATTTTCATAAGTTGGAAAGTAATACCTGAAAACAACCACAAATAGACTGAACAACCAAAACTATAGATTATCTAGAAAATTTCTCAGCAGTTGAATGTACACGGTACTACAATTTTGCTGGGTTTCTTTGCCAACAGTTTCAACTACATTTTGCAAAGGCTGTAAAGGAGAGAACTTCTGAATTAATTTTACTTTGACCTTTATTGGCTGACATCAGTCTTACTAGTATCTTTGTTAGCTGGCATTTCAGCCTTTGCTTGATATTTAACATAACAAGATACTATCTTAAAAGGCAGCCTACTCTACTATTAGGCAGCTCTAGCTATCAATTTAAACCTCCTTATATAAAGCTAAAAACGACATTCCTCTCATTTCTATTCAAAGGTTTCAGTTCTCCCCTAGGGATAGCAAAGTTCAAATACAGTTACTCTTTCACACACTACTCCTTCAAATATCCAATAAAAACAACTGTTTCCATGTGTGGAGTCCCCCGCCTCCCCCAGTCTAATCATCACTATTTTCTTCATTATAAATTAAAAAAATTAAAAACATCTATAGAATTTTAAGTCTATTACTCTGGTTCCTTCTCTGGACACACTGTGGAGTTAGTTCTGAAATATAAAGGTTTTGACTTGTATAAGAAGAATTATAGGAACTGGGTCTCAGGTTAGTCCAGGGCTGACTCTGCCTCTCATAAATCTGGAATTTTCTAAAGAGGAAAAACTAGAGCTTTTTGCCTAGACTCCTGGGGGCTCTGATTTAGAGAACAGAGGAATCTCTCTGGAGCTGGAACCCCACAACCTCCCAGAGGTTCCCTCAACTGAGATTATCCAGAGTGATTAGAGAACTGTCTCAGAAGGTGAGACTGGCAAAGGATACCTGGGAGTCTGCGACCATCTCAACAGGTACATACTAGAAGAACAAATGCTTGATGTTTTTAAAAGCACCAGGATGCAAAACATGCATCAAAAGCCCTAGTAGTAGCCCTAGTAGATGAGTTTATCTAAATGAAATAATTATGTAAGTGTGCAAAAATGTAGGCATATGCATCTATTTAGAAGAGCAAAACATAAAAATCCTAAACATCTAGCAAATTAGGGTAACATCCATACAATGGAATATTTGGCAACCATTAAAAATGATGCAATAGATGTGTAGTGGATATAGAAGATGCTTTAAAATACTTTCTTAACAAAATATAACTTAAAAATCTATATTTCTATATCTATCTATAGCTATCCATATCACTACACCATAAAATTTGAAGTAGTTGATTACATCTGTAACAGGGAGATTATTTTAAAACCAAGGTTTTTGAAGATTTTTACTTTTTACAATAGACTTGCATTTATCTTTAAGTTTAAAGGAATTAAATAAATGGATGAGAAAATGGAGAAGGAGCAAAGAAATATATGTCTGGTTGAGCAGAACTCACTGTGGTTGATCCCATATCTGTTTTTCAGGAAGCAGCGCAGTATGTTTCGCTTCTTCCATATGAGTCCTTAAGTCTGCTTTGGACCTGAACTTCTCATGGCAGCCATAGCATCTACACTGGTGAATCTGCCTCCGAATGAAATTGACCAATTTCACTTGCTGATAGAAATTTAATCCTGAAAATGATAGTATACAGAATCATCAGACAACTGGTCAGACCCATTTTTACACTGTTGAAATTTTTTTTTTTTTTTAAAGAATCACTTCTCTTTATTAACCAACCTGAAGAGGCAGTGCAGATTTAAAGCACAGACAGAAAATAATAACAGCCAGTACTTATATAGTGCTTATGTACCAGGCACTGCTCTAATCACTTTTCATGCATTAATACATTTAATCTCCGTAACACCCTACCACATAGGTGTTACCATATCCACATTATACATCAGGAAGCTGTCCAAGGCTGCATAGCCAGTAAGTGGTAGAGCCAGGATTTGACACCAGGCTGTTTGCTCCACAGCCCATGTTCTTGACTATTAACCTATTACATACACAACACATATACATGTGTATAAGAGCAATAAAGTAAAGTAACACTTTCAAGAGTCTAGGAAAGTAGCTGGTGAGTTGAGGGGTGGGCATTGAGCTTTTTCGGAGAAGGCAATGGCACCCCACTCCAGTACTCTTGCCTGGAAAATCTCATGGATGGAGGAGCCTGGTAGGCTGCAGTCCATGGGGTCGCTGAGGGTTGGACACGACGGAGCGACTTCACTTTCACTTTTCACTTTCCTGCATTGGAGAAAGAAATGGCAACCCACTCCAGTGTTCTTGCCTGGAGAATCCCAGTGACCGGGGAGCCTGGTGGGCTGCCATCTCTGGGGTCGCACAGAGTCGGACACGACTGAAGTGACTTAGCAGCAGCAGCAGCAGCAGCATTGAGCTTTTTATGGTCTTGGATATATTAGCAAGTCAGTACTTTACATCTTCATGACACTAATTTTTCTATCATGGTGATCTACTTGAGTACATCTATAATAAACACTCAAGCAACACTACCAAGCAGGGCAGTAGGTGTCTTTTATACACTATTCATTCTCTATAACATTCTGCTGAGCTGAGGCCCAATGTCACACAGCTAGTAAGTGCTGGAGCTGGACTGTGAACTCCAGTCTGACTTCAAAATCCATGCTTTTTTCCACTAGCCCCCTACACTTTACGATAGAAATTAATCATTAACTTGTAAGCCCTCCTCCAGGGGATTTTCCGGACCCAGGGATTGAAGTCACGTCTCTTTATGTCTCCTGCACCGATAAGCAGGTTCTTACCACTAGCGCCACCTGGGAAGCCCTGTTTTATTTGACATCATATATGTAGGAAAAAGACCTATAAATCAAAACCATATTTGAATATTATAGTTCAGACTGTGAATCACTGTTTCAGGCAGTCCCATTGAGACCATCTGTGGAGAGACACATTTTGGCTTGTACACTCTCCAATCACAACTGCAGAACACAGGCATCGTTCACGGGATAGTGTATGAAAAAAAGCAGTATCATGGAAAACAATTTCCGAATCAAACTTACCAAGTTCTGACTTTATTTTGAGGAGATCAAATTCATGTGCATCCTAAAAAAAGGAATGAATGTATCTGTGAGCATATACATTATTTAATCTTTCAGGATGAAAGTATAAACAGACAGCTTATTCACAGGAGTTTGAACACTGCAGAACTCAATCTCAGTTCATCATCTGTTTTCAAAGTCTTCAAAATCTACATCTAATTGCTTTATATAGCACAGTCCAAACAAGTCATGTCAATCAATTAAAACATTTTAGTTGTTCACAGCTTGTATCTCCAGTTTTTATCATTTACTCTGTATGCACTCTGCAGTCTGACAAGAGTCCTCAGTCTCTAGGTAAATGTAGCCCTACTATACTCTGTGTCTGGACTAGAATTATGACTATAGGTCCTTTGCTTCACAAGTAGATAGGTAATTTTAAATATTCTGCTTTTCCTTTTATACTGTCAAATATGGTGTTTAAACCTGCAAGTTTCTCCTCACTCATATCTTCCCACAAATTACATGTCTTTTGACTTTTACGATGCACAAGCTTATTTTTATTCTGTTCCATTCCTGCAATCGCCCATCTGGGTAAATGCTTCAACTTACAAGCTTACAGAGAATAAAGACCATCTAACTCTCTGTGAAGGCATTCTGTGTAGCACCACAGGCAGGATAATTAAGAATTCCATGATATGTTATCACTGAAAGTGACTCAGCAGAGGTTGAGGACACCAGTCAAGGATCCTGCAAAGGGAATTCTTACACAGGATAGAGGGACTAAGGCACCTTTCAATTCAAAGAGACTAGGATATTATGAGATTAGGATATTTAAGACTGGAAACTATACATACGTACTAGTGACAACCTGCTTCAGACAAAATGATTCTCCTTCCTCTTGAGTAAATGCCCATAGCCTTTTGAACACCTTCCAAGTCCTAGTTTTACTGAACTAAGAACAGTTTTTATGAATGAGAATGAAGGTGGGTCAAACAGGAGAGTCTGCTCCACTGCTGCAGAGCTGAGTGAGGGGGATGGGAGAGAGGGCACATCAGAATAATCCAGCAATATTTTTCTATTATACTCAACTCAGCTCCCAATATAACAAAAGAATAGCACGCAGAAGAGAAAACACAAACTGGTAATGTCCTCAAATTTCTTCTCTTCAAATCCTGGTAACTGAGGGAGTTGTAAAACCACACCCTGTGCCCTCTCCACCTCCATCCCTCCCAAGGGCTCTGTAAAAGGCAACTTTCTCTTTTCCTGCTCTCCTTGTTCACCAGCACGGAAAGCACCGGGAAAAAGACTCAGAAACTGTCCACATCCCGGGTATTGTTAATTGTGGTTGCAGATCCTACAGGTTAAGGCAGAACTATCTCGTAAACATCTCAGAGGTGGGATGGCATCAGTGGTCTGTGAAATACCAAACTAACAGTTCACCCAGGTTCAGTGAATTCCACTTAACTGCCCCTAGTTCTGCTTCTGTTTGATGGACCCTCCCTGACTCCCATTTTGCTTACAGCACTTTAAGGAAGGGGAAAATAATCAAGAGACAAAGGTATAAGATGATGAAGTTGCAGTAATCATCAACTTCTCCCTGTCCGAACAACAAAACAAATGTCAAATGAATCAAAGTATCTCACCTCCATGTGGACACATAATTTCTCAATTGTTTCTGCTTGCTTTTCACAAAATAGGCAGACAGCAGACACAGGGTGTTCTTCCCAATCAGACCAGTCACTGTGTTAAAAATAAAATGGCAAACATGGAGCTTCAAGGATATACTGAACAATGACCTGGTATTACTTTCTGCTCCCTAAGAAACCCTGCCAGTCTCTTTCAACTCTGGCATTTCTGTAAAGACTGTCATATTATATTATGACTTTTTGATACAATTTTTGAAATTCAAAGTAGCACCATGGAATTAATATAAATAGCAAACAGGTGCTGCTCTATTTTCTTATATTTGCCTCTCTTTCTGAGCAGCTATTTCACTACAAAATCAGCACCATGTCTTTCTGAGACAGCCAGCCTTAATTTGCAGAGAAGACATATCAGGAGATGGGATGCTCTCATTAACTGCAGCCACTAAGTGCGCAGCTGTGAGGTGCAGTCAGTGCCCAGAGTGTGTTTCTGCATGAAAAATGGCGTATTTTAAAAAGGCAACCTTGTACCTTTCATGTGGGAAATACAGATCATTTTAAATGGGGCAAGTGTTAAATTTGATGGCAGATATCAAAAAGCATACAGGGCCTTTTTACCACTTTCTCCCTTCCTTGCATTTATTTTTTGAGATACTGTCAACTTCTTGTCACTGCTAAACCAGGAGAAGCAAAATCCCAGGAGAGACAAAAGGCTGAACAGCTTTGAGTGAGAGGAAGATGAATAATGGGGAATTCTTTTAGGTTGAAAAGAATACTTCTCGAGCTTATAATTTCAAGCAAAGAAGCTGTGAATGTTTTAAGTTAGTCATCAATGGGATGAACACAGAACAAAGTTAACCTCAATTTAGTTGTTATGTTCTCTTTTCCAACAGTAAGGAGCATGGAGAGTTCAAATATCATATCAGTTTAAGGTCTAGGGATCAATGAACTAACGAGTAAAGAATTCTGGAGTATATTTTTTCTGAATTATATATTACCTGTGTGTTCAACGATCAGTTGTAGTAGCAAAACACTATTTAGTTGGAATAACAGTTGTTTTAATTATGTCAAACTTATTTTGATATTATCATTAATTTTATTGAAGTATAGTCAATGGCACCCCACTCCAGTACTCTTGCCTGGAAAATCCCATGGATGGAGGAGCCTGGTAGGCTGCAGTCCATGCGGTCGCTGAGGGTCGGACACGACTGAGCGACTTCACTTTCACTTTTCACGTTCATGCATTGGAGAAGGAAATGGCAACCCATTGCAGTGTTCTTGCCTGGAGAATCCCAGGGATGGGGGAGCCGGGTGGGCTGCCGTCTATGGGGTCGCACAGAGTCGGACACGACTGAAGTGACAGCAGCAGCAGCATAGTTGATTTACAATGTTGTGTTAGTTTCAGCTATGTAGCAAAGTGATTCAGTTATATGTATATATTCAGTTATATATGTATATATTTGTGTATATATATATAAAATCATTTAATAAGCATATGTTTTTAATAAAATATTTGATAAAAAATGTTTTTTTAATCAGATTCTTTTCCATTAAAGGCTATTACAAGATATTGTCTACAATCTCCCATGTTATACAGTAGAACCTTGTTGTTTATCTATTTTGTATATGGGAGTGTATATCTATTAATAGCAAACTCCTAAATTTACCACCCCCTTTCCCTTTTAGTAAAGATAAATTTGTTTTCTATGTCTGTTAGTTTATTTTTATTTTGTAAATAAATTCATTTGTATCATACCTTTAGATTCCACATATAAGTGATATCAAGTGGTATCTGTTTTTCTCTGACTTACTTTATTTAGTATAATAATCTCTCAGTCCATCTGTTGTTGCAAATGGCATATCATTATATCATTCTTTTTTATGATTGAGTAATATTCCACTGTTTGTATACCGTATCTTCTTTATCCATTCATCTGTCCAAGGACATTTAGGTTGCTTCCATCTTTTGGTTACTGTAAATAGTGCCGCTATGAACATTGGGGTACATGTATATTTTCAAATTAGAGTTTTCATCTTTTCCAGACATATGTGCATGAGAGGGATTGCTGGATCATATGCTAGCTCTACTTTTAGTTTTTTAAGGAACCTACATAATGTTCTCCATAGTAGCTGTACCAATTTACATTCTCATCAAAAGTGTAGTAGGGTACCCTTTTCTCCACATTTTCTTCAGCATTTATTATTTGCAGACTTTCTGATGATGGCCATTCTGACTGGTATGAAGTATCAAAAGTTATTTTGATTTCAAGTTTTGGCTATATTACATGAAAGGACACATGGCTTACAGAAAGGGTTCTCTTTCTTTTTATTCTGTCTTTTCAGAATGGTAACTTAAAATCAAAATAAATAACTATTTTCCTTCTCTTAAAATACTGTGATTAAGTACCATCAATAATAAGTCTTACTCTTCTTGATGCTCTAGCAACTCCCGATCATCTTCTAGTTGAACTTCTTCCCATGATTTTCCAAGTTCCTTTGAAGGAAGAACAGAGGGATTAGAGATAAAGAGGGGAGGTGAAGGGGGAAGAGGGGAGAGGAAAGAGAAAGTAGACACTGAACTCAAAACAAAACAAGACAGTACCTAAACGAAAATGGTTTTAAAACAATAAAAGCAGAATATAGTAAAGTTGTTATTTCAGGGTAAGAAATGATATATTCTAACTCAAAGTTTAGGATTTAGGATATATCCTAAATGGTTAGGATTTCAGATATATCCTAAATCAAACATTTGAAAAGCATGTAATAATGTTTAATAACATTTTAATATGCTTTTCTTTTTCAGAGAAGCAGAGATAACCTTTCAGTCAGATTCTTTTCTGTTAAATGTAAATTAGCATTTCTCAGCCCTGGATGTACACAGGAATCTCTTAGGGATCTTTTAGAAAAACCACTAATATCTTTTGAGAGAGACTCTCCTAGCTGGACTCTGTTTCTATTTGAGGTTCCCAAAAGTCTATTTCCCAGACAGCAGCCATAGTGAACTTTCTACAGGGTACCTCACTGTTTGTCTAACCCCTCCCAGGGCTTCTCATACTCAAAACAAAATGCAGAGGTCTTCCCATGGCTTATAAGGCCTCCATGGTCTGCCAGGCTCCCTCTCTATCACTGTGTTCCAGCACTTTTTCCTCATGCTTAGCTGGCTCTGGTCAGACCACTCTTTGGTTCCTGCTTGAACACAGCAAACCGACTTTCACCTGGTTACTTCTACACTTGTTGGCATCGTTCGCCTCACATATCCTGACGTGGTTCCGTCATCCTGAACGTTACCACTGCTTTTTCTGAACACTGTCTAAAACACCCCTCTTTCAAGTTACTTTTTATTCTGCTAGGACGCTTTATTTTTCTTCAAAGCATTGATCATACCCTGAAATCATTTTGTGGATCTGATTTCTTATTTTCTGTTTTCCACACTAGAATGTCTGTGAAGACATGGGTTTTGTTCACTGTTATATTTCCAGAGTCGGGCACACAGTGGGTACTAGAAATTATCTTTTTGAGTTGAACTGTAACTGAAAACATCTAAAAAATGTGATGCCAATTTAGATCTTACTTCAAAACTTTTGTGCATGTTGAGTAAATAGTTAATGTATAAAAATCACATGGTACCAAGTAATAGTTGGTACTCAAATATATACTCAAATCCCTTTTATCTCTTACAGTTCATGGATGAGTTCCACTTTGCAGGGCTATGTCAGACAAATTTAGTCATAGTTTCAGCAAAACTTAATGCAGTGATGAGCAGGAATGCTTTCTTTTGGCCCAACCATGTCTCTTTTCTCCCTTGAGTCATTTCTTTCTTTCTCTTGGCCTTTCTTCTCTCTCTACTCAATCTTCCCACTGTGCCGTGCAAAAGCAGACACTGCATTAAAGAGGGATACAGAGAAATATTACTGGGCACTTTTCCAAGCAGTTAAACTATGGTAACTGTCAAGTCCAACCTCACCTGATATAATACAGATACCCCTGTTTTATATCCTTTATTTAGAAAAACATTACCAGAATTTACTCTCAGTTAGAAACATTTTCTTAAGGAAGGTATTCATTTAACTAAACACAAAGGACTACAAGAGCCATTATGATTTAGAGAAAAAAGAACATCTATCATTCATCAACTTAATGAGAGGTTTTGCAGCTGTCATTATCTATCAGCTAAATGATGCATAAACTCAGACACACAGAGATTTACCATAACGTCATTAGAGACAGTTAATTTGGACTCCATAATGGACTTCCCAGAGTCGTCATGAAGTGTCTAAGCATCATTATGAACAATAAGAATGGCCTCACCATTGCCAACAGGATTCTTATTAGATGGAATTTTTGGTGATGAATTAAATCTTTTATGCATTGGTTGGTCTCTGTGGACACAGACTGAAGGCCACTGCTGCAAGATATTACTCAAGGATGGGTCATTTGGGGTATTACCATTCAACAATGAAAATGTTACTTATCAATAAATGTTTTGAGCCCAAAATGATGAAAAATATCTTTCACTGTCAAACTTCCAAAGTCAAAGCATTACTTTACAGCTTTCTCAGTATTAAGCACAACACAGGGATTTATCTAGGCAATACAGCACTAACCATTTACCGCTTGAGAACAAAATGGAACTCTGTGTTCGTTAGTATAATAGGAAACAAGTAATTTGAATGTGACTTTCCTAGAGTGCTCTGCCTTGGTACAGTTAAATGTATGATTTATTATAAGAACAAGACACAAAGAGAAAAAAAAATTTAGTCTCTGATTAAGACACTATGCCTACTAATGAATCATATCAGGAAAGAGAAGAACACACACACACACACAAAAACAAAGTTGGGAAGGCATGTCAGTATAGATGTTCAGAACACCTCCTCAAACCTCTGCATCAGATGGCTTATGATCAATGAGAGGGTGGGGAAAAAGGTCCCTTTCACCCAGCACCCTTTCATCCCTGAAACTCACAGACTTACATATGCTTACACACAAAAAAATCCATCAGAAACACATACAGTGTTTTAAATGTAAATAATTACAGTAGAGAGAATTATAACAAAACTGAAAAATAGGTTAAGAACCTACTTTTGTTGGGGCTTCCCTGGTGGCTCAACAGTAAAGAATCTGCCTGCCAATGCAGGAGACGTGAGTTTGATCCCTGGGTTGGGAAGATCCCCTGGAGAAGGAAATGGCAATCCATCCCAGTATTCCTGCTTGGGAAATCCCATGGACAGAGAAGCCTGGTGGGCTACAGTCCATGGGGTCACAAAGAGCTGGACATGACTCAGTGACTAAACAACAACAATTTTTTGTTACAGATGGGTTTGTATATTTTAAAACTAAAAAAATTTAAATCAAAAAAATGATAATCAGATCAGTCGCTCAGTCGTGTCCGACTCTTTGCAACCGCATGAATCACAGCACGCCAGGCCTCCCTGTCCATCACCAACTCCCGGAGTTCACTCAGACTCACATCCATCGAGTCAGTGATGCCATCCATCCATCTCATCCTCTGTCATCCCCTTCTCCTCTTGCCCCCAATCCCTCCCAGCATCAGAGTCTTTTCCAATGAATCAACTCTTCGCATGAGGTGGTCAAAGTACTGGAGTTTCAGCTTTAGCATCATTCCTTCCAAAGAAATCCCAGGGCTGATCTCCTTCAGAATGGACTGGTTGGATCTCCTTGCAGTCCAAGGGACTCTCAAGAGTCTTCTCCAACACCACAGATCAAAAGCATCAATTCTTCGGCACTCGGCCTTCTTCACAGTCCAACACTCACATCCATACATGACCACAGGAAAAACCATAGCCTTGATTAGACGAACCTTTGTTGGCAAAGTAATGTCTCTGCTTTTCAATATGCTATCTAGGCTGGTCATAACTTTCCTTCCAAGGAGTAAGCGTCTTTTAATTTCATGGCTGCAGTCACTATCTGCAGTGATTTTGGAGCCCAGAAAAATAAAGTCTGACACTGTTTCCACTGTTTCCCCATCTATTTCCCATGAAGTGGTGGGACCGGATGCCATGATCTTCGTTTTCTGAATGTTGAGCTTTAAGCCAACTTTTTCACTCTCCACTTTTACTTCCATCAAGAGGCTTTTGAGTTCCTCTTCACTTTTCTGCCATAAGGGTGATGTCATCTGCATATCTGAGGTTATTGATATTTCTCCCAGCAACCTTGATTCCAGTTTGTGTTTCTTCCAGTCCAGTGTTTCTCATGATGTACTCTGCATAGAAGTTAAATAAACAGGGTGACAATATACAGCCTTGACAAACTCCTTTTCCTATTTGGAACCAGTCTCTTGTTCCATGTCCAGTTCTAACAGTTGCTTCCTGACCTGCATACAAATTTCTCAAGAGGCAGGTCAGGTGCTCTGGTATTCCCATCTCTTTCAGAATTTTCCACAGTTTATTGTGATCCACACAGTCAAAGGCTTTGGCATAGTCAATAAAGCAGAAATAGATGTTTTTATGGAACTCTCTTGCTTTTTCCATGATCCAGCAGATGTTGGCAATTTGATCTCTGGTTCCTCTGCCTTTTCTAAAACCAGCTTGAGCATCTGGAAGTTCATGGTTTACATATTGCTGAAGCCTGGCTTGGAGAATTTTGAGCATTACTTTACTAGCGTGTGAGATGAGTGCAATTGTGCAGTAGTTTGAGCATTCTTTGGCATTGCCTTTCTTTGGGATGGGAATGAAAACTGACCTTTTCCAGTCCTGTGGCCACTGCTGAGTTTTCCAAATTTGCTGGCATATTGAGTGCAGCACTTTCACAGCATCATCTTTCAGGATTTGGAATAAATAGCTCAACTGGAATTCCATCACCTCCACTAGCTTTGTTCGTAGTGATGCTTTCTAAGGCCCACTTGACTTCACATTCCAGGATGTCTGGCTCTAGGTCAGTGATCACACCATCGTGATTATCTGGGTCGTGAAGATCTTTTTTGTACAGTTCTTCTGTGTATTCTTGCCATCTCTTCTTAATATCTTCTGCTTCTGTTAGGTCCATACCATTTCTGTCCTTTATCGAGCTCATCTTTGCATGAAATGTTCCTTTGGTATCTCTGATTTTCTTGAAGAGATCCCTAGTCTTTCCCATTCTGTTGTTTTCCTCTATTTCTTTGCATTGATCACTGAAGAAGGCTTTCTTATCTCTTCTTGCTATTCTTTGGAACTCTGCATTCAGATGTTTATATCTTTCCTTTTCTCCTTTGCTTTTCGCTTCTCTTCTTTTCACAGCTATTTGTAAGGCCTCCCCAGACAGCCATTTTGCTTTTTTGCATTTCTTTTCTATGCCACTGCAAAAATACTTCCCTTTAGTAAAGCTCAGGCCTTGAGCCATGAGCGCCTACAGAACATGTAGCTGAAGCCTTGAAGATCATGTCAAGCAGTCTGCTGCCCTCTGAGGCAAGAGTATTTGAACGTGAAACTGCCTGGGACCTTGTCCCTTCAGCTGTTCCCCCCCCCAACCCCCAATCCATTGAACCCTTCTGTTTGTGAGAAAACAAAGCACAAACTCTAAGCAGATAATTTAGATTATGCAAAAGACCTTTAATATATTTTATTTGCAAGTCTATCAGTATTAAAAAACTGATATGAGTTATTAAACAGGCAAATTATTTCTCCCAAGAAAGAAGATGGAATCTATCAATTTACTGAGCCCAAAAGGGACCCTTAACAGCCTCCTTGTCCTGACCAGGGATCAGGACATCGTTTATTGATCTCCCACCTTTTATGACTCTCAGAGTGTATCTTGCCAGGAATACCCTGGATGCTTCCATTACTGCTGGTCTGAAAATTCTGTTCCAAAGTGGGACACTGTGGGTGCATGACTCAATTACCACATAGATCTACTACAGGAGAGGTCAAAACATTAATTCTGTACACACCATTACAAAGTGTTGAAATTAATGCGCTTACACATCTGGTTCTCACACCAATCTCTAAGTTCCTTGAAAGTAGTAGCTGTTCTGCCATATTTTTCTTTCTGTTCCACCAGCATCTGGTACCTGGAAAGCACTCAAAAATTTATAGAATGTATGAAGTCAATGAAATTTCTTCTGAAAGAAAGAGGATGTGAGAAATGGATGTGCAGACACTAGCTACTAAAACAACAATTCAATCTTTTGCCCACATCCACGCACTCATATCAGCTTTTTCCCTCAGAGAAATAAACGATGAATGTCTCTCATTTCTGTTTTTCTTCTTGTTAATCCTTAAAAAAAATAAAGCAGGAACTCCCTGGTGGTCTAGTGTTTTGGACTATGAGCTTCCACTGCTGAGGGCCTGAGTTTGATCCCTCGTTGGGGAACTAAGATTTTGCAAGCTGGGTAGCGCAGCCAAAAATTTATAAAATAACAATAAAAAATTGTCTTGCTCTTTAAAGTCCTTAAGAAAAAACAAACAATGTATTTACTGTTTAATTAAACTTTTAGAATAGTTTAGTCTTGATAATAAGTATTTTCATTAATGAAGTCTAAAAGAAAACTAAAATGAAAAACCATTGGCCCTCATTTTTCTCTAACTATACACTATTAATATTTGGAACAGTTTAAAAAAATCTGTTTAGCCTACATATTTTTTATACCTTGATTTATAATATTCCAAGAACACTGTTAAGATTGATACTTCTGATAAGCACTCCTCTAGCTTAAGGCACTGGTACATCTTTAGAGATGTTATTAGCTTTTTCAATTCTTTCCAAAGCTAAGTTTAAATCATTTCCAAGCTATGACAAACCTAGACAGTGTATTAGAAAGCAGAGACATCACTTTGCTGACAAAGGTCCATATAGTCAAAGCTATGGATTTTCCAGTGGTCATGAGAGTTGGACCACAAAGAAGGCTGAGTGTTGAAGAATTAATAATGATTTCAAACTGTGGTGCTGGAGAAGACTCTTGAGAGTCCCTTGGACAGCAAAGAGATCAAACCAGTCAATCCTAAAGGAAATCAACCCTGAATATTCATTGGAAGGACTGATGCTGAAGCTGAAACTCCAATACTTTGGCCACCTGATACGAAGAGCTGACTCACTGGGAAAGACTTGGATGCTGAGAAAGATTGGGGGAAGGAGAATACAGGGATGACGGAGGATATGGGGATGACAAAGGATGAGGTGGTTGGATGGCATCACTGACTAAATGGACATGAGTTTGAGCAAATTCTGGGAGATAGTGAAGGACCGGGAAGCCTGGCATGCTGCAGTCCATGGGGTTGCAAAGAGTCGGACACAACTGAGTGACTGAGCAACAACAACAAGGCATCACAACACTTTTTAAGTTTTTTAAAACAAATCTTTCCTATGGCTTCCCTGGAAGTTCAGTGGTTAGGACTCCAAGCTTTCATTGCCGAGGGTATGGGTTCAATCCTTGGTTGGGGAACTAAGATCCCATAAGCTGTGTAGTGTGGTCAAAGAAGGAAAAAAACAAACAAAATAAAAAAATCCAGAAACAAAACACTTTATTGTATTTGGCCTCAATGGAAAAGCATAGAGAGCTAAGATGGCTAGGGTTGTGGGTTAGAGCCCTTAAAGTCAGCTTTACCTTGACCATGGGTCATCTTCTACTTTGGTATAAAAAATAATAGGCAAAGGGTGTGTATGTGTGTAGATCATTAAGAATTTATCACCATTAACTGACCAAATCCCCAAACCAACACAAAGTATAAGAGGTGGGTACTGGTACTATTTTAATTGTAAAAACTGAGGAAAAATGGAAGGAAACTGATGCAGAAAGCTTTAGCTATGTGACGCTGGGAAAATTACTCAACTTCTCTATGCTCTAGTTACCTAATCTATAAAAGAGGATAATGACAAAACCTGTGTCACAGGGGTGTGGTTAAGAGTAAATGACTTAATACAAATACCTAAGACAGTACCTGGCACATCTGTGCATGAGTGCTAAGTTGCTTCAGTCACATCCTACTCTTTGCGATCCTATGGGACTCAGCCCCGCCAGGCTCCTCTGTCAGTAGAATTCTCCAAGCAAGAATACTGGAGTGGGTTGCCAAGCCCTCCTCTAGGGGATTTTCCTGACTCCAGGACTGAACCTGGATCACTTACGTCTCCTGCATTTGCAAGAGGGTTCTTTACCTCTTTACTAGCACCACCTGGGAAGCCTGTACCTGGCACATAGTAGGTACTAAAAAGCTGCTAATTAAAACCAAACCAGGGAGAATGGATATGTATACACGACGTACAGCTGAGTCTCTTTGCTGTCCACCTGAAACTATGACAACATTGTTAACCAGTTATTCCCCAAATAAAAAGTTAACACCCCCCCACCAAAAGCCTTAAAAAAAATCTATCAATATTACCCCGAAGTGATTTAATTTTCATTTTATATGTTATTAAAGCCTTTACATTCTCTTGAAGTACTTCTTTCAAGCCACGATTCATCCCACATGAAATCTGGGCTCTCCGTGGGCAGTACAATCCAGCACACTCATCTAGAGCCAGCTGGTCCTCACGGATAATTCCAGTTTTCACAGTCGCACTATTTGATGCCCGTATCGAACTTTTCTAAAAGTGCCAGCAGAATCTGAGTGAGCAGTTTCTCTGAAGTCTCCTCTAAAAGATAAACACCTCCAGCTATATACAATGTTCTGCTAATCCTAAGCTCTTGACTATTAGCTTAAAAGAGCCCCAAAAGGAAGTACATTAAATTGCTTCCATGGCTTCCTGCAGTAGCTGAATATTTCTTAGAGCTAACACTGAAGCCCATTCCCTGTTGGATTGGGCTGGGCCCTGAAGTAGCGTTTGCTCTAGGAATTAATGACTGAGTGGTTTCACGAGAAGATTGAAAGACTCAAAGGGTGCCTTTACCTTTAGTTGGTTGTAAAACATTTGTAGCAAACCACGGCAACCTTTCAGAGACAATCTTTAAACACATGCTAAACTTATTTCTCAAGGGGAATTTTATTTTAATATGCTAAGGATTAGTTAGAACAGCCAAAAATTTTATCCTAAAGCAGAGACTTCCAACATAATTCAGAATATGCTTTCTGTCCAATAGATAAAATGGCTCATTATTATCAATTATGCCTTTTGTGGCCAATGGACTTGGATAAAAATTCTTTCAAATTAAGAGCAAAAAACACTTTCTATTTGCTTTAGAAAGCTGTCAGAACTGGAACTCCTCATCTTTCTTTCAATTCCAATGCAGAATTACTTAACTCCTTCTCTTGTCATGAGTAGTTTTGTTAGAGAACCACTGACTGAAACAGCCAATCCTAGACAGGCACGGTAACAACCACTTTGCATGAGTTATCATACAACAGGAGGTCCTGGGAAGTAATGTGGAACTAACAAGTTACCACCAACTGGGAGAATTCAGGAAAGGTCAAAAGGAGAGAGGAGATGCCAGTCCATATGTCCTACTAACTTCCCAGAATCCTTCCTGCTGAAATCCATTTGAGCTGAGAGATGTGCGCACCACCAGGAATAACCATGAATCAAAATGATTGGCCACAGACAACCAGGAAACTAAACCACTTACCATAAAACCTGAAACTGTGAGCCATGTGGCAGAGCAGTTCTCCTGGGTTCCCTTTGCTGCTCTCCCCCTGGTGCCCCTTCTTAATAAAGTCTCTTGCTTTGTCAGCACAAGAATCTCCTTGGACAGTTCATTTCCAAGTGTTAGACAAGAGCCCACTCTTGGGCCCCTGGAAAGGGTCTCTCTTCCCACAAGAGTTTCCTTCCTTTGCTATGTATATGTAAAATAAAGATCAGCAGACTGGGGGCAGGACCGGTAGCACTCTCCAGTCAGTGTGTCAATCAAAAATCTCTTTTTAAATTTCCAAATGCACCTAAAGAGAAGGAAATTTGCCTCCAACTGAATACCTCTCCTTACACAAAAAGGACTGTAATCTCCAGAGGCCAGTAAATGGTACAGAGGTTTCTGGGCAAGGAGAGTTTACAAAATATTTAAAATCCTTGACATGATAACCCCATCAATTCATCCTACTAGTTTTATATATATATATATATATATATATATTTTTTTTTTTTTTTGTGGGAAAGAAAGGCGAAGATATTTTAATGGGGGAAAAGGGAATGAGTGAAGAGACTATAAACGATTATCTAGCACAGCACCCAGCACACCCAGACAACAATGTTTTTAGAAAAGAATATAGAAGTCCCTGCATTAATATATACAGAAGTATATAGTATACTGGAGAAGGAAATGCCAACCCACTCCAGTACTCTTGCCTGGTAAATTCCATGGATGGGGGAGCATGGTAGGGTACAGTCCATGGGGTCGCAAAGAGCTGGACACGACTGAGTGACTTCACTTTCTTTCTTTCTATAGTTCCTTTTGGAGAAGGAAATGGAAACCCACTCCAGTGTTCTTGCCTGGAGAATCCCATGGACGGAGGGGCCTGGTGGGCTACAGTCTATGGGGTTGCAAAGAGTCAGACACGACTAAGCAACTAACATACATACATACATATAGTATACAGAATACAACAGTATATAGAATATAGAAGTCCCTGTGCTCAAGGTAACAGACAGTAAATGGGGGGCAATGTGTGGCTATCCAGATGTTTTACATTTATTTATTTGAGCAAGATCCCTACGAGTTCTAGAGACACAACCTTTTACTATATAAACACCTGGCAAATCAGAGACAAATCAAATCACATTACCTTTTGTAAACTAACCATTGCTTGAAAGTATTCCTCAACCACATTTGATGTTTGTAGACAGGCAATCAAATTTTAAATTATGAACAGAAAAGAAAGCTTTACCAAATAATTGATGACATAAAATCGGTCATATTCTCTGTTCTTAGGATTGATCCGACGATGCTGTTTTTTCCTCATATGATCTTTAAGTGTATTTTTGTCCCTGAAGGTCTTCTCACAATACAAGCACTGCAAGCTACAAGAAAGACACAAACACCGAGATTAAATAAGACCCTTGAATAGCTGTTGCAGTAGACCTTTATTATTATTACTGGGTCTTAAAATTTACTCATTTTTTAGGTCTCATAGAGTTTTCAAATGGGATGTAATATCCTTTTTGGAATCCCTCTCACTTTATTCATTTGGCTTTAGAGGATGTGTGTTGTGGTTTATTTTGTAGTTGGCTATACTGACCAACTTGGCTATTTAGTTAAAACTAAGATAAAGATATCAATTACCCAAATTGATTTTGGTGCTTTACTAATGGAATTATCTATTCTAAAAATGAAAATGAAGGTATGTTCTTCAAATAATTATAATGATACCTAGCACTGGTTGCTTCCACTGAGTGTAATGAGTAGTCTGTGATTTGGCAAATCCTGTGACCTGGTTTGCAGGGTCTAACTCCTAACTCCAGCTGTGGGACTTGGTCAAGTTACTTGTTATCTCTGTTACCACTCATTTTCTGATCTCTAACCTGAAGATAACACCTACATTTTAGAGAATACTTATGACAATGTATACATATAAATTCATAACCATGAGAATAATTTACACAAAATATGAACAATATATGAACACATTTAAACCATGCTTTATTTATATATATATGAATAAAATATCTAGCATATTCATGGCACACAGTAAGCACTACTTTTATTATCTTATCATTCACATGTTCCTTCTGCTAGAGTATTTCCCCTAACTGGGAATCATTACCTAATGAGGACGTAATGACCAATTTCAAACAGATTACTAGCAATGTCTTTTCTCATACTAAGCTGAACTAAGTTGATACTGCCTGGAACTTTTACCCAACAGTCATAAGAGTTCTACTTTCTAGTCACAAAGAATTCATAAAAACACTAAAATTATAACCAAGCAGGACACTATGGGGCATTCCCAGGACACAACCGTTCCACCATGTCCTCTGCCTGCCTCTTGCCTGCAGAAAAGTTGCAGCCTTCCAGGCCTTCTCTGAGTCACAAAAGTCCATCTCAAGAATTAATGGCTGACAAGATAGGAACATGTAGTGACAAAAACAGCAGTTGGGTCAGGAGAACTTGCATGAATTTGAATAGTAAATCAGCCATATGGCAGTCATGCAATCTTTAGTTCCTTCTTGAAGTTCCTGATGACCATGTGCATGTGGGCTCCAGATCTACTGGAACCTGAGGATTGATAATGTTAACCCTTGTGACACCGCCCTGTTACCTCAACATCAATCAATCAGAGAATTGTACATAAGCTGATCAAACACAGAGAACAGATTTATGGACATGGGGTGGTGGGAGGGAGAAGGAAGGAGAAGGTGAAATGTATGGAGAGAGTCACTTGGAAACTTATATTACCATATGTGAAATAGAGAGCCAGGGGGAATTTGCAATATGACTCAGGGAACTCAAACAGGGGCTCTGTGACTATCTAGAGGGGTGGGCTGGGGAAGGAGATAGGAGGAGGGTTCAAGAGGGAGGGGACATACATATACCTATGACTGATGTTTGGCAGAAACCAACAAAATTCTGTAAAGCAATTATCCTTCAATTAAAAACTAAATAAATAAAAAAATTGCTTCCCTGAAACCCATTAGGGAGTTCTGGTCTTCTGAGCATGAGCCACCTGTTTTCCTTGTGTGGCCCTTGCAATAAACCTTTCTGTGTTAAACTGATGTTTTGGTTTGCTTGGTCTCACTGTGTGTTGAGCACATGAACTTGGGTTTGACAACAAAATGACTGAAATAAGTTTTTGTTGCTATTTTTGAATTCTTTTCCATCTTTACCAAACAACATCTCAATTATTTTTTATGCCACAGAAGTAACTATATTCTTTTATAGTAAACAATTTATGGGAAATAAATTAAGGATATTGATTACTGCTAGTCTTGCTAGAGAACACACCTGGTATTATTTTATAAATGAAGGATCATTCATTAAAAGAGTGAAGAGACTTGTTTTAATGTACTGTTGATACCAGAATTTGAATTTAGAATTTTAGAATGGGTATTTCTTGCTCAATGTTATTGCTCCAAATGTGGGCTGAGACACCATATTCATTAGTACTATATTTAAGTGAATAAAACTAGGGTTTGAGAGTAAAATCTTGAGCCCTTTCTTAGAAAGAAGAGTGAACAGATTTTTGAAAGACATTTTGGTAATGTAGAGAATTTTATTCTATTTCTACAAGTTAAACAGCCAGAATATAACCTCAAGAAAAGTGGAGTGTTATGATATATAAATGTAAATTAACACTAAAGTTAAAAAAATACAAGCAGGATGCTATGTTTCACCTAAAGTTGAATAGTATCTAGGGATTTGACTTTACTAAATGTGTAGAATAATTATAGAGAGAAGTATAGAAATTAGGAATCCAAAGTGAAGAATAGTAGTTACTCAGGGAGATACTAACGAGGAAGAGAACAAAGGGAGACTCAAGGGACATAATAACATTCTCTTTCTTATGCTGGTAAGTATATATTTCATACCCTATATAACATACCTTACAGTGGTATATACATTGTTTGCTACATATGACATTTATATTTAAAGGTGACTAAAAGGCAATATGATCTACACAAAATAAAGACTGTAATACAAAATGTGAACTCCTCCAACATGAGAAATGAGAAAATTCTATTTCTTTAATTACTTGTGACTATTAATTTTTAAAAATTCACAGTGGAGTCCAAGATTAAGATAGCTTTAGGTTGTGTTTCAGAAAAATGTACTTACTTGTCAAGCTTTTTCTGTAATGTACACAGAAATTCATTGCAGTTTACAATGTTGTCTGGCAATCCAATGTTGAAAGCATGTTCTCTGGCCATGTGGTTCAAAAGAACAGATCTAGGAAGAAATTTGAGCAATCTGCATTATTTATAACTCATCTAGGAACAAATCAGGTCAGGAGTATCATTTATATAATGATAACAATACTAATTAGAAGACAAGCAAAGGTTAAACATGGCGACACACATTTGGGCTACGAAAGAGTTAATACCTTATGAAGTTTGGTCGCTAAGTCATGTCTGACTCTTTGCTATTCCCATGGACTGTAGCCCACCAGGATCCTCGGTCCATGGGATTTTCCAGACAAGAATACCAGTGTGGGTTGGCATTTCCTTCTAAAGGGAATCCTCCCAACTCAGGGATGGAACCTGTGTCTCCTGCATCGGCAGGTGTATTTTTTTACCACTGAGCCACCAGGGAAGTCTGTGTTATAATATGCATGTAAGCAAGCATATCAGTTCTTTAAAGGGAGTCCAAATTTGTTCCACAATCTGCCACTGAGCAGGAGGTGAACTGAGTATCTGTCCTTTAAACTATTAAATAAATGTGCTTTGCCTACTCTTCCAATTAATGAGGAAGAAACAACTGCTCAAGAGAAATATATAAACAAATATAACCCAGGATCACAGACATTTAGTTAGCTTATCACTGGATGCAAAACTGGAATCCACAGTTCACATATCTAATTTCATGTAAGGGTTATGATAACTTGCATACACAATGACCATCTTTTTGGTCCGTGCATGTATAGAAGGAAAATTTTAATTTATGTAATATAATGTAACTTTTACACAGAAAAAATCTTATGTGTAAACTATATACTTTGGGTGTTTGCCACAAATTTAGTTCATAAAACAAAGGTGACAGTTTTGGGGGACTTATTAGTACACATACCAATGACAGACTATGTACAGTGACATTACACAGTTTATTTTTTCTAACTTGTTTAGACCCATGCTGCTGCTGCTGCTAAGGCGCTTCAGTCGTGTCCGACTCTGTGCGACCCCATGGACGGCAGCCCACCAGGCTCCCCCGTCCCCAGGATTCTCCAGGCAAGAACTCTGGAGTGGGTTGCCATTTGCTTCTCCAATGCATGAAAGTGAAAAGTGAAAGTGAAGTTGCTCAGTTGTGTCCAACTCTCCGCGACCTCATGGACTGCAGCCCACCAGGCTCCTCCGTCCATGGGATTTTCCAGGCAAGAGTACTGGAGCTGGCCCCAAATTGCTTTCATTGTTTTTTTTTTTTTTTTCTCTTCAGAAAGTGAAATATAGCATCCACCTTCATGAAAATATTTGACTTTTTTCTTTACTATATAATAGACACATTTATGAATCTCATAGTTCATATGTCCATTTGTCCAACCACTTAAGTATTGTAGACAAATTTGAATAAAACTAGCATGTGCTGGACTACTCCACAGTACCTTTTGGGCCTGTAAGGGGATCCCCCAGGGACAGCCCAGACAGAGCTGGACTTTTCCAGGGGTTCCAGGCATGAAGCCCAGGCTGTGGAAGGGTCCAGGCAGAAGCAGAGGTGGGGTCCTCTTGCAGGGATTGGGATGGGTGAGTGGCAGGCTGTGAGGCAGACGGTTGGAGAGCTTCCCCTAACCTCAAGGCTGTGCTGGGGCAGAGTTCAGTGCCTCTAGATCCAGACCCTATATTGTACCTGGAAGGATTCAGCAATCATTAACAGCTGGTTCAAGGCCTATGAATGGATTAGGAGGATTAAGAATTACTTCACCCTAGTCTGTGTGGCATTAGGATCTCTCACTTTTAAGAGTTGTACTGAATGTACTTATGGGAGATTACTGCTCTCAATTTCTCTGGGACCTAAAGGCTTGATATCTAGGGTCCATAAGTTAGGAGACGGGAGCTAAGCCAATGCATTTTTCCTTTCTCAAATATTTCTCCCTTGTTTCACTGTAGGAATAAAGGTTTCCCTACATAGTTAAACAATGCAGTTTGCCTGAAGCAGTATCAGTTGGGATAAATGAAAGGTTGGTCACAAAACTTAAAAGGAAAATCTGGGGAATGAGATGATTATAGGGGATTGACTTCTAAGGATCTAGAAACACACATGTGCAGGGCTGTGTGCATCCCAAAGAAATGCCTGAGAAGACCCTAATCTCTTACCAGTGACTGACTCTGAGACTCTATACAAGCAGGAAGTGAAGGTTAAGGCAGAGCTGTAAACTGATGGAGCACTGAAGATAGGTCCCAAGCCAAACACAGAACTCCTTGGCAAAGGAAAGAAGATATGTTTTCTCAAGGCTCGCTGCCATATCATTATTGAACACTGAGCTGAGTAGATATGTTCAGCAGCCATACTTGACAAAGAATACATGCTTTAGAGAATTAGTTCAGGAAACTCACTAAATACACAAATAGCAACAACAAAAACTCTGTTTGGGTAGGGGACAAATTTAATTTCTGTAGTTATCACATTATTTAAAATGTTGAGTTTTCAACAAACAAGACATGCAAAGAAAAGAAACTATGGCCTACCATATGAAAAGAAAGTAGTCAAAAGAAACTGTCACTATTTCTGAGTAAGCCCAAATGTTGGACATAACAGACAAAGATCATAAGATAAATTCGATTATAAAAATATGTGCAAAGAACTAAAGAAAACCATGACTAAATAATCAAAAAAAGGTATAAGAAGGATACCCTTACCAAAATGGGAATACTAATAAAAAGATAGAAATTCAACAAAACATACAAATTCTGGAGATGAAATGTATAGTAACTGAAATGAAAAATTCACTAGAAGGGCGCAAAAGAAAATTTGAACTGGAGAACAAAGAATCAATGAACTTGAAGATCAACTGAGATTTTTCAGTCTGCAGAACAGAAGAAGAAACAATGCCGAAAATTAAATTGAGCCTCAGAGATTATTACATCTACCAATCTATGTATAATAGGATTCCCCAAAAGCAAAAAGGATAGGGGCAGAAATAATATTTGAAGAAATAACAGCTAAAAATTCCCCAAATTTGATGGAAAACATTAACTGAAACATTGAAGAAGCCCGATAAACTTCATGTAGAATAAATTAGAGACCCATACCAAGAGAAAAAATGAAGATGAAATCAAGACATTCCCAGATAAGAAAACCTGAGCAAATTCATTGTTAAAGGACTTGCCCAATATGAAACTAAAACAAATCCTTTGGGATAAAATAAAATAATGCTAGATAGTAATTCAAATATACATTAAAAAAATAAGCACCGGTAAAGGTAGTCACATAGTCAAATATAAAAGGCAGTGTAAATGAATTTTTGCTTATAAATCTTTTCTTCCCATATCTGATATAAAAATAACTGCATGAAACAAAAATTTTAAAGACATGTTAATCAGCTTATTATGTATAAAGATGTAATTTATGTGACAATAATAGCACAAAGGAGCGGGGGAGGAGCAAGCCATTTTGGAGCAAATTTTTCTGTGTTTTGTTGAAATTACACTGGTATTAATCTGAGTTCAACTGTTTTAAGTTAAAATGTCAGTTGTAATCTCCAGTGAATTATAGTGGATCGTGAGTAGACCACTAGAAAATAACTCAAAAAATAAGGTAAAAGTAACAAGGGAATTGAAATGGTGCCCTAGAAAATGTCTACTCACCAAAAAAGAAGGCAGTAATGGAGGAAAGAAATTTTTAAAAACTTAATAAATAAACAGAAAAACGGTGTAAGTAAATCCCATCTCATCAGTAATGACACTACAATAAACATTAACACAGGATAGCAAGAATGTCCTCATTTTTCTATCCTTGACCATTATCCACGCCATATGTTTTTCTATTGTTTTTATGCCCAGGCTGGAAGAACACAAATATAATCCCCAAACATTGCTAATATCATGCATGGCTGGAATCAGGTTATATTGTCGATCTTTCATTATAAACAGACTTTTCATAAACAAGAGCTGCAGAAGGAAAGGGGACATTTTATAAAAATAAGACATTGCTTTTCTTTATCATTGGTTAAAGCTGTGACAAGTGGTGCAGTGATAAAGAATCTGCCTACCGATGGAGAAGACGCAGGAGACGCAGGTTTGATCCCTGAGTTGGGAAGATCCCCTGGAGTAGGAAATGGCAGCCCACTCCAGTATTCTTGCCTGGTAAATTCCATGGACAGAGGAGCCTGGCAGGCTACAGTCCATGGGGTTGCAAAGAGTCGGAGAAGAGTGAGCACCCACGCATGCACATGCACTCAGTTGTATGGTGCAAGATAAAGCAAACTTCTGTCTCTGCAACAGGCTGACTGCCTTTCTCTATCAAACTTTCACTCATTATATCCTGATACCCATGTATCCCTGAGTTTACTATATGGATATATATTTCAAATCATGTCAGTATCTACATTTATCAAAAAAACTTAAGCTATAGAAAACAAAAATATTTGTAGATTTTTAATACTAGAGATTCCTAATAATAGTCACATGGCTCCTCACTGGGTTAATCATAGTCTTAATGTTAAATCAGAAATAACATGTTAAAAGGAAGTAGCAGTGCTTGGTAAACTTTTTGATAGATAGCTGGTCCTCACTGCCATCCCCATAAATCTCTTTGAAATAGACAGTGTTAAAAGCATAATGACTGGCCTTGGCATAGGTTTTCCTCTATGCTAACTGATCTATATGAGTATCAAATCTTCATAACTGGTGTTTTCAACATTGATGCTTCATCCAAACCCTTTTCTAAATTCAAACAAATAGTTACCCTCTCCTTTTCAATGTTTTTCAGACAACAATGTCGGATACTGTGCTTAGCCATTTTTTTTTAAACTAAAGACTGCTTTCCTTCAAGTGGGCAGCAGAATGATTGTCCACTCTATGTTGTCATTAAAACTATTCCCATTTCCTAGAGGTTACAACTTCATGACTTGTATTTAATGTACACTTGTAAATATTACTGTTGTATAAAAAGAAATTTGTCTGGTCTTTGTCTTTGGTTCCAGGCACTGAACTCCAAAAACCCTTGGAATTTGTTATACCAATAAAGTAACTTGTGGTAGGCTTCTAGAATGTTTCAGAACAGGGGTTAATTGCCATAAAGACTAAATAACTAAGTGATCAAAGTTTAGGGACCCAGAGCCACCCTGACCTCCAGAGAGGAGAGAGGGTCTAGAGACTAAGTTCCATAATTAAATTAAGTATGCTCACATAATGAAGCATGTAAAAATTCTGGATACCAAAACTCAGTGAAGATTCTTGGTTGACGTGCCAGGAGGTGATAGATTCTGATTCTTTGAGAAGGCACAGAAGTTCTGTGTTTAGGACCCATCCAGATCCAGCTCTATGTGTCTCTTAATCTGACTGTTCCTGATCTGTATCTTTTATGGCTAACACTTTTCTGAGTTTTGTGAATCATTCTAGTGAATTAATGAACCTAAGCAAATTATTGGTGGAAATCCCTGAATTTGTAGCCAGTTGGTCAAAAGTGCAGCTGTCCAAGGGAATTTCTGAACTTGTGTGGTATCTAAAGAGGGGGCAGTATTGTAGGGGATGATGCCCTTAAACCCACAGTGAAGTGAAGTGAAGTGAAAGTCGCTCAGTTGTGTCCAACTCTTTGCAACCCCATGGAGTATATAGTCCATGGAATTCTCCAGGCGAGAATACTGGAGTGGGTAGCCTTTTCCTTCTCCAGGGGATCTTCCCAACCCAGGGATCGAACCCAGGTCTCATGCATTGCAGGCGGATTCTTTACCACCTGAGCCACAAGGGAAGCCCAAGAATACTGGAGTGGGTAGCCTATCCCTTCTCCAGTGGAGTCTGATGCTAACTCTATGTGATTAGTTTTAGAACTGAATCAGAGTATAATCAGTTGGTTTTAGGCTAGTTGGGGTTGGTGACAGAATTACCAATTCCCCATTTATTTTCCCCCTTAGATCTTTATCATTTTTAATGTTTAAAAATAAAACACCAAAAGCTGCTGAAGGTTTAGAGTTTACAAGTTAATACAGAAGGGCACATCTGTTGCACATGGTCTTGGCCTGTCAACGGATTTTAAAAAGCCCTACAACATTAAGCAGAAATCTATTTCTGGCTTTTAAAAAAATTTATTCCCCTACTTTGCTTAGAGCAACTACATTCCATCTTTGATGTTTGGTACATTTAAAAAAAAATTACTGTGGATATATGAAAGGGGACTGAGCCAATGCATGTAACTTAATCTATATAAGATTAAAACACCCACTGTCAGCATTTTGATAAGTTTTCAGATGAAAAACAGTAACATTTACATACATATACAACAGCTACCTGTTTCCGAGGAACTCCTCATTGCAAAACATACAAATGCCATGAAAGCTGTTATCATTTCGTTCTTGTTGCTGTTGCTCCAGAATTTCTTTCTGTAAAGGAAAAACAGATACATTATGTTATCTATAATAAATGCATAGCTAGCTAGTGAAAAATGTCATGGTCTGGTTGGGAGGAAACTGGAGAGAGGCACAAAGGAAGTAAATGAACACTGATGATATTTCAAATTTCTGCATTCCTGTTCTGGTACCTAAATTTCAAGTCCATACAGTTAAATGCCGGACAACATAGTATTTGGATAGCTATGCAGGAAACAAAGTCAACAGGGTCTTACCATCCTTTCCCGACTTTGTCCTTTCTCCTATCTTTATCAGTCATCTCCCAATCTCACTCTCTTCCAAAAGTAAAAATGTGCTCCTTTCTGAAATTCTCAGTTTAGTTTGTAATCAAGTTCTGATCAATGTTTTTTACTTGATCTGTCTTTCATGTTACTTCTCTCCAATCCCAATGCCATCACCCTGAATCCAATCTTTAGTCAGTCATTATGAGATTACTATGAGTAAGTCTCCTAGAGGGTCTGCCTGATTTTAATCCTTTTTTCTACCATATTCACCCTCTCTTTGGCAGGTAGAAAAAACTCTTAGAATTATTTTCATAAAAAAAAAAAAAGAATTATTTTCATGTATAATTATCTTGTTACTTTCCAATTCATATAATTTAAAATATGCACCAGTAACATCCTATTCTAGTCAAGGTGGTTCTATACATTGCTTTTCCTTGAGGTGATTTTATTTCTCTTTGCTTTTTCATTCTTATAAATATTAACTGTTCTTTAAGATCCAAGCTCATTCCTATTTCTGCCATGTAGTCAGCTCTGAACTACAGTACAATAGTTAAAGAGTTCAGACTCTGAAACATTGAACAGAACTAGATTTGAAGCCTGATGTGCTGTACCCCATGGGGTTGCAAGGAGTTGGACACCACTTAGCGACTGAACAACAATTACAACTCACTTGTACTTGATATTTTATTTAACCTCTATAATACTTAGTTTTCTCAATTTAAGATGAAAATACTACCTCACAGCATTGTTTACAGGATAAGATCAGAAATTTGTGTAAAGAATTCAGATTGCACACATGTATGGTCAGGCCACTCAAGATGGCTGTTCTCCTGCTCTCTGTACATCCCCTGCCTAACCAGTCCCTGCTTCACCTCTATCTTATGTACAAGACGGACCATAAAGAAGGCTGAGTGCCGAAGAATTGATGCTTTTGAACTGTGGTGTTGGAGAAGACTCTTGAGAGTCTCTTGGACTAAAAGGAGATCAAACAAGTCAAATCCTAAAGGAAATCAACACTGAATATTCATTGGAAGGACTGATGCTGAAGCTCCAACACTTTGGCCACCTGATGTGAAGAGCCCATTCATTTGAAAAGACCCTGATGTTGGGAAAGATTGAAGGCAGGAGAAGTAGGTGACAGAGGATGAGATGGTTGGATGGTATCACCGACTCAATGCACATGAGTTTGAGCAAGCTCTGGGAGGTGGTGAAGGACAGGGAAGCCTAGCGTGCTGCAGTCCATGGGGGTCGCAAAGTGTGGGATATGACTGAGTGACTGAATAATAACAACACATAACACATTCCTACACACAAGCCTCAGGCCCCAGCTAGTGATTGTTGTTATCAAAGGGATAGTGAGGGGCGTGCCCCTTTACTGGTCTCCTGGTAACTAAGGAGGTCATCTGACCTCACTTCCCCTATGATTGGTAAATTGCTTTACCATCATCTCTTTTGCTTGCTTTATTTTCTGAATGGATATGAAAACTCTTTGAAATTAAAAGAGAGTGTTTTATGCTGTTCTTATTTTACATCTGCATACTACTCTCCAGCTACCCTTGTAACATGAAGCTCAAAATAGGAACTTCATAAAGTCCATTACTGATTCTATAAATATTTGTAGGACAGCCTAAAAAGGAGCTAGTATCTAGAAGCTTAATAAATTTCATTGGTACTTCTGGAAATCTATCACCAAACATTTAGAAATATTAATCCACTGAAGAAAAAAAAAAAATCAATTTAATCAACTTCTGCTTTCAGTCATGATGAAAATAATGGATACTGGACTTCCCCTTCCCCTGTAAACTATTATAAAACAAGTTGCTTCATATATTGTATCTGTTTTCAGAAAATGGATAATAGCACTTTGATGGATGAGTAAAAATAAATAATACATTGCCAGTTTTCTGTTGGGTAGTATTTTCCAAATCACAACAAAGGGAAGTTAAACCCAAATGAAGGGTATGTGTCTACCTCAGTTGGTGGAGAAGAAAAAAGAAAAGAAGAAAAAAAAAAGACTGGCATTTAGCATACTTTAAAAGCAAGAGAAATTTGTGGGACAAGGTACTAGAGAGAAGAAGCTTTAGAGGAGCTCAAGAAACCTGGACTGGGATTCTTTGTATCTTTGTCCAAATACTGAGCTCTGTACATATAGGGGTAATCCCTGGTGGCTCAGTGGTAAAGGATCTGCTGCAATGCAGGAGACATGGGTTTGATCCTGGGGTTGGGAAGAGCCCCTGGAGAAGGAAACAGTAACCCACTCCAGTATCCTGCCTGGGAAATTCATGAGCAGAGAAACCTGGTGGGCTATAGTCCATGGGATCGAAAGGGTTGGACACAAGTGAGTGACTAAACCACCACCACAACCAATGTATAGGAGAAGACTCTGTGAGGCCTGATAGGGGAGTTCCAGGGGCTGTGAAGCTTAATGGGGATTCTAGAAGTCATAGCACTGGACTCAGTATGTTGGAACTCTTGACATACAGAATGGAGAGACCCTGCTCAACACTACAGGCACACAGCAAATATAAAAGAACACTTTTTACTTCATGAAGCTTAGGGCTTTCTGTTGGTGGCAGGTGGATAGGTAAAAGCAAAAGAAACAAAGGGAGTAAAGTTGATGTATCAGAAAATTTTAATTATTGCTTTTTAAGTGAATCTTACATAAAAACTGAAAGTGACAGTAAAAGTCAAATTAAAGGAAAAGCGAACCTTGATAAACATGTATAGCTTAACTAAAAGAGAGAAAACACATCTCAGAGCCCTATATTTACAACTATGTTAGCAGCAAAACAAAAAACCAACAGATAATGCTCTTGATAAAGATCACTTTAAACACCGTGCAGTAAGGCTGAGCAATACTTTCTTGGCCTGCTCCTGTTTTTGGACTATGAGACCAGTACACATTTATTAAAATCATCATTCTGGCTCTTATTTCTCAGGCTGGTGATAATATAACCCAAAGTTGGCTAAAGAAATATCTTACTGAACATTTCCCTGGTTTTGATTAGCACAAACATAACACATTTCTGAGTTTAAACCACAGTGATACCAAGCCATCTACAGTTTACTCTGGCCAAATTTAAGTTTTATCAGTTGACCCTAATTGATACAACCTAAGGGTAGACACCTGAAGCTGTGTGTAACTTCTTCTTGCTGCTGCTGCTGCTAAGTCGCTTCAGTCGTGTCTGACTCTGTGCGACCCCACAGACGGTAGCCCACCAGGCTCCCCCGTCCCTGGGATTCTCAAGGCAAGAACACTGGAGTGGGTTGCCATTTCCTTCTCCAGTGCATTAAAGTGAACAGTGAAAGTTAAGTCGCTCAGTTGTATCCGACTCTTAGCGACCCCATGGACTGCAGCCTACCAGGCTCCTCCGTCCATGGGATTTTCCAGGCAAGACTCCTCTTAGGAGAGCCTCATTTGCATTTTGGTGAATTAGAAGGAGCATGGAATAGACAGGGCAGTAAAGCAAGAAGCCACTTTTTAATGGCAAGTAGCTAAAACTGCTCTGTTCTATTTGCATCCTTGAGCTTCCAACCATCTCTACTAACAGAATATGAGCTCCTTTATGCACAACTTATTACAATAGAGTCTTAAAAACACAAGATAACTAAGTTTATACCCCTGGTGCAACAACAAACACACTACAGATCTGAATACTCTCTTGAAAATCAAAATAAAATTCTCAAAGGAGAGGAGTTCATAAAACACTTGATTATCTCTTACTCATAAAAGACTGGCACTTCTTATGCCAATTCTTATTAGCATTTCATATAGGCTATAAAGAGGTGGCAAGAACACAGAAAAACTGTGTACCCAGTTTATTTTAACCCAGATAATTATGATGGTGTGATCACTCATCTAGAGCCAGACATTCTGGAATGTGAAGTCAAGTGAGCCTTAGGTGCATCACTACGAACAAAACTAGTGGAGGTGATGGAATTCCAGTTGAGCCATTCCAAATCCTAAAAGATGATGCTATGAAACTACTGCACTCAATATGCCAGCAAATTTGGAAAACTCACCAGTGGCCACAAGACTGGAAAAGGTCAGTTTTCATTCCAATTCCAAAGAAGGGCCGTGCCAAAGAATGCTCAAACTACCGCACAATTGCACTCATCTCACACAGAGTAAAGTAATGCTCAAAATTCTCCAAGCCAGGCTTCAACAGCACGTGAACCGTGAACTTCCAGATGTTCAAGCTGGTTTTAGAAAAGGCAGAGGAACCAGAGATCAAATTGCCAACATCCGCTGGATCATTGAAAAAGCAAGAGAGTTCCAGAAAAACATCTGCTGCTGCTTTATTGACTAAGCCAAAGCCTTTGACTGCGTAGATCACAATTAACTATGGAAAATTCTGAAAGAGATGGGAATACCAAACCCCCTGACCTGCCTCCTGAGAAATCTCTATGCAGGTCAGAAAGCAATAATTAGAAATGGACATGGAACAACAGACTGATTCCAAATAGGAAAAGGAGTACGTCAAGGCTGTATATTGTCCCTCTATTTATTTAACTTATATGCAGAGTACATCATGAGAAACGCTGGACTGGAAGAAACACAAGCTGGAATCAAGATTGCCGGGAGAAATATCAAAAACCTCAGAAACGCATATGAAATCACACTTATGGCAGAAAGTGAAGAAGAACTAAAGAACCTCTTGATGAAAGTGAAAGAGAAGAGTGAAAAAGTTGGCTTAAAGCTCAACATTCAGAAAACTAAGATCATGGCTTGTTTAGTCTTAAGAGACAAAGCACAGCAGGCCTCTGACCTTGCTTCTAAGCTGCCTGGACAATGCCCTGATGTGAGTGTAAGCCTTGCGGCACCATAGATAAGATATGGGACAAATCTTGGGACTGTTGAGCCCCTGGAGGGGGTTTGGCCAACCAAGCCCCAGGCTTAACACTCAAGTTTTACAGGATAGAGCAAATAGCATTATAATGAAACAAGAGCTGCAATTTGCTCACAGATTGATGATATTATCAGTTTGCATCCTAAGATTACAACCGGGAACCCCAAACTTCTGAAGTTTCACCCACAGAGCGGATGCAGTGCTTGGGACCCTTTCCCAACTGGGACTCCAGGTGTGCTGTAGCACAGGATTTCCGTGCTGCACCTACTTAAGTCTGGATGTTGGTCAACACCCAACTCCGTGATATATATCCTCTGTTGTTTCTATTCCCTTTTTTCTTTTAATGTTAGTATATTGCAAGTAAGCTAGATAATTCTCTAATAAATATTGGTATTATTTATTTGTACATAATGAGTGACTTATTTTGTTAACAAATCCTTTGAACCTACAATGAAAGTGAAAACTCTCAGCAAAACACAGGGAAGCCCTTTAATAAGTATATATCTGAAAAGCATAATTACATGTTTGTCACTAAGATGACTTTTTGAGAAAAACAGGAGATGCAAGTCAAGATATGGAAATGAACTAGAATGATAAATCCAACAATTACAGAATCTAAGTATACTGAAGTAGAATGTAATTGTTTTTGTTTTATTCTTTAAATATATTAAGAAATAAAATAATGGCAACATGCTTTCCCTCTTATCCACTCTAATAAAGCCTACTCTATGAATTGTCTGTCTGTATATTATTAAACAAATAGGAAATTATTATTTCTTAATATATACACCAAATATATATTGATATACTTTTAATCAAATTTTGCTGCTGCTGCTGCCGCTAAGTCGCTTCAATCGTGTCTGACTCTGTGCGACCCCATAGATGGAAGCCCACCAGGCTCCCCCGTCCCTGGGATTCTCCAGGTAAGAACACTGGAGTGGGTTGCCATTTCCTTCTCCAAAGCATGAAAGTGAAAAGTGAAAGTGAAGTCGCTCATTCGTGTCCGACTGTTAGCAACCCCATGGACTGCAGCCTACCAGGCTCCTCCGTCCATGGGATTTTCCAGGCAAGAGTACTGGAGTAGGGTGCCATTGCCTTCTCCGTAATCAAATTTTACTTATACATAAATCATGTGAAGATGAAAAAGAAATTATTTTAATTCCATAACTATTATGTCTATAATAGCTTTCCTCATCTTGTTATCAATTCAGCAAATTAAGGAGACAGTTATTTATTTGTTGAAATTGGCTCTGCTGACAGTTATGTCAAGAACACCAAATAGTAAACCTGGAAGCTACTCAAGTCAGGTAACTCGGTCACTGTCTCTTTTACTTATTTTTTTAATTGTGAAAAATTTCACAAGCAGGAAAGTTGAAAGACTAGTACAATGCACATCTGTATACCAAATCAGTTCAGTTCAGTTCAGTTGCTCAGTTGTGTCCGAGTCTTTGCAACCCCATGAACCGCAGCATGTCAGGCCCCTCTGTCCATCACCAGTATCTATACTCAATAACTGTTCACATTTTGCCACAGCTTCTCTCTCTCTCCTCCCCTCCCACACACCATACACACATATGTATTTAGCACTAAACACCTCTTGCTTTGCTGAACCATTTGAAAGCAACAAAGCTGCAGACTTCACAACTTCTCTCCTAAATACTTCAGCATTCTTCTAGTGAAAATAAGGGCATTCTCCTATATACAACCACAGTGCTACTATCATTGTATCTAAGAAAATCAACAATTCCAAACAAAGTGCCTAACACCTGGGTAATACTTAGATTTCTTCAACTGCCTCAAGTATGTCTTTAACTGCTCATCTCTTCCCCAGCTCCCACCAAGACCTTCCTAGGTTCACACATTTCACTTGTTTGTTAGGTGCTCTGCCTCCAAATCCCTCTCTCCCCACCCAATTCCCCCACCCTCTGAATCATAAACCACAAAATAACTAAACAGCCTGGTACCTCAACTCTGCTGTCTGGAAAAGGGAAGTTTTTCCCAACTCAATAATGGTCTTCTAAAGTATATGGACAATACTGTTGAATGGAAGTGCTCAGCTTCCAATGAGCTCTACTTACACAGACCTCTTGAATGGTTAGCAAAAATCTAGGTGAAAGACAGCCACGTCACCACTATGCCCCTCCACCCTTATTTCCATTGCTGCTAACTTGGTATGATGAGATAAAACAATACAGAGCTTTAAGGATTCTGTATTTCTTTATTCTGTAGCATACATGTTGAGCACTGCTGATGAAGTATTAGTGAGGAAGAAACTCAGTGGAAGACACTTGTGACAAATAAGAACAACTTTTTTTCTTTTTTTTCCCTTTCCTCCTGCCCTTCCTTCCTTTTTTCCTTTCTTCCTTTGGTAAGATTGGTATTGGTTAGGATTAATGATAGCTACGTTTGAAGTCATTTACAAACAAAAATATAATTTTTGGAGACAATCCATAGAAAGCATCACAAAGATGCTTTCTATGACATCTTTGATGGCACATCCAAGCCACCATTTTTGTGCTTTTATTTTTTCTAAAAAAGTCCCATACTAGGTAGATATACTAGATTTTATTCATGGATTTATAGAATAGAGGGATGAAGAGAATGTCACAGATGTTATCTGTTTGAACTGCTCAAAGTGGCTGATGAAATCAGATAAAATTTTCATTACAAAATAGGCTTGGATAAGAATCATAGTTGTAAGAATACAACATCAACTGATGTATTAAGCAAAGAGTCATAATAACAAGCTGTATGTTTGTGTAATTGGTTTAAAATGTCAAGAATGGTAGCAAAGGGGTCAGCACATAGTGTTGCATCTTTATTCATAACCTGAATAAGAGGAAACATCAATGAAACGGCAGACATAGCAGATGGCATGCAACATAGTCATAGGGGACTGACATGTAGGTAGAAAATGAAATTTGTGAGTTACTTTGGACATTATAAAAATCAGCCAATTTGGGAAAAAGCAATTTAGAAAATGTCCATTTAGGTTAAGTATTTATATACAGGAAAGAAAAAACTGATGCTTAAATGACAAATCCAATGGAAACAGCTTGTATTAACATAAGGAAGTAAAACTAAGGTTAATGTTATTCATACGATATCGAAAACATTTCATAGATACTGATATATTAGATTCGTAATAGTTTCCTGGCTGAATGGCTACACAAGTGACTATGAGAGAAAAGAGCACACTTCTAAGGTTCCCTCCCAACCAGCTTAGAGGCAGCAGCATGTCAGAACCTGCTAGGAATTCTCAGTCCAGGGGCCTAGCTGCGTTCCTCCCATACAGAACACCACAAATCTCCCTACCAAAGTTAGAACAGCGGCCCAAAGGCTCCACAGAAAGGCAGCAGAACTCCTTATTCCTCCTGCTTTCCATTTCTAGAACCATGGATTATCTCTGAGGTATCTGGGATTATTTAATTTACACCTCCATCTTGTTTTCTTAAGTATTTCAAGTGGTTATAAAACAACATAGTAGAAAATTAGTAAAGGAAGAAAGAAAAAATTAGGGTGGATGGACACACAAATTGAAGATAAAAAAAAGAAGAAATATAAATGTACATCCACACATTCAAACCTCTAGGGGCTTCAAATTTGGCTATTGGCTTTCTTAGAAAAGGGAAACAGTTGGACAGGAGTTCATGTAACAAAGAATTTTGCTGGCTTTGTCCCCTGTTCCTAGGCGACAACCTATAAAGCCCTGGAATTCCTTGAGTGTTTGGAGTGTCTTTGTTACTCCTCGTGGGCCTTTTGACATCACCTGATAGTTTACGCTAATGAGATAGCTCCAGGATGGGGACTGCCATGTTCAAAGACCAACATGTGGTCAGTTGGCTAGGGTTTGAACCACAGGACATCAGCCTGACTTCAGGAAGGGGAGGGGAATGGGAGTTTGAGTTCAATCATGTGGTCAGTGAGTCAATCAATCAAACTTAATGGAGTTTCAGCAAAAACTCTAGACACCAAAGCTCAGGTAAGGTTTCCTGAGTGTGTATTGTTATAATATAATACTGTGTGCATTGCTATACACTGATGCATCAGAAGAGCAATACATCCCTGGGGATGATGAAAGCTTTGCGTTTTGGGTTCTCCCAGACCTCATCCTATATCTCTCTCTGGCTGGTTCTGATTTGGACTTATTTCTACAATAAAATCTGTAATCATAAATGTAGGCTTTTCTGAGCTTTGTGAGTTATTATAGCACACTAATGAACCTGAGGGGGCATAGTGGGAACCTCTTGAATTTGCAGTCAGCTGGTCAGAAGTGAAGGCAGCTTACGGACCCCGCAATTGTGGCTGCTGTTTGAAGAAAGGATAGTCTTGTGAAGTCTGGCCTAACTCTGGGAAGTCAGAAGCCATTAATAGTAAGTATATTATGTGATAGAATGGGCAATATACTTAGAATGTGTGTGTGTGTTAGTCGCTCAGTCGTGTCTGACTCTTTGTGACCCCATGGACTGTAGCCCACCAGCCTTCTCTGTCCATGGAAATCCCCAGGCAAGAATACTGGAATGGATTGCCATTCCCTTCTCCAGAAGAACTTCCCAACCCAGAGACTGAACCCTGGTCTCCTGCATCACAGGCAGGTTCTTCTACCTTTTGAGCTACAGTGAAGTCCATATACTTAGAACAAATAGACCAAACAAGATAGACTGTGTCTCATATTGATTCTCCAAAGCCAGCTCTCATGCCAAAGCATATCCCGAAACTTAGTGAGAGCAATGCAGAGGGGTAGCAATGCAGAGGGGTACAATAGATAGCTGTTTCCTTCTGAATGGAGGTTGACAGTTTAAGACTTCCTAGAAAAACTGTGACCTTCCTCAAAAAAATTTTCCCTGAACATGGCTTTTATAAATATTGGTTGATAATATTCTCAACTTTGTCCTTCCAGTCAAGTAGCTTGACTGTTGTTTTTCTAAGCTCTGACTTGGATGCACAGCCACTGGCCTTAGAAGGCAACTGGGAGACATCTGAGTTGACTCTGTCTTATAAAAGCTGCAGAGTCCTAAACATGAACAGGAGTTGACAGTGGGAAGTCATTTAATTCTTTGTCAAAAATGACTCAAGGAGACAGCCACACACTAGATAAAAAAAGAGTCCCCTAAGAAAAATCATTTTTATTCCCCATCTCACCCCCCAATACCAACTACTAGCCTCCAAAGTTGTACTTCATTTATCATGGTCACAATGTTTAACACAGATTAAAGTTTAAAGAAGGTGTCACCAGTTGCCCAGCCCTGATTTTGGTGGGGGGGTAAGTTGGGGGCTGTCAGGAATGTACCCAAAGAACACCTGCCAATGAGTGACATAATTTGTTGGCACATCCTCCAATGACAAACTTCCAGCAAAATGTATACCAAGGTACATTAAACATAGTAATTTACTAATCTAATATTCACTGATAACTATGTCAAAAGGCCAAGATTAGATATTAAACAATAATAGGTTTTGGAATTTATTCATGACAACTAGTTAGTAAGGCCAATTGTCTCTTTTAGTAGACAAATACATATGTGTGCATATCTTTCTGAATTATATGAAAAAGGAGAAGCATCTACTTTAACCAAAAGTGGCATTTAATCACTTAGAATTGATACTTTTGCACTGTGGTGTTGCAGAAGACAGTGGAGAGTCCCTTACTGCAAGAAGATCAAACCAGTCAATCCTAAAGGAAATCAGTCCTGAACATTCATTGGAAGGACTGATGCTGAAGCTGAAACTCCAATACTTTGACCACCTGATGCGAAGAACCGACTCACTGGAAAAGACCATGATGCTGAAAAAGATTGAAGGCGGGAGGAGAAGGGGATGACAGAGGATGAGATGGTTGGATGGCACCACTGATGTGATGGACATGAGTTTGAGTAGGTTCTGGGAGTTAGTGATGGACAGGGAAGCCTAGTGTACTGCAGTCCATGGGGTCGCAGAGTCGACACGACTGAGCAACTGAAGTGAACTGAACTGAATCACTTAGATATTAATTAAAATAAAGCAGCTGCTGCTGCTGCTAAGTCGCTTCAGTCGTGTCCGACTCTGTGCGACCCCATAGACGGCAGCCCACCAGGCTTCCCCGTCCCTGGGATTCTCCAGGCAAGAATACTGCAGAGGGAGGAAGAATTTCACTCTGCTTAGGATGAGGAAAGCCACAAGAGAACATCCTTACAATGAAAGAAAGTTGGATTAAAAAAAAAAAAAAGACAAACCCTAAACAAAAACCCTGCACAACTTACTTTGACTCCAAGAAAGCTGAAGTCAAAAGGCAACCAAACAAACTGAATTCCAAAAGGTGACAAACTCTCTGAAGAGAGGCAGGGATACAGGAACTATTTCACCTTTGGCAGAACAAGAGATGAAAAGGGCAAGAAAGAAGAAAAGAGCTGAAATTTTAAAGAGCCCTGGGAGTCCTGGACACAAGGGGATCCAGGTCTTTTCCACAGGCTTCCATCAAGATCTCAGGAGAAACCCTGGCAGTAGGGCAAAGACACATGAACAATGGCCCTTCCATGGTGTGATAGTCACTCAGTCATGTTTGACTGTTTGTGCCCCCATGGATTATAGCTTGCCAGGCTCCTCTGTCCATGGAATTCTCCAGGCAAGAATACTGGAGTGGTTTGCCATTTCCTTCTCCAGGGGATCTTCCCAACCCAGGGATCAAACATGAGTCTTCTGCATTGCAGGCAGATTCTTTACCATCTGAGTCACCAGGGAAGCCTACTATTAAGAGACATTTCTAAGTATAAAGACAAGTCAACTTAAAAAGTATCTGCAGATAACATGCTTGATTTTACCTTATAATCTGCAGATAATATATTAGAATATTTAATGAATCCATACACCTTTTTCAAAGGAATACCTGAAACAGAAGTAGCAATAAAGTTCTAAATGACAATCATCAATCAGATGAAATAATTTAGATGAAGCTTGTCTCTCTTGAAGAGATGAGGATTGGGCAAGTAGTCAGGAAGAAAATACAATGTGCTTTTAACTTTGTATGAAAAATGTTTAGTTCCCTGTTGCTTAACAGTTCTGTTTTTGTCACATAAATGCTCTATTCAAATTACTGTCTGAATACTTTATTAAAACTCCGCTTCTGGCCTTTGTTTTCAAATCTGCTTGCTTCCTGGGACCTTGCTAGTTTCCATCAGTTCTTTAGCTGCTGGCTGGGGGAGGGACCGCTGTACCACACTGATACAAAGCAGAGGTCTGCACTGCTGGCAGATAGGGGCAGGGATACTAAGAAGTAAAACTAGAGTATTACTGAGTTCTTTCTGAGTGTACAAGAGTGTTTTGTGGTATAAGAGCTGGATATGAAGTCAGACCCGGAAGATTCTAACTTGGAAGTTTTTAAGCAAGTCTGACAGTGCATTTTTCTTAGAACATTCAAGAAAGTTATGGGCATGTATGTTGGTATAAAAGGATTTAAATATAAAATAAAAAAAACTTACAATGCTTAAAATTTACAGAGATGAAGGTCTGTCTTTTTAAAATTGGGGCAGGTGTAGCCAGAAGCTGATGGAACAGCAAGGAAAGAAGGCAGATGGAGGAGATCTGCAGCACCAGCCTCAGCCCATTGTGCACACCAGGGCCCAGTAAAGGTCCACAGTATATTCACTTTTTGCTTACATGCTGGGATTATGAAAGATCCTCACAAGAAAAATGGATAAAACATTTGGATAAAATATTTATCCATAAAAATGGATAAAACATGAGTGTTTGGGAATCTTTGAGGAGGAGATACCTTGAAGAAGAATAAATCCTGGAACAGTTTAGAATTTGTTTATGCTTTCAGCTACTGATTGAAGTTCAGGGTAAAAAATGAAGCAGTAGATGGTCAACAAAATGGAGGCTTAAAAGAAAACTAATAAAAATTCTTTTGAGGCAGATGCAGAAAAATGTCTGTACTGTTAATACAAATGAGTCACTAGCTTTCTTCTGAAGTAACTTGTTTCCAATACCAAAACCCAGATGGCATACCAAATGACAAAGCCCTTGATACACATATGGAACCCTGAGAAGCCTTTGCTCTTAAAGAGTGGGAACATTTGCTACTTCCAAGCACTGCACTGGGGATTCTGGATTGGCACTCCTTTGGGGAACAGACATCAAGGTATGAAGAATGGTATGAGACATCAAGGTATGAAGAATGGTATGTCAGCCATTGCTGGTAATAAAGAAAGCAATCAAAGAAGTCTGCTGCCTACTTCTTATTCTTCATCCCCCATACCAACCAGAGTAAACGATTTGAAAATAACATGGATAGATCTATTTTTTGGTGAAAACAGGTGACATGGACACTTCAACTGGCTAAAACACAGGCCATTTATTCAGCCAAGATTTCTTAAAAGTTAACTAAACATTTGGTTTTACACTGGGCATTGCAACCTATGACTTCTTCTTGTTCATAATTTCAAATTCAGAATAGGTTTAAATTTTTCCTACCCACTGAAAAAAGACTTCAGTAAATTAACCAGTCAACATAAGTTTTTAGTATCCACACTGTAACTGGTAGCTAAATCAATGATCCACAGAAGGCAATTTTTCTTAAATCACTCCAGTCATCCATTTGAATTACTCTAAATATCTTTATGTTCCAGAAGCATTCCAAAGGCATTCATTAACCTATAGATCCATTTTAAAAGCTTATCTCAGATACAACCATCTCCAAAATCTCTTCCTTTCCCTTCAGAAAAGCCATGAGATTTTAGAGAAGAGCAATCCAAGTAGAATAAATAGTAAGTGGTGCTGGCTGGAGCTTCCTGTATCTGAGGAACAGAGACATGGCCAGAGTGATGGGACACAGTGAGCAAAGAGAGTGGGTGAGGGAAACAGGTACCACCCTTTGAGATCTTGGTAAGGAGGCTGGATTTTTATTTTAAATAAATTTGAAAGTATCGGCAAGTTTTAATACTAGAGTTATGTGAACTGGACACATGAGTACTCAAAGACTTATAGTAAAAGCATATTTTTTTTCTATCATACCCTTTATTTTATCTAACTCTCAAAATGGGAAAATTAAAGTATAAAAAGCTCAGTAACATTAATAATATAAGGATTAGGGGACAAGTACATAACGAAGTAAAATGGAAACATGGACAAATTTTATATATGATATTGATGTCCTGTTTCAACCACTTTCAGGACAGAATCTGCCTGTAACTTAAATATTTTAGAAACTCTCTGACCTGGGGTAAAGTAAAAAGCTACTTTTTACCAAAGAATTGCTCTCTTAAGTGTCAAAAATTGCTAGATAACCCTGGGAAAGACTAACCTGCCTGCCAGAATCTGATGATGTAAGCATTAGAGTTTATGTTAGCAATGTAACTCATGCAATATACTTAAAAACACATCTCTGCAGGTAAAGGCAGGAATAACTGCATTAAAACAAGGATTATCAAAGAAACAATACAGTTTCTTAAATGTAAAAATCCAGTGTTCTCTGCATTTTGAGATGGTGAAAAGTTAAGTTTATGGCAATATCAAGATGTTTTAAATGATTAAGAAAATGCACGTCAATGACTAAATGAAGACAGTAAAACAAAAAAGCCAGGGAAAAATTTCTTAACTGGATGATGATACACACTCCTCCAAATCCATGAGATCTGATCTGACTAATATGTCACCTTTTTGAAAGATATCAGTACCTCCCACCCTTTTTGAAACTGCAAAGATGAAGGCAATAACCATCTGTTTGGTACACAGGACACACTGTCAGTATTTTTCTCCTACTTTGAATCTCCATGAGGTGGCTTTTGAAGAGTAGGGAAGAGACAGGACAGTGAGAACATCTTTAAAAAACTAACTAGAAGAGAAAAAAAATTATACAGCTTTTACATGGAACCATTTACATGGAACAGATCATCACAATGAAAAAAAAGTGAAGTTGAACTACAGAACAAAAAATTGCAAGAGTTAAACACATGAGACCTAGAAAAGCCCAATTTTTTTTTCTTAATTAATTAAATCGCTTAAAAATTCAAGACTTTATTTCTTATTGTATATACTACTTGGATTAACTACATTTCTTAATGAAACTTTCGTTTAAAAGATTTTTAATTAATCTGTTACAATATTGTTTCTGTTTTCTGTTTTGGATTTTTGGCCATGAGGTGTATGGGATCTTAGCTGCCTAACTAGGGAATGAACCCAGACCCTCTGCACTGGAAGGTGAAGTCATAGCCACTGGACTGCTAGAGAAGTTTCTTAATTTCTATTTGCATTAAAGATATAAGGGACTCTACCCTACCTAGGCAAGAAAAGACAGACTTCAAAACAATTGAAAGGTGCTATGGGAAACTGTGAAATACGTACTTGCCTTTACACTAAAGAAGAGAGAGGCTATCAGCCTGAATCAGTATAGTATTATCTACCTAAGAAAGTATTTTACTGGCTAAACTCAGGGTCAGGTATACCCTAAGATAGAAGAAATTTAAAAAACACATTATCTTCGAGTTTTAAAAGAAAATATAAGCAGCTTTTTGCTTGTGCTCAGTCACTTCAGTCATGTCTGACTCTTTTCGACCTTGTGGACTGTAGCCCGCCAGGCTCCTCTGTCCATGGGATTCTCCAGGTAAGAATATAAGAGTGGGTTGCCATGCCTTCCTCCAGGGATCTTCCTGACCCAGGGACTGAACTTGAGTTTCCTGCATTGCAGGCACACTCTTTACTGCTGGGCCACTGGGGAAGGCCATAAGTAGCTTATGCTGAAAGAAATTAGAATTTCTATTTACCACTGACCTAAGATAACAAGAAATTAGATGAAAAAAAATCTTAGCAATGGAAACAGAATACTACTATTTATTTCCCTGTTCATCCACTTTTATTAATTCTAAAAACTGGCTATTTTTAAAATGTTACATTTGCTTATAGAAGGAAGTTCCAATTTGATAAAGGATCCTGGTAAAGAATGGTGCTTGGGGTTGGAAAACAGGAGCTTGAGCTCTTTCATTCCTACTTAATACAGAACAGAACTGAGGCCTTGAGCACATCTCCTCGTATCTTCAAACTTGTTTTTCCATCTAAACAGAGATTATGGTATTGCCTTAGTGATCTCACAGAGCCAATGGATGTACAAATTGCCATGTAAATTTTAAGTTCTTGTTGAAGTTCAAAGTGGTAAACTTTAGGATTCAGTTTAGTATTGTTTCAGACTGTGCTTATATTTGTTTCCTAAATGAAAACATTAACTAAAATAAAGGTTAATATCACTCAAAGGGCACTCAAGCTAACTTCATCTCTGTTGCATTGTTAATAATAATGTTATAGTCAATGGGAAACATCTTATATTTGGGAAAGTTACTCTAGATGCAATTATAAAATTTATGCTACAAAGCTAGGAATTATGCAAGAAAGGTAAAAATATATTTTACTTTAAAGTCACTGATATAATTTGATGCTTTATTAAAAATCTCTGAAATCTATAATGAAAAGTGGCACAAGGGAGAAAAATTTTAGTGGGGATATATAATTTCATTTTGCTGTTTTACTGTGGGGTGGGGGAGGTGGGATATATGAAGTAGCATTAAAAACAACCACAACAAAAAAACTGTTTCTCTCCAGAGGAACAAATTGTTATATAGATTAAATTTTTCATAAAATATTTATAGTTGTCATGAATGACCTCTCAGGCTGACATTTATAATAGCGACAAAAAAAAAAAAAAATCCACTTTGATGCAGCTAAATGGATGTTTCCCCTCATCCCAATTTAATTAAAAGTTATATCTTGCCCTGAGAACTTATGAGTGTCATTTATCTTCTACTGTGGGCAAATGTAAAAATACTAGTATTATTTTTTTTTATGCTTAAGTGAAAAGTGTATGCCATGATTAAGTATGTCTGCCTCAGCTATTTTACCTCTCTTCCTTTAATCCAGGAGATCTGAATATATGGCACTATAGAAATACCACACCAATACTTCAGGATCAAACTTAAGTTAATACTTTATGAACAAGGCTCAGAGAAAATATAAAACTGAACCTGACAGTCTCAACCATTAAAGAGGCATCTAATCCAGTAGGGAAGAAAGGTTTTTAAATAACTATAATTGAAAAGCCAAGTAAAATACTGTTATTAATAGAGTTTAGAAAAGGTTATTAATTCTGACTGGCAGCATCAGGAAGTTTTTGTGGAAAGTGTGGTATTTGAGCAATGTCTTGAGGGGTATGTTATTTACACAGGTGGGGCTGGCATTCCTGATTGATGAAGCATATTCCTGAAAGCACCTAACATACAAGTAACTGTGAGATACGAGTGTTTTCACTAGAGTGCAGTCTCTAAAAGAGTAGGGGCTGTGGCTTATCTCACCCACTGCTGTGTCAACAGCATTTGGAACGGGGTCTGGTGCAAGATAAATATTAAATAAATGAATGAATAAACTGGACCCTGGGTAAATGAAACAAAAAAAAAACTGGAGAAAGATACTGGAAATGTAGTTTGAGCCCAGAAAAGCTTAAGAATATGTAGGTGAAAAAGACTACTGCAAGTTTTAGGAGGATAAAGTGATCTACTATGTGTTTTAATATTAAACTTCTAAAGGCAATGCCAATTGATTAGAGAGGTGATTCCATTTACAAGGTAACATAAAAGGCACCAGGAGCACAAAGAAAAGTATGGATACAGGACTCAGAGTTGGAACTGACAGGACTTGACAAATGACTGAGGTGTGCAAATGAGTTAAAGATAATTTCAGAAATTTCCAAACTGAGTGACCAGGGAAATGGTGGTACCATTATGTAAGAAGAGGAAAACAAGCAAACTGCAAATTCTGGTTTAGATAAAAACAAAGTCAGTTTTAGGCACATTAAAATTAAGGTACCATTGATTCATATGGAAAAGTTCAACAAATCGGAAGTTAGAATTGGCATTTAGAGGTAAGCCAGCAAGAAAGCTGGAGATGAACTCAATCAATGGATATTGACTCTGACCGCCTATTTCTGTGGCAGCACCAAAATTTAAGCCATCAACATAGCAGTGGTATTTATAAGCCTGCATACAGGGACCTTGGAAAACTTACCCATTTAAAACAAAAGAGGGGAAAGGATTACTGGAAGAGATTAAGACAGAATGATGAGATCAAGGGAATATTTTTAAAGAAGGAAGCTAAAGGGAGGAAGGGGTACAAGCTCTTCAAACCTTCAAAAATCTTTCCTAGTTCTGTCATTCTCCCTTCAGAGTGTACATGAAAAAGTTCAAATAAATGTAAAGTAGGAGTCAAGCCCTTAAAAAAAACCAAACAAACCTAGGAACACAGACAAATCTTATAAATGTCACAAGGAACCAGTGAGGTCTAGAAGCAAATGGAAAAAGGTGGATCATTTAGACTCTATATACCTCTGTTACTTGTTCAGAAACAATTTAAAAAAAAAATGAAGTTTGTAAAAAATACTAACATGAACTTAGCAGTATAGTGAGTATTACTGAAGGATATTTAAATACAAGACATAATTCCTGCCTCAAAGAAATTACAAAGCCATTTTGAACTAAGAGCAAATCATACAAAGGTATTTACACTAAATCCTTTCTTTAGAGTTCCAAATGAGAGAGCCCAGATGAATGATACCAATGCAAGTCATCACTAATGCAAATCAGGAGGGCAAATGCCGCTCTGGTTTGAGGGTCCTCTCTCATGGACTTGAGACCCTACTGACACTGAGTTGAGATCATTCAAATACAGAATGGATTATATACCCATTACCATAAAGCAAGTTAATGGGTTTAAACTACATTTAAGCACCTTTCAGGTATAGTATACCAATGCACACTATTTAAAGTGGTTAAAAAAGTGCTTGTCTTTTAACATCCTTACCACCATTTACTGTTACTCTTCTCAAATCTTGTTAACTTGATAGAAGGAAAAAGGTGTATTATTGCTTTGGTTGAAAGTTTTCATTTGATCATTTGGGTTTCTTTCTGGAAATGTCTGTTACTGATTTGTAGAGCTTGTTATACCTAAAAGACATCCTGTTGTCATTGCCAATTTCCAAAGTGACAGACTTTATTTTCTTGGGCTCCAAAATCACTGCAGACAGTAACTGCAGTCTTAGAATTAAAAGACACTTGCTCCTTGGAAGAAAAGTTATGACAAACCTAGAAAGAGTATTAAAAAGCAGAAACATCACTTTGCCAACAAAGGTCTATATAGTCAAGCTTTGGTTTTTCCAGTAGTCATGTATGGATGTGAGAGCTAGACCATAGAAAAGGTTGAGTGCCAAAGAACCGATGCTTTCAAACTGTGGTGCTAGAGAATACTCTTGAGAATCCCTTGGTCAGCAAGGGGATCAAACTAGTCAATCCTAAAGGAAATCAACACTGAATATTTATTGGAAGGATTGATGCTGAAACTGAAGTTCCAATACTTTGGCCACCTGATGCAAAAAGTCAACTCACTGAAAAGACCCTGATGCTGGGAAAGACTGACAGTAGAAGGAAAAGGGGGCAACGGTATGAGATGGTTGGATGGCATCACTGACTCAATGGACATAAGTCTGAGCAAACTCCAGGAGACAGGGAAGGACAGGGAAGCCTGGTGTGTTGCAGTCCATGGGGCTGCAAAGAGTCAGACATGATGGAGCGACTGAACAACAACAGTATAGATCCACATGCCTTTTCCTTCTTTTTCTACAACTCTTCAAATATCCAAATCAATCTCACTGTTAAGACACAATATTATTGTATTTTTTTCTTTTTTTTGGCCACACCAACGCTGTGAGGCATGTGGGACCTTAGTTCCCCCACCAGGGATCAAACCCATGCCCCCTGCATTGGGAGCATGAAGTCTTAACCACTGGAGCTCCAGGGAAGTCCCAGTATTATTGTTATTTGTACTACAGGCAACATTTACTGAGCGCTTTCTACCTAACAGGTACTGTGGTAAGTATATTACATGCATTATCTCACTTCATCTTCACAAGCCCTATGTTCTATCATTATCTCCATTCCTGAGATAACACATTTGCCTTTATTTCTCTAGATACTACACTCTCTTATGACATGAATTACACCTTGTATAAACATATAGTTAAGTTGGAATTCAGTGAATATCCAAGTATGTATGAATTGACTTCATCATTTTTTCTCTTTTAAGCTGCCATAATGCTCACTTTCATCAAATTTACCAATTTGTCAGAGTATAAAGTTGCTAAAAAGAAGGGATGTTGTGATTTGTCATAAGAAATATGTATTTGGCTTTAGTCCCCACTTCTGGCACTTAGCTCCTAAAATGCTGGGAGTTTCCTAAGTGTTGAGAGCTATAGTGTTTCTTGTTATGTTAATGAACTGACTTTTGGAGAGCACATAGGCAACTTAAGGATGAAGGCCTACCATGTGATTTTGAAGGTTGGAACTTCATAGCCCTCAATGGCCAATAATTTAATCAATCACGCCTAGTATTTAATGAGGTTTTTATAAAAACCCAAGCACTACCTGGGAAGCCTACCAGAAAAACCCAAAAGGACATGGTTCAGAGAGCCTCCAGGTTGATGAATCAGAACATGTCTACATGCTGCCTTGCACGTGTGCTTGCTCAGTCGCTCAGTCATGTCCAGCACTTTGCCACCACAAGGACTGTAGCCCATCAGGCTCCTCTGTCCACAAGATTTTCCTGGCAAGAATGCAGGCATGAGTTGCCAGTTTCTCCAGGGGGATCTTCCTGACCCAGGGATTGAACTCACATCTCCTGAACTGCAGGCAGATTCTTTACCACTGAGCCACCTGGACATGCTGCCTTGGTGGGCCTCAGATTTCATGGGGACAGAGCTTCTTTGGTATCTCCCTAAGTATCTTTTCATCTGGATGTCAGTCCACATTCATTAGCATGCTTTGTATCATTACCAGTAATCTAGTGAGTAAACTAGCTTCCTGAGTTCTGTGAACCAAAACCAAGGAAGGTGGGTGGTCGTCAGAACCATTTTATAGAGGTTTATAGCCAGTTGGTCAGAAGTACAGGGAACAACCTTGATTTGTGAATGGTATATGAAGTAGATACATAAAGAATGTTCAAACCACCGTACAATTACAGTCATTTCACATGCCAGCAAAGGAATGCTCAAAATTCTCCAAGCTAGGCTTCAACAGTATGTGAACCGAGAACTCCCAGATGTTCAAGCTGAATTGAGAAAAGGCAGAGAGAGGAACCAGAGATCAAATTTCCAGCATCCGTTGTATCATAGAAAAAGCAAGAGAATTCCAGAAAAACAACTACTTCTGCTTCACTGACTATGCTAAAGCCTTTGACTGTGTGGATCACAACAAACTGTGGAAAATTCTTCAAGAGATGGGAATACCAGACCACCTGACCTGCCTCCTGAGAAACCTGTATGCAGGTCAAGGAGCAAGTTAGAACCAAACATGGAACAACAGACTGGTCCCAAATAGGAAAAGGAGTACGTCAAGGCCGTATATTGTCACCTTGCTTATTTAACTTAAATGCAGAGTACATCATGAGAAATGTTGGGCTTGATGAAACACAAGCTGGAATCAAGACTGTCAGGAGAAATATCAGAAAACCTCAGCTATGCAGATGACATAACCCTTATGGCAGAAAGCAAAGAAGAACTAAAGAGCCTGTTGATGAAAGTGAAAGAGGAGAGTGAAAAAGCTGGCTTAAAACTCAACATTCAAAAAACGAAGATCATGGCATCTGGTCCCATCACTTCACAGCAAATAGATGGGGAAACAATGGAAACAGTGACAGATTTTATTTTCTTGGACTCCAAAATCACTGCAGATAGTGACTGCAGCCATGAAATTAAAAGACATTTGCTTCCTGGAAGAAAAGCTATGACAAACCTAGAGAACAATGGATATGAGTTTGAGCAAGATGGTGAAGGACAGGGAAGCCTGGTATGCTGCAGTCCATGGGGTCGCAAGGCATCAACTGAGGGACTGAACAACATATGAAGTGGATGTCAGTCTTTCAGGTCTGAGCCCTTAACCTGTGGCATCTGATGCTATCTTTGGATAGACAATGTCAGGATTGAGTTGTATTGTATCAACAGAATATCCAGCTGGTGTCAGAGAATTGTTTGGTGGTGTGAGGAAAGAGCCCATATGCTGAAGCTGGTGTCAGAGTCTTAAAAGGTTATCTCAGTTTTATAGATGCACATATTTCTGGAAACTTGAATCTATCTACAGGCATACAGCAAAGATTCTGTGTACTGAGTAACAGTAACTGCTGAAGTAGTACAGTTTAAGTTCTTATAAAAAAACCTATAGGTGTACTAGGATTATGACAGCTGATTATTCTTAAGACCATTGTAAGAGTGAAAAAATTCATGGAAATAAAAAATTGTGAATAAGTACTACCAAACAAAATTCATAAAATGATAGCGAATTTATCCTGATTCTGCAGATTTCTTATATATTACATGGAAAGAACAGAAGTCCTCTTTCTTCACTGGGTTTGTTGCTACAGGAAAAGCATAATTTTTCTTATATATAAATCAATATCCAACAATACCATCTCTGCTTATGGGAGAAATAAACAGCTGGGATGTTTACAAAATATAATGTGCTTCAGGGGACTTTCTCAAATCTTATGACTTTAGTAGACAGAAATTATTTTCCTCTTAGATCTCTTGAGGATTTAGCAGAAATACTGAAATCATAACTTTCTCTTACAACGTATCTACCCAAGTCCAGAGATACAGGAAACACTTCAGTAAATACTAAAAAAAGAAAAAAAGAGCCAGTCATTTTCAAGTAATAGTTGAGATTTACTGATAAATAATGGAAAATTGGATACTTTTAAATAAAATTAGTAGCTTCAAAAAATTAATCAATTTCTATTCAACTTCTGAAAATGAAAATTTTCACAATTGTATATGCTGTTATCTTTTGAAAAGATACTGAGATTTTCAAATTAGTGTACTTATTGTTAAGGCTGAAAATGAGAAAGGGTATTACCATCAAACTATATGCTTAATTCATAAAGAGTAATAAAAGAAGTGCTCTTGCATAGCACATTCCAGTGGGTGAAAAAAAGTTAATCAATTCAACTCAATTTTAGCTGAGGGCATTTTTCCATGACTGCTGAACCCTAGCATGTGTCAGGCAACTAAAATTACACTAAAATGTGTAAGCTCTGTTGTTATTTTAAAGATAATCCAGGAAGCAAAACAAAGCCAAAAATTCTCTCTGCATTTTTAACATGAAATGCTTTAATCTTCAATCAAGTGTACACTTTTTCTGTTTTAAGATCTTTATGCATTATCTCTTTTTTTGTGTATGTTTGAAAGTTTCCAAAATAAAAACAAAAAGAACAATAACAAAAATGATTCTGTATTTCCAACATACTCTTCATTGTTTAAAATAATTCTTACTACTTACCAGTCTCTGCTTTTGAAGTTCTTCTCTAAGAATTCTATCTTCTGGTAAAACATCACATAACAAAAAATAATTGTCTTGTTCTTCTGTTGAGATATGAGAAAAATAAATGAGAAATGTTATTTTTTACTTTTAAAAAAATTTTTATTTCTTAAAAAAAATCCTTCTGGGATATAGTTCTGTTTTAGCTTCATTGAAGTTATTAGAAAATATAAACAGAACAATTTAATTTTAGCTATTATTTTAGAGAATTACAACTAAAGAAAGATTATTCATTTGAATTTTTGGATTGCAGGGGAAAGATGGTAGTCAAGATGTACACTTACCAGATGGAGCTGTAGAATTGATTCTTATCACACTACAAAAATCTGTAATGGGCTGTTCAGTGAACCTTTTCCTCCAATATAAAATGTACCTTAGAACAATCATAAAGAAAGAACAGTGAGAAGAGGCAATGAACTACTTACTTGAGAATGATAGGATTTTATAAGAACATTTAATTATCTTAAAGCAACAAATCAAATGTTGACTGAAAACTGCTAGAAAATGTGCAAATAGAAAGGCAGCAGAGCACTGTAGAACCATGAAATATTTAATGAAATAACATTACCCTGTAAGGGCATGAAAATGATTACATTTTACCATCTGCAAATTCAATAAACAGATATACAGGAAAACTAAAATGAATTACTTTTATGTAATAATGAAGTTTTTTTTGAAAATCACATCTATGTTTATGTGAATTTAAAATGCAACAATGATTAAAAAGGCTTCATCACACATTTTCCAACAAACTCAAAGTTAGGTGTTTACCTTATACATCAAAAAAAGAGATCATGATGACAATGCAACAAAAGGTCTGTCTAAATTCAATATCTATCTAACAAGATAGAACAATTCCATATTGCCCATGCTGAATCTGAAAGGAGGGAAATTTACCTTTTTGAAAAATAGCCAAGCTTACAATTCCTGTATCTAATGAGCTGAGTTATAAGAAGGATACTGGCTAAATTTAAAAGCAAAGCATAATACCCAGACCTGTGTCATTTGATGAAAGAGGGAGAAAGATAACAGGATTCAACAAACTGTTCATCTTTCCATTTACCTAAAAAGATTTACACTGACAATTGCAATCCCATTTATCAAATTATACAAAGAAGAGAATGTGATCTCCTTCATGGAGGAGAAAGGAGATGGAAAAGTTGAATATATAGTTGACTATTTATCAGAATACATGGTCGATGGATAAAAAAAAGAACCTTACAACAAAGAACCAAAACCTGTGAAAGAGATGGAACTTAGTGAAACAGATCAAGTACACAGAAAGAATACATTTAAATGGCCTGATACAGCACTAAGTGGTGTTCTGCATACAGTAGGTCCCCACTAAATGTTTTAAAGAGATAGAAGAGTATCTAAAGATTCCTCTAAGTTCTCTAAGTAGTCTCCAACCCCTAGTATTTCAGCTCTTTTTTATTCTGTCCTTAATTTCCCAAACCTACAGTCCCCTATAGAAAGGACATACATTATATATTAGAAAAAACATGTGCTGGGAGAGAGGTCTGAGAGAAAGAGAGAACCATGACATGAGCTTATATAAAATATAAATGGATGACAATACCATGAATAGAATATACAAGTAAAAGAAGTAAAAGAATAATGTGTAACAACAGAACCACATGCTTTAGTTCATTTTTCTCATGTATAACCATGCTATCAACCTGGATGGGTAAGAAGGGGGAGAACCCTTTCCTTATAAAACAGTGCTAGACCTTATTTTAAGAGATCTGAAAATGATGTATCTTAGGCTCCAGCTCATCCTCAAACCATAAATAGTATAAATAATGAACTACGACACTATGGCTAGCTTACTGGCCTCCACATTAGAAGTATCAGAGCAGAAAGCCTTTCAGATCCATTGAAGTACACAGAAAGAGGAAAAGCACCTATAAAAGGCAGACATATTGTTTCCTTTGCCATCCTGGCCAGCTTCAGCAACCTTCCACTTCCCAGTTATCCTACATAGTTCCTCTCATTTTCCTCCTTTCCATTTCCCACTAGTTGCTTTTTTTCCCTCTCCAGGGGAAAGAGAAATAAAAGGCAAGAGAAGACTTAAGAGAATAAAAGGGACATTCCCAGACACTTTTCTTATTCTTCCCTTAGTATATTTTCTATTGCAGAGTGGTGACATGGATGAAGGACCACAAGAGAACGTCCATTAGAGATGTCAGGAATAGAAGATGGATCGTTCTTCCAAACTGAAATACACAGACATCTATTTTCATGATTAATCAAATTCATACAGCAGGACCAGGTGCTGAGATAACTGACTTTAAAAAATAGAAGAGTCATGTTTTATCTGGAGCTCCCTCATGGCTACCACTAGAATACATCAAGGAGAGGTTCATCACTCTTGATTACTATTCCACTGAAGTGGATGATAGCCTCTGGGGAAAACAGAATAGTCACCAGCCCATTAGCCTACAGTTTGTTAAAAGGCAATGATAACTGCATGAAGCTGATGACTAGATAAGAGCAGATACTAGTGATGAGACTGTCCTGTGAACTGTCATTGACCAATTCTGTAACAGAGTCAACACAATACGAGTCTCTTACCTGCACAAATCGTGAGCTAGAAGTAGTTTAGCTTTTCAGATTAAACCTATGGTCAAACCCTCACAGTTGATGTTTTATTAACTGATTACACCAGCCCCGCAGGCAGCAGTGAATAGAGAAGCAGGGCCTTTGCCTTTAGAGATATGAGTCTGAACTGAAAGGTTTTTTAAAACTTCTGAAACTTGGCTTACTCATTTGCAAAATGGATTGTTGATAATTAAATAGGATGATACATGTAAAGCAGCACCCACCTTCTGGGTGTTTAATAAATGGCAGCTATTATTATAAGGAAAAATAACATATTTAGATAAAACTAGAGTAATAAAGAATTTGTTTATTCCAAAGAAATCCTGGCATCCAAAACAACAACAAAAACAATGATAACGTTTCACCAAACGTGTAATGAGCAAGTTACAACAGTTGTATTAGTAGTGTCAGAAGGCACACACAGGTGCCTGAGGTGGGGGAAGAGGAGAGTGATCAGAGGATGAGAACTATGAGCTGCTACTGTTACTGAGACCCTACCCGCCCAAGGTCACACAACCGTGACCTTTCCAATTGGGATCTGTTGTCTCCAAATCTTAAGTCTTCTACAACATCATGACTCTCTTGTCACTTGAGGGCCAATCTACATAAGAACCTCAGAACAAGAAAGCAGGAGAAAGCCTCTAGGTTTATATGAATAGTTGTAATGGATAGTTGAAGAATTTCCTCAGAGACCATGGAGAGACTCAACTTCCTTAGAGCCCATGGAAAAAGTTTTTGACAGGGCAAAACCAAAGTACAGAAATGAAGTCTGAAGGGAGGGGGAAGGTCTTCCCTTTCTGAAAAGCATACTACCTAAAAGCAGCTCTTGATCTGAACTGCTCCTAACCTCCTGTGTAGGTACTGAAAGCTGACACCACCAGCTGTTTGGGGCTGTGAAATTGGAACTGCTTGACTAGGCAAGAGAGACTCTGAAATGAAGTGAAAGTCACTCAGCTGTGTCTGACTCCTCACGACCCCATGGACTGTAGCCCACCAGGCTCTTCTATCCAAGAGATTCTCCAGGCAAGAATACTGGAGTGAGCTGCCATTTCCTTCTCCAGGGGATCTTCTGAACCCAGGGACTGAACCCTGGTCTCCTGCACTGCAGGCAGATTCTTTACCCACTGAGCCACCAGGGAAGACCTCAAGAGAGACCCTACAGTGGCACTAATTCTTCTGAAGTCCTGATCCCAAAAGTCAATGGCTCTGAGTCTCCAAGGACTTCCATGTTCACTCCTATTCTCCACGGTCTTTTAAGAGAAGCCTCACGTCACACATTTGCTTTGTATCACTGTTTACCTCAATGTGGTAGGCACAAGGGACATGATAACTAACAGCAGCTGACTTAAAATCATGGAGAGAGCCTGTCTGACAGAACCTCAGTTATGCTCCTCAAATTGTTAAGGCTTCCCATGGGGTGAAGGGAGAGAAAATGTTATATGCTCACAGTCTAGAGGCCTTTCCATTCATTAAAAGTTATTTTATTGCTCCATGAACAAGTAGTTATGAATTCTGGAAAGGATGTTTTTTAGACACCATCTCTAGAAACATCTCTGAGATGTTGTTAGGCAGTTCTGAGGAAAAGAGAATAATGCAGGTAAGAGGTCAGTCCAATAGACACAAAGTTGTCATTTGAGTGGTCTCCTCCTGATCAAAGGTTGGGCGACACCAACATCAAATGAAAAAAGCCATGCTACAAAAGTGAAATATTATCATAAACTACCATGTAAATTAAATACATTATCATACCTTATGGTATACTAAATGAACAGCTCTGAACTACAACAAATTTTGACCTAAGTCTAGATTTAAGATGAATCACAGTTTTCACATAATAGTACTTTTAGTTTACCACAGAATTAAGAAGTGTCAATATATCCATTTTCCTGTGGTTGGTAACAACATTCAGATAAATTGTCTTCAACCGAGACATGTCTTAAAGATAGCAGATGTTCAACACATGCATTTGTGGCATTTTTTTCTACCCACTAAAACTTATTGTTCCATGTTAAGAAATCATTTAATACTTCTTCATTTTTTTCCTACTTCTTTAGTTAAGCTACAGTTGCAGCCACCCAATACATAAAGGAAGCCCAGAAATAATATGTGGTATGAACCCTTTATTTGGAGGATAGTTGTCACAGCATTTCATATTTTATTAAAAAGCCATAAAAGTAATTATTTGGTCATCAGCAAATACTTTCTTTCAAAGAATTTTAATCATGTCTAACCAGAAATCTTTGTAGTAATATCATCTTCCCTGTCCAACTCCCCATTGTAACTGGTGTGATACTGACAGAAGCATAAAGATTTGAGATATAGCTGTTAATTAAGTAGCATGGAATGAGTGGAATCTAATATAGAAAGGAGCAAAGAATTAGGAGTTAACATTTTTCTTCTGGAAAAATTTTATCTACTGAATAAAGCTAGCAAATAGCTTATATAAATAGCTATGTTAATAAATGGATCAAAGGAGAGATTTTGTTTATTTGCTCTTGGAAAGTTTTACTGTTACTTTGTTCCAATAAAGAAAATGTTAAATATATTCCACATGAAACTTTAGAGCTTATTTCTTACAAAGGATGAGGTAAATGCATCTCTTATCTATTTATCATCTTTATTACTTATTGTACTCAGAAGCAACAACTCTTCTCTGAGAAGCATATATAATAATTATTACATATAATAATTATTCAACCTATAAAGCAGTTCTGAGTGAATTAATTCATGCCAATTGAACTTCTCACTGTCCCTTCCTCCCCTCAATAACTGTTAAGAAAAAGTCATATAATGCTGAAAAGATTCCAGTTTAATTCTGATCATAGTAGTCAATGCTTGTACTGTTTTGGAGAGGAATTTTTAGTTTACTTAAACAGTAGGCAGGTAGTACCTAAAGGAGACTGAATATTTTAAAAGGTATTAAAGTTTATTCATATACATTCCTGGTCAGTTTGAATTAATCATGTTTTTACTTCCTGAGAATGCAACTAATTTAATTAGAATAATTAACAAGGAAAATCTAGATTTCCAAATTTAAAGTACACGCTAACTACATATTTTATTTAGAAAGCACTTCTATCAGACAAGCATCTTTTTCTTTTTAATTAAAGCATCCATTTTATTACATAGTTGCATTTAGAATGTGATTGATCATAACATTTGATTGTTAACTCTTAAGCCCTGAGACCTAGCAAATAATTTGATTTTCCTGCCCACATACAGATAAGATTGACAACAATGATAAAAAGAGAGATTGATTAGAACAAATATAGCCACTCAGCTATCTTACATTAAGTACAAAGGATAAAATACAAACTCTGATTCAGACATTCCTTACAGATTTTAGAAAAGAAAGAAAAATTCAGCATTACTCAATTATCACTGATCATCACATTTTTCTGCAATTTCTGAGGGAGAATTTGCATTTATATCACACAAAAGAGTAAAGAAATATAGTTTTACATCAAAGAAAAGCCAAGTGATACAAAATTTAGAAAAGCATTACTTAGCTGATACTCCTATCAATGGTTATTTGAATAAGTAAACAATTCAAAGCTCTCTAGCTTAAGAAGTGACTAAAACAAAATCAACAGATCTGACTACATGTGGGCTGCAGTCCATGGGGTCGCTAGAGTTGGACACGACTGAGCGACTTCACTTTCACTTTTCACTTTTATGCATTGGAGAAGGAAATGGCAACCCACTCCAGTGTTCCTGCCTGGAGAATCCCAGGGACGGGGAAGCCTGGTGGGCTGCCGTCTCTGGGGTTGCACAGAGTAGGACACGACTGAAGCGACTTAGCAGCAGCAGCAACTTTGTATCATGTAAGAGAAAACTCCCAAAACACATACACACACACACACACGTATATACATACATACATACATACACATAAAAATATTTTAATTGAAAACAAAGAACAATGGATGAAAATGAGAAGCACTTTTTTTCCACTGTAAAAGCTTGTAAAGCTTGTAAAGATCAGCTTATTCTAGGAAATTCCTTGCTGGTTTAGTGGTTAGGACTGTATGCTCCCACTGCAGGGGGCCCAGGTTTGACCTCTAGTCAGGGAACAAAGATTCCCACAAGTGTTTCATGGTGTGGCCAAAAAAAAAAAAAGCTCATTCTAGGAGCTGGTGACATATATTGTTCATATACCTTTCTATGCCCCCTAAGCATACAGCCCCAAGTCTACTTAAGTGCTGAGTGGCAATGCTAAGTGGATAAAAGCAGCCACCACACAGGAGGCACACAGCAGACATTCAGAAAAGGTGCTATGCAGTTGAGAAGGACAAAAGGGCTACAGAATAGCTAATATTACCCCTGTGGGCACTGTGGTTATTTGTCCTTAAAAAACAAACTGTTACTCTAGAAGTTTAGAGTACTTAGAATCTGAAATGAAAATTTCTCAAAACAAATTTTACAAACCATAATTAGATCTTCAGGTCAGCAACAAATGCCTATTGAAAACTTAAGCTCTAGTTGCAAAAAACTAAGACTTCAAATATATCTTTTGTAATCAAAATATACTTAAAAAGTTGGCCACTATTTATTGGGTATGAAGGATATCTGATATCAGATGATATCAGAAGGATATCAGATATTTAGATGCAAGGATATTACAATATCTGGGCTACTCTAATGCTCTGTAGCCTAATTCTAATAGAATTAGGCTATTCTAATGTTTGAGATGCAGAACATCTCAAAATGGGACTTTACCAGATACACCAAAATGTGTGCTTTCAGTAACTATACTAAGCTAGTTAACTACCACCATATTGTTTGCAAGGTGTTTTCAACTAATAATGACCTACACATAACTACTCCATTATACCTGCTTCAGAGAAGGCATGTCTCTTAGACAATCACTTCTGAGAATCGGTCTAGAATTAGTGAGTCTAGCTCACTTCAGGATCCAGCTATACAGGTTAGGTTCCTACATTTCTCACCATGTCCAGTGTTGGCAGTTACTCAACCACTCACACCTATCTTCTCTTCATCTTCCTCACCCTCTTCCTCTAAGCACCTCAGTCACTGATCTTAGCTGCTGTCTCCTTTTATACCCTTATACCCCTATGGGTTGTTGAAAGACTCAGTCTTTTTCTGATTTTCAACTTTATCATAACACTTAAGATTCAAGATCCCCATTTCCCCCAAACCTCCCTTTGGGTGGCTTAAAAAAATTTTTTTTTGTTTTTTTACCAAGTTTATTTTGGGCTGTCAGGAAGAACTCACTTAGCTGGAGAATGTGTGTATCCTGAAATATAAAAAGGACATCATTCTGATAGAGACCAACAATGCCAAAAATTTCATGAGATGTGGTACAGGGAGTATTATCAACCCTTTAGAAAGTTGATCTGCTTCCAGAATTTGTAGAAATACAACAGTATGTAACATTTTCAAATAGAACTTGCTCAAGAATGCAAATAAGCTCAAAGTTGAAAAAAGGCTAAGTTGAAACCTGAAAAAGAGTATGAATTTTCATATTTTTACAGGAATAATTAAGTTAGTAAACCTAATTCTTCTATGGATGAAAACAAAATTTACCTTCGGAAATCAGCAACCAACTTGACATCAGCTATGACAATCTTATGTTCAATAATCATGTGTTTCAGAAGTTTGTCTTGTTCAACCACAGGAAAATGTTCTTCACAGAAAATACAAGGCACAGATGGAGAACCTTCTAAGCTGGTGGTGCCACCTGGACTTTCTGGCAGAGAAAGCGGCTCCAGGATATAATCCTTAGTGTCTGGGAGAGACAAAAAGAAAGAGGAAAAAAGCTGAAATCAACTCCCTTTAGATGGATGATTTCTCGCCTCCTGCATTAAAAGGATCCTAAAGATGTTTACATAATTTCTAAAAGAAAATACACAGTACCAGAGAGCAAGATACTTTATTACATGTTAAACAGCTTCTGCAACCCAGAGGCAAGGAGTATTACAAAGCAGCTCAAACTCTCCATTTGCTGGCTTGAATGGGGGAAACTCATTTGTCAGGACAGCTGTGCAACCTCATTCTTGGACAGTGGCCAATGGCAGCAACTCTAGGGGGACCTGAGGGCTAGGCTGCAGCATGCTGGGTTAAGGTTCTAAGTCTCAAATGCGACCTATGGCCGAGAGTCATGACACTGGGAGGTAAATGGTATATACTGAGGCTACAGGTGATGCCAGGACAATCTTTTTAGCTGCTTCCTGTTGCACCTGCAAACTTTTTCCTGTCTCTGATTATCTGTCAAGTGAGAAGAAGGTAAGTCTCACATTGGGTTGACACAGCATGTGCTGGGTGGCCCAGGTGGCAATTTGTGATTTGATTTATGTCTATCATTTGCTTATTACACAGTTGTATATCATAATTCAAGTTCTTGTGAACAAAGAGATGAATGCTCAATCACTAGACATACATGATGAACCTTTTTCATGTCTACATTATTCCTTTCCCTAACATCACCTACAGAATCTTTAAGAGTTGAGGTGTTTAAGAGCTATAGCTCTGAATTAAGGGCCTTGAATTAGAGAGTTTTATCACGATTTCTCTTCAGTCTTCTAGACTGAACCTGTCACTGCAGGCACACTACTGAGTAGTTAGCAACCAGGTAACTAGTGGAAGGCATTTGGCATTTGAAGAAGGGCTTTAGAAAGACAGCTTTAGACTTTAGAAAGACAGCTGTTTCACAGACAGCAGTCTCTGGAATTAGGTTACTATTTAATTCTATGTTAAATTTTATTTATTTTTTATTTTACTTTACCTTATTCCTAAATGCCTTTTTAAATGAATAACTAATTGATCAGTTACTGGTACACTGCTGACCCCGGTCTCAGAACTGGATAAATGATGCAAGAGGGCAGCATTCATTCACTCACTCAACAAAACCTAGCTGAATATCTACTGAGTGCTGGCTGTTTCCTGTTTGATGCTGCATGATACTATTCTTACCATCAAGGCTAAAGGGCAGAAAAGTTAAAAGGATAGAGAGAGAGAGGGAAAGAGAGAGATGGGGAGATAGGGAGGGAGAGAGAAGAGGAGGCAGGGAGGGAGGGAAGCAGGGAATGTACAGCGCTTATGGGAGCATGGGACAGAGGAGTTTAAGTGAGCTTCGGGAAAGTGTCCTGTAAGGAATGTCCTCTAACACATCACTCATAATAGAGGATACTAAATCAAACTGTTTATTTTAGTTACATAAAATTATTAAATATCAAGAAAGAGAAAACAGGGTACATATGACAATAGGGAGAATATGAAAAATGTTTCAGCCCTTTAAAAGCATTATTAGTAAAACTGGCATGTTACCAATTATTACATTCATAAATTAGGTAATGAAATCAAGGATTTCCGGAATTCTATAGCTCTTTAGTTGTAGGATATATTTTTCAGTTACATGTTAAATTCTGTAGGAACTTAAACCTGCACGTGAAAAATAGGTGAGGAAAGAGATAGGGATATGCTTATGAAACTCAACTATATTTTACGTTCCCTAGAATAAGATAACAAAAGGCAGCATATTCTAAGTAGACAATAACCTGCCATCTAGGAAGATGCTCTTCTCCTAAATTTGACTGAAATATCTGTAAATTCACTTATCTTAATGGAAGAAAAGAAACAATATATTAATAATCACCACCAACAGCAAGAACTAACCTTACTAGATGTTTGCTATTTGTAAATTACCAGCAAAGTGTTTAGAGAACTTTCACAATCCTAACTTCCTTTTTGGATTAGTATTATCACAACCCCCATCTTTCAGATGAGAACTCAGACTTAAAAAATTAAATAATTTCCCCAAATCACAGTGTTAGTAAATGGTCTAAGCCTTACAAATAGCTGTGAAAAGGACAAGTGAAAAGCAAAGGAGAAAAGGAAAGATATACCCATTTGAATGCAGAGTTCCAAAGAATAGCAAGAAGAGATAAGAAAGCCTTCTTCAGCGATCAATGCAAAGAAATAGAGGAAACAACACAATGGGAAAGACTAGGGATCTCTTCAAGAAAATCAGAGATACCAAGGGAACATTTCATGCAAACATGGGCTCCATCAAGGACAGAAATAGTATGGACCCAACAGAAGCAGAAGATATTAAGAAGACGTGGCAAGATTACACAGAAGAACTGTACATGCATTCTTTACATGTATTCATAGAATTGTGACTGGTACCCCTATTCATACAGCCTTTTCAGACAGAAACCTGAGAGGCTTCCTCATGTCCTTCTGCTTTACTCCCTGTGGCCAACATTACTCAGGAACTCTCAGTTTAATCTTCAGAGCCTCTTCTCTGTTCCTCCCTTCTGAGCACTGCCTCAGACAAGCTCTTAAACTTGAACATCTGCAGTAGTCTTCCCACTGGTTAGTCTCCCCCATCTTCAGACATGACCTCTTTCCAATCCATTCTCCCCTTATCAGTTTAAAACAGGAGTGGCCCTTCTTCCTGTAGGAAAAGGCCTAAATGCCTTAAGGAGTTAGGTATAGGTTGAGAGATCAAAAAAAGATCTTAATGACCCAGATAACCACAGTGGTGTGATCACTCACCTAGAGCCAGACATCCTGGAGTGTGAAATCAAATGGGCCTTAAGAAGCATCACTATGAACAAAGCTAGTGGAGGTGATGGAATTCCAGCTGGGCTATTTCAAATCCTGAAAGATGATGCTGTGCAAGTGCTGCCTTCAATATGCCAGCAAATTTGGAAAACTCACCAGTGGCCACAGGACTGGGAAAGGTCAGGTTTCATTCCAATCCCAAAGAAAGGCAATGCCAAAGAATGCTCAAACTACCTCACAATTGCACTCATCTCACATGCTAGTACACTAATGCTCAAAATTCTCCAAGTCAGGCTTCAGCAATATGTGAGCCATGAACTTCCAGATGTTCAAGCTGGTTTTAAAAAGGCAGAGGAACCAAAGATCAAATTGCCATCATCTGCTGGATCAGCAAAAAAGCAAGAGAGTTTCAGAAAAAACATCTACTTTCATTTTATTGATTGTGCCAAAACCTTTAACTGTGTGGATCACAATAAACTGTGGAAAATTCTTGAAGAGATGGGAATACCAGACCATCTGACCTGCCTCTTGAGAAATCTGTATGCAGGTCAGGAAGCACAGTTAGAACTGGACATGGAACAACACACTGGTTCCAAATAGGAAAAGGAGTATGTCAAGGCTGTATATGGTCACTGTGCTTATTTAACTTATATGCAGAGTACATCATGAGAATCACTGGGCTGGATGAAGCACAAGCTGGAATCAAGATTGCTGGAGAAATACCAATAACCTCAGATACGCTGATGACACCATCCTAATGGGAGAAAGCAAAGAACTGAAGAACCTCTTGATGAAAGTGAAAGAGGAGAGTAAAAAAGTTGGCTTAAAGCTCAAAATTCAGAAAACTAAGATCATGGCATCCAGTCCCATCACTTCGTAGCAAATAGATGGAGAAACAATGGAAACAGTGGCAGACTTTATTTTTTTGGGCTCCAAAATCACTGCAGATGGTGACTTCAGCCATGAAATTAAAAGATGCTTGCTTTTTGGAAGGAAAGCTACGACCAACCAAGACAGCATATTAAAAAGTAGAGACATTACTTTGCCAACAAAGGTCCATCTAGTCAAAGCTATGGTTATTCCAGTAGTTACGTATGGATGTGAGAGTTGGACTATAAAGAAAGCTGAGTGCCGAAGAATTGATGCTTTTGAACTGTGGTGTTGAAGAAGACTCTTGAGAGTCCGTTGGACTACAAGGAGATCCCACCAGTACATCCTAAAGATCAGTCCTGAGTGTTCATTGGAAGGACTGATGTTGAAGCTGAAACTCCAATACTTTGGCCACCTGATGTGAAGAGCTGACTCACTGGAAAAGACCCTGATCCTGGGAAAGATTGAAGGCAGGAAGAGAAGGGGACGACAGAGGATTAGATGGTTGGATGGCATCACCGACTCAATGGACATGAGTTTGAGTAAACTCCAGGAGTTTGTGAGGGACAAGGATGCCTGGCGTGCTGCAGTCCATGTGGTCACAAAGAGTCAGACACGACTGAGCGACTGAACTGAACTAGTAATTTGAACCCAAATTCAAACAGTATATTCTTCTGCCTCTAACATCAAAAGGCAATTCCTCAATCTGTATTTCTTCTTCAAACTCTGTGTTCAGTTTTGAATTCATATGTACTTATAAGACATACTGAATTTACATATATTCTCCCAGTGTCCTGCAATCTCCCTCATATCACCTTCACCAGCAACTCTCAAACCTCAGCAGCCCACACACTTCAAAAACCAGTGGGTACAGTTATCACTCAGTTCAATCCGGTTGCTCAGTCTGGTCCGACTCTTCATGGCCCCATGGACTGCAGCATGCCAGGTTTCCCTGTCCATCACCAACTCCCAGAGCTTGCTCAAACTCATGTCCATCGAGTCGGTGATGCTATCCGACCATCTCATCCTCTGTCGTCCCCTTCTCCTTCTGCCTTCAGTCTTGCCCAGCATCAGGATCTTTTTCAACCAGTCATCTCTACGGTTAACTACAGATAACTACAGCGGTAGCTCTACCACTGTTATTACTTCCTGAGGCTTTACTGCAAACTCTCTACTATTCGTCTGTGGATCATGTGTCTTCCCTTTTGTATATGCGTTCAATGCCAGTTTCTCTTTTTTTCAAACTATTGGACCTAAATGTTCACACGTACTAGAACCAGTTGCTTATTGTCACTGTAAGTGTATACAGGAACAAAATCATGAGTCTTCAAATTTTATGTATGAGGAACGTGTGGTTTGAGAGACACTCCATTCTAAAGAAGATCAGTCCTGGGTGTTCTTTGGAAGGAATGATGCTAAAGCTGAAACTCCAGTACTTTGGCCACCTCATGCGAAGAGTTGACTCATTGGAAAAGACTCTGATGCTGGGAAGGATTGGGGGCAGGAGGAGAAGGGGACAACAGAGGATGAGATGGCTGGATGGCATCACTGACTCGATGGACGTGAGTCTGAGGGAACTCTGGGAGTTGGTGATGAACAGGGAGGCCTGGCGTGCTGCGATTCACGGGGTCACAAAGAGTCAGACACGACTGAGCGACTGAACTGAACTGAACTGAAGTTGTATTTGGGAAGTTGACTTACTATGTATCCGGAAAACAAAAAAAACTTAACAGAACAATTTTAGATTACAAGAGTTAATAAATTTCTCCTTATTCCCTGATCATTTAGGATTGTGCTCAAATTCTGACAACATTGATCATAAGACCTAATTTGTTTGCCTTCAGATTGTTAGTCTCTGGAAGACAAGGGGAGTACTGGTCATCTTTATTTACCTGGCACGTTCTCTGTGTACTATTATCCTACCATGAGTACCCACCATCAAGCAGTGTATTGACTTCGTGCCAGGCACTCCTAAGCACTTTACAGGTACAGTATTGAGTCAATTAACCCCCTCAATAATCCTATGACAGAGAGTCAGTTTCTACATCTATACTACAGTTGAGGAAACTTAGTCACTGAGAGGCTAAGTGACTTGCCCTAGACAGCTAGTAAACGGTAGAGCCAGGATTTGAATCCAAGCAGTTTGGCCCTCAAGCATTAGTAGCACTCTCAACCCATGTTGTTCTGTTGCATCTGACTCTGCGACCCCATGGACTGCAGCACGTCTAGGTTTCCCTGTCCTTCACCATCTCCTGGAGCTTGCTGAAACTCATGTCCATTGAGTCGGTGATGCCACCCAATCATCTCATCCTCTCTCATCCCCTTCTGCTCCTACCTTCTATCTTTCCCAGTGTCAGGGTCTTTTCTAATGTGTTGGCTTTTTCTATGATCCAATGGATGTTGGCAATTTGATCTCTGGTTCCCCTGCCTTTTCTAAATCCAGCTTGAACATCTGGAAGTTCTTGGTTCACGTATTGCTGAAGCCTGACTTGGAGAATTTTGAGCATGACCTTGCTAGCATGTGAAATAAGTGCAATTGTGCAATAGTTTGAACATTCCTTGGCATTGCCCTTCTTTGGGATTGGAATGAAACCTGACCTTTCCCAGTCCTGTGGCCACTGGTGAGTTTTCCAAATTTGCTGGCATATTGAAGGCAGCACTTGCACAGCATCATCTTTCAGGATTTGAAATAGCCCAGCTGGAATTCCATCACCTCCACTAGCTTTGTTCATAGTGATGCTTCTTAAGGCCCATTTGATTTCACACTCCAGGATGTCTGGCTCTAGGTGAGTGATCACACCACTGTGGTTATCTGGGTCATTAAGATCTTTTTTTGATCTCTCAACCTATACCTAACTCCTTAAGGCGTTTAGGCCTTTTCCTACAGGAAGAAGGGCCACTCCTGTTTTAAACTGATAAGGGGAGAATGGATTGGAAAGAGGTCATGTCTGAAGATGGGGGAGACTAACCAGTGGGAAGACTACTGCAGATGTTCAAGTTTAAGAGCTTGTCTGAGGCAGTGCTCAGAAGGGAGGAACAGAGAAGAGGCTCTGAAGATTAAACTGAGAGTTCCTGAGTAATGTTGGCCACAGGGAGTAAAGCAGAAGGACATGAGGAAGCCTCTCAGGTTTCTGTCTGAAAAGGCTGTATGAATAGGGGTACCAGTCACAATTCTATGAATACATGTAAAGAAGCAGGATTTTTATTTACTGAAAAGTGAAAGTCGCTCAGTCATGTCCGACTCTTTGTAACCCCGTGGACTATACAGTCCATGGAATTCTCTAGGCCAGAATACTGGAGTGGCTAGCCTTTCCCTTCTCTAGGGGATCTTCCCAACCCAGGGATGGAACCCAGGTCTCCCGCATTGCAGGTGGATTCTTTACCAGTTGAGCCACCAGGGAAGCCCTATTTTGTGAGAGGGATGGTAATAAGTTAAGTTTTAGATAGCTCAGGTGATCTGCTCAGAATTTTAGATATTTCTGACAGGCCTGGTGCACAAAGACAGCATTACTAGTTTCTCATGTGATGCATTTGTACCATTCTTTGTGTCTGCCAGCTCCCCAGCTGCTTGACCTATTCCATCTCTCTATGCTCAACAACAGCAAATATCTCTGCTGTAATTAATTGTTTTCAGGTATATTTCTGCCACTAGGGTACTCTGTGAATTCTTCAAGGTTGAGGACTAAGTCTTACTGATTTCCAGGTCTCTGTTGTAATTATATAGTGCCTGAAACATAGATTACATTTGACAAGTGTTTGCTGATAGTGGACCAGAGGTTCTTACACCTTTAACTCAGTTTCTAGGTAAATTCTATTTTAGGGAACACCTGTGGCTGTCTGTCTTTAGAGGAACTTTCTCTGCCCAAGACTGAGAGTAGTCCAACTTTATTTATAGCCAGATCTTCAGTGCTGTCGCCCTTGGGGCAACAGCCCACTACTAATTAACAAATAATGACATAAAAATTACATTGAATTCCAAGATCACCAAAAATACTATTGAGTGTAGTAAAAGTATTTTATCTTTAATTAGTGATTTAAAAAGTACTCGATTTTTCATGTAAATTAGTAATGCAAATTGTAAAAAAAAAGTAAATAGTTTATGTAAATTAGTATGATTGAAGTGAGCCCCTCAAATACTAAGCCCTGTATCAGCAGAGGCAACTCAATAAGATTTTCCTAACAGTTTATTTCCAGCAGTCACCATAAGAATCATATTTATATCTTACCAAGTGGTAAAAAGAGAACAGAAGCAGAAATATATAATTCTTTGTTACAAGAACCTTAAACTCTAAAAGGCCAGAGGAAGTAAATTGTATCTAGCTCCCTTCAGCAAGCAGGCAAAGCATCTTGGAAATTCTGCTTTGGCCCCAAATTGGCTTCACACATTTGTTACAAATTAACAACAAATTATCTGCTCTAGTTCTCACTTTGAACAGCAACTCTGTTCAAATGAACTGTGAAAAATACTATCCCCAAAGAACTGCATTTTTGAGGAGATGCTATGCCGATCATAAACAATTTTATTGACTGCGGGTAACATCCTCAAAGTGTCAAATTATTATTCTAGAATAGTGCTTCTCAAAGTTTAATGTGCACATAGTCACCTGGAGATTTTGTTGATGCACCTGATTCAGAAGGTGTCATGGCCAGGGAAACGTGCCAATGAGATCTCTGGCTGCTATGACCGTAATTGAAAGAAGGTCTCAGTGCTGTGCTCTGAAATCCCACTTCCACTGAAGCAGAGCTTTCCATACAGTGCTCTCAGTAAATGACTGGAGGCAGCACAAATAGGAAGGCAGACTCATTCCTGTGAGAGATGGAACTTCTGCCTTACTAGTTCTAACACTGGCTGGAGGACTCTCCCTTGGCTTGCCAGAAAATTGCTTAGTACTGTGCTAAACTCTTAGATCCTACACAATCCTCCCTTAGCTCTTTCCTTCACACAGGTCAGACCTACTTCTCCTTTTTCCCTTTGGCGTCTTCCCTAACACATCTCTTAAGATGTCAAATCCCATCTTGGCGTGTGCTTCTTGGAGGACATGAATTAACAAAATAGAACCAGGAGGCAGATAGGCTTAAAATTCTGCATGTCTCAGTTCTCAGATGATGTCAGCCCACTCATCCATCCATAAACCACACTTTGAGTGGCAAGGTTCTATCCAGGGAACAAAGCAGTCACGAATTTACAACATACCTAAGTGCTAGGAGGGGTAGTCCTAGACTTTACAATATATCATTACTGCCAAACAAACAGTTGGCTGCTGGTACTTGGAAGAAAAAATAAGATGACTGAGGTTTCTGTCGGTCTTAAGTCTAATGAGAGAATAAAAGCCCAAGTCAACAAATAATTGATAACTTTTCCAGCATTCCTTTGTAAGGACCTGCAGTATACCCCACATATCATTTCCCCTTTAAGAAATCCCTGAAACCTGCTTTTGCAAACTCTAAGTAGTCATGCCCTTCGCCAGGGGATTTTCCTGACCCAGAGATTGAACCCAGGTCTCCTGCATTGCAGGCAGCTTCTTTACTATCTCAGCCACCAGGGAAGCTCCAGTATCACCACACTATTAGTGAAACTGAAAACAAAACAAAAAAAGCAGTAATTTGGTGATATACTCAATCCAGATAAAACTGGTTTAGTTCCTACTCTCATATGATCATCTAATTAACTGATCAGTTCAGTTCAGTTGAGTCGCTTAGTTGTGTCTGACTCTCTGCAACCCTACAGACTGCAGGACGCCAGGCATCCCTGTCCATTACAAACTCCCGGAGTTTACTCAAACTCATGTCCATTGAGTCGGTGATGCCATCCAACCATCTCATCCTCTGTCATCCCCTTCTCCTGCCTTCAATCTTTCCCAGCATCAGGGTCTTTTCCAATGAATCAGTTCTTCACATCAGGTGGTAAAAGTATTGGAGCTTCAGCATCAGTCCTTCCAATGAATATTCAGGACTGATTTCATTTAGGTTGGATGGGCTGGATCTCCTTGCAGCTGAAGGGACTCTCAATAGTCTTCTCTAACACCACAGTTCAAAAGCATCAATTCTTTGGCGCTCAGCTTTCTTTATAGTCCAACTCTCACATCCACACATGACTTTGACGGACCTTTGTTGGCAAAGTAATGTCTCTGCTTTTTAATATGCTATCTAGGTTGGTTGTAACTTTTCTTTCAAGGAGTAAGCATCTTTTAATTTTATGGCTGCAGTCACCATCTGCAGTGATTTTGGAGCCCCCCCAAAATAAAGTCTGTCACCGTTTCCATTGTTTCCCCATCTATCTGCCATGAAATGATGGGACCGGATGCCATGATCTTCGTTTTCTGAATGTTGAGCTTTAAGCCAACTTTTTCACTCTCCTCTTTCATCAAGAGGCTTTTTAGTTCTTCTTCACTTTCTGCCATAAGGGTGGTGTCATCTGCATATCTGAGCTTATTGATATTTCTCCAGCAATTTTGATTCCAGTTTGTGTTTCTTCCAGTCCAGCGTTTCTCATGATGTACTCTGTATATAAGTTAAATAAGCAGGGTGACAATATACAGCCTTGACGTACTCCTTTTCCTATTTGGAACCAGTCTGTTGTTCCATGTCCAGTTCTAACTGTTGCTTCCTGACGTGCATATAGGTTTCTCCAAGAGGCATGTCAGGTGATCTGGTATTCCCATTTCTTTCAGAATTTTCCACAGTTTATTGTAATCCATACACTCAAAGGCTTTGGCATAGTCAATAAAGCAGAAATAGATATTTATCTGGAACTCTCTTGTTTTTTTGATGATCCAGCAGATGTTGGCAATTTGATCTCTGGTTCCTCTGCTTTTTTCTAAAACCAGCTGGAACATCTGGAAGTTCAGGGTTCACGTACTGTTGAAGCCTGGCTTGGAGAATTTTGAGCATTACTTTATTAGTGTGTGAGATGAGTGCAATTGTGTGGTAGTTTGGGCACTCTTTGGCATTGCCTTTCTTTGGGATTGGAATGAAAATTGACCTTTCCTGGTCCTGTGGCCACTGGTGAGTTCTCCAAATTTGCTGGCATATTGAGTGCAGCACTTTCACAGCATCATCTTTTAGGATTTGAAATAGCTCAATTGGAATTCCATCACCTCTACCAGCTTTGTTCATAGTGATGCTTCCTAAGGCGCACTTGACTTCGCATTCCAGGATGTCTGGTTCTAGGTGAGTGATCACACCATTGTGATTATCTGGATCATGAAGATCTTTTTTGTATAGTTCTGTGTATTCTTGCCACCTCTTCTTAATGTCTTCTGCTTCTATTAGGTCCATACCATTTCTGTCCTTTATTGTACCCATCTTTGCATGAAATGTTCCCTTGGTATCTCTAATTTTCTTGAAGAGATCTCTAGTCTTCCCCTTTCTATTGTTTTCGTGTATTTCTTTGCATTGATCACTGAGGAAGGCCTTCTTATCTGTCCTTGCTGTTCTTTGGAACTCTGCATGCAAATGGGTGTATCTTTCCTTTTCACCTTTGCCTTTCGCTTCTCTTCTTTTCGCAGCTATTTATAAGGCCTCCTCAGACAACCATTTTGCCTTTTTGCAGTTCTTTTTCTTGGGGATGGTCTTGATTGCTGCCTCCCGTACAATGTCATGAACCTCCGTCCATAGTCCTTCAGGCACTGTCTATCAGATCTAATCCCTTAAATCTATTTCTCACTTCCACTGTATAATCAGAACGGATTTGATAGGTCACACCTGCGTGGTCTAGTGGTTTTCCCCACTTTCTTCAATTTAAGTCTGAATTTGGCAATAAGGAGTTCATGATCTGAGCCACAGTCAGCTCCTGGTCCTGTTTTTGTTGACTGTAGAGAGCTTCTCCATCTTTGGCTGCAAAGAATATAATCAATCTGATTTCAGTATTGACCATCAGGTGATGTCCATGTGTAGAGTCTTCTCTTGTGTTGTTGGAAGAGGGTGTTTACTATTACCAGCGCATTCTCTTGGCTCAGAGGTTAAAGCATCTGCCTGCAATGTGGGAGACCTGGATTTGATCCCTGGGTCGGGAAGATCCCCTGGAGAAGGAAATGGCAACCCACTCCAGTATTCTTGCCTGGAGAATCCCATGGATGGGGGAGCCTGGCAGGCTACAGTCCATGCACGGGGTTGCAAAGAGTCGAACACTACTGAGCAACTTCACTTTCACTTTCTCTTGGCAAAACTTTTTTAGCCTTTGACCTGCTTTATTCTGTACTCCAAGGCCAAATTTGCCTGTTACTCCAGGTATTTCTTGACTTCCTACTTTTACATTCCCGTCCCCTATAATGAAAAGGACATCTTTTGGGGGTGTTAGTTCCAGAGGGACATAAAAACTGGGATATTGAGATAGGTATTTTTTTGTGTGTTTGCTGTTTTAATTCTGAAAATGCTATAAACTCCTAGTTTCCTATGTAAACATTTTCTTTACATTTGTTCTTTATAGATATTAGTGTAATTTATTTGATTATAGCTTACATGCATGCTCAGTCACTCAGCTGTGTTCAACTCTTTTGCAACCTCATGGACTGTAGCCTGCCAGGCTCCTCTGTCCATGGGATTTCCATGGACAAGAATACTGTCCAGGTAAGAATACTGGGGTGAGTTGCTATTTCCTCCTCCAGGGAATCTTTCTGACCCAGGGGTTGAACCCATGTCTCCTACATTTGCAGGCAGTTTATGAACTGTCTTAGCCACCTGGGAAGCCTTTGATTATAGTTTACTTACATATTTTAACAAGCCTGGACAATATTTTCAGGCTTGTTCTCTAAGCTTTTGATCTGAAGAAACCATGTCTTTCCAGAGGATTTAAATGCCTAATCAATTCATTGGTTATGTGTTGATTTTATTCTGAAAAAATTAAACTCCAAGGTTTATTGATTTCTAAATTCTTAAAAGTAAAATTACACTACAAAATGGCCTTCTACTTCTAAACAAGTCAGTTCTTTGATTTCCATGAGTGGCTCCCCTGCAGATGCATTTGGAAAACTGCAAAGATGGGGTCTAGGATTTAACTATAATTAATCTATAAAGCTCAGAATAAGGGTATAATTAAGATATTTATTTAACTACCCTGGGGCTAATAATTCATTTTGTAAAGTAATGAGGCCCAATATTTAAAAGATCAATTTACTAAACTCCTACTAAGAGTGGGAGTGTGTGTGGGGACAGATGTAAACCGTCACTGTCGCATAGCCTCAGCAGCACACCGGGACAGCTGATGAGGCTGCGCTGGATTAGTAGACACATCGATACCGGTGGAAGGTCTGATCCGTCCTCTGGTATGAAAAAGTTAACAGCACATTCAACCCTGAAATTTAATAAATCCATACTTGAAAATTTAAGGAGCTAATTTAACAGGCAAAAAGCTATGAAAACTTTATTATAGCATCATCTATAAAGTAAAGTAATAGAAACAACCTAAATGTCATGCAAATGGAAATTGTTCCATAATACATAGCAAATCTGTGCCGCATAACACTATGAATTTGCTAACTGGCAATTATGAAAACAATGGAGAGATATTGACAAACATGTTTGATATTATCTGAAAAGAGCCTAATCCACAATAAATTGCAAACAATTCCTCACACATATACAAGCATACATGTACATACATTCAAACACAACTGCAAGGTTTGAAAGAAAATATACAAAAGAATGAGAGATTACGAATGCATTTATTTACCCCAATCTTTAACATTGAAAATTTCTTAAATAAAAATATGCTATCTGCTGAGTTCCTAAATGTGACTGTGACAGATAAAATTAAGAAAGAAGTAAAGCAAGCTCATTTTAACTCAGTCACTAAGTCTTGCTACCTGAGATAAAAAATTTTGATTAAACTTACCATTTAAAAATTGAATGCCTATTATGCATAAGGCATATTCTAGATTGTCTAAGAAACACAAAGGTCTTTAGTAAAAACCCCTACCATGAAAAGTTGTTAGTCTAGAAGAAAATATGAGACAACTATACAACAATTATAAGTGAGGTTGATCATATACATCAAGGGCTAAGGATAGGGATGAAAAAATAAATCTGGAGAAATAAAGGGGTGTCTTCATAGAGGATTCCAAGGTAAAGAATTTCAGCAAGTACACATAGGTTGTTTAAAAGTCCAAATAGTTCAATTAGTGCTCGAGTCTCATTAAAAAAAGGCTGTAAAAGTAGGCAGATCACGTGCTGATGAACCTTAATGCCAAGCCAAAGATTTATATTTAATTTGAAAGTTGTGAGTAGATCCTGAAAGTCTTTAATCAGGGAAGCAACATAATGTACTAGGTCACAAAGCAAGTCCTAACAAAATGAAAACAGAAGATACAAACATTTGTGGGATGCAGCAAAACCAGTATTTACAGGGAAGTTTATATTGGTAAACATGTATGTTAAAAGGAAGATCTCACATTAACAAACTGTAATTCAAGGAACTAGTCAAAGAAGAACAAACCAAGCTTCAAGTGGACAGAAGGGAAATAAATGAGTGAAATAATGAAATAAATGAAATAGAGAATAGAGATTAAGAGAATAGGAAAAAGTATAGAAAAAAGTCAACAAAATTAAGAGTTGGTGTTTTGAAAAGATAAACTCAAAATTAGGAATGAAAGAGGGAGATACTATAACTGATAACACAGAAATACAAAGGATCATTCGAGGGTACCATGAATAATTATACTCCAACAAATTGGATAACCTAGAAGAAATGAATACATTCCTAGAAACATACAATGTACCAAAACTTAATCACAAAGAAGCAGAAAATCTATAACTATAAGGAGATTGAATTGGTAAGGAAAAACAAAGAAAAGCTCAGGTGTTCCTTTTGGCTTCACAGAAGAATTCTATAAAACACTTATAGAATTAGTGCCAATCTTCAAACTTCTCCAAAATACTGAAGAGGAAGGAACACTTCCAAACTCATTTTATGAGGTCAGCATTACTTTGATACCAAAGCTAGACAAAGACACTACAAGAAAACTACAGCCTAATATCCTTAATGTGTAAAGATGCAAAAATTTCCAACAAAATACTAGCAAGCCAAATTCAAGAGGACATTAAAAGGATCACACATTATAACTGAATGGAATTTATCCTTGGGATGCAAGAATGGTTAAGCATATGAAAATCAATCAGTGTGGTATATACCACATTAACAGAACGAAAGCTCTGAATCACAGGACCATCTCAATAGACGAAAAAAAGCACTGACAGAATTCAACATCCTTTCATGATAAAAACTCAATAAACTAGAAAAAAAAGGAGCTTACCTTTAAAAAAAAAGATGATTACCTTAACATAATAAAGGCCATATATAAAAAGCTCATAGTGAACATCATATATAATCATTGTGAAAACTGAATGCTTTCACGCTAAGATGAGGAACAAATTAAGGATGCCCACTCTTGACATTTATATTTAATATAATACTGGAAGTCCTAGAAACTAGGTCAGAAACAAACAAGAAACAAAAATGGCATCCAAATAAGAAAAGAAGTGATGTTTGCAGATTACATAATCTTGAATGTAGAATATTATAAAGGTTACTCACACAGAAAAAATTGCTTAGAACTAATAAACAAATTCAGCAAAGTTGCAGGACACATAATCAACATACAAAAATCAGTTGTGTTTCTTCTATATACCAGCAATGAATTTTCTGAAAAGGAAAATCAAGCAATTCAATTTATAATAGCATCAAAAAAGAACACAATATGTAGGAATAAACTTAACCAAAGGGGCAAAAAGACTTGTACCATGTAGTAGATTAGTGGCTGCAGAAATGGCTTGATTTCCTGCTCAGATTACAACTCATGAGATGATATTAAGCTCCTTTGCATTCCTGTAATATGAAGGCTGTGCAGAATCCAAAATGTTGGCTGGTGCCTCATTTTCATGATACAAATTTGTACTTTCAGAACTACTTCATGGTGAACTGTGATTAAGTCTCCTTTCTCAGGCAGCTTTCTTGGCGATCGATTACTTGCCTGGTTTATACATGATTCATTCTTATCTTAATCCATTCCATAAAGAGGAATTAGTAGTGTCTACTTTAATAATGCAATAGTAACAATAATGTGAAAGCAACAGCTGTTTGAAATATAAGTTCGTGACATTTCAGAGGGAAATAAATCCTAGGAAGAGAAAGTAAATGGATAAAAATAAATCCTTTCTTATTAATATGATAAATGATTATTTGTAGATTTTAAGCCAGACAAGATTTCTACTGTTAAAAATGTACTTTAAAACACATATGGTTAAGTATATTCATTTCAACAGAAATATTTTCTCTAATGCTAAACTTTATTGGCAAGGAGAGATTTCAAATCCAAAAGGAGTTGGAATGAAAGGTTAAAAAACCATACTCTGTGTTATTACTTTAAATGCTACCTCATATCACTGATATCTCACATCCTCTACTGCTCTGACTGTATACCATCAAAGATACCTTGGAGTATTTCAATATAAACTACTATAAGTTTTTATCTGATAGAAGTGCTGGGATTCCAAGTAGAATTCAAGGCTGTGTGTGTGTGCATGTGTGTGTGTAAGTAGAATTCAAGGCTCTGGTGTGTGTGTGTGCATATGTGTGTGTAAGTAGAATTCAAGGCTCTGGTGTGTATGTGCATATGTGTGTGTAAGTAGAATTCAAGGCTCTGGTGTGTGTGTATTTCATTCTAAGTAATGCAACAAATAGGAATTATGTCTTCAAGTTTATCTCCCTCCCACCAGTAGAAGGCAGTAGTAGGCAAGAGGCAGACATGGGGGATTTGGGACTATAAATCTGGAAATAAAAAAGGTATTAAAAATTTCACCTCAGTTAATGGAAAACTTAGTTAACCAGGATAACCTATTTCAAACAATGCTGATGATCCTGACAGAAGACCAATATAACAAAAGACACTGATAAACAAGACTTTTTGGCATGAACGGAGAAACAAAGCTAACTGGTGAATACTCTTATTTACTGAAGCGGTAAAGAATCTGCCTGCAGTGCAGGGGCCGCAGGAGACATGTGTTCAATCCCTGGGTCAGGGAGATCCCTTGGAGATGGTCATGGCAGTCCACTCCAGTATTCTTGCCTGGAGAATCCCATGGACAGAGAAGCCTGGCTGGCTACAGTCCATAGGGTCGCAGAGTCACACCACTGAAGCGACTTAGCAGGTAGCATGCACACATGGAGGGAAAAGATGGAAAAGAAGGAAGGGTAAATTCTGACTCATAAACACCTGATGGTTATCTGCCTACCTTATGCTTTCTAAACAAGTGGTGTCCAGTGGAGATTTCACAGTGCATCCACAGAAGTTGGGTTTAACCTAATTTAACTGATTTGATTTGACAGGCAATTACCTTGGAATTAATATTCTAGTCAATATTTTAATGAAACGGGTTGGCAACTTGAAAATTGTAAATACCTATCTGATATTTCTTTATCAAGTATAATTAGTGTTTTTGATAGAATTATACTTTTTTCTGAGTTATGGAACTAATATATTTCTATTTAAAAAATTAAAGAGCTATGTCATCTTTTAATTTTAATGTCTGGTGTCTTAATTCATCAATATAAATAATTTGTTAGTACAATAAATAGTTTTGTTTACAGAACAAGCTAAAAATATTTTTAGGCAAAGAAAAGTACATTAAGAAATAGGAACTTCTCAAAAGCACCACATACCACTGATTCAAATTCTTGTTTTAGAACATTTTACTTCTTCACTCTTATATACATATATATGTATGTATATATCAGATGTCAATTATTTCCCTGAAAAAATTAAGGTTTTTTCCTTTCACTTAATGAAATGTGTTGTTAACAGTTCTACGGATACATTTCTTTATTTGGCTTATGTCCCAAACATATTAATAATGTAGAATAAAGACAAGCAGTAGTTTCAAATCAGTACGTGTGCTGAATGGATTTTTCATGTGGAGAAAAGAACATGTTAACTGAATATGTTCTCTGCTCTTTTGACAAGCAACTTTGCTATTTTTAATACTAAATACAATGACAAACTGTAAAACTAAGAAAATCTGTTAATTCTTTTTTGATCTTTGGGTGATCTGTTAAAGGTAACAACTACTAATTTATTCTAACTCCTTTAGAAGAAAATCTATTATTAATACAGTGGACCTTGGCTATGGTAGTACTTACTAGATTATTTGACACTGGATAAATCAGCTGAGATTCCGTCTGACAGATTTTAATTGTAGAAATAGTAAAAGACCTCTTTATAACAGCCTTCTAAGCAATAAAGCAGCTCTGTAATAATGAGGCTCTGAAGAATATGAGGATAAAAAATAATAACAGATTGCCTCTAAAGCCCTGATATTGAAATAGAAACTTTCCAAAAGTTAGGCAAAGTCTTAGCTGATAGTCACTGTATCATTCAGTTTTATAAAAATATTTTTCTAGAAAGTAATTTTTCCCTCAAGCCCACTTTCAGGCAAAAGGCTGTGCTAGATGCTGGGGAGCAAATGAAGAGCGGCTGTGCCTTCAAGGAACTCGTATCTTTTCCACCAGGGAGGCTGGTCATGTTCAGATACATCTCACACAACCTAGAATGTCCAAAGAACCAGAGGAGAGAAAAGAACGAAGCGTAATGCCAAGGCAGCCTGTATCCACCAAGTGAAATGCCGAAGCCCTGCATGCATTTCTTGGCTCCAGTCACTCGCCAGCCTGCTTGGGTAGTTGTTTGGTCTTACTCTGAGGTCTTTAACAAATCCTTTTTCTACACCTTATCTGGAGCTGCTGCTTTTAGAACAACATACTTATGAGTAGTCTCTTAAAAAGCTTCAGCAAAACACTTGAGATCCGATCATTTTATTTCAGGACAATTAAAGGAAATAATTCTTAATTTACTTGTCCACTGACAACCGCTCTTGTATCTTCAGTGCAGTTTAGTATAATCCTACCTCCACAATACAAAATAATCTTCTCTAATGTGACTGTATCACAAAAATCACTTGACTTCCAATACAAAAAAAGGGGAAATAAAAAACTGCTGGACAATAAAACACACAACAGATTTTAGTCTTAGAATTTCAATATAGTACTATTTTCCCATGGTTTACCTCATAATTACAAAAATTAATTCAAAAAATGATATAAATTTTGTATCTCTAAAATAGGTGGAAGGTAGTCAACATAAGGTTGTACATGTTGCAAATTACTCATGCAACAGCAAATACAGACTTTTGCCAGCAGTTAATCTGACTAGTGCTGGCTTCCTTGTGATGTCCAAATGCAACTTTACTAAAAATGATACTTAATAAATACCTTTAACTATTTCTATTTTCAGGTAGTGATTCTCAAACCTGACAGTACCTATAACTCACCTAGGGAGCTTTGGGAACATGCTGTTTTTCACACAGACATTCTAACGCAATCACTCTATGGTAAGTGGGACATGTTTTATGTACATCCACAAAGTACTGTTATAAGGAAAACCTGTTATGATCAATTCTATGACTTCATAATTTAGTATAAGAGTAAAATGACAGACATTTTATGGAGGAAGATTAAAAAATGATTTCTGGTTTTTAGAAAAACAACATCTTTTCTATAGGTTTTAGAAGGGCTATTTTGTGATAGATAAAATTATATTTTGTAGATAATAAGCTGACTAAAGAGAGAAAGGGCTTCCTTGGCTGCTCAGATGGTAAAGAATCCGCCTGCAATGCAGGAGACGTGGGTTCGATCTTTGGGTTGGGAAGATTCCCTGGAGGAGGGCATGGCAACCCACTCCAGTATTCATGTCTGGAGAATCCCCATGGACATAGCCTGGCAGGCTACAGCCCATGGGGTCGCAAAGAGTCGGACACTACTGACCGACGAAGCACAAGAGCACAAAGAAAGAAAGTACTGTATTTATGAAAGGTAATCAAATTAAAGTCATTACAATATGTTTCTTTAATATAAACCTGCTCATGTGTGTGTTAGTCACTCAGTGGTGTCCAACTCTTAGCAACCCCAAAGACTGTAGCCCGACAGGCTCCTCTGTCTATGGGATTCTCCAGGCAAGAATACTGGAGTGACTTGCCATTCCCTTCTCCAGAGGATCTTCCCCACCCAGGGATCGAACCCTGGTCTCCTGCATTGCAGTCAGATTCTCTACCATTTGAGCTACAGGGATGGGGGAAACCTGCTCATACACATTGGATAAACTGAAGAATAATGTCAGCTTAACACAAAAGTTGTATTAGCTCATGTGTATTTTTTTCCCAGCAAAATAATGATTTGAAGAACTCACAGCATGCTTTCTCATTATTTAAAGAAAGTCTGAGCAATATATAACAATCTTTAACAAAACTCCTGAGAATTCTAGTTAAGTTCTTCCTTATAGCAAGCAGGGGCTTCAAGACTGCTACTCTTTCCATTAAGTCAAGCTATTCAAGGTAGCTGATAATGCAGATGAGCAAGGTGCAATGACTTTTCTTCCTGTATTTAAAAAACACCTGACTGACAAAGAGAATATTTTCAACAAATGGTATGGAACAAATGGACATTCACAGGCCAAAAAAAAAAAAAAAAACAAAAACAAAAAAACAACAAAAAACCAGAAAGAAACTAGGCACAGACCTTACAACCTTGAAAAAATTTAACTTAAAATGGATCAAAGATCTAATTGCAAAACACAAAATTGTAAAACTCTTAGACAACAATGCTAACTAAAGATGCCACTGGCTATCCAGCTCTATAAGGACTGAGTAATTAGCCACCATGGTTGCTAACTTTCAACACACCCTGAAAGGAGTTCAGGGAGATCAGGAAAAAGGCACTCTGTTCTGGGAAAACTGGCAGAACAGGCCTTCAGATAGTGAGATATTTTCAGGAGAAAGTTTTTTTAAATGAACCTGGATTCTCGTATCTTCCTATACTTAGAAAAGCACTAAAACCATTAACTAATATATCTACACCTCATGATTAGCAGCAACCTTCTACCAAGAGGAGTGCTTAGTTGTATATATCACCTTTGCCAAAATCATAAATATATGTCCTTGTTTACCTCTTTGGAAAGGTTTCTCAGAGCTGAGAGGCTGTCTTCCGGGCAACAGTCCTTAGTAAGAAACTGAATAAACCAGACTTACAGCTTTTATGTTGCTCATTTTAAAGTCAATAATAACGGAGGAGAAAACCTTGATGACCATTATAATGCCTTTTTAGAGACAACACTAAAGAAAGGATCCATGAAAGATAACTGATAAGCTGAACTTCATTAAAATTAAAAACTTCCAATCTGAAAAAGACAGTATCAATAAAATAAGAAGCTGAAGCTGAGCCACAGACTAGGAGAAAAGATTTGAAAAAGATATACCCGATAAAGGACTGTTATCCAAAAATATACAAAAACTCTTATAACTGAACAAGATAACAAACAGCCTGGTTAGAAAATGGGCTGAGGATTTTTATTACTTTTTCATTTAATTTTTTCATTGAAGTATAGTTAATTCACAATATTATATGAGGCTGAAGACATTAACAGACATCAAAGAAGATATACAGAAGGCAAATAAGCATGTGAAGAGATGCTCTAATTCATATGGTTCCAGGTAAATGCAAATTAAAACAAGATTCCACTATACAGCTATTAGAATGGCCAAGACAATGAACACACCAAATGCTGGTGAGGATATGGAGCAGCAGGAACTCTCATTCATTGCTGGCTGGAACACCAAATGCTATGGTTAGTTTGGAAGACTGTGTGACAGTTTCTTACAAAACTAAACATACTTTACCACACAATCCAGCAATCGTATTGCTTGGTGTTTATCCAAAGGAGTTGAAAACTGATGTCCACACCAAAATCTGCACAGTTTACAGCAGCTTTAAGCATAATCGCTAAAACTTGGAAGCAACCAAGATGTCCTTCAGTAGGCAAGTGGATAAATCAATCTTTGTACAATCCAGAAAATGGAATATTATTCAGCACTAAAAAATAAATGAGCTATCGAGACATAAAAATACACGAAACAATCGTAAATGCATATGAGTAAGTGAAAGAAGCCAATCTAAAAACGCTGCATAGTGTATGATTCTAACTACATGACATTTTGGAAAGGCAAAACTATGGAGACCATGAAAAGATCAGTGGTAGCTGGGATGGGGGTGGGAACAGATGATTATGTAGAACATAGGAAGACTCTGATGCTGGGAGGGATTGGGGGCAGGAAGAGAAGGGGACGACAGAGGAGGAGATGGCTGGATGGCATCACTGACTCGATGGACGTGAGTCTGAGTGAACTCCGGGAGTTGGTGATGGACAGGGAGGCCTGGCATGCTGCGATTCATGGAGACGACTGAGCGACTGAACCGAATTGAACTGAGATGATTTTTAGAGCAGTGAAAATACTCTGTATGATATTATAATAGTGGATATATGCCATTACACATTTGTCCAAACCCTTAGAATGTACAACACCAAGGGTGAACTATGTAGTCCAAAATAAACAATGGGCTTTGAGAGACCCCATGGACTGCAGCCTATCAGGTTCCACCATCCATGGGATTTTCCAGGCAAGAATACTACAGTGGGTTGCCATTTCCTTCTCCAGGGGATCTTCCCGACCCAGGGATTGAACTCGGGTCTCCCGCACTATACGCAGACGCTTTACCATCTGAGTTACCAGGGAAGTCCCCAATGTACGTTCATACTTGGTTAAAAAAAAAAAAAGTACCATTCTGGTGAATAATGTTGATAATGGGAAAAGCTATTCGTGTATTGGGGTAAGGAGTATATGAGAAACCTCTGTACCTCTTGATTTTGCTGTGAATCTCAAACTGTTCTTAAAAAAAGTCTTAAAACAAAATACCTGATTGATAGATGTCTACACACTGAGTCGCATATTTAATTTTGATAAAATTGATCTTCTTTAGGAGCAAATGTCTCCAAGGAGCTGCAGTTTGAAGGAGGCAGTGCGAATTCCCATGTTCAATGACAGAATTAACTGGACTGTGATTCTGAATGTAAACCCAGTGGAGACTTAACCATGCTGCTCTTTTTATTAGGACTGCTCTGGTTTACAAAGTTCTGTTGGTTTTGAGTCATCTATCCTTACCCTTATCTCCAAGCCTCCACCCCCAACAAAGGCTATTTGTACTGCATGCTTCAGTAGAATGCAAAGTTTTTCAGGAATGCATATAAGGTTACTACAGTAGAAGCACCTTTGTTGCTTGTACATAACAAAGTATTTTTAGGGCTTCCCTCCTGGCTCAGCTGGTAGGGCATCCACCTGCAATGCGGGAGACCTGGGTTTGACCCCTGGGTTGGGAAGATCCCCTAGATAAGGGAAAGGCTACCAACTCCAGTATTCTGGTCTGGAGAATTCCTTGGACTGTATATGTATAGTCCATGGGGTTGCAAAGAGTTGGACACAACTGAGCGACTGTCACTATTTCACACTGGGACAGAGGAGGGCATCTAGTGACAATATAGCTCAGCTTTTAGAAAAACCCTTAATAAAAGGACCCGTGGGCTAGGGAATCATATTACTCCACACAGAGAAAAAGTGCTTCTGCTATAGCACATCTCAGCTTATAGCTAGTGAGGACGTAGAATCAAAACTCCACTTTAGGGATAAGAAAACTGTGACCTAAAAGCTTTTTTCTACTTTAAATCTTGTCTCCCTAGTAAAGTATTACAACAAGCCTTCTTGTAGAGGCCAATGCTCATTATGTCAAGTGACTGGCCATCATAACAGTTTCTGCATCACGTTATAGCCAAGTCAATAAGGAGGCTTTGTCCTTCCCCAGTGCAGTTCCAGTTTTATTCTGCAGAACAGTGACAAAATAGTACTTGTCTTACCAGGACAAGCTTTATAACTAATTTTACTGGAATGGATTTATTCCCCCCAAATCTAGATATAAAATTGCCATTCTGAGGGAAAAATACTAGATAGAGAAAGACAGCAGGTGTCACTCAAGAGTCCCAGTCTGTAAGATTCAGGGCACTGACACATGGAATATCAAAGAGGTGCAGAGTCTTAAAAGTGAAGAAACCTCTCAAGAAATCTAGATTAAAACAAAGTGCTCAAGTGACCATGCATTTGAAGTCATTAAGTGGCAAATCAATGAAACCTCACTAAATGTTTATCTAAACCACCTGAAATAGATATACAATAATTACCTTTAAAAAACTGACGGCAATTCAAAATAAGCAACCCATGGAAAGAGTTATATATACTGACAAAATTGCAGCCCACCCCTAGTTTTGGTATGATTTACTTTGATCTGAAGCTACATCATTCCACAAAATCCACTATGGATTTTAATTTGGACATGCAAAAAAAAAAAAAAGAAAGTTCAGAAGCAATGTTCTATAAATTACTCTTTGTAATTCCTGTGTTATAAAATTACTTCAAATTTCAAGTTTTCACCACATGATTCTATGTGGGATAAAACTCTATACAAAAACAACAGAAAAAGACAGAAAAGAAACACACTGTAAATCCTTAAGGACCATACAGATAAACTCACCTTCATACCAAATTGTCATGAGGTACCTTAGACTTTTCAGAAATCCACTCAAAACCATTCAGAATCATTTGGATGGGTCTTACATTGAGCCAGAGTTAACAAAACTTCAGCTTTCTCCATGAAAGGAGATGCTGAGCTCCACTTGCTTGAGAATTTCAATTATCAGAGGGAGCATGCTGGGAAATCTTGGGTAAGGTCTCCAATGGAACAAGCTGCCACCACTATTATTTTGAAAATGCAGTGGCCTCAGATCCCTTCGTGGAATGAGACATCAATAGTAGAGAACACCCTGTTTCCCCCTATGCTTCTCAGATCTGATGACTCAGACCTCCCAGTCCTCTTCCAGTCAGCAGATATTCCCTACCAGTGAGAGCTTCACTACAAAAAAGAATGGAAAAACAGGAAAGGGGGGAAAAAAATGAAGAGATCTTTTGGAAGCAGGCAAGAGATTAAAAAACAAAAACAAAAACACTGCAAACAGCCAGCAAACCAAGTCACATGTTAGCAATTATTAAAAGGGCTGTTCATTGCCCTTGCTCTCTTCCCTCCATTCCTCAACCTCTTTTCGTTCTCAGATCTGACTCTATAAAGCTTTAAAGCACATATGAAATAAGACTTAAAACACGATAGGGAAATATTTGATTGATAAAATCAATAAAGATAAGATCAGCATCAAATTGGAAGGACTGATGCTAAAGCTGAATCTCCAATACTTTGGCCACCTGATGCGAAGAACTGACTGTTTGGAAAAGACCCTGATGCTGGGAAAGATTGAAGGCAGGAGAAGTGGATGACAGAGAATGAGATGGTTGGATGCCATTACCAACTCTATGGACATGAGTTTGAGCAAGCTCTGGGAATCGGTGATGGATAGGGAGGCCTGGAGTGCTGCAGTCCATGGGGTAACAAAGAAAGTCAGACACGACTGAGAGAATGAACTGAACTGAACAGCATCAAAAGACATGAGGTTTTCCAAGTCCCAGCACTCCACTGAATACTGAATATTGATCATGCACAATACCTACTAATTAAAACAGAAAAGGCAAAATAAGTTATTTGGGTTGTATAAAATAAGTTAATGGGATAATAATTCTGTTTAACACATCCAATATACTTACGACTATAAGAGGATATAGCAGTGGTCAAAGCAATCTATCACAGAGCAGAAAGGTGCTTCACTCTGAATTTCACTACCAGCTGTCACTTCTGCTGTGTTCCAAACGTGTACTTTACAGCGGGGGAAGGGGATAGTGTTATAATAATTTGGGAAGCTTTGTAAACCACTCATCCAGATGAAAGCCATTGGGTTGAAGAAATTCTTATTAAAAAAAATAAAGTGTAGAAAGTTCATTGATATTAAAGAGTTCTACATTTATCGAGTTCTACATTTATTAAGATAAATACACTGTTCTGGTGTATTAAGGGATTATAAGAATGAGTTCTTCAAAATCGAACATATGTGTGACATCAATAGTTCCCGAAGAGAAGACCTATACCTATAAATAGCCAAGGGATATTTTACAAAACACATTATTGGCACTGCTATTTCTGGTAAGCAATTGTTTTAGGAGTACAGTAAAACTTTAGAGCTTTCAATGGGGTTTTTAGTGCTCAACAAACCTAAGCCTTATAATTATTTTCAAAAGTCAGTTTGTTATAATACACTGGTGAGGTCTTCAAATATCTTACTGGATATTTCAGAAGTTACTGTAACTCTTACCCACTGTCCAAAAAAGTCATCATTTCTTGGTTTGTGATTTTATAGCCAATGATAAGCCTGGACCATTGTTAGTGATCCACTGGCCAGATAGTAACTATACTGTCATCTTAAGAATTAAAAAAATAAATGCAGAAATGTTGATAATAGGCAGAGTTGCCTTTCCCTGTAGTAAGATGACAATACTACTCACAGTTTCCATTTGTTTTTACCATTTAAAGGCTGACAGAGCAGAGTCAACAACATGATTGCCTCCAGTAGCTTCATTCTGCACTCTCTGCTCTGACAAAGCTGAGCTTTCTTCCCTACAGAGAAGCATCCAGAATTGTTCTGCAACTTTCACCTTTCCTTCTTATTCAAAACAAAATGTAAGAAAGTACTCTCAGCTATTTTATTTACTTCTTCGTTGACTGGTGTAATATTTTGATTAAAATTCTCACTAAAATAGTTTGTCATATATATTTCTAAAACAAAATTTCCAGACAACAAAAATGAGTACACTGTAGAACATTTAAGCAAAACCATTCAGAAATAAGCACAATTAACATTATAATGATTTTTCTTAATATATATCTCAGCATATAACCTTAACCCTAACCCTAATTGTAAAAATCCCCAAAATACTTTCCTCATACATGTTTTTTTCCTCCACTTAATATGCCGTAAGGAACTTTCCATACCACTAAATAGTCTTGTATAAAATCACTTAGAATAACAAGGGTATTCTAACCTTGGAACATAACAGTTCACAGATTTCTTGCTATTATAAAAAAAAAAATCAGTGAATATAAGTGTAACTAAATCCCTGCCCTTTTTAAAACAATAATTTTCTTAGGATTAATAAAAATTATTAATGAGAAGCAGAATTTCTAGGTCAAAGGGTACCAATATTTTAGTGTGGATCATTTATATCTTTTATTAAGGAGTTGGCAAAGAAAGTATGCTGCTGTTAAGTCGCTTCAGTCATGTCCGACTCTGTGCGACCCCAGAGACGACAGCCCACCAGGCTCTTCCATCCCTGGGATTCTCCAGGCAAGAACACTGGAGTGGGTTGCCATTTCCTTCTCCAATGCATGAAAGTGAAGTCACTCAGTCGCGTCCGACTCCTAGCGACCCCATGGACTGCAGCCTACCAGGCTCCTCCATCCATGGGATTTGCCAGGCAAGAGTACTATGGTCCCTAGCTAATAAAAGGTGACATCAGCAGAGGGAATTAGACATCATACTGCTTGACTCTGAACATAAACTTGATTCCTTTCTTTTATTCTGATATGAAGAGAGTCAGGAAAGACAGTCAACAATCTCTAGCTGTTTCCTCTCTAGGGAAACATGGCCCCACAGGTAGGGCCATATTATAAGGGTGACTTATTCCTGCTTACAGATACAGCCTTTCCTCAAATGTTTCTCTCAACTGGACTCCAGCTAGGGCCCAGAGGAAGCACCCTGCATTTTACTAAAGTCAGGGTTGCTGGTTGTTTTTTTTTTTTTTTTTAATCTTACTAAAAAATTTGCTTAAAAAAAATTATTTCTGCCTTTGTCCCATTCTCTCAAGCCTGAAGACATTTCTGCAATACTTTCATTGATTGTTAGCCACTAACCAAGAGCAATTACCGCTTTCAACTGATCTAAAGTTATTATAAATAATTACTTAACACAAGTTAAATCACTGAGTTTGAGTGGCTGGTATAAACAATCTTGTGTTTATGACCAGTGATAACTGGGGTCTAAGGACCAATCATGTACCAATGCCTAGAGCATTAGTTCTCGAAGTGTGGTCCTGGACTAGGAGCATCAGCATCACCTGAAAACTTGCTAGAAATGCAAATCATTGGGCTCCCGTCCAAGACCTACTGAATCAGAAATTCTAGGGATGGGGGCCAGAGACCTGTGTTTTAACAAGCAACCTGTTTTAACAGGTGATGCAATTTAAGAACCAAAGGCCTACTGACCTGACACCACAAAATCTTCTAGTGAAATGCTTACATTGCTTTGGAGGATCCATTAAGGTGTAAGCAAGACATATAGTTTAAAAAATTAGACTAGAGAGGAAGGTGGGGAGAGCTTGCTGTGTCATAACAATGTTTGGATTAGAAAAGTAATTCAGTTTTTCTCTAAGAGTAGTTAGGACTAGAATCATCTAAAACCAAATCCACAAAAAGCCTGCTAGTGTAGAAAGCAAATGATATCTGTTTAAAGGTGAAATAAACACTGCATAAAATGCTGACAGTGTAAAGTCGTGTATTAAGCACACATAAAAATGAAAATGAACATCATGTACTATGCAACTCTGGGGAATGAGGCAAATTAGAGGTGCTGCACTGCCCCAATATGACGATCTAATGGTCTAAAGCTGGGCTTTTATAGTTTAAGGCCTTTATTCTCTTTAAGGCCAGATTGATGAAGATGATGGGTTGTTTCTATTAGGCATTAGGCTAGGAAGTTCATACACAATCTCTGATATAATTATCAGAAAATGTTCTATAAGCAAGGCAGTCTTATTATTATTTATTTATTTTTTTTAGTAAGAGAATCACAGTTTTAAACTCCTCCGAATGGGTCAGTGACAACTCAATCCATTACCATACTTCTGAAAATTACTTAACAGGCAGCAGCCTCATTCGATGTCTCTACTGCTGTAGCTAAAGGTCTACCAACACCCCCTCCAGTACTGCTTCTGAGAGTCCAACAGTCTCTGATCACCATGGTTCCCCAAACCCAAAATATGATCAGCACTCTGCTTTGTCAGAAAGACTATGCCTTTCAAGACCAGCAACAATAAATCCAGCTTTTAGATTCAGAGATTAAGTAATGACCTCCTTGACCAAAGGGTTATGCAGAGGATTGGAAGCCAGGCAGTCCGATTCCAGAACCTTACCTTGGAGTCATTATACTTTCCTTGAACAAATATCCTAATATTTGGACTATAATGGAGAGAGCTCGACACCCTCTTTCCTTTCATGACCATAGAAATATTGTTATTTAAATACAGCATATAATGGCTTATTATTGCTCCTTTCTATTTTTATTATCTTTTTATGGACACCGTGAATGGCAAAGTCCCTATTGAAGTTAGGCAGTACTAGTCATCAACATTTACAAGCAACAGTATCCATATTTTTAACTGAAACAAACTTAAAATAACAAGCTTTGAAGAGTTTCTAAATATGAATAACAGCATACTTTTGTAGTAATAAGACAAAGTATATTTTTAAAAACAGACAATCATCTATATTGTTTACAAAACATTGAGAGATAATTCCATGGAACAAATTTTTTATGTCATTAAATGATGCTTATTAATATAATTAACTCATTAAGCTTTTTAATTAACTTATTAAGCTTTTAACATATTAGTGCAGAAAATAAATCACATGAAGTAATTTTTTCATAGATAAAAAATATTTAAGGCAAATAGACAAAAAGGAAAAAAACCCAAAAAATTGAAACTAAAAATAATATCTGCCATGGGAACTTTAACTCCAAAGTTCTCTTTTTAATGACAACATTCCCTATACTGTTCTCCCCTTGGCTTTGTTTCTGAGCTTTAATATAAAGCTGAAAATTCCTGGCCAGTAGCTTGACCATTTTACAATCCATAAACGTGGGCAAGCAGTCTATACACATGGCTCAATAACAATCTTTTTAAATTCAATTGCTTTTTAAAACATCTCAGTAATTTGGAAGACAGAACATTTAGAGAGATAAAATCTACTAAGGCCGGAAAACTAAAGGGGCAGATTGTTGGAAGGAGGAGAGCTATTAAATGCAGGCAGGCTGAAAGCAAGCTCCGGGAGTCAGCGATGGACAGGGAAGCCTGGTGTGCTGCAGTCTATAGGGTTGCAAAGAGTCAGGCACGACTGAGCAACTGAACTCAACTGAGGCTGAAAGCAGTGTACAGGATTCATTGTAGAGAAATATGATTAGAGAACACCAAATTCTACAGGAAATGAATACACCCTTGGTACTCATATGCTACAAGACCCTGAACAAAAGAATAAATGTTTAGTAGAGGATAAGACTCTACCACCACAGTGCTTAAAAAACTAAGTAGATTTTAAAAATGTTTATTGCCTTGGTATAAGTCAAAGGATGTTACCTAAAAATGAAATAACTTTATTTGGAACAAAGTGTAGTTCAGGTCACCTTGCTTTAAGAAAGTCTTTTATTACAGAATATTCAAGTAATAGCAAACACAATGACACAAAAGCTTTGACTAAAGGCTTTGATATTCAAGAGGATTAAACAAATGACCACTGGTGTCTTTTAATGGAGAGCAGATTACGAAGAAACTCATAAAAACACAATTCTAAAGGGACCATGAAGGTTAAAGAATGTAAGGATTTGGGACCAAATGTTACTGGTAAAATTCATACAAGAAGCACAAAAATAAATTAGGGGAGAGGTTAACACTAGAAAATGAGATTTTTGTTTCCACCTTCCATACAAATTATCATTCTTTTCTCCCAGAAAAAGCATGAAATCAGGGTCCAAATGAAGTACAGTTGACCCTGGAACAAGGCAGGGGTGGGGAGCACCAAGCTCCTTGCAGCTGAAAATCCGCATTAACCTTACAGCAGGCACTCCTCTGTGGTTCCACAGCAACAGCAGCCACTGTGGATCATGCAGTACTACTGTATCTACGGGAAAAAAATCCAGGTGTAAATAGATTCTCCTTGTTCAAAACCCTGCTGTTCAAGGGTTAAATATAATCACCATTCTCGATCTGAAAAGTCAAAAATACAATAAAAAAGTAGACACAGCTAGGCATATAAAATGCCATTCATTAACTCTTTACGGAATTTAGCAAATTTATTTAGCATCCTCTCATTTTTTTGTTTGTTTGTTTTTAATAAGCAGAAAACCTAATTGTTGGCTCTTAGGTAAAAGAGACTTTGAAAGTAAAGTGAAAGTGAAAGTCACTCAGTCGTGTCTGACTCTGCGACCCCATGGACCGTAGCCCACCAGGCTCCTCTGTCCACAGAATTCTCCAGGACAGAATACTGGAGTGGGTGGTGGTGGTTTAGTCGCTAAGTCATGTCAGACTCTTGTGATCCCATGGAATGCACCTGCCAGGCTTCTCTGTTCATGGGATTCTCCAGGTGAGAATACTGGAGTGGGTGGCCATTTCCTTCTCCAGAGGATCTTCCCAGCCCAGGAATCGAACCAGGGTCTCCTGCATTGCAGGCAGATTCTTTACCGGTTGAGCTATGAGGGAAACTGTTCCCTTCTCCAGGGGATCTCTGCAACCCAGGGATCCAATACTGGTCTCCGGGATTGCAGGTGGATTCTTTTTTTTTTTTCCAATAATAGAACTATTTTATTAAACATATGAACATACTTATTTTGTACAACACACATTTCTTTCTTTCCTCTGCCCCAGGAAGCCAGTGCTATAGAACCCCATGTTTATAAAAACACACTTTGGCAGCTACTATGACAAGGTGAAAAAAGTGCAATTCTGAAAGTAACAACACATAACCAAAGTGGGGAACAAAAAAGGGAGGGGTGAGTGGGCCCAGTGCTGCTCATCTTCTCTCAAGAGGACTGAGCCACCAGGGAAGCCCAAAACAGACTTCATGAATTGTGAAATGAGATACAGTTGGTCTCCAGGTACATTATGACTACTTTTGAAGGCAAATGTCAAAGCTGAACCTTCATTCCAACCACCCAAGTACCTGGCTGAAGCAGACAACACCATAATATATATAGGGGAGGCTCAGCATGGAATTCAAATACTCTAATGCTGTTCCCAGAAAGACACTCAAAATTCATGAAGCTACTTAATGCCTCAAGTTTTATACTGGTTGGAATTATCTCAATCTGCCTGAGCAACCTTCTATGTAGGAGAAACACTGAGGCAAGTTCTGCGTAGAGACTGTTATTAGGGGTTATGGCAGCCTACCATCACAGGGCCTAATCCATTTCTCACATACGCTTCCATGGTTGTATGTGAATGATATTAACAATCCTACCTTGGAAGAACAGTTAAAACTAAAAGAAAAATACTGCAAATCTGTAAGAAGTAAACCTCAGATGAAGAAAAAGGCAATCATCTATGCTCTAACTATTCATCACAGAGGTTGGGATGGTACAGCAACCAGAAGGCACAACTTTCTGTTCCATAACCTTTGCTCTCTGCCTAGCCAACCCTGATTTCATTCTCTTCTTGCCCTAGTTTTTGAAAACTATTGCATTCCTTACACTCTGAAATGTAATGTGAATATTAAAATTTAACCAGCACACAATGCTGTGAAAGTGCTGCACTCAACATGACAGTAAATTTGGAAAACTCAGCAGTGGCCACAGGACTGGAAAAGGTCAGTTTTCATTCCAATCCCAAAGAAAGGCAGTGCCAAAGAATGCTCAAACTACCGCACAATTGCACTCATCTCACACGCTAGTAAAGTAATGCTCAAAATTCTCCAAGCCAGGCTTCAGCAGTACGTGAACCGTGAACTTCCAGATGTTCAAGCTGGTTTTAGAAAAGGCAGAGGAGCCAGAGATCAAATTGCCAACATCCGCTGGATCATGGAAAAAGCAAGAGAGTTCCAGAAAAACATCTATTTCTGCTTTATTGACTATGCCAAAGCCTTTGACTGTGTGGATCACAAGAAACTGTGGAAAATTCTGAAAGAGACGGGAATACCAGATCACCTGACATGCCTCTTGAGAAGCCTATATGCAGGTCAGAAAGCAACAGTTAGAACTGCACATGGAACAACAGACTGGTTCCAAATAGGAAAAGGAGTACGTCAAGGCTGTATATTGTCACCCTGCTTATTTAACTTATATGCAGAGTACATCATGAGAAATGCTGGGCTGGAAGAAGCACAAGCTGGAATCAAGATTGCCGGGAGAAATATTAATAACCTCAGATACGCAGATGACACCACCCTTATGGCAGAAAGTGAAGAGGAACTCAAAAGCCTCTGATTAAAGTTAAAGAGGACAGTGAAAAAGTTGGCTTAAAGCTCAACATTCAGAAAGCTAAGATCATGGCATCTGGTCCTATCACTTCTATGGGAAACAGATGGGGAAACAGTGGAAACAGTGTCAGACTTTATTTTTTTGGGGCTCCAAAATCACTGCAGATGGTGAGTGCAGCCATGAAATTAAAAGACGCTTACTCCTTGGAAGGAAAGTTATGACCGACCTAGAGAGCATATGCAAAAGCAGACACATTACTTTGCCAACAAAGGTCCGTCGAGTCAAGGCTATGGTTTTTCCAGTAGTCATGTATGGATATGAGAGTTGGACTGTGAAGAAAGCTGAGTGCCGAAGAATTGATGCTTTTAAACTGTGGTGTTGGAGAAGACTCTTGAGAGTCCCTTGGACTGCAAGGAGATCCAACCAGTCCATCCTAAAGGAGATCACTCCTGGTTGTTCTTTGGAAGGACTGATGCTAAAGCTGAAACTCCAATACTTTGGCCACCTCATGCGAAGAGTTGATTCATTGGAAAAGACCCTGATGCTGGGAGGGATTGGGGGCAGGAGGAGAAGGGGACGACAGAGGATGAGATGGCTGGATGGCATCACCGACTCGAAGGATGTGAGTTTGAGTGAACTCCGGGAGTTGGTGATGGACAGGGAGGCCTGGCGTGCTGCGATTCATAGGGTCGCAAAGAGTCAGAGACAACTGAGTGACTGAACTGAACTGAACTAAGGCTAACTGCTTCCTAGAAATAACAGCTGTGTAAAAGCAGGATTGGAAGGTTTACTAAAGAATACCTTTTGGTTTTAATGATAGAAAAAAAAAAAACCAACCTAATGTCCAACAATAAGAGAATGACTAAATGAATTACAGAAACAAAGCAAGTCATCAAAAAATGTGTTTTGAGAGATTTAGTGGGATGGGAAAATACTCAGGAAGAAACTGAACAAACCCATATTCATACTATGATCCTTAATTTTAAAAATATACATATTTTTAAACAAAAAGGACTACCAAACAAAAAATAGAAGCAAAGAAAGCTAAGCTAGAAGGGTGAAAGGAATTACTCTTGTCTTCTTCCTCTTTCTCTTTAACTACCATGGCAAGCCTTTATGCCCCTATGTGCCCAAGACGAATGAACTTATCATTTGATACTTTAAGATTTTTTTTCCCCTAATATATTTGTAATTTACCCTGTGTCTGAGTAATGCTTAATTCACAGCATCTATAAAGAAAGCTGAGCACTGAACAATTGATGCTTTTGAACTGTGGTGTTGGAGAAGACTCTTGAGAGTCCCCTGGACTACAAGGAGATCCAACCAGTTCATCCTAAAGATCAGTCCTGGGTGTTCATTGGAAGGACTGATGTTGAAACTGAAACTCTAATACTTTGGCCACCTCATGGGAAGAGCTGACTCATTTGAAAAGACCCTGATGCTGGGAAAGACTGAGGGCAGGAGAAGGGGACGACAGAGGAAGAGATGGCTGGATGGGATCACGGACTCAATGGACATGGGTTTGGCTGAACTCCGGGAGTTGGTGATGGATAGGGAAGCCTGGTGTGCTGCAGTTCATGGGGTCGCAAGGAGTCGGACACGACTGAGCGACTGAACTGACTGATTGACTTGATATCTGGGATACTGCATAGAATCCTTTAATTTCTTTTCTAGGAAGGGCATGCTAGAGGCTGAAGGCCCAAAGTGAGGACTGCTCGGTTTGTCTGAGATTTTGGGCATGCACTAACATATTCAAAACTTTCACTGCCAATTTCTCTAATAAAAGCCCTGAACAACAAAATCTCTCCTAAAACGTTGCCTTTTCCTTTTTCTCTTTTTTAAAAATAAAAGTCTCACTGAAGATTGCACTCAAAACTATGAAAAGCAAGCAATTAAAAAACTTCACTAGATAGTGTCTCCAGAATTATAGTCCTTAAGTAACTTTTTTAATGGTTAATAATTTAGAAGATACACCCCCTATCAAAGTACTGGGGGAAAAAATAACTTTGGGATGTATCTCTGGCTTAGTTTCTTTTATACAGTTTTGAGGGTCCAGATATTCTTCACTCCTCAACTTTACTCTTGTGCTAATTAGAGTTAGGTGAGTGTTTTTTAGAAGGAAACTGATTTTCCTTCTGATATTTGGAATACAATGGTAACAAAACTCCATCATTTAGTCCCTTATAATACATGATAGAATAACAAATCTTAATTTGGCTTAATTTAGGCAAAAGCAAAAAAATTCATTGTATTTTATTTTATTGTATTTGGGGACAATTAAACAAAACCAGAACATCTGCTGGCATGCTAAATGTCTTTCTAATTAAATCTAGCAGTTGAATGAATCAATTCATTAGCAACAAGCCTGGTTTATTATCTCATTAATACAGATGGTTAATATCACGAAGGGAAGAATAGGAGAATCTCAAAAAGTACAAAAGCATTGCAAAGTGATGTGGGCATCAGGGAGAATACTACTGAAGCAAAGTGCTCAGAACTTAGCTTTTCAAAGATTAAAATAAAAATCAATGTGCTAACATGGAAAGGACATTTACAAAGATATAGCTTGTTTTTCTTTCTTTTTTTTTTTAAGGTCATAAAGGCAAGCTGGTAACATGGGGATAAAAATAGATAAAAATATTCACTGGAACTACAGAAAGAATTACTATTTTTGTGCCAAAACAGTAAAACGTTATAAAAAACATTTTTAGAAGTTTAAATATAACAGCTAAATAAGAAGGTTTCCCCATTAGACAGCCAAATTTAAAAACAATACAAAGAAACAAAAAAACCCCATTCCTATTTGAAGGTATGCCCAGCTTACACTGAGTCATCATTTAATAAAAATTAAAAATTTAATTATTTAATTATTAATGAATAGGAAAAATGATTAAATATTTCACCAATAGGTCATTTATCTGGCAAATTTAAATTCAAAACAGGAGACAGCAGTAAGAATAGGGTTGTCAGATAAAATACAGAATGCCCAGTTAAATTCAAATTTCAGATATACAACGAATACTGATTTAATATAAGTATGTTCCAAATACTGCATGATATTGCCGAGTATATGCTAAGTAATGTTTGGGGTACATAATAAAAATGTTATCAGTTGGTTATCTGAACTGAAAATAAAACTGGTCAGCAACCTTTATCTTCATTTGCTTAATCTGGTAATTCTAACAAGGAAGGGGGGAAAAAAAGGCTGCTGTGTATTCAAATTAGATGTTAAAATTCATGCAGTTTATTCACAGGAAGCTCAGATTCTCAGAGTCTATACACTAACAGCCTCATGCCAAATCTACCCATCTGATATATTTTACTTGATATGTACAGTATTTTAGTATCAGTTAGCTACCACCATTAAAACTGAAAGAGTACATTACACATTAAATATAATAATTTCAGATGCTGACAACACTGGGAGTCCATTTCCACATGTCAGTAATTCAGATCTGGACGGCTGCTTCCTCAGGTAGGGGAGGCACGTTCCCACCTGCCATGATCTTCACCATTCCCTATTACTCCAAAATCATGCTGAAGACAGCAGTAATTTAGAGTGATATTTTCTACCCGCTTCCATCATTTCTGTTATCTGGCGGCCCCTTGAATTTCACCGAATTTGTGGCCTGGGTTCTGCTATACATACTTATTTTATACCCAGTTCTCTTCACCAAAGATCTGAAGCCACAAATTATGATATGGAGAGACGAAATGCCACTAAAGTCTATTTCTCCCACTTTAAAACTGGTTCCATCCCCCAGCCCAGTGCCCAGCATACAGTAGATGCTAAGTGAGTATTCATTTGATTAACTGAATGATCATCAAAGAGGCTGAAGCAAGAATAACTATGGCAACAAAAAAACAAAACAAGGAAAGCTATTTAGAAATATCTGAATGGAATTAGTAGGTAAAAATATGAGTGTTTATTGTTGACAGCCATCAAGACATGATGTTTGCAGTCAGTGATATATGCAAGCCCTTTGGAAAAATACTCAACATAATAATCTTCAGAAATCTGGCAAAGATTCTTAAACAAAACATCATATTGTTTTCTGAGATGCTGTTGGTAAATTAAAGGGCACTACAATCTGTTACCCATGGAAAGAATCTGGAATTTCTTTTTATTTCTCAATTCCAACCACATTCCCTTAGTACTTTGAATTTTGGAATAACATGGAAATGCAATGACAGGAAAGAACAGAAGCGGTTTTCTATAAGGCTTGACCAATTCAGTCCAAGAATTATATTAATTAAACACCTCAAAAAAGCACAGAAGAAACATCCTATTCTAAACTCCCACTTTCAGATTTCACTAATGGACTGACTTCCCTGGAGATTTTCTTAAATGCCTAATATATACTTCCATTTCTTCCATCTTTCCAGATCCCTGGTATAATGTAATTTTATTTAAAGGATTTTTGTGATATCTGCATGTAAGACATTTAGGAGATAAATCTGGGGTTACTGAAACAGCTGGAGTTGGACTAGTTGACAGAAAAGGACAAAAAAACTTCAAATTAGAATTATTTCAGAAAATCCAAAATCTGTTTGCCATGCCTATAGTAGGTAAAAATCTCTTATTTACTTCAAAAATATTTATTGAAAATCTACAGTCTAGACACCAAGCCAAGAGAAAGGATTAGAGAGATGAAAGCATGGATCCAGCTACCAAAGTACAAGCAGAGACACAATTACAAAATGTGTGCATCTGTTATAAATAATGGTAAGTATAAGTACAGGGAAAAATACAGGGTACAAAGAGCACCTAAGTCTGTCAATCAAAGTTGAAGAAGTTCATTGTTTGAACTAAGAGCTTAAGGGCAAATATGAGTAACAGAGAGAAGCGCACCTAGCTGGAGAGAACATGGTGGCCATAGGCACTTCGAGGAGTAAGAAAGGCAGAGACAGGATATTCAGGGGACTATGAATATTACTATTTGTTGGATCACAGAAAAGGCAAGAGAATTTCAGAAAAACATCCATTTCTGCTTCATGGACTACACTAAAGCCTTTGACTGTGTGGATCACAACAACTGTGGAAAATTCTTAAAGAGATTGGAGTAGCAGACCACCTTACCTGCCTCCTGAGAAACCTTATGCAGGCCAAGAAGCAACAGTTAGAACCAGACATGGAACAATGGACTGGTTCAAAGTTGGCAAAGGAGTACATCAAGGCTCTATATTGTCACCCTGTTTATTTAACTTATATGCAGATTACATCATGCAAAATGCCGGGCTGGGTGAAGCATAAGCCAGAATCAAGATTGCTGGGGGAAATATCAATAACCTCAGATAATGCAGATGACACGACCTTTATGGCAGATAGTGAAGAAGAACTAAAGAGCCTCTTGATGAAAGTGAAAGAAGAGACTGAAAAACCTGGCTTAAAACTCAACAGTCAAAAAATGAAGATCATGACATCCGGTCCCATCGCTTCATGGCAAATAGATGGAAAAACAATGGAAACAGTGACAGATTTTATTTTCTTGGGTTCTAAAATCATTGCAGATGGTGACTTCAGCCATGAAATTAAAAGACGCTTGCTCCTTGGAAGAAAAGCTATGACAAACTTAGACAGCATACTAACAAGCAGAGACATTACTGATAAAAGTCCGTCTAGTCAAAGCTATGGTTTTTCCAGTAGTCATTTATGGATGTGAGAGCTGGACCATAAAAAAGGCTGAGCACTGAAGAATCAATGTTTTTGATCTGTGGTGTTGGAGAAGAGTCTTGAGAGTCCCCTGGACTGCAAGGAGATCAAACCAGTCAATCTTAAAGGAAATCAGTCCTGAATATTCATCCACTGGAAGGACTGATGCTGAAGTGCCAATACTTTGGCTACCTGATGTGAAGAACTAACTCACTGGAGAAGACCCTGATGCTGGGAAAGACTGAAGGCAGGAGAAGGGGCAGAGAGAGGATGAGATGGTTGGATGGCATCACCAGCTTGATGGCCATGAATCTGAGCAAGCTCTGGGAGTTGGTGATGGACAGGGAAGCGGCGTGCTGCAGTTGCAAAGTATTGGATGCGACTGAGCAACTGAATTGACTAATGAATATGATGAATGAATTCTGATGAATATTATTAATACTCAGGGATCTGACCCCAATATGGAAGCAATAGCAACAGTCTTGGTGAGATACAGAGAGGGTTTGAATTAGGACAGTGGTGATCAAGAGGAAGGAGCAAGTGCCAGGTGCTGTTAAGAATCCCTCTGTTTGTAATGTTTGGTTGGATCAACCTCTGGATTCCCAACCAGGGGAATCTTACTTATCTTGGTTTCTGAACCCCGTTTGGCTCATTTTTTAATGCCTGACAGTCTGGCTTTTAGACTGGACCTAATCACCAACAAGTACAACTTCCTCAGGTCTCATTCCAACATCCTGGTATACAAATGGTTCAGCTCTGTGATAACCATCAGCTTAAAATACCTTAACTTTCAGAGTGCCTGTCTCCAGCTCAAACTTCTGCCTGGATATCTATATTTTGAGGTTTTTCTGCCTCTTAAAACTTTATATAACAAAATAAACTTGTCCTTTTTGCACTTCTCTGTTCCATCTGATTTCTACCTTTTGTTCTCTAAATCATGCCTCCCAAAGATTCTTGCTTTTACTGCCTGCTTTTGGTGTGTTTCTGCATATAAAGGATGAATTAGTATAAGCAGAAAAGGCACTATTTAAGATACAGTTGACCCTGGAACAGCACGAGTTTGACCTGTACAGGTCCACTTATATGTGGATTTTTTCCATAGTAAATACTACAGCACTATGTAATCTGCAGTTGGTTGAATTTGCAGATGTGGAGTTGTGAATTTGGTTATATTCATATTTACAGCTGTGTGGAGGGTCAGAGTTCCTAACCATGGTGTTGTTCAAGGATCAATTGCACTCCTTTCAAAAAGGAAGATATGTGTCAGCATCTTCACATAAGGAACAGAAACAAAAAACAAAAACCACCACATGCTTTTATGGTCTGAGCCATTACCTATTGTCATAGACTTACTGGCAATTAATTAGCTTTTTAAAATGCCTGTTAATAATGGATAAATAAGGATCACAAAACATTTATTTTCAGGAGCTAAAATCAATTACACTCTCCACTGTCATATTTTATCTTAACAAAAATTGATATTCAGCCAATGTTTCATAGTATAAACAAATTTGGGTGCTCTAAGAAACAAAAAGTAAAATAATTTCTAACTGTGTTAGCAAAATCCAGCAAACTGGATGTGATGCTGTTGCCTACTACAGTTCTATTTATACTTTACACCAGTGGTTCTCAAACTTCAGTGTGCATCCAAATCACTTGGAGGACTTCTTAAAACAGTATTAGGGGTTCCTGGTGGCTCAGTGGTAAAGAATCCACCTGCCGAAGCAGGAGACATGGGATCGATCCCTGTTCCAGGAAGATCCAACAAGCTGAGGAGCAATGAAGCCCATGTGCCACAAACTATTAAGCCTATGCTCTAGAGCCCAGGAACTGCAACTACTGAGCCCATGAGGCCCAGAGGCTGTGTTCTGCAACAAGAGAAGCCACAGCAATGAAAAGCCCCCAAACTGCAACTAGAGTGAGGCCCTCACTTGTCACAACTAGACACTTGTCACAAGCCCTCGCAGCAATGAAGATCCAGCACAGCCAAATAAATAGTAAATAAACTATTATATATAAAAACAGAGCACTGGGCTCCATCGTGAGTAGCTGATTCAAAAGGTATGTGGCAAGTGATTTGCATTTCTAACACATGCCCAGATGCTGCTGCTGCTGGGGAAACACATTTTGAGAACCACCACCATACACCAACATGGGGCATGAATGTGGCGGGGAGGAAGTGGTATTCCAATTGTGGTTTATCACCTTCGAAAAATCTTCTCTAAATCAGAGGCTCCAATTCAAGCCAGAAAGTTTAGCAAGTTAAGCCTTGATCATGGGAAAGATTCCAAAATAGCAATTTCTTTTAAGCAAAGAAAATAATAAATGCAACCGTGTTTCATGGCTATTTTAACAGAGATGCTCTGTGGGAGAGAGCTTAAGATGTTGCAGTTTCATTAGCATTATCCAGTGTTGCTATGGGGACCAACTGGCGAGGAATCATCAGTACACAAGAAAATGAAAAGAGGGAATTGTTGAATTAAAAAAAAAACATTTCTGAGAAAACAGTCAAGTCATATCGCCCATTTTCCTGCACTTATGTAAATTAAGGTATAAATTCTCCTTTAATAAGGAGATCTATAAAGATTCACATACAAATCTTTCCGATTTCAGAAGATGCAGAATTCAGGGAAGGAAATAAAATCTAAAGAGGAAAGGAAAGTGGCATTATGGGGTTTACTGGGCATCGGTTAGGCATGATGACCCCAAGGCTAGGGGCTATGTGGAAAGGATGCACATTCTGTTCAGTTAGATTCACCTTTGCACAGAATGGGAAACAGAAGGCTCAGGCAGGGACCACACATACTCTGTGGATGGAGAAGCGGGGAGGATAGGTGGATGGGCTGCTTGCAGTTTCTCAACTAATGAAACTAAGAGGAAGAGAGGAAGAAGAACTTGAGACAGAGAGGAAGGAATAACTTGAGAATAAGAATCAATTCGGTTTCTAAACCATCTTGCACCTGCTACCAATCTTCCCTCTTCAAGTCTGCTTTCATTTCATCAGTTCCTAAGATTAAGCCCTGCTGCTGCTGCTGCGTCATTTCAGTCGTGTCCGACTGTGCAACCCCATAGACGGCAGCCCACTAGGCTCCTCTGTCCCTGGGATTCTCCAGGCAAGAACATTGGAGTGGGTTGCCATTTCCTTCTCCAATGCATGAAAGTGAAAAGTGAAAGTGAAGTCGCTCAGTCGTGCCCGACTCTTCGCGACCCCATGGACTGCTCACCGGGCTTCTCCGTCCACGAGATTTTCCAGGCGAGAGTATTGGAGTGGGGTGCCATCGCCTTCTCTGAGATTAAGTTCTAGTGCCTCCCTATTTTCTTTCTCAACAAATCTCAACTTTTATGCCTGCCTTTTCAGCTTAGACCTAATGTCTACCTATCTACCTTAACCCAGTTTTTTTCTCACTGTCCATCATACTGACTATGTCTTTTTTTTACAACAACTTGAGGAGGAATTCCTACTTGGGATTTTCCGCTCCTTGTCAGACCCAGAGTGTATTTTCCCTTCTTGTCAACTCACCCCATGTTTGTGTGCTAAATTTAATGATTTCTTTAAAAAAAAACAACAAAAAACCATTATTTATTTATTTATTTTTGGCTGTGCTGGGTCTTCGTTGCTGCATGTACTTTTCTTTGGTTCTGGGCATCTGGGCCTACTCTCTAGCTGCAGGATGAGGCCTTCTGCAGCAGTGGCTTCTCTTGCTGTAGAACATGGGGTCGAGGGCGCAAGGGCTTCAGTAGTTGTGGCGCATGAGCTCAGCAGTTGTGCCTGCGGGCTCTAGAGCACAGGCCCAATAGTTGTGGTGTACAGGCTTAGATGCTCTGTGGCATGTGGGATCTTCCCAAATCAGGGATTGACCCCATGTTTCCTGCACTGGCAGGCAGATTCTTCACCACTGAGCCACCAGGGAAGTCTTAAATTTAATGACTTTTGTGATCCCAAATGCCTTAGATGCCAAGGAATCCCTTCAGGGATGAAAGACACCTGGAGCAGATGGCTCCTTTGGCTTCCTCCAACTCTCTCTAACTAAAGAAGCCCAACTTTCAGAGGTTTTATATATTGGGATTTTGTGTAAGATAATTTGGAAAATAGTTCTACTGCTTAAGGATAAAGTTTGAGAAACACATCTCTCTAATGTACCAAATCATTTGTTATTCAATAAAATATTATTACTGGCATTTTTGTTTCATGTATATATGTTTTGTCTCATAAATTATACCGGAAGCTCCTTACAATAAGTTTTTTTCCCCAGTGTGCTCAGCTCAGCAATGAGCAAAAGGAGTCCATTTTGTTGACTGACTCATTTTAAAATTCATTTTGTAAATGAACTGGTAAAATTCATGCTGAGCTGACCTCTACTGAGGTGAGTGACACGATGTTTTGCCTCTCTGCAATGAATATGTCAGATTTTTAAAATCAATGCTTCACAGAAGGTAGGGTATAATGCAAAGCAATGGACTGATAAAGACATGATGTTTTAAATATCAGCAGAAAAGAAGAGAGATTTTTGTGGAATGGAGGTTTTTCAACGCCTATTAAATCAAGCCACCTAAATTAGCAATTTGTGGCACTGGATCAGTTTTGGGACATATACTTACTAACTCTATTCATGCCTTTTGGGTTTACAAAAATTTTTGTACACTGATGCACAAAAATACAAATTACTACATTTTCCTAAACTACATGCACTGCTAAGACCCATTCCTTATGTTTCTCTTACCTCATTAGTTAAGGAATGTACAACAAAACATTCACTTTGGTTATTTCCTTTGGATTACGACGACATTTGAGATGCAAGAGGTTAGCTTATTGCAATTAAGGAGAAGAAAGACAAGGCTGCCAAGTGGAACACTGAGCTGAGAATAAAGTGTCTTTGTCACCATAGGGCCCTGCTGTTCTTTAAGCATTTCCTAAAAGGGTGAATGAAGAGAGCAGGACAGCATGGTACTGTTCCTGTGTCTAGTACAGGAGTAGAGCTGTGGTTTTCTTGAGTCACTGAGAAGAGAAAAAAAAAACTCTTTCCTGGCAAAAGAGTACATTACACATACCTAGGGGCTTCCCAGGTGGCTCAGTGGTAAAGAATCCGCCTGCCAGTGCAGGGGGCACAAGAGAAACAGGTTTGATCCCTGGGTCAGGAAGATTCCCTGGAGGAGGAAATGGCAATCCACTCCAGTATTCTTGCCTGGGAAATCTCATGGACAGAGGAGCCTGGAGGGCTACAGTCCATGGGGTCACAAAGAGTCAGACATGACTGAGCATGCACACACTCTCATATGTATATATATGCCCAGAGTGTCTCTAACTGCCTGTTTCCTGAAGTCAGGTGGGATAACAAGCCTAGAATCTAGGGACCTGCAATGTTCTCTGCCAATGACCTCAGACAAAACATTTGAAACTTTCCAGCTCTGTTTTCTTATCTGAAAAGTAATGATGAAGCATACTCCTCAAAAGTGTTTAGGCCTTTTCATTTAAGTATAGTGTCAATATGAATAACATCCTGACCATGAGATCCAGTAAGACACTAAAGATATTCAGCATTTCAGGTTTGCAGAATTGGTGAGTGAGTGCACAGAGAAGCAAATCAACTAAAGAGTACTTCTGAAGCACCTACACAGAATGTTTCAGGAACTGGGCTAATTATTGGGAACAGAACAATGAATGAACATTGATTTTGTCCTTGAGGAAGTTAGAGAGGAGAGCAGGACTCTAAACAGGTAAAGCCCAAGATGGTCTACTGAGTGGTGTCTTGTGAAGGGAGGTGACAGGCAGGTATTTTGACAAGGAACGTTCACGGAGGTGAATATGATATCTTGAAGTCTTCACATGAGATGCTGTAATAGAGAAGTTCCAAGAGGAGGTTTATTTGAAGTCTACGTTACTAGGCATTCAACATCAAATTTGAGATATGATAAATCTTGGTTCTTTGTTGTACAAACATAATTAAGAATTTAGTAGTATAAATTCGTTTCTAAAATCAAAGAACTAAAATTTGAAACAGAAAACGGGGGAGAAACTTCCATGGAGACTGGCATTTTTGTTTGCTAAAACTGAGTGAAGCCTAACATTCTACTGTAAACGTCCTTTTAAACCACAGGCAAACTATGATGCATAAACAATCAGGGTCCACTAATTTTATTTTTTGGCTGTGCTGGGTCTTTGCTGTGGTGTTTGGGCTTCTCTAATTGTAGCACATGGGTCTAGTTGCCTCACAGCATATGGGATCTTAGTTCCCCCACTAGGGATTAAACCAACATCCCCAGCCTGAGGGTGGATTCTTAACCACTGGACCACCAGGGAAATCCCAAGGGTCACTGATTTCCTAATGATACTTGCCCTGAACCTCCTTCCATTGTGGAAACTGCTTATCAAAGAAGGTGAGTGTCTTGATGTAGGATGTTCTGGGCATGGAACTTATAAGATGTCCAAAGTTATGGGTTGAATTGTGTTCTCTCAAAAAGACACATTTAAGTCCTAGTCCCTAGTATAGTTCAGAATCTGACCTTATTTGAAAAGAGTCTTTCAGAATTAAGTTCAAATGAGTCATTAGAGGTCATAATCCCAACATGACAGGTATCCTTATAGAAATGGGATATTTGGACACAGAGAAAGCCACACACAAACACAGAATACAATGTGAAGGTGATGGCACAGATGATGTACCTACAAGCCAAGGAATGAAAAGATGGCCAGTAAGACCCCATGGGCTGCAGCATGCCAGGCTTCCCTGTCCATCACCAACTCCTGGAGCTTGCTCAAACTCTTGTCCATCGAGCTGGTGATGCCATCCAACCATCTCATCCTCTGTTGTCCCTTTCTCCTCCCGCCTTCAATCTTTCCCAGCATCAGGGACTTTTTCAATGAGTCAGTTCTTCACATCAGCTGGCTAAAGTACTGGAGCTTCAGAATCAGTCCTTCCAATGAATGAATATTCAGGACTGATTTCTTTACGATTGACTGGTTGGATCTCCTTGCAGTCCAAGGGACACTCAAGACTCTTCTCCAACACTACAGGTCAAAAGCATCAACTCTTCAGTGCTCAGCTTTCTTTATGATCCAACTCTCACACCCATAAGTGACTATTGGAAAAAACATATCTTTGACTAGAAGAACCTTTGTCAGTAAAGTAATGTCTCTTCTTTTTACTATGCTGTCGAGGTTGGTCATAGCTTTTCTTTCAAAGGGACATTTCATTGCTGCAATCACTATCTGCAGTGATTTTGGAGCCCAAGAAAATAGTCTGTCACTGTTTCCATTGTTTCCCCATCTATTTGCCATGAAGTGATGGGACTGGATGCCATGACCTTAGTTTTTGAATTTTTTAAGTTGAAAGTTTTAAACCACCTTTTCCACTCCCCCCTTTCACTATCATAAAGAGACTCTTTAATTCTTCTTATGGCTTTCTGTCATAAGGGTGGTGTCACATGCATATCTGAGGTTACTGATATTTCTCCCTGCAACCTTGATTCTGGCTTGTGCTTCATCCAGCCCAGCATTTTATATGATGTACTCAGCATATAAGTTAAATAAGCAGGGTGACAATATACAGCCTTGACATACTCCTTTCCCAATTTGGAACCAGTCCGTTGTTCCATGTCTGGTTCTAATGTTGCTTCTTGACCTGCATAGAAATTTCTCAGGAGGCAGGTAAGGTGGTCTGGTATTCCATTCTCCCGAAAAATTTTCCTAATTGTTGTGATCCGCACAGTCAAAGGTTTTGGCGTAGTCAATAAAGCAAAAGCAGATATTTTTCTGGAACTCTCTTGCTTTTCCTATGATCCAGCAGATGTTGGCAATTTGATCTCTGGTTTCTCTGCCTTTTCTAAATTCACCTTGAACATCTGGAAGTTCACAGTTCACATACTGCTGAAGCTTCGCCTGGAGAATTTTCAGCATTACTTTGCTAGCGTGTGAGATGAGTGCAACAGTTTGAGCATTCTTTGGGATTGCCTCCCTTTGGGATTGGAATGAAAACTGACCTTTCCCAGTCCTGTGGCCACTGCTGAGTTTTCCAAATTTGCTGCATATTGAGTGTAGCACTGTCACAGCATCATCTTTTGGGATTTGAAAGAGCTCAACTGGAATTCCATCACCTCCACTAGCTTCGTTCATAGTGATGCTTCCTAAGGCCTACTTGACTTGGCAATCCAGGATGTCTGGCTAAAGGTGAGTGATCATACCTTTGTGATTATCTGGGTCATGAAGATCTTTTTTGTATAGTTCTTCTGTGTATTCTTGCCACCTCTTCTTAATATCTTCTGCTTCTGTTGGGTCCATACAATTTCTGTCCTTTACTGTACCCATCTTTGCATGAAATGTTCCCTTGGTATCTCTAATTTTCTTGAAGAGATCTCTAGTCTTTCCCATTCTATTGTTTTCCTCTATTTCTTTGCACTGATCACTGAGAAAGGCTTTCTTATCTCTCTGCTATTCTTTGGAACTCTGAATTCAGATGGGTATATCTTTCCTTTTCTCCTTCGCCTTTTGCTTCTCTTCTTTTCTCAGCTATTTGTAAGGCCTCTTTAGACAACCATTTTGCCTTGCTGCATTTCTTTTTCTTGGGTATGGTCTTGATCACTGCCTCCTGTACCATGTCAGAAACCTCCATCTATAGTCCTTCAGGAACTCTGTCTATCAGATATAACCCACTGAATCTATTTCTCACTTCCACTGTATAATCGTAAGGGATTTGATTTAGGTCATACCTAAGTGGTCTAGTGGTTTTCCCTACTTTCTTAAATTTTAGTCTGAATTTGGCATTAAGGAGTTCATGGTCTGAGCCACAGTCAGCTTGTGGTCTTATTTTTGCTGACTGTGTAGAGCTTCTCCATCTTTGGCTGCAAAGAATAGAATCAATCTGATTTCAGTATTGACCATCTGGTGACGTCCATGTGTAGAGTCGTCTCTTGTATTGTTAGAAGAGGGTGTTTGCTATAACCACTGCATTCTCTTAGCAAACTCTGTTAACCTTTGCTCTGCTTCATTTTGCACTCCAAGGCCAAAGTTATCTGTTTTTCCAGGTATCTCTTGACTTCCTACTTATGCATTCCTGTCCACTATGATAAGAATGACATCTTTTTTGGTGTTAGTTGTAGCAGGTCTTCTAGGTCATCATAGAACCACTCAACTTCAGCTTCTTCGGCACTAGTGGTTAGGGCACAGGCTTGGATTACTGTGATACTGAATAGTTTACCTAGGAAACGAACAGAGGTCATTCTGTCATTTTTGAGATTGTGCCCAAGTTCTGCATTTTGGACTCTTGTTCACCATGATGGCTACTCCATTTCTTCTAAGGGATCCTTGCCCACAGTAGTAGATAAAATGGTCATCTGAGTTAAATTTGCCCATTCTGGTCCATTTTAGTTCACTGCTTCCTAAAATCTCGATGTTCCCTCTTTCCATCCGCTTGACCACTTCCAATTTACCTTGATTCATGGACTTAACATTCCAGGTACCTATGCATTATTGTTCTTCACAGCATTAGACTTTACTTCCATCACCAGTCACATCCACCACTGAGTGTTCTTTTTACTTTGGCTCCGTCTTGTTATTCTTTCTGGAGTTATTTCTCCACTCTTCTCCCATAGCATATTATGCACCTAACCGACCTGGGGAGTTCATCTTTTAGTGTCATATCTTTTTGCCTTTTCTTACTGTTCATGGGGTTCTGAAAGAAAGGGTACTGAAGTGGTTTGCCATTTCCTTCTCCAGTGGACCACGTTTTGTCAGAACTCTCCACCATGACCCGTCTGTCTTGGGTGGCCCTACATAGCATGGCTCATAGTTTCATTGAGTTAGGCAAGGTTGTGATCCATGTGATCAGCTTGGTTACTTTACTGTGACTGTGGTTTTCATTCTGTCTGCCCTCTGATGGAGAAGGATAAGAGGCTTATGGAAGTTTCCTGATGGGAGAGAGTGACTGTGGGGGAATCTGGGTTTGTTTCTGAGGTGGGGGGGAGGGGAGGGGAGAGGGCAGGGATGCTCAGTAAATCTTTAATCCAATTTTCTGTTGATGTGTGTGGCTGTGTTCCCTTCCTGTTGTTTGGCCAGGGGCCAAACTATGGTAGGTGTAATGACAGTAATGGAGATCTCCTTCAAAAGGATTTATGACTGCACTGTTGTATTCAATGCCCTGACCCCACAGCAGGCCACTGTCAACCCACACCTTTGCTGGAGACTCTTGGACAGACACAGGCAAGTCTGGCTCAGTCTCTTGTGGGGACACTGCTCCTTTCTCCCGGCTCCTGGTGCGCACAAGGTTTTGTTTGTGCCCTCCAAGAGTCTGTTTCCCCAGTTCTGTGGAAGTTCTCTAATCAAATCCACTGCCCTCCAAAGTCAAATTCCCTGGGGGTTCTCAGTCCCTCTGCTGGATCGCCAGGTTGGGAAATCTGTTGTGGGTCCTAGAACCTTCCAGAACTTTGAGATGACAAATTTCTCCTGTTTAAGGTATCCAGTTGGTACTGTATTATGGCAATCATAGCAAACCAACTGTGAATGGAGCATCTCCCTTGGAATGGTATGGAAAGAACATCAGGACAAGGTCTAAGAGGTCACAACCACAAAGAGCCCACGTTGTTCTTCACTTCCTTTCCTCTGCCTGTTCTTCCTTCTTTACTTTTCCTTCTTTCACTTTCAACCCGTGTGAAAAGGTTGGTTGAAACTTTAGCTCACAGTCTTTCTCATCTTCACCCAGCTGCACTAGACCTCAGAGCTGTGGATCCCAAAGCAATGTATGAGTTAACAGCTGTCAGTGGCTTGGGGTGGATGTGAAGGGACAACTGAAAAGAGAAAATGAGGACCTGAAGAAACTATGAGGAAAAATGACTGGGAGAAAAGTAGTCACAAACCCATCAGAAAGCTAAGAAGAGGAATTAAGTTCCTGAACAGAAAGTTAGTTAAAAAGAACATGATTGAGAAAAAGAATTTTTTTGAACATTGTAAACAGAAATAAATGTTCAATGGACATAATCTGAGCTCCTGTATGCCAGTAACCAGGTATTCAAAGTGAAATAAAATAACAGAATTTGTGCTTCTTTTCTTAGATTAGCAGTGTATACAACACATTACAGTTCAACTGGTCATAACTGCCTTTTGAAAATTTTTTCTAATCACACAAATAATTCTATATTATTATGCCTTAAACTACTAAATTATAAAAATTATATTTAATGCATGGAGAAAATGTAAATTAATGTTTTAAGAAACATATCAACTGATCACAAGACCATAAATTTTAACCTAGATAGTTAATACAATTAGGCATCTAACTGACTTCATAAACATAGACATTTTCAGGTATCTTATCAGAAAGATATATTACAGAATATTTAATATTTACTTTTAAAAACCATCTGGTTAAAGAAAATGTACCTCTCTCTATATAAAAATTCATATCTAATAAGTTTTGTTTTAATTCTAAAGAAGTTAAAGTCACCTGTACCAGAATATACCAACCTGATGAAGAAAGGTATATCATGATCTAAAATTACAACAGAAAAAAACGACTTCAAACCTCAATAGGTTACACTGAGCCTAGAAGAATGCCTGTTATGAGAAATATAGGTGACAAAGAAATATAAATATATGTTTTAATCAGGTTTAATAATGCATTCACTGTCACAGGAACTATATCTTATTTGCACAGACAGACCTCCTTTTATAGTATACACACACACAGAAGTCGTTCAGTCGTGTCTGACTCTTTGCGACCCCATGGATTATAGCCTACCAGGCTCCTCGGTCCATGGGATTTTCCACACATGAATACTGGAGTGGGTTGCCGTTTCTTTCTCCAGGGTATCTTCCTGACCCAGGGATCGAACCCGGGTCTCCCACATTATAGGGAGATGCTGCTTTACCATCTAAGCTACCAGGGTTTTATAGTATAAATGTTTCTAAAAGTGTCATTTGGGTTCTAGTTTAAACTATTAGACTGTGCTTAATTTTAAACATGGAAAGTCAGTGATTGTTAGTGAAAAGATATGTAGAATTTTCAGGATCAAAAAAGCTATTTACCAAAGCACTCAAACCATTTAAGCTTTTCATTCTAATACTTACTTCAATTGTACAACCTGGGTGCTCCAATAATACTGACTCCCAGGAAATCCTCTTTCTTATCTATATTTTATTTACCTATTCACTACAGAAGGAAGTAAGAAATTATCGACCCTACATTTTGAAAGACTACCGGGGGATGCAAGACTGTCTAATGGACTCAATATCTAATAAGAAGAAACTAAAGCCCAGAAAGGCTCAGACACCATCTACCCCAAATTATTACCTGGGTCTAGTGTAATTAAAGAACAGCACCTGAAAATAGCCCATTATGAAGAGATTTCAAGAGATTATTTTATGGTAAAACAAAGGGTTACCACTGCTGGTATCTGTCATTCTTTTGCTCTCAAATGCTAAAAAATCAACAGGTAAGTTAAAAAAATCTTGAAACAGAAAAACAAAGTTGAGTGTCTCACATTTAATTGATTTCAAAACTTTCTAAAAGGCTACAGTAATTAAGACAGGGTGGTACTAGCATAAAAAAAGATCAATACAGGTCAATGGAAGAGAACTGAGAGTTCATAAATTTATCCTCAGAATTTATAATCAACTGATTTTTGACAAGGATGCCAAGATAATTCAGTTGGGGAAACAACAGTCTTTTCAACAAATGGTGCTGGAACGCCTGGATGTCCACATGCAAAAGGAAAAAGCTGGGCCACTTCTTTGTACCATACACAGAAATTACCTAAAAATGCTATCCATTCAAACAGAGATATTAAAATGATAACATGAGAGAATATATGTTTTGGTATAATGGGTGAACTCCGGGAGTTGGTGATGGACAGGGAGGCCTGGCGAGCTGTGATTCATGGGGTTGCGAAGAGTCGGACACGACTGAGAGACTGAACTGAACTGAACTGAACTGAATGGTAATGCACTAAGAGTAAACAGATTTGGGGGTTCCAATGACAGCACTGCTTGCTAAAAGTATGACTTGCAATTTTTACTCAGTAACTTGCTTATCTTCTAAATGTAGCTGAAGTGATACAACGAAATCAAGCATGGAATGATGTTCCGGAAAATATGACCTGCTAACAACATGGGGAGGACTGTGGAGGACACTCAGTGCCCTGACTCTGCAAGGACAGTAGCTTCCAATAGTAAAAGGCAGGAGAAAGAAGATGAATTCAATGGTGCCTCAGCTTCAGACCTGAACATACAGGAGACACATGTCTAATACCATCCAAGTGGCCAGTGTTATGTCAGGTGTAATGCTGATATCACTGACTGAGCATCTGAACATAAAATACTGGAGCAGAATGTATTAAAGTCACAATCCCAAAATGGGAGCTGAAATCAGAAACTGATGCTGGAAATAAAACACTAAGAAAAGAAAATGCTGGGTTACCTTTTGTGCAGCGGCAAGCAGTCAACAGGAACATTTCATTGAAAAGGTGAAGGTGCTATCTAAACTGGCCTTGAGGAATAAGTAGGGTTATAAAGCAGAAAGGGATTCCTAGGTGGTTCAGCAGTAAAGAATCCACCTGCAAGGTAGGAGACTTGGGTTTGATTCCTGGGTAGGGAAGATCCCCTGGAGGAGGAAATGTCAACCTACTCCAGTATTTTTGCCTGGAAAATCCCATGGACAGAGGACCTTGGTGGGCTATAGTCCATAGGGTCGCAAAGAGTCAGACACAACTTATTGACTACACAACATAAAGTAGAATGTCAGGGAAAAGAGATTCTAGGCAAAGAGACTATGAGTTAAGGTTAGACTGGTATGAAGATGACAAAATTTCTCAAAATATGCAGCGATAATGGAAGGGAAAAGTAACCTTAGGTTTTGGAACCACCCGCCATCACTCTCAAGATTACATGGTACTCCAATGGCTACAGCCAAAAATTTAGTGTTGTGAGGATGATGGGGTAAGAAATGCATCACTAGACTCTTGCTTTGGACACTGCATAAAGCATATGATACACAACCTCTCTAACAACAAAACTGCTATTATTACTCAGATTCAGGACTCAAGGGGATCTTGAGGAGAGGATATGCCAGACAGCAAGCAGTTTCAACTCTTACCCATCCCTTACAATGCCTAGACTATCATCAACTAGCTGTGGATCATTTGTGCACACATATGTCTACACTTACAGTAACTTCAGAGAAGTGGGCTCAATTCTCAATACTTTATTTGTAATCTGGCTTTCAAATTAATTCAAAGAAGGCAAATCAACTTAAAGTAGGTACTGCAGAGGAACACTTGAAAATTCAGAACATCATCCTACATGAATTTACGTGTTAATCTATAAACTATTCCAGACAGGATGCTTTGTTTTTATTCTCCAAAGAAACATATCTTATTTGATTTCACAAAGTTTCTTCTATTGTCTAGTTGATACCTTGTTCCTTTTTCCTTCAGTTCATGTTGTCTTCCCCTGAGACTTTAATTCCAATTATATTGACTTGAAATCTCTATCTTGATTCCCCAGATCTCATTATTCACTTCTAAAATAATCTACCTAGTCTTTAATATACTACATTTATGGGACAAAGGCTTTGAAAACACTATAGTTTAAGGGGGAAAAAACCCTTTTTTAGGTGAAGGGGGTGTCAGTCCCTGGATACTACTCCATTTTCACTAAGAGAATTAGAGAAAATAGCAGAATATTTTAAATTGATACCAATCTTCTCTCTTAATGAAGTGGAAACTACTATCTTGTCTGTTTTTCTGAAATAGAAGATTAAACTCCTCTCCCACAAATTACTGATTTCAAGCAAATGCAACTGATATTAAGAAGGAATACATAAGATAAGCCAAAAGATCAACCAAAAGATTCTTTTAATTAGTAAAGTCTTACAGGTGACTTGATCCTAATACACGATATAAAACAGTACCATGCTGATGTTTCCTTACTTCAGAAATAAAAAAAGATGTCGTTCATGTTAAAAACAGTAAAGGACATTTATGGACAATGAAGTAATCTCTACAACAATAAATTATCAAAATGGAAAAACAGGGGAATGTGGAAATGGAAGCACAAAAAAGCAATATGAAAAATTGCAGTCTATCTTTAGGAACAGATGGCATTCATTAGACACTTCAGAAGTAACTGGATTACTCTCTCTCTCTCTCACACACACACACACACACACAAAATGCAGCTTATCACTAAAAAGAAGTATTACAGTAGAAGACTAAATACCTCTGAAAGGATGACTTTGGACTTATCAGCTGTGCTTAATCAGAGCTAAGGATTTGCATTACATATGTATGTAAGTTTTCAATAAGAGAAAATTTACAGCAACAAAGTAGCATTTCCCCATTTGGGTTAATCAGACTAAACTTCACTCCAATTAACACATCAACATTTTTTTTTTTTTACATATACACACACAGGCACAATTTTTAAGATACATAATCATCTTCTCTCTCAAATGATGTGAGGTCTTGGTTGAAAATTCTTAGACAATCTGTATAAAACTCTGGAGCTTAATTAGGAGTATTTGGCAAAACTTGACATGGATCAAAGCAAAAATTTCAGGGGTATATGCTCATTTTTAATTATGGAAAATATATCTACTTTTCTGAGAAAAGAAAAAAATCATAGAAATAATAAAAACACAACTTCAAAAATATACTTTCATCTAGAAAATACAATTTAAAAGTGTAGATTTCCATATGACAGAGTCTAGTGAGTGCTTCATGAGCAGGCTTTACTCTTCCATCTCTGCCTCTTAATCATCTAATGTGGGACTCACACCTGAAATGTGGTTACAAACAAGGGAGAAAAAGAAAACTCACAGCTATCCCCATGGTTGAGAAGCAGCATATTAAATTAGTGGGGCCAGGCCATGAGGAGTCCTGAATAAAAATATTCTTTCATTTTGGGATTTTTCCTATAGGCGGAGAGAAATTATAGCTGGTTTGTGACTGGAAGGTTATATGATGGTTTCAGTTCAGTCGCTCAGTTGTGTCCGACTCTGCAACCCCATGAATCGCTGCACGCCAGGCCTCCCTGTCCATCACTAACTCCTGGAGTCCACCCAAACTCATGTCCATTGAGTCGGTGATGCCATCCAGCCATCTAATCCTCTGTCGTCCCCTTCTCCTCCTGCCCCCAATCCCTCCCAGCATCAGGGTCTTTTCCAATGAGTCAAGTGTTCTCATGAGGTGGCCAAAGTATTGGAGTTTCAGCCTCAGCATCAGTCCTTCCAATGAACACCCAGGACTGGTCTCCTATAGGATGGACTGGGTGGATCTCCTTGCAGTCCAAGGGACACTCAAGAGTCTTCTCCAACACCACAGTTCAAAAGCATCAATTCTTCAGCGCTCAGCTTTCTTCATAGTCCAACTCTCACATCCATACATGACCACTGGAAAAACCATAGCCTTGACTAGATGGACCTCTGTTGGCAAAGTAATATCTCTGCTTTTGAATATGCTATCTAGGTCGGTCATAACTTTCCTTCCAAGGAGTAAGCATCTTTTAATTTCATGGCTGCACTCACCATCTGCAGTGATTTTGGAGCCCAGAAAAATAAAGTCTGACACTGTTTCCGCTGTTTCCCCATCTATTTCCCATGAAGTGATGGGACCAGATGCCATGATCTTTGTTTTCTGAATGTTGAGCTTTAAGCCAACTTTTTCACTCTCCACTTTCACTTTCATCAAGAGGCTTTTGAGTTCCTCTTCACTTTCTGCCATAAGGGTGGTGTCATCTGCATATCTGAGGTTATTGATATTTCTCCCAGCAATCTTGATGGTTTAGAGAGACTTATTTGGTGGCTCAGTGGTAAAGAATCCACCTGCCCACGTAGGAAATGCAGGGTCAATCCTTGGAGAGGGAAGATCTTCTGGAGAAGGAAATGGCAACCCACTCCAATATTCTTGCCTGAGAAATCCCAAGGACAGAGGAGCCTGGAGGGCTACAGTCCATGGAGTCACAACGACTAGGACACAACTGAGCAGCATGCACAAGCACACTTAGCTCGGCACCCAGTATGGACTACACGAGGAATGTGCTAGTCTCACAAGAGCCTCTGAAGTCTGTATTCATCTTTACATTAGAACTGTCCCAAGGCTATTCCTCTCCAGAAAATCTGATTCATGTTTGTCACCCTTAAAGCACTCCTCATCATGTAGGAGTTAACCCAAGTTCTTTTGCATGGCCCAGAAACTCCTTTTTAATACAGCCATTGTGCCCTTTCTAGCCTTGTCTCCTCCTCTACCGTGTTATCTCAGGCTTTGATAATATGCAGGTGTATGGGTTCTCCATGCCTTTTCTCATGCAGCTTCCACTATTAAGAAGACCCACCCCACCCGGCAAAGACCCCTGCCTATGTCACACCTCCTCGTGAAGCCTACCTGACCTCTCAGACAGGCTAAAGACGGAGGCAGGCACTGCAGCTATGCTGCCACAAGTCGAGGAATGCCCTGTGCCATCAGAAGCTGAGAGAGGCAAGGAATGGCTTCTCCTCTAGAGAAGAGGGAGTGTGACACTGCTGACGTTTTGATTTTTGCCTTCTGGCCTGCAGAACTGAGACAGAATCAACTTCTGCTGCTTTCAACCACCCTGTTTGTGTGATCTGTTACAGGCAGCCCTTGAAAATGAACATAATATATATCAATGGAACTACTAGCATTAAAATTTTTCTCTCTACAAGCAGGTAATGGGATTCTCCTAGATAATTATAAAGTGTAATATGATTAAAGCTACAAAGAAGTGTCTAGCTAATTCACACTATGGTTCAAGAAAAGCTTCACATAAAAAGTGACACTTCAGCTAAGATTTGAAAAATGAGTATGAATAGCCCAGAAAGAAAAACGGAGGAGGTATATATTTATAATGAGGATTATAATATTTATGAAGTGTAACTTATGAAGGATATAACATAAAAAATGTTGCCCATAAGTATATGAAAATGTGTTTGAGTTTCCACAAGTATGTGTGCATTTCACAGAAGGGTCCGAAGATCAGCAAATATTGATAACATTCTAATAATTTTTGATATCTATAAATAAGGTGAATTCAGAATCTGATTAATATACTATCAAAAAGGCCAGCAAACACATAATTTTTAGAAAAGGTGACAAAAGAGCAATCCAGTTGTTTCACTTACACACTGCTTGCCTAAATCAGTTTACTTTGAAACCACATTTAAAAGTGAGAATCCTGAGGAAATGGAGACTTGCCAGTTGGCTCTGAATACTGCTAACTAGAAGTGAATAACAATGGCCCCATGAATCATTTCTAAGTTGTTAAAAAAAAAAACTTTCAATAAAAAATTCCTCTGCATCACACTAGCTGTGGATTTTTACATCAAAGAGATGTCTGGATTCATCATTTCATTATAAACAGTAATTCAGAAACTCTGACATTTCTGACAATGATGCCAAACACAGGCAATGAAGAAAACTGCAACCAACCTACATTCTTGAAGTTGATGAAACTTGATAGGAGAATGTAAATTAAAATTTTATAACCTTAAATAATGCATTAAATAGCTATGGTTACCTGGTTTAATAAAAAGCATAGGCTTGAGTGCTCTGGAACAGTAGATCAGAGATTGGTTACTTAGGAACAATTTCCTTTAATATCGCTCAATATTCAAATCTTAATTCAAATATACTAAGAGTAGGACACTAAAATAAACAAAAGAAAATTTGAGAAGTTCTCATATTGTGCTAAAGTGGGTAGGTTTTGTTTATACAAATATTTATTTCAATGCTTCCTGGAACGTTTTCAAAAGAATTTTGGCTTTCTGAATATGGGGGTGGGGTGGGGTGGTGGGGATGGCGGGGAGGAATGCTCCTTAGAGGATGTCACATCTCTCTGAGATAGAACAAATAGCTGTATTTACTGTTTTTACCCTGTGTTTAACACTCTACACTTATTTCTTCTCCACTAAGGGCCTGAAGTAAAACAAGAAAGCTATAAAATGAACAACAATGGTTATAGCTGTTATTATAGAAACAGGGTGAACAATCTCTTCTTGAAGATGTTTACAGATGGAACTACTGAGGGTGTCTAAGCTCTCAATAAATATGATCAGTTTATGGAGGAGATGACCCTGATTAGCATTTGCCAAATCCAATTCCACGGAACACTAGGGTTTCATTAAATGTTAATAGGTGCTATTTGAGAAAAAGATAGTGCAGTTAAATATTTGGGAAACTGTAATGTAACATTTACCTCTTTAACAGCCACAAAAATTTGTAGGCTAAAAAGTCCTGAAGAATGCTTTGAGATTCTATTTAACTCAGTATTTGCACATGAAAGTCTCTTTGGCTAAAATACTTTTTCCACCTTAGAAATCAATGGAGTCCTGAAATATTATCCCTAAAAACATAGATAGCATACTAAATTCACATCAGTCCTACCTACTTCTATCACACAGATGAACCAAAACAAGAACACAATTTTCTATGAATGTATCTCAAAGTATGATGTCAAAGAAATGAAGTTCTTTTTTGTCCATTACTTACAGGTTTAATTCATTTTTAAATTCATTTAGACTCTAAGAACATGTAAATCTATATGGTTGGATGTACTCTGAGTTTCATTAAATGAAAGTAAAACCAAACTGCGCTCTATTTATGGAAACAACAATAACAACTGATACTTAAAAATACCTTATTAACAATAGAATTTTCATCTGTTTTGTCAAAAAACTCTTAAGATGTTTCAAAAGGAAAAAGATCCAAAACAGGAATCTTTCTCTGTGGCATCAAATACCCATGTACTCCAGGGGTCATGAAAAAGAAAGGCTATTATCACCTTATACTTGAGAATTATATTACAACTGGCTGATTATTCAGGATTAATGAGTGCAGGGTTAGGAGTTCAGTGGCCAGATGGGCAACTGTAATGAGCTGCCTGGAGCTAGGGCCCCGCCGGCACTGCCAGTCAGCATGGCAGGGGCCCTACACCAACAGTTTGGCTCTGCTCCAGCAGGGACCACCTTGAGCCAGTGGCTCTAAACCAACTCAGTCTTTTTGGCTTCATCTCCATCTGGGTCTGGGATGCTAGTCACTGGGCATGTGACTAATTTCTTAGAACGAAGCCTCAACTTGTATACCTTTTTTAGTTAGTAACTGAGCCTTGAACCTGCTGTCCTGATTCTGTAAACTGTCTGATTTGATACGTCACCCAGAATAAGTGTCCCTCTAAACCTGTTTCTCTAAGGCTTTTTAACTGACTTGAATCCTGTCTCTCTCAAGTCCAGTTTTCTTGTGGGTGTGTTCCTGTTACTAACAAAGACTCTCTTCTTGACCAAACTTTATAGTCAGGTTCTTTTGAATCTTTGTCTTGATCAGGCCATGCTAGACCGGCATAGACAGGTTTTAGCAAGAATCCTGGTAAGTCAGTCTGAAGAGAATCCCCCATTCTCCATCTCTGATGGGGTTCCTCTGTCTCTACTATCCTTCAGGTGATACCTTACTACCCTGACAGGCCCGTGGCAAGAATCTTGTTGAGTCTGCATAACCGGTGAAACTGTGTCCTCCTAAAATGCAGTTGCCCTGCTGAGTTTATGATTAACCTCTCTATCTGAAAACTGATTCCCTTTTGTGTCCCCTCTGACCTCAATCCTGTGCTAACTGAACACTAAACAACCAGAGTCAGGTGACTAAAATTGCTGTTGTTGATATTGTCATTAACATACAAACTCAGGTTCTTTCCCCAGGGCAAGATGAGCTAACAGACCCCCGGAGCCATGAATCACCTGGCCAGAGAACTGTAAACCAGAGACATCCTATCTCCCAAAACTACGATTAATAAATGTCACAGAAATGTCACAACCAGCTTCTTTCTTCTTCCCCTTTAAAAAACCCCTAACTCCAAGACCAAGTTGGAGCGTTTCTGAGGCTTGTTTCTCTTGCTTGGAGCCCGGAGATAAATCCTGACTTTGCTGCAAACTCTTGCTGTTCAAGAGTTTGGCTTTCTGCACCACAGGTGCATGGACCCTTTGCTCCATTACACCAGAATGGCCCTAATGTTTCCTATTAGTAATTTTCTATCACCTATCCTACCAAACCTGTTCCTTGTCTAAAAATCCCTACCTTTCTTTAAACTAAGAATTGAGTCCAGTTCTATACTGTGGTCTCTTCCCTTCCATTCCAATAACTGCTGAATAAAATCTGTTTTTTACTACTTTACTGTCCAGCTCTGGTTTTCTTTAACACTACCAGATACCAGACTTTCTACCTGTCTGTACTCTGATGCCTGTTTTGTCATCATTATGGAGTTCTCTGTCTACCCTCTCCGGAACTTCCTTATGATAGAGCCCAAGCAAACCCCAACCTGTCAAAGAAAGAATCTCCATACACAGCCTGCTTTGTCCTGGAATGTCTTTCAAATCTCAGGAATTTCCTTACAGGACTGATGGATCACCTGACTTTATTAAAGAGAGCATATAATTAAAGTCTAGTAATGGCAACCCATTCCAGTATTCTTATCTGGAAAATTCCATGGACAGAGGAACCTGGCAGGTTACAGTCCATGGGGCTGCAAAGAGCCAGACACGACTGAACACACACCCTTGTCTTCAGCATCTCTCTCTCTGGCACATACCAATGCCTCCTGACTCAACTTTCCCTCTTCAGTACATCTTTATCTGATTAAAGTTTGATCTTACCATTTCCTTTCCTCAAGTCTGCTGAGTAAGGATCTAACATTTGAAACCACATCATCTGCTTCAAACTGTTCAAAACTCTTTTCACTGTTCCATTTACCTAACATTTTCCCGGGGCAAAATGAAATGAGTTGTTACCTGATGCAGATGCCTTTAGTTTTTCACTGTTCCCTCCCTTTGCCTAAGCCTAGGATGCCTTGCCTTATTTCTGCATGTTCAAATCCTACTCAACTTCAAGGCCCAGCACCACCTGCTGGGTACAATCTCTTTCTTGCTTAACTCTATCCTGATCACTCTGATGGTCCTTAACACTTTCTACTTTGTAATACAGGTACTTATGCCTCATTATCTTCCCTATTAGGCCATAAAACCCTGGACTGCAAGACTTATCTTCTTTCTATCTTTGTATTCTACCACATCTAAAATACAGAAGCTTGCACACAGTAGATGCTTAATACAATTTTTTGAATGAACTAATTCTCAGTTCTATCAAAGCCCTTTCAGATTTGCATCATTTATTAAAATATGGAAAGGAGAGGGGATGGGGTAAGATGAGACATGTCATAATGATCCATCCATAATCTCTTGGATTAAGAGACTCTAGAAGTTACCTGTTGCCTGTGGCTCTGCACCAATTTTCTAACTTGATACATGTGATTAGTAACATCAACATGTGCAACTAATGTGTATCTAATTCCTAAGGGAAAATCCATATATATATATATATATATATATATATATATATATATTCTTTCTACACAGACTCTAGAATTAATGTATAATTAGGCTCCCTAGATGTTAAGTCTACCTTCTCTTTCTTTTGTGGATGTACGGATGATCAGTTCAAAGAATGCTAACGTAAAGAATTCCCCCATTTACATACCAGGAAATCTTAAATATGAGTGCAAATAACTTCTCTAAAACCACAGAGCCAGTCAGAAGCAGAAGAGGGATTAAAACCCAGATCTTTTGACTCCTTGTGAACTCACCACCAAACAATATAGTCTATGATCACTGATGCTGGAAAAATAACTCAAAGTCCCAGTAGATTACAGCATTACTTTCCTTCATGAGGATGCATATTTATAAAGCTTTCAAAAGTCATCCATCAACTAGTATGTAAGCACTTCCAATAAGCTTTCAGACTCTTTTTCACTTTCCTCTTCCCTCCTCCATTTGTGAAAATTAGTTGTATGGTGCTTTAGCAAAGATAGCTTGATTGATGTTATGTTACTGTTCAGCAACAGTTCCTGCTATTATTTGCTTTATAATGGTAATTACGATTTGTGGTACAAGATTATTTTCTTTTCTAATTGGCTATTACTGGTCAATAGCAGCTTGTTACATAACAGAAAGACTGTGTTAAATAAATAATCACAATTACAATTCTGAAGTCCTTCTCTTAAAAAACAAATTGAAGTTTTGAATAAAACCACTAAAAAAATTGTTAAAGGCAGGGCCTCAGTAATTACTTGGGGGAGGGTTCATCTTTCAGTTTAGGAAAAAAAAACCACGAAATAAGGACAGTGTTAGGGAAACCAGGAGATGGAGCATGCATTTCCTTTCTTTTAAAAATAACCGCGTTCAAAAGCTTTATTCTGCTCAGCTCCTCAGTCAATGAATACAAATTGCAGATTCAAATGTTTCCAATTCTTCCCAGAGTACAATATGGAAACAGAAAGGACTTTCCAATTAGCTCTGGTAAAATATGAATGTAGAGCCCCACCTACTGCACTGAAACATCCTCAAAGATAAGGCCAGGGGTTCTTCTTCATTTGTGCCGCCATACAGCACCAAACATGGAGCTGACCAACAGTCACAACCCATCCAACAGCAAATGCCATCACACCACAGCACTGTCCCAGAAGATGAGGTGATTCAAAGCTATACGTGACAGTCCCTGTCCTCAAAGGCATTATAATAAAATCAGGGATACATCTTGATTCAAACTCTAATGTTAATTAGCCTGTAATCATTTTAAAGTTCTACCTCCAGACTGCAGCAGTAGTAGCAGCAGTTGTGATGATTAACAGGGAGGTCACATGACTTGTTAAAGGTCACACAGGTTTTAATTCACAAATACTTTGGAATCCAGCTTATCCAATTCCAAAGACTCACAATTGCCTCTTGTGATGTATCTTCATCAACATCATTCATCTCTATCTTCATAGTGTATCAAAGCTTACAGAGTGCTTTCACATATAATGCCTCACTCAACCTTCCAATAATATCAGTAAGGTAATTAACCTGCAGCATTTTTATGAGATTGAGGCTCAGAGAGGTTAAATGATTTTTTTCCCCCCAAGTTCACACTGTGACAAAGCAGCAAATTCAGGATCAAAGCCCAGATTTCTAACTCTTAATCCAGGTTTTCCTTCCACATATTTTTACTCAATGTATTAATTTAAATATATTACACATAAAGAAAGCCCCAAATTATCCCATATTAGATTATATTATTAATACTTAAAATATTCTACCATTTATTGTTGAACCCCCCTAATCTCCCTCTGTACTCTTGATGAAGCAAAGGTTTAAGTCCTGTTTAATACTAGAAACTTTGCTTGGTTCCTGAAGATAGCACCCAATTCCAGTTGGCTATTTTACACATAAATGACACTGGTCACAAAGACCATTGGCTGAGATGTAAAGAAAGGCAGAAGACTGATCAGTCAAATCCATCACTTCTGGAAAAAGCTGCCCTGCTCACCCTTGGGTCAATGAAATCAATACAACACACTTGTTTCAGCAAGAGATGGCAATTCTTCAAGGCACTGTCAGTGAAATGACAATCCATTAGGTCTCATAAGTTTATTAAATAAATCACAGCAAAACTGAACCCCAGTTTGTGGCCAAGTTCCCCATGAACAGTTAATAGAGGTATTTAAAGATTCAATGGCTGGAAGGACAGTTTAGGTACACTTCTTATTAAATGCTCATGAATTTATGTATAGAACAAAGTATGATTTTTATTTTTCTATTTTATTTTTTACAGAATCAGTTTTATTTTATAGTTTTTGGCATACATTAACTGATTCTCTTTACCTCTGCTCGCTTCCCTTTTAAATGAACTCTTTGAACCCTGGCAGAAAGTCCTTTAGGGAAAGACTTTTCCTTCAGCTCATCTTTCCAACTGGAGAGGAAAGAGTTTTCAGGTATCAAACAGTGATGAGCATCAAGAAAGTATTAATATGATTTTTATTATCAGTCTGGTCAATATCATCTTCAGTGTTTCAAGCTGGGTTGTATATGTGTATGTGTTGTGAAGGCTGGAGCTATTCTTCTGCATGAATGCAATATCTATGTCAGTATAATAAGAAGTGTAGATTAACTCAGTGTCTGATACTACAAGGACTGACCAAATTCCTTACTAGAAACCTGGTCATAAAATGAAAAAGAGACATTAAAATTGTAGCACTCAAAATCAGCACCTGTACCACCACTGGCACACATGCTGGAGGTGTTCCTGAACCTATGACTGAAATAAAAGTCACCATTTATTGAAGACCAGGAATTATACCCATCATTTCATTAACTGTTTTACTATTCCAGCAAGACAGACATGATTAGCACCCATTGTTCATAGGTGAGAAACTGAAGATCAGAGGCTGTTTAACTTGCCTGTGGCTGGTTAAGTAACCAGGATTTGATCCTAAGTTGTTATGACCAACCTAGACAGCATATTAAAAAGCAGAGACATTACTCTGCCAACAAAGGTCCGTCTAGTCAAGGCTATGGTTTTTCCAGTGGTCACGTATGGATGTGAGAATTGAACTATAAAGAAAGCTGAGCACCAAAGAATTGATGCTTTTGAACTGTGGTGTTGGAGAAGACTCTTGAGAGTCCCTTGGACTGCAAGGAGATCCAACCAGTCTATCCTAAAGGAGATCAGTCCTGAGTGTTCATTGGAAGGACTGATGTTGAAGCTGAAACGCCAGTACTTCGGCCACCTGATGCAAAGAACTGACTCATTTGAAAAGACCCTAATGCTGGGAAAGATTGAGGGCAGGATGAGAAGGGGACGACAGAGGATAAGATGGTTGGATGGCATTACCGACTCGATGGACATGGGTTTGGGTAGACTCCGGGAATTGGTGATGGACACGAAGGCCTGGCGTGCTGCGGTTTGTGGGGTTGCAGAGAGTCGGATGGGACTGGACTGAACTGAACTGAACTCATACTATGTTGCTTTTCTATAGTAACACAAGCTTTAGAACAAATTTATGTTTCAGGAAAGTCTGTTTCAGACCTCATCCAGTGGAATTTAGTTACTATGAGACATCTTTCTAATAGTAATTGGACTAAAAGTTCTCTTTCAGTTACTGTGTGACCTTGTGCCAGTTGCTCTTTGCACCAGTTTCCTCCTTTGTAAATAAAAAGGGGATAATATGAATATCTATCCCAGGGATGCTGTGAGACAAAATAAGATCTCCAAAAGCATTTGAAACAGTACTTGGCACAATGACTGCTCAACAAATGTTAGCTACCATCAGCATTATCATTATTATAATATCTCCTCTTAATAGCCTACAAGTTGGGTCCTATGTACATTTTAAAGGAAAACAAAGGATGTTCTAAAGAAGGCCCCTTCAGAACCTTACATCAAACCTAGCAGCTATAATTCTTTTTCTTCCTTCACACCCTCTGGCCTGTACTTTCCAGGCCATCTGTGTAAGTAAGGTTATTTGAGCTTCTTGCCCATGAGTCTAAATGTGGGTGGTGTATGTGTGAAGAGCTGGGAGCTGGGTATGAGGGGGCAGCACTGGGCAGAGCTGAGAAAGGGTATAGAAGATAATACAAAAGGCCTTCAGAGCACATAGTTGCAATACCAGTACAGAGCACCAACAGACACTCTGACAAGCCCTAAGAATGCATGGGCAGCCTAAGCAGTTATCACCACTACATTCCTAAGCTTCCCCTTGGTTACACCATAATTTGGATTGCTTCTAAGTGAATCAGAATAGGCAGTTTTACAGTTCAATTAGGCATATCTTTAAATTCAACTGATGTTTACTGATTTCCAACTTATAAAAGGAAGTATATCAGTCTTTCATAAATATAAAATTCAATGAAATAATCACAAACTCTGCAAGGTAGGTATTACAGCTATGTTTTCATAAATGTAGCAAATGTGCAATAAATCTACCATACACAGCTACTAAATGTCAGAATTGAAATTTAAATACAGTTTTTCCAAGATAGGCTCTAGTCTTCCTTCCACTGTCATGTCAAATATATGAGACTGGACTTAAGCCTTAATTCTGAAAGATGACAACCTGTGGAAAACTGGGTAACAGCCACACAGATACTGGAAGACAGATTTCAAGGTTTGTGTAGTAGTTCACTCAGTTATGAGTTCAAGGTTATAAAGGAGAGATCCGAAGCATGCTTTCAAAAATTTAATCATTATCTAAAAACTAACCCTTCACCTAAAAAAAGACTGAAAAACTATGCCAAAATGCTAACTGTGATTATCTCTGACCAAGTTGACACTTCATGATGATATTCTACACTTTCCAATTAGTATGTATAACTTTCACAAGCACACAACATCTACAGTTTTTTATTCTTCTTCAATTCCTCTGCTTAAAACAGCAGTCATTTTAAGCACTTTGGATGAATTTCAAACAGATTCTAATCATCAAATTGCTATAGAATGTTTACTACACACAGTTCTGATTAAGCACTGGATGTATAAAAATAAAATAAGACACCTCTTACCCTCAAGAAGTTCACAGTCTACTGGTGTAGACAAAATTGCCAACAAATAATTATATGTTAAGTGTGATAATGGAGATTTGGGAAGGGAAGCAGGGTGTCTGACGATGAGGCTGGAAGCGTGGATTAAGAACCTTAAATGCAATGCGTTAGAGTTACACTGAAGATGTGAAGTGAAGATCCATGAATACATTTGAGTTTTGGAAGGTGGATTAAGAACAGCAAAATCAAGAATCAGTGAGATCAATATGAAGGTTTTGCAATCATCCAGGCTAGAATTCAGTTCTGGTCAAACATTTATTAAACACTGACAAGGTGACAAGAACAGGGTCAAGCAGACAAAAACAAAAGACATGGTTTTGGTCCCAAAAGCAAAGTTTGGAGCTTGGGGGATATGCATCGTAAGTCCAAAGAAGCATTATCCTGATCATCATCTCCTGGGCATGCATTTGTAGGGAAAAAAGTTGACTCTATCAGAATGCTACAATATGAAAGCACAGTTTAACTGTCAGAAGAAATCACCACCATTAGAAAAATTTCCCCAGTAACCTCCCCAAATGTGACAAATGTTGAGTCTATTTATTATCTGTTCCCAGTTTTAGGGAAAAACATGAAGTCCTAGTCACTGTTTGAATGTTTGGAAGGTGGTGGTGTGTACGATCAGAGGATTCCCTGAAGGAAGATGGAGTCTGGCACACAGAAGGTGTGGAAGGTGTCACACCTGCCTGCACACCACAAAGCGACTCAGTCCAGCAGAAATCTTGCACAATTGCTAGGGTTTCTATAAAAAGACTCCATAGTCCCTTCTGCCCCAGAATATTAAACACACAGATTGACATTTTAATTAGAATTAGAGGGAAACCTCTTACAAGAGACAGTTTTCAAGAAATTAAAGATTTTTACAGGGAAAGACATAATTGATAACCGAACTGGCTGCTTAACAAAAAATATGAATATGCATACTTTTAACATCTGTAGTTTCACCCAAAATTTGTATGACACTTCATAGACTTTGAAAAGAATGTGGATAAAGTCACATGATACATGGGTTATCAAAGGAATTTTTAATGACAGCTTTACTTTATGACCTAAAAACCAACCATTAGTAGGACTACTGGGCAGTTCTGAATCAGGGTGAAGAATTCTTTTCTGGTACAGATAGCAAATTCACTGCTCAATACTTTCGTTGAAAATAAACTGGAATCTAAAATCTGTATGCAGGTCAGGAAGCAACAGTTAGAACTGGACATGGAACAACACACTGGTTCCAAATAGGAAAAGGAGTACGTCAAGGCTGTATACTGTCACCCTGCTTATTTAACTTATATGCAGAGTACATCATGAGAAACGCTGGGCTGGAAGAAGCACAAGCTGGAATCAAGATTGCCGGGAGAAATATCAATAACCTCAGATATGCAGATGACACCACCCTTATGGCAGAAAGTGAAGAGGAACTCAAAAGCCTCTTGATAAAAGTGAAAGTGGAGAGTGAAAAAGTTGGCTTAAAGCTCAACATTCAGAAAACGAAGATCATGGCATCTGGTCCCATCACTTCATGGGAAATAGATGGGGAAACAGTGGAAACAGTGTCAGACTTTATTTTTGGGGGCTCCAAAATCACTGCAGATGGTGAGTGCAGCCATGAAATTAAAAGACGCTTACTCCTTGGAAGGAAAGTTATGACCAAACTAGATAGCATATTCAAAAGCAGAGACATGACTTTGCCAACAAAGGTTCGTCTAGTCAAGGCTATGGTTTTTTCCAGTGGTCATGTATGGATGTGAGAGTTGGACTGTGAAGAAGGCTGAGCACCGAAGAATTGATGCTTTTGAACTGTGGTGTTGGAGAAGACTCTTGAGAGTCCCTTGGACTGCAAGGAGATCCAACCAGTCCATTCTGAAGGAGATCAGTCCTGGGATTTCTTTGGAAGGAATGATGCTAAAGCTGAAACTCCAGTACTTTGGCCACCTCATGTGAAGAGTTGACTCATTGGAAAAGACTCTGATGCTGGGAGGGATTGGGGGCAGGAGGAGAAGGGGACGACAGAGGATGAGATGGCTGGATGGCATCACTGACTCGATGGATGTGAGTCTGAGTGAACTCCAGGAGTTGGTGATGGACAGGGAGGCCTGGCGTGCTGCAATTCATGGGGTTGCAAAGAGTCAGACACGACTGAGCGACTGAACTGAACTGAAAATTATGCTTTCCATCAGATACTCAATTCACTCTAATAGTCATCTAAACATTGATCCTGAATTAATGATGGTCATCACAGTTTTGTAAGGATCTGGAGAAAAGGATGCTGCTGCTAAGTCACTTTGGTCGTGTCCGACTCTGTGGGACCCCATAGACGGCACCCCACCAGGCTCCCCCCATCCCTGGGAGAAAAGGATACTCATATTATTACTGGTGGGAATGTCTACTCACCATTGAAGGGGAAAATCTGACATCTATCACAATTATAAACATGTGTCACCTTTGACCTAATTTCTCAATATATATATATATATATATATATATATATATATATATATACATATATATATATATATACACACACACACACATCCAGTGGACAGTGGATACGTATGTAGAGCTGTTCACTACATTAGTGAAAAACTAAAGCTACACTTACATGTTCATTAACAGAGGAATGGTTAACATATGGTGCATTCATATCATGGAATACTACGGGCACAGTTCTTAAAAACAGTGAAGCAGCAGATGTATTGACACGGAAGAATGTCTATAATAGAACACTGGAAGAAAGAAGGTGGCAGATCTTTAAGCTTACACTGAATGATCCTTTTTTATTCAAAAGAAATCAAAACCATACAGATGCGTGTCATACATAAAATTTATTGAAAAGAATACTTACCAAACCCCCAAGAATTGTTACTTTGGGACTGAGACTGTGTATGGTGCAGGAACTTTGATTTTTTTACCTTACACACCTCTGAATGGTTTGAACTCTTGATGATTAAAAGTTTTATAATTTTAAAAAGACTAATGTACTTAAAAGTTACACAATGCTTTTGAAAGGCATACCCAATTTTCTTTTTTATGAGTTACTTTGTGAGATAAATTTACCAAAGATTCCACCTTCAAATGTTAAACAGGTAGCCTTTTGGAAGTTTGAGAATCTGGAAAATCTTTAGTATGTTACTATAAGATAAGGGCTGCTGCTAAGTCGCTTCAGTTGTGTCCAACCCTGTGCAACCCCAGAGATGGCAGCCCACCAGGCTCCCCCATCCCTGGGATTCTCCAGGCAAGAACACTGGAGTGGGTTGCCATTTCCTTCTCCAATGCATGAAAGTGGAAAGTGAAAGTGAAGCTGCTCAGTCATGTCTGACCCTCAGTGACCCCATGGATCGCAGCCTACCAGGCTCCTCTGTCCATGGGATTCTCCAGGCAAGAGTACTGGAGTGGTGTGCCATTGCCTTCTCCAAAGATAAGAGTTGACTATGTGGCATATCCCAAAATGAACTGTTTAGGGTATGAATATAATACAATATTTAAGAATGGAGCTTACTAAAAATTTCTCCAAAGAGGTACTGAAATAATTTCAGAACTAGGGGTTTCATTGAAGTGGGAAGAAGTAGCACTAACTCTGTGCTAAGACAAAAATTTAAGACTAAATGTCAATTTAACCATGAAAGCACAAACCAAAAAATTAACAACAACAACAAAAAAACAATGACAAGGATGAAGAACCAAATTTAAGCCTCAAACCACATTTGTTATGTTAGGAAGTTGGACATGAGCAACAGGGGAGGCCTGGCTGAAAGGGATGCAAGCTGGAGCTCATAGATATGCTACAAAATAACCAGAGACTTTTCAACTCTTGCTCATGTGCCCTAGGCACACAGTGAGTGGATACAAAATAAACAAGGGGCTTCTCCAAGTAACCTTAGGCACTTAGGAGCCCAGTAAGGGCTCATGAACATTCTACATCTAATCATAACAGACTGAATTGTGAGAAGACATAAACAACATAGCCTGCTGTTACATAACTTACAATTGTCAATCTGCCTTGAGTATATGCCCATTTGTATTCCCGTTCATGGACTGGTGGTGGGTACAAGTTCTACTTTGCACACACCATAGGCAAAAGGAAGAGCATGGAAGTATAAAAGTGGGACATCAAACAGGATCAACAGGAAGGAAGAGGAGAGCTCCCTTGGAGTCAGTCTGCTCCCATGTTTTAGGAGTGTCTGTCTAATAAAAGATCTGTCTGCTTGAGCCAAACTGAACTGTAACTTGTCTGTTATTCTGTACCCTTTAGTCTAGCACTCTAAGTTTTTGGTGTGACAAGACAAGAAACTAGGAAGAGAAATAAACTGACCTAACTGAAAAAACATCAACAGACTTCCCTGGCAGTCCAGTGGATAAGACTCTGCAGAGGGCAGAGTTTCCACTGCAGCAGACCTAGACTGGGTCCCTGGTCAAGGAACTAAGCCCCTGCAAGCTGCACGGTGTGGCCAAACAAACAAACAAAAAAAAAATCAAAAGGAAAAAGATAACTAGCTATGTTAAAAATTATGTATCAGACCAAAAGAGAAGGGATACACATGTTGGTGATACACAGACTATAAGGATACAACTATGACAAACTAGACAGTGTATTAAAAAGCAGAGACATCACTTTACTGACAAAGGTCTGTCTATGGTTTTTCCAGTAGTCATGTATGGATGTGAGCATAAAGAAGGCTGAGGGTCAAAGAATTGATACTTTCAAACTGTGGAACTGGAGAAGACCCTTGAGAGTCCCTTGGACTGCAAGCAGATCAAACCAGTCAATCCTAAAGGAAATCAACCCAAAATATTCATTGGAAGGACTGATGCTGAAGTTCCAATACTTCGGTCACCTGATGCAAAGAGCTGACTCACTGCAAAAGCCCCTAATGCTGGGAAAGACCGAGGGCATGAGGAGAAGGGGGCGACAAAGTATGAGATGGTTGGATGGCATCAATGACTCAATGGACATGTGTTTGAGCAAACTCAGGCAAACAGTGAAAGACAGGGAAGCCCCGAGTGCTGCAGTCCATGGGGATGCAAAGAGTCGGATAGGACTCATTGATAAATGGATAGATGATAGATGGATAGAAGAACAAAAGAAAAGGGCTAGGGATTCTAAAGATAACCTCTTCCGTAGCTTTCAAATTTGCTCTCTATACTGGGTCAGAAGACAACCGGAAAGTCAAGCAAAGCCAAAGTAGCTGTGATGACTTTCTTTGAAGCCATGACTACAAATTACCATTTCCTTTCCTATTGCTCTAAGGACCCAGAGTTTGGGAAGATCTTCCAGGCTCTACGTTCAATCCTAGAGAACGCCCGGGGCAGTTGACAGGGGAAGAAGCTGTGAGAGTCATACAGACTTTCCCTTCAGAGGCTGCTCCAGCCAACAACTGAGAAATATCTGTAGAGTGACCAACCAGTCTGCAAATGATAATCCGCCCGAACCCAAATAAAACCTATCTCCCGAGGCCAAACCAAGCAAACCGAGGCGAGGGTAGACTACTGGCGAGGAAAGAAGACAGCTAATTCCAGAGTTACAATCACACACGCGCAAACCTTGACCCACGCCCACTCGGCAGCGAGAGTAAAGGTGGGAGCTCCAAACGTAGGACAGAACCCAGGGAACTTCCCTGGCTGCGGATAAGGCCATTTCATCCCATTTTCTCTTCCCTTCCAGACAGTCTCCAGTAAGTAGCTTCCTCTCACCCCCTCCTGTCCCGCGGGGCCCCACCCGTGGCCCCTTCGCGCGCAAGTGGCTGGACGGAGCTGAGGTCCGTCCAGCAGTCAGCTGTATTCCAGGTTGGAAAGAAACGAAGACAAAAAACCATTTGCACCTCAGAGGCACCGTACTCACCCTCATGACTGACACCTCCGGCTCCACCACGGTTGCTATCACTGTCCTCCTCCCCTTGGGTAGCAGCCCCCTGGGTCTTGGGAGCAGCCATTACTCGGCTGAGGAAAAAAAAAAAAAAAAAAAGAGGGCCGCAGAACAGGCGCGGGACCAATGGAAACGCGATTGGAAGCGAATTCCCCACTGACGCGGCTCTTCCTCCACGCCCACTCCGTGCCGTCACGATCTGGACCAATAGAACGTGGCGAGCGGGACGTAGTCCCGCCCCTAGCAGCTAACTCCCCTCCTCCTTCCGGGATGGAGCTGTTGCAGAACTACAGTTCCCAGCGTGCTGCGGGGCGCTCGGCAGGGAGGGCTAGAAGAGGCGCTGACGGGCGGGGGTGCGCCGGAGAGTGCCCCGGCGTGTTCGCTTAGTTCAGTGAATCAGAACAATGACTGCGCCTCCGGGTTCCCGGGAGCGCGTCGGAGGACTCTGAGCAGCCACCGCCGGGAGAGCGGCGGGCGGCGCAGCCTCGGCCGCGCGGTGTCAACGCTGGGCTCGGGAGCCTACAGCGCAGACCCTGCCCAGCGACCGCAGCCCGCGCGGAGCCGCGGGGCTCCAGCGCTGCAGCCACTACTCGGGAGCTGTGCATTGTTGTGAGCCGGAGAAGGGGCGCGGGGATTACAAAGCCTGAAGACCCCGGACCCCTGTTTAGCCATGTGGATACCTACGGAGCACGAGAAATACGGCGTGGGTGAGTCTCCGCGGGGCGAACTTTTATTCTGCTCTTGTCCTAGTCCGAGCGAGTGCGAATTTCGCGTCCTTGCCCCCGTGCCCCTCTTTCTCAGCCCGGCTGCAAATGCCTAATTCTGGCATCGCGCTGCGGGTTAGGGGCTTTGCTCAGCCACCTCCTGGCAGAGGGTTGCGCGTCGGGGTCTCGCCCCTCAACGCCGGATGGGAGCTCTAGGCACGGGCTCCCGGAGGGAGCGCCGGGACGGCTGCAGGGAGCGCGCGGCCAGCCCGCCTGCTGCGGGCTCTGCCTGCGGAGTTTGGAGTGGCTACCGGGCGTGTGTGTGTCAAGTTGGAAGAAGAGAACGGACGGCTTTCCTCTCCCTCCTTCTCCTTTACCTTAAAGATGGCAAGGGCTGCAACGACTTCCCAGGGTGGAGAGGGAGACAACAGTCGCGCAGAGAGAACATCCCCAAAACAGAAGGGAGGCGCAGAACCTTCCCTCTGCCTTCCACATTCCCGGAGTGCGGAATGTGGCACCGTCCTTAGAAGAGCCGCTCTGACAGTCCGGCCCGAGCCTTCCTCCTCCCTCCCATCCCGGGTTACCCGGTGTGTGTGTGCGCGCTCGGAGAGGCGGTGGGGCGGGGGTTAGTAAATTTCAACATCTGCGCCGCTCTGCTCTTTGGTCTTTGGAGGGGAACGGGTATTTCAGCAATGTTTTTACTTCTGACCACCCTCTCTGCTCATGGTGGGGGTGGTGCTGGAGGACAGCTGTGGAGTGTTAATGGGGAGAGAGACTCCGAAAGCTTGGATCTTCGAGGCAACGAGACAGCTTTTAGGAAAGACTACCCTGACACTATCCTTTTCCTTTAGGAGGAAAAGGAGCAGGGTAGCGCTCGCTGTTCTGTGTAAAGGTGAACAACAAAGGACATTAATATTGACGGATGAATACAGGAGTCTCCCTTCCTTTCCCTCCTCCCATTTCAGGCGGATTACAGTTCTCGTTTTTGTTGTTTGATTTCAGCTGGGTCGCCCCTTGACAGTTACTCCTTTTAGGTTGCGACTATTAAAAAGGAAGGCTCTCTGACAAGCCTGAAGCAGCCAAATGCAATTGTAACCTCTCAGAAGGTTTGACAGAGAAAGTATTATGATATAATACTTAATATATAGTATTAAGGAAACATAATATATAGTTTCCTATAATGCCCTGTCCTGGTTATTGGTTTACTTTTTTAAAAATTGGGTGTAGATCTAGTGATTTAGATGATATGTAGGTATCTGCTTATGTTCATTTTCCTGTAATTTAAAAAATCTGGAAAGCCTTTCGAGGGAGTCATAATTACAGAGGATTCCACCCCCCCCCCCAACTTCATCTGGGGATAGGACTTTGGAGTGTCCTGAAAGGGCTGTATGATTAAACAAAGTCATTCCCCTGTATTATATGAGCTTTCATTTTGGATTTCGACTGGTCAGCAAGACAATAGTTTGCCCAGGACCCACCTTTGGGAAGGAGTTCCAGTTTTCCCTGTCTTTGAAATGTAAGGGGAGCCTTTATCAGGTGCTCAACTGGCAAGGAGTAGATGTTTCCTTCTCTTCACCTGCCTCATTTTTGGGTGTAGATTACTTCTTATTAGGAGGAGACATTGTTTTTGCTGAAGTGTTGAGGACGTGGAGTGTCCCCTTGTCACCGGCTTAGCACTCAGTGCAGGAAGCACAGACATGGCCAGAAGCACTGTCCCGCTTGGAGTTGATCCCAGATGTTGCTTTCTTCCAAGTGTTAAATTATACAGATTATGGATGGGATTTATTTTCTTGATTTCTTTATGTGCCAGGTCACAGCTGGGGTGCTGGTATCGATTAGATCCTCTCTCGTTTTTCTTTTGCAAGCTGTGGGCAGAGGATTAAAACATGCTCTGGGATTTCCTGGAATGGCAAACCGGATGTTATCAGTCAAGTGTTTTGGGCTGCAGCAGACACCTCGCCTTTGGGTGGTTGTGATTTGGTTGCAGAGTAGGGGATGTAGATGGGTGAGCACACGTTTGGAGAAAGGTGGGATGAGATGAGAGGTGAAAGCAGAGGGTGGGGATCTGTTGTGCTCATGTATGCAATATAATACAGGATTGTTACCACCTTATATTATTAATTTTTGAGCATTTGGCTTATGAAATGCTTAGCTGGTTTTTAGACTCCATCTGTTACATGTGTGTGTGTGGTGAAAATTTTGCAGGGATTCTTATGTGGACTTTATTTCTCACCACATAAAGGACTATTTGTAGCTGCTTATACTGAACAACTAAAACACACATGCTCTACGTTTTTGTTTTTGTTTTTTTTTTATAAACTTGGTTACTGTATGTGCTTTTCTTTCTAGTTTTTTATAAGTACTCAAATTTATTTTATGGGCACAGATGTTTTGCTGATATCAGGTGTAGTAGTAAATCAATTTCCTTATTCTTTGATATAAATCTGTCTTTGTAAGTTTGAATGCTTGAAGTTTCCATGCACATTGTATATTTCTAACATACGTATCTCTCATTATTTATGAGAGAATTGTGTATCTTTATATATTATTGTTTCAGTCTCAAGCAACATACTATAAATATGGATAAAATTACTTAAATTTCATACCTGTAGTAAGATGTATCAGAGATAGGAATTCCTTTTCAAACCTGATGTGTGGGCACTATCCCATCCATTTAATTGATGAATGGTCTTAAAACAATGCATACTTAGTCATATATCTAAGTGTTCTAGGGTAGTAGACAGGTATAGTGATTTAACTAAAGTTCTGAGTAGTAAGGAACCTTGTCTCTTTGAAAGCGTGTTAATAGGCACAATTGTAGACATATTTTATCTTGGGAGAGTCTGTTTAGCTCTTGGTCTTAGTCAAGACAGTGCTTGCTGCCAGTTGTGTGACCTAAGGTAAGTCACCTAACCTTCCAGGGTCTCAACACACAGTCGAAGAATATCCAAGGTTCTTCTCAGTATTAATTCGGTGGAGTTCTTCCAAACAAGTGTGTCCTTTGGTTAGGAAGATATTTCCATTGTGTTGAGATTGTTATGAGAAAGGCACTTTTGCTGTGACACATCCCACATGGTTTTCAACTAAGATCACAGGTAAGCAAAAGCTACCTGGCAGGCTGCCAGAACCAAGCTGATTCAGGCTGTTTGATTCTCTCTCTCTAGGAGGAACTCCATGGGCAGTGACTAAAACATTCTTGATCACCGCCTGACAACTTTCCTCACACTATCTGCCTTCTATACATCCTCATCTGTCACAGTCCCCGTCCCCTCCTTCCTTAAAGTGATGGGAATTAGTCACAGAGAAAGTTAGGGCCATTGCAGATCTGTTTCTACATTCATTTGCTCAGCAGGCATGCGTGCAGCATTCCCAGGTGAGCCCGTGAGCCTTTGTGAGCTACAAACTGAGCCTCTCAACCGGGCCAGATGTTTTACATTTGTGAACCCGGTTAGGCTTAGAGGGGTAATGTTGGCTGGATTGATCAGTGCAAAAAAATCCCTAAGGCTTACAGGAAACAAAACTCAGAACAAACTGATCTGAAGGTCACAGATATCATTTAAAAAATGAAGTGTCATCATACCCATATCACTGAGTCTTCACAAACATTCCTGTCTTCAACTTATCCTAAAGTGGTTTTTAAAATCATCTAAGTAGGAATTCAGGCTTCCTAGTTGGCTCAGTGGTAAAGAATCTACCTGCCAAGCAGCAGATGTGGGTTTGATCCCTGGGTTGGGAAGATCCCCTAGAGAAGGAAATGGCAACCCACTCCAGTATTCTTGCCTGGAAATCCCAGAGGAGCCTGGTGGGCTACAGTCCATGGGGTCACAAAAGAGTTGGTCATGACTTAGTAACTAAACAATAGTAAAGTAGGAATTCTGTTCCTTTTAAAAGTCCTTTCTATTTTTATGGGGAGAGGTACCATCTCTTATTTACTCAGGATCTTTAGAATGTCTTTTCCTTCAGAAGCGTGCTTTATTGGTAGCCTGTGTGGAAGAGTTATGAGGGGGTGTACCTTTGGTCTTAGCTGTTTTCAATTTTGTTAGCTGGCAGTCTTGAGAGATGTTTCTTATCTTGTGGTACCATGATGTGTGCAGATAACATGTGTAGCTAGATAAAGATGTGCTGCCTGGAATTGTTTGTGGCATTTAGAGACTGGCACAGGATTCTAAACTTTCAGTGGGAAGCAAAGAGCAGTGATTTATACCTGCAAGTAAAGTATCACTGAAGGACTGTGCAGACAGTGAGATGGCAGCTTACATTCATGATCTGGCCTCCTCTGGGAACAGCCTGTAAACATATCCCCCTTTTGGTCATTCTCATAAGTGATGATTCTTTCATAAGGCCCCACAGTGACACTGAGATACTGCCTTTCTTCTTTAGTCTTATTTTTTTCCCCAGAGGCTGTATAGTCAGAACTACAACGGAGATTATAACAATTTCCAAAAACTTAAGGATTTCCTGTCTCTAGCTCCATTTTTTTCAGGAGACTACATTTGCAGAATTATCTTTGATACAGTATGTCTAAGTTCTAGCATAGTGATTTTATGTTGTGAACTTATACAGCAGAGAAGCATTAAACTAACTCTAAGGAACCCAGCCATAATGCTATAACCTTAACATATTAATGCAATGTTTTATAGTTAAAAAGATGTGAAATTATTTTATTTGAATCTACTCTCTGAGGTAGAATACTTTCCATTTAAGAGATGAGGAAACAACTTCACAGAGATTAAATGACTTACAGGCATGCGTTTGAGATATTGCAGTTTTGGTTCTAGACCATTGCAATGAAGCAAATTATCATGATAGAGTGAATCACACAAATTTTTTGGTTTCCTAGTGCAAATAGGTTATGTTTACACTATATTGTAGTCTTTTAAGAGTGCAATAGTGTTATGTTTTAAAAACTAGGTATATGCCTTAATTTAAAAAGAAAAACAACAAATAAATAAATAAATAAAAAGAGAAATCGCAAGCCATCATCTGACAATGCAAGGTTGTTGCTACACACTTTCAATTTGTAAAAAATGCAGTATCTGTGAAGCATAGTAAAATGAGATACTCTTGAATTTTGATATTGTTTAACTGTCATCCATAATAGGAAATTCATTTCATTTCCTGACACCAGCACCACCCAGGACCACCCTACACACATATAAGTGAAACAGTATTTATTCATACTTTCTGTGACCTCCTGTTCTTTTTCATTTAAAAAATACATACAGCACCCAAATCATTATGTTGTACACCTGAAACTAATAGAATGTTGTATGTCAGGTATGCCGCATAAAATAAATTTATTTATAAACTTAAAAAGATTGTCACTTACTTTACTTAATGACTCAGTGGGTCCTCACTGATAGTTTGAATAGCACTGCCCTAGTTACCTCATTTGTGATACAGGAAGCACTGGAATTTAGGCCTTGTTGGGTTTCTAGTTAAGTTCATTCATTATGTTGTTGTTTTTTGACAAATATGTATTTGTATTTAAACTTAGACTTTAATCATACTTTTTTCTTCTAATATAAATCAAAGTTTGTCTTTTTATATAATATTTCTCATTAACTATGGAACAAGTATCCAAAACCATCACATACATTGCATAAATTGTTTCTTTCAGGTTATGTGTGTCTTTCTGCTAGGGTCTTTTTGACAAGGGCTGGGATCAACTGCATAATGACCAATTTTGGATTTTTATATATATAATTTCCTTTGACAATGATCTCTGGCCACTATAGCAGAAGAATGAATCTAATGAGCTATTAATTTCTTGCCAATTGAAGGGTCACCCACATCATTCTTTTCCATCCTTTTATGTATTGCTGATCATTATTAGAAGAAACAAGGCAACTCATGTAACTTGTTTTCTTAAAAACATAAACTGGTAAGCTTATTTGGTCAGAGTACTAAAGAATAAATAAGTAATGTCCCCCAAGCTATTTTTATTTAAGCACTATAAATGTACTTAAGGAACAACTGTTTTACTCTTTGGCATTTAAAAAAAAATGTGTGCTAAGATACACTGGATATTTACTAAGTAAGAATTACCAAAAATAGTGTTAATGCCTTTTGGTGACAGAGTTGCAGTAAAACTGATATGCAGTATTCTACTGGTTGTGTTAAATATTAACGTAATCCTTTTGGAAATGAAGGTGTATGTATATGTGTGTGTGTGTGTGTGTGTGTGTGTGTATAAATATGTAAAATAGGCTTTGTGGAGCACTTGCTTTTCACCAAGCTTTGTTCTGAGAGCTTGTCATGCGTTTTCTGTCTAATCCTCGTGACAGCTCCATAAGAGAAGGTTCAGTTTTCATTCATTTTACAGGAAACTGAGTCATAGAGAGGTTAAGTAAGTTGTCTAAGGTCATGCAGGAAGTGGTGGAACTAGGATTGGAACCTCAAAAGTCTTAGCGTGTGCTTTCTTAGCCACTCTGCTGTGTTGCCTAACATGATGGTCAAAAACAGGAGTTTGAATCAGTAATTCCACCCCTCAAGGTCTACATGAAAAAAAAATCAATAGTGGCAAAACACTTTATGCACAGTTATTCTTTGCCATGTGGTCTGTGAAACAATATCAGTTCCAATATAGGAATAGTTGAATCACTTTTGATTATCAGCACAGCAGAATACTTATAGTCATAAAATGAAAGACTTCCATAAATAATGCTATTTCTAAAATACATTCCAGGAGACCTCTCAGGCAGTGCAGGGGTTAAGACCTAGCCTTCCTATCCTGGGGATACAGGTTCCATCCCTGGTCAGGGAGCAAAGATCCCACATGCCTTGCAGCCAAAACATAAACAATATTTCAACAAATTCAGTAACAATTTTCAAAATGGTCCATGTTTAAAAAAAAAAATACATTCCATGTACCTAGTGTCAGGTGACAAAATAAATGAAACAAGGATAGTGATTGAAATTCCATAAAATGCATAGCATTATAGAGAAGATGGTAGTTAATGTGTAGCATATAGAGAAGATGTAGTCAACAATTAAGCACAGGTGAGAATTGTTAGAATATAAAGATTACCATCAAATTCTTTTTTGAAAAATTCCTCCTGGTTGGAAATATGAACATTATGCACCTTTAAAGCATGCACATTGTTGCTTCTGGATGATGGAGGTGACATAAAGGTGATCTAAGAAAGATTATTGCAGTAGATGAGGTTAAGAGATAAGTTCCTGAACCAGGTGAGCAGTCCTCCATGGTGGAATGTGGATAAATCTAAGATGTTTGGAAGATGGAAAAATAGGGCGTATCATTGAATGTGAGGAGTTAGGGGAAGGAAGAAGTTTCGGATGTCTTCCTGATTTCTGGCTTGGACAAGTTGGGGAACATAGATTGTTGTTGTTTAGTTGCCAAGTTGTGTCCAACTCTCATGTGACCCAGTGAACTATAACCCGCCAGGCTCCTGGGTCCATCGAGTTTCCCAGGCAAGAATACTGAAGTGGGCAACTTGCCATTTCTTTCTCCAGGGTATCTTCCCGACCCAGGGATTGAACCTGAGTCTCCTGCATTGGCAGATGAGTTCTTTACCACTGAGCCACCAGGGAAGCCCCGGCTGAACATAGGTGCCATTCAACAAAAGAGACGTTTTTGCAGATGGGGCTGGTTTATAGCATAGGATTAAAAATTTTGTTTGGCTTCCTAGACTTGGCCATCCCCATCAAACATTCAGGTGGCGATATCTGCATAGACAGGAATAGGAGAGAGGTTATAGACTAAAGAGCATGATTAGAGAGTCATTTGATTTAGGTGTGATAACGGAAGCGTTCCACTTTATTAATTGTATTGATTTTGATTAAGTAGTCTGCTTGTCTAAGTTTTAAAGTGATAGAGCCTGAATTTTCCAAGAGCAGTCATCTCGAAGCACTTTATTAATACGGATATCTGGGGACTATAAAATAAGAACGATTAGCTGTCACGTTGAGTTGGTAGGAAGCTAGATTTCATGGTTTTTTCTTGCTTCCCATTGGTGCATTGCCTGGTTAAGGCATAAGTTACTTCTGTTTCTCTGACAGTTCTTTCTGAAGCAAATGTCTCATGCCAGATTTTGCATGTTTGTGAGATTTCCCCAGCAGGATGTTGAAAAACAGAAACCACAAACAGTATTTCAACAAACATGATTTATATATCCCTCAAACAGCATCTAAGTGTATACACACATCTGGAAATGGGAAAATGCTCAGATACCCAAAGCACTGTATTTGTGCCTACAGACTGTGTGTGTATGTGTGTGTGGTAAATATGTAATATATCTTAGGAACCACAAGGTCAGATTTAGAATTCTTAAAGTTACATCACTGTACTCCTGAAAAAAATATGTGATTTGAACTGAGGGATTCCAGCTTAAGATAGCTTTATGTTCCTTTTTCCTAATGTAGCCTGTCATAACCTCCCACTGAAATACTGATAGATGTACACAAAGAGGCAGACATTAATGATATTAGAAATGAAGTCTGACAGAAAACCAACTGCCAAATTCAGGAGCAGTTTCTCCAAGGCAGGTGCAACTACGTTGTGAAAACCAGTTGGTGGCTTCCCTCTGCTTTCCCTCCTTAACAGAGAAGCTTCAGGGACCTCAGTGACCTGGGCAGGAAGACCCATTGCTCCTCTCTACCATCACCAAGTTTGAGGCCAGGTCAATACCTTCAACATGGAGTGTGTCCTTCACCACCTGAGGTATCTCTAGTCCCTCTCATTCCATCTCATCTTTGTATGAGAGATGACCATGTGTAGAAACAGCTGGGACAGGAAGGTGGGTGGGTGGAAAGAGTCTTTGAGAACATCGTTCTGGCTTTGACAGGTATACTGTGGCCTTCATACAAAGTGTGATTTCATGGGCACCTATGAAGTACTGAAGCAACAAAGCATGCTGGATATTATATCGATAGTTTTGCTTGCAGTCTGTTGGGTACAGAGGAAGAAGTAATGGAATAAGAGATAATCTCATCTTAATTGCTGTAAACCATGGTGCAGTTTCCTTGGTGGCTCAGACCATAAAGAATCCACTTACAATGCATAAGACCTGGGTTCGATCCCTGGGTCAGGAAGATCCTCTGGAGAAGGGAATGGCTACCCACTCCAGTACTCTTGCCTGGAGAATTCCATGGATAGAGGAGCCTGGTGGGCTACAGTCCATAGGGTTGCAAAGAGTCAGCCACGGCTGAACGACTATACTTTCACACATGGTACAGGATGGAGGGCTTCCCTGGTGGCTCAGATGGTAAAGAATTTGCCTGCAATGCCTGGAGAATTCCAGGGACAGAGGAACCTGGCAGTCTGTGGAGTTGCAAAGAGTTGGACACGACTTAGCAACCAACAGTTTTTCATGGTACAGGATGGCTTATCACTGAGAACTTGGATTGGAGCTGTGCACCTCTTCCAGGAAGGAAGACTTGTAAGTGGGACTGAACATACTCCTTTATGTTTAGCCCTGGCTTTGGTATCGCAGGAAGGTTCAAGACTCAGGTTGCATCAGTCAGGATCACATTTGTGTCCCTATCGAAGAAGAAAAGCAACTAAATCCAGAAACAGGCATCTGTCACTCTGTAATGAACTAAAACATGGCTGCTTCTCAGCTGGGGAAGAAGAGAGAAAGCATAACATTGACATAGAAGGCTTTGGGAAATTGCCAGTCACACATGTGTATTTGTTTTCCACCCCCATTCATGACCCCTGTGTGTGTGCCAGAAAGGGGAAGTTAGTGGGATCGAGGCTGGTGAGAACCCTTCTGGTTATGAAATTTGCATGTCTTCTTGGGTGAATTTGATAACCATTCCTCCCCCAAGTTGTGAACTGTTTTCTTAAACCAAGCAATTTATTGTTCCATTTTATGTTAGTGTTAATTGGGCATTTTTAAAATAAAGGTAATCTATTATTGTTTTGTTTTTTTGGCTGTGCTGCACAGCATTTGGGATCTTAGTTTCCTGACGAGGATTCAAACTTGTTACCCCTGCTTTGGAAGTGTAGAGTCTTAACCACTGGACTACAGGAAAGTTATTTCTCTAAACATGTCTCCCTGAAATCTTTAAGCAGAAATGCAGAGATTAGGTGTTTTTTTTCTCCAGAATGTAAAAGATCATCTCTGCCTTGGTCACCAGGGGTGAACGTGTTCGGGGCCGTGGGCATATATTTGTATGTTGTTGTTGTTTAGTCGCTCAGTAGTGCCCTACTGTTTTGCCACCCACAGACTATAGCCTGCCAGGCTCCTATGTCCTTGGGATTTCCCAGGCAAGAGTACTGGAGTGGGTTCCCGTTTCTTCCTCCAGGGGATCTTCCTCACCCAGGGATCGAACCTGTGTCTTCCTGTGTCTTTTGCACTGCAGGTGGATTCTTTACCGCTGAGCCACCTGAGAAGCCTGAATTTGTGTGAGGCAACTAAAAATAGCCCTAACGCAGGTCCTGGAGAAAACAGTACTTACTATCTTGGGAAGAGGAGGAAGCCTTGGCCTTTCTCGAAGGATGTCCAGAATGGGTTGAAGATCTGGGGGGGCTTCCATAATAAGCTCAGGGTTTAGCCAGGCTCTCAACGAAATAAGAAAATCCAAACATGCATAAGCAGTTCTGTAAAGAGCCAAAAGAAGAAAAATGTCTGAGAGTTTTCTCCAGAAATGTGGATGATGAACACTAACAACAAGGTATGAGGGTTCCTATAAAAACTTCGCATAAGGGTAAAAGTTAGCCCTTAGCCCCTTCCTCAATTTTTTCTCCCAGGAAAATCATATTTGTATTAATTGCATCCTACATTTCATTTAATATTCCCATTCATAGTTTATATAAATTGATTCAGAAAACCAACCATTTACGTTCTTGGCCTCAAGTTAGAAGAGGAAATATTATGTATAAATTATATAAAAAATATGCTAATTAGTTTTAAAATGAGAAAATTCAAGAAGTGAAGAATTGGGATACAAAGTTACATATTGCAGTGTTATTACAACCAATTGTTACCATTGAGGGGTGGCATTTTTTTTTTTAGACTTTCTACTTTTTAATAATTTAAAAGTTAACATGAATTTCTTTTGTAATCAGAAATAATTATATAAACTCTTTTATAAGCTGAGCATTATTTCCTATATAGAGTTTTCCTCTCAGGATTAGAGGTTAGATTGGTGGAAATTGAGTCTGGAAGGCCTGAATTTAGTTTGTCACTTAATGTCTGAAAATTTTTCTGTTTCAAAGTGGGGAAAAAAAAAAAGTTTCCAAATGGCTTTCCTTGCTATAACCTGCTTGATTACTTGTGATGTCGCCGCTTTGTTTTTTTCCCAGTACTCACAGAATGGTGTTATCAGATGGCTGTGGGATACAAATTTTGGAAAAGAGCCCCAATTCCTCTTTGAGAAAGAGCTTCAAACAAATTCGTCCAAGATAAAAAATACTGTTCTTTCCAAGAAGTGTTTGTTTAGAAGATGAATGTTGATATCACTGCTCACTTACCATTGTCCTATAAACTCTCTCCAGTGAGAATGTGAGTCTTGGGATAATTTATGCAAGAGAAATTGATCAATGTAGAGGGTCAAGAACTTGAAGAGGTTTTATTTAGCCATTATGGGGGATAATTGCTTCTTTATGGGTGTTATGGACTAGATGTTTGTTGTTCAATCGCTCAGTCGTGTCTGACTCTTTGTGACCCCATGGACTGCATCATGCCAGGCTTCCTGTCCTTCACCGTCTCCTAGAGTTTGCTCAAACTCATGTCCATGAGTTGGTGATGCCATCCAGCCATCCTGTCTTCTGCCGTCCCCTTCTCCTCCTGCCCTCAATCTTTCCTAGCATCAGGGTCTTTTCCAGTGAGTTGGCTCTTCACATCAGGTGGCCAAAGTATTGGAGCTTCAACTTCAGCATCAGTCCTTCCAATAAATATTCAGGATTGATTTCCTTTAGGATTGACTGGTTTGATCTCCTTGCAGTCCAAGGGACTCTCAATAGTCTTCTCCAGCATCGCAGTTTGAAGGCATCAGTTCTTCGGCCCTCAGCCTTTTTTATTGTCCAGCTCTCACATCCATACATGACTGCTGGAAAACCATAGTTTTGACTATACGGACCTTTGTAGGCAAAGTAATGTCTCTGCTTTTTAATATGCTGTCTAGGTTTGAATATTTGTGTCTCTCCAGAATTCTTATGTTGAAACTCTAACACCCAGCCTGGTTGTATTTGAAGAAAGGATGTAATTAAGGTTGAATGAATCATGAGGGTGGAGCCCTGTTCTAATTGGATCACTGTCATTATAAAAAGAGACCCTAGAGAGCTTGCTAGCTCTCTCCAGGAATTCAAGCATGCATGTACCTAAGAAAAAGCATGTGAGGAAATAGTAAGAAGGAGACTATCTGTGAGCCAGAGAAAGAGCCCTCACCAGAAATTGACCAGGCTGGACCTTGATCTAGGACTTACAGCCTCCACAACTGCGAGAAAATAAATTTTTGCTGTTGAGCCACCCAGGTTATGGTATCTTACTATGGCAGCCTGAGCTAATAGAATGGCTTAGAGCAGTTTTAGGCACTGTAGGAAGAGGGAACAAAGAAAATAGAAGCAGAATCCTGGACCTCTGTGTAAGACATGTCATCGCTGTAGCCCTTTTCTGTGGTCTGAGGTCTAACTCCCTTAGTCTGCCCTTGGAAGCACAGAGTTAATTGAGTCACTTTTTGATGATGTTTATCTACCAGTAACTGCAGGAATGTGTTTATTTGAATAATGGCATTTATGTAGAGTTGCTCATAGCATCTTAAGTCATTAAATCACCTTGGGTTCTTTCAAAGAAACCAGTAAAAGTAGGGTCTTGAAATGAGTCATTTCTCCCTGCTATAATTATTTATGAAAAACTCAGGTCAATAAGTTTAACTGTCTGGGTTAGCACTTAGAACAGGTTGTTGAAGTTTTACTATATTGAAATTTGGTTGGAGACATCACTTCAAGTGTACTTTGTTTTTGAAAGGCCTGCCTGGATATAGTACATACCAAGTCCCTAAAGGGAATAAATAATATTAGATAATTTTTTTTTCCATTTTCTGTCCTTAAGTATGTGTTTCCTGATTGCAGATACTACATCCTGTTAAGAGTTTGTCACATTTTTTTTTTCTTTAGTGATGATAAATATAAAGGCATATCCTGTGACACATTGATGGAAAAATTTATTGTGTGTGCCTGCTGTCTATAAGGCATTGTGCTAACTTTATGGGGGCATATGAATAGGTATAGAACTGAGTCCCTGGACAAATGACGAAGCAAGAAATATTTCTTGGTTTTCTATTTAGTTTTCATAAAACATTTTTTTCAAGGTAGGTGTTATCTTTTTTTTATTATTTACTTGGTAATGCTCCATGCTCAGTCACTCATTCGTGTCCAACTCTTTGCGACCCCATGGACTGTAGCCTTCCAGGCTCCTCTGTCCATGGAATTTTCCATGCATAAATACTTGAGTGCCTTGCCATTTCCTATTCCAGGGGATCTTCTCAACTCAGGGATCGATCCCACGTCTCTTGCATCTTTTGCACTGGCAGGCTGATTCTTTATCACTAGGACCACCTGGGAAGCCCCAGGTGGGCTTAGTAAGGCAGTATATAAATATATCAGAGAGAAATTAGTGTGAAGCTTAAGAGATATTTTCCCTCAAGCTTTAAAAGGAAGATAAGGACTCAAAATGGTGATGCTATTCACTTGTGAGCCTTAGGAAATAGCCCCGAGGAGGGAGTGTCTCATATCCTGGATAACTCAGAACTTATCCAGAAGAATAGAAGGTTCATTTTAAGATACTCCCTACACAATGAGTCACCAGCTGCTGAGACTGTCCAGTATAAACACCTGAGTGGAGCTGTACTTTAAATAGCTGGAAAACCTTCTTCCTCTTCCTACTGGGTAATTTCCACTTTCCCCTCCCCCAACCTTGGACTCATTCTTGTCACCTAAACAATGTTAAGTATCTTGGACAATGGGTTGTCTTTTTTTGTGATTTCCTTCTAAGACTGGGCAGAGGAAGGAAGATGGATTCAGTATTAACTAAGAGTGGGTACTGTGTCCAGCTTAGTCACTCAGTCTTGTCCGACTCTTTGTGACCCCATGGGCTGTAGCCTGCCAGGCTCCTCTGTGCATGGAATTCTCCAGGCCAGAATACCGGAGTGGGTTGCCATGTTCTTCTCCAGGGGATCTTCCCAACCCAGGGATCAAACCCAGGTCTCCTGCATTGCAGGTGGATTCTGCATCATCTGTGTTACCAGGAAGAGTGGGTAGGCAAAGGAAAATCCAGCCTCAAGATGCAAGTTTTCCAGCGGTTAGGCCTGTGTGATTGGTGCCATGTATGCACACTGAAGCCTTAGCAAACCTAGAGGGGCAAGTATTTGTTCAAGGTGACTGACTGAAATTTGGATACATAGTCCAAGTCTGAAGCCTGTGGCCTCTCGCAGAGAGGCCTGTGGTCAGAATCTGGAGGGCTAGCCCCTGGCTTTGGGTTCTGTGGACAGTGATGAAGAAATTGCTCACTATACCTTACTTGTTGTATAAGATGCTGGCTTCCAGTATTATATGAAGTAAGTATCTGCATTGTCTTTTCACTTCAGCCTTAGCCTCTGGTGGTCATGGTCAGCCCCTCATGTACTGCTGTGCTGCCTGCCTGTGGGTGGGGCATGTGGATCCCAGTTGTGCTGGAGGGGCCTTGCAGTGGGTCAGGAAATGGCTGGGTACCAGAAGGTTTGGGGAAAATATGGGGGCCAAGAGCCAAGCACCAAACAAGGCTGCATGATAGGAAGGAAGTAAAAGTGTGCATCTGTGAGTGAGGATGGACCTTGGCCAAGTGTAACCAGGACCAAGGAAGAACTCTGGAGTAAAATGCAAGTTCTCAGTGATGGTGGGACTCGAAGAAAGAGAGCTAGCTGGGAGGGAGGGCTGATCAGCATTGATTGGAACAGCCATGGAAACCCTAGTCTTTGAGGCTGGTGGTTCTGATATGGGAAGCTCTTGCCTTGCATGGACCTGGGCCCCATCCACGCTCAGAGAAGCCTCGTCCTGCTGGGCTGAGGATCAAATGCCATGAGTAAGCTGGGTGTGCTGGGTAGGCACCCCTTGTGTGGACTACTGCCATAGCCTCCTCATTTGTCGCCTACTTGTAGTCCCTTCTTTCTCTAGCACATGCCTTGCATTTTAACCGCGAATGATCTTTTCTCTAGGCCAAATTTGTTGTACTTCATTTGGAAACACAAAAACAAATACCTGTAATGTTTCCTGTGCAGTCAGGATAGAGTCCAAAGTCAAATGCGCGTCAGGCCCTTCCTGAACTGACCCCCAGCTGCTGTCCAGTCCTGTACTGGGCATTTCTTTCTCCTGCACCCTGAGCTCCATGCTAGGGAACTAGGTAGAGATTTTCGGAGGTGCCGAGCTGCGTCTGGACTCTTGGTCTCTGCAGTTGGCTTGCACTCAGCCTGGCTGGTCCATCCTCCTTCGGATCTTTACCTGGAAAACCTAACTGGGGTGTCTCTTCTCTAAAAGCTCCTACATCTGACTCCTTCTGGCAGAAATGAAAACCGTTCTTTATTCCACATCTGTGAGCCCTCTTCCAGGGCTCTTGTTACTATCGTTTGAAGCCATCTACCCCTGCTACAGGCTGGGGAAGCCCTCGGTGCTGTTCTGTCCATTTGATTCCCTGGGGGGTAGCACAGAGCCACTCCAATGTTCTTGCCTGGAGAATCCCAGGGACGGCGGGGCCTGGTGGGCTGCCATCTATGGGGTCGCACAGAGTCGGACACAACTGAAGTGACTTAGCAGCAGCAGCAGCAGCTTTTAGCAGGCTCAGTAAGTGGTGAATCAATGAATAAATGGTTTTCTAGTCCATTCAGGCTGCTCCAGCAAAATACTGCTGACTGGGTGGCTTATAAACACCAGCAATTGATTTTTCATAGTTCTCAAGCCTGGGAATCTACAGTCAGGGTGCTCACCTGGCCGGGTTCTGGCGAAGGCCCTCTTTGGGCTTGCGGACTTCTCAATGTCTCCTCACATGGTGGAAGGGATCAGGGAGCTCTCTGGGGTCTCTTTTACAAGAGCACTAATCCCATTCACAAGGACAGGGTCTTTATGACCTAAGCACCTCCCAAAGGCCTTGCCTTCTAATACCATCACATTGGCCATTAGGATTTCAACCTGTGAATGTAATGGGGACACAGTCCTTGAGACCGTAGCCAGTGAATTCCTTGGAGGAGGGAGAAAACTAAGCTCAGCGTGTTGTAGTTTCTTGCTGAGTTTATCTGTCAGGTTGTCCAGAGTGTATAAACAAGGCTCTGAGGAAAAGAGGTCAAATAGACTAATCATGGCCTGCCCCCTACATCCTACAGGGCTGATCCAGAGGAGATAAGTAACTGCCAGAGAAGTGACAGAATTTGTCAAAAGTATTTAAAATTACCTACAGAAATTCTGAAGCATGGGGCCGGCATAGTTCTGTTTGTTCTGTGACCATATAAAATTGCCATCCAAAAATCCAGATGGAGAATAAAAACCAGAAAGTTGTGAGTGCTATTTCATAAAGAAACCTACTTCTAACCATGAACTCCATGAAGATAGGACTGGATTTTTCTTCCTGTTGTATTTTCTGTTCTTACTGTAATAAATTGTAATTTATGATAAATTATAAAAATAAATTTTATTTGAGTCACTATGTGAGTGATAGTTGCTCAGTCATGCCTGATTCTTTGCAACCCCATGGACTGTAGCCTTCCAGGCTCCTTTGTCAATGGAATTCTCCAGGCAAGATTACTGGAGTGGGTTGCCATTTCCTTCTCCAGGGGATCTTCCTAACCCAAGGATCCTGCATTGCAGGAGAGTCTTTACCATCTAAGCCATCAGGGAAACCTTTGAGTCAGTATGGACAAGTCTAAATTTTCAAGAGTGTTTATAAGTCCAGTTGTCATGGTAACATGGCTTGGATTACACTTAAATACCAGAAGATGCTCAGGCATATCTGTTTTTTACATGCTCTGGTCACCATGTTCCAGTCAACTGTAGACAATTCTCTGGTGAACTGTGTATCTTAGACATTCTTAGTGCTTCTTCCAAGTTTGGGGTGCTTTTCTAACTGCTAAGTGATTCAACTTTGCAACAAAAATTTCCCACCTCTGCTTTTTCAGAATAAGAGCATCCTGAGATTGCAAGGCAAGGCAAGCTACTATCAAAAGACAGAAACAAAACTGCTATCAAATATGCAACTAGCCATTGGCAAGAAACATCATTTTTCACTCTACTGTGCAACAGAAACGAAATATAGAGATATGTGGCATGTTGAAGAGAGAGACTACAGTTATCATTTATAACTTCCTATTTAAAATTTTTGTCTTCATGGGATAAGCCTTATTCATTAGAACTTTTTATTAGAAGCCATCTGTCATGTCCCATGTGTTGTATTGCAGAATGTGCCCTGTACAAGGTGTCTGGGTTTGGGAAAGTCTCAGCTGGGAAGGAGCGATGTCCTCTTTCTGATCTGCATAGTGGAGTGATATGGGCTCATAGGAACCCTGATCAGTGTCCTCACTGACTGATTTGATGTGTGTTTGTGCATGCGTGCTCAGTCATGTCCAACCCTTTGTGGTCCCATCGACTGTAGCCCACCAGGCTCCTCTGTCTATGAAATTTTCCAGGCAGGAACACTGGAGGGGGTTGCTGTTTCCTACTCCAGGGTATCTTCCCGACCCAGGGATCAAATCTGTGTCTCTTGTGTCTCCTACATTGGCAGGTGGATTCATTACCAACTGCGCCACCTGGAGAGCCCTACTGAGCAGATAAATATTTGAAAATATAAACTTATTACGATAAAATGCTGATTTTATTGATGTTAGCTGTTGAGGTTCTATTTAAGAGCTCATTTAAAGAAAAAAAAAAAAACAAAAACAGGAAAACTTTACTCTGAAAACCAAAATTTGAAAACCATTGACACAGCAGAATGCCTTGACATGAGACTGGAGTATTACAGGTAAATTTCAGTTACAACAGGCTTCATAACTCCTGTCAGAATTCTCCTGATGAGCTCACCTCTTTCTGCTTTGATTGGTGGTAGAGAGAAATCTGGTTTGGGGTTAGGAATTGTCGTGGAACTATTGCATTTTCCAGAGCACATTTGCCATGTGGCACAGTTTGCACCATTTGTATTGATGTAATAAAGCTCTGCATGTCTGAAAAACCATTTGATACCATCACGCTATAAATTATGTACTTATAAGTTTGTCTTATGGAAGTAAGAGCTTAGGGTTCTAATTTTGGTTCCTTCATAATAATTGTCTGAACCGTAGGAAAGCATTTCTCTCTTCGGGCCTCTAAAATTATAGAATTGGATGAGGTGGTTTTCAAGTTTGCTTGAAATTCATTTTAAGTTCATTTTCTTGGCCCGTCATTTGACGAGATATCAGTGGAACTGTCTGGAATATTCTGTATCTGAAATGTTTTGGTTTGTGTTTAGGTAACTGAAGGTGAAGTATATGAGATACTTACTCTTTGTAGTGGTCTCTTCTGCCAGACAATTTACTGTCTGTGCAGCCTTGTGGTTTTTTTATGCTCTTGGGCAGTTCTCTGTGGAATTTGGTCCTGTGAATTTGGCAAGTGTTTATAAGTATCATATAAAAGCACTCTATTCCCCTAAGTCTTTCTGTCCCTACTAAGGCATTGCCAGGTTTATTAACATACTCATTTGAATATACTAAACTCCATACTCCCTTTTTGAATTGCAGTGTACCAATTCATAGAGAGCAGATTGGTGAAGGAGGTCAGATTTGGAAATAATTTATTTCTGAAAAGCTTCTTTTCTTTTTTAGATATGAAAAAGGAACTCAGGGATGGAAATACAATATTACACTTAGCTGTCAAAAGGAAAAGAATCACCTTAGATCTTATTCTACATTGAAATTATAGCACTCAAAGATCACACTATGTAAAATTGGTCAGATTCCACCGACTGGTTGCGATTACTTCCCTAATTGGAAAAAATTAGGACTATTAATCATTGTGACACACGGCAAAATGTCATCGTGGCATGACAGTCTTATTTTCCACCTGAGAAATGGTGGCTTCTGAGGGCAGAACCAAACCCTCCTTCCCCCACTTTCTCTTCCCATTTCCTTTCTGGCCGTAGCTCTCTGCAGTAGATCAGACAAAGACTTACAAAAAGGCAGAGGGCACAGAAACAGAAGAAGAAAGCGTTCCTTTGTTTTGTATTCCGCGGAAACATCTGTGAAAATGAAAATGGGGGAGGGGAGGAAAGACCTCCCAAACCAAGGAAATGTGACTGTTACACAGACATTTAAAATGACTGCATGTAGCCAATTGACATAGACAACGTCTTCTTAGGCATGGGGACATCAAAATGACTGAATTCTGAATTTTCCTTTTATTCCTCCTAGATGCACTCAGAAGGGCAATGTTTGAAGCAATTTGCCAGAATTTTCTTATGAGGATAATAATTTTCTTAGTATAGAAGTAATTATGGTTGTAACACATGAATTATTTTGGTATTGAGTTTTGTAATTTCTCAGTGTTTTGGCATACTTAAAATTTACTTGGGCAATTGCACATTGCACATTTTAAACAGGATTTAAAAGAAAAGGGTAATTGACAAATGCTAGTTTGTCTCATGTTTAGCTTTTAAAAATATAACTTTTTTCTTTAGGCATCAATATTAACTTGTATTAGCTTTTTTAAAAAAGAGAAACAAACATTAGTATCTGTTAAAAAAAAGTGTAATTAGAGACCCTCTGCCTTCTCCCCCCCTCCTTTTTAATACAATAATAGCATTTTTGCTGGAAGATTTCTGTTTCTCTAATGTAAGCAGCTTCTTCTATATGTCCCTGGAGTTTCTCTCCCCCTTCACAGAATTCTTGCTGTACTTTAAAGAAGGTACTAACCATTTTGGTGTCTTTAATATCTCCAAGAGGGAAAATTATTATGATATATTTGGTGAACATCATGTTCAAATACTGCAAACTTCCTTTTTTTTTTTGAGTGTCTCATTAAGCACCATGGGACATTTCTTATATTTATATTTCCTCCTCAAATACTAATGTTAATTTGGTGTCAAATTGTTGATGCAACAATATTTTGTGATGATATAGTTGATTACAGGCGGTACCTTGCTGTTATAATAATAGTGAACATTGTGTCAGGCACCCTGCCCAGGTTATCTGCATGATATTTTATTTCATGCTCCTGACAAGTGCATGATGTGGATGCTGTTATTATTGTTTTTTTTTTTTTTTTATAAATGAGAAACTGAGGCACAGAAATGTGACAGAACCAGCCCACGATCTCAAAAGAGGTATGGAACTGTAATTTGCTGTCATGCCTTTTCCATAGTGTTAGTGTCTCTCCAGTCAGGTCTTTTTGCTCATTTGTTTTGTTTTGTGTTGGGGGTTGTAGTGTGGGACTGGAGGGTGTCAATTACCCTCAAGTTAAACTGTTGACAAAAGGCGTAGTTATTATTGCAGCATTTAATTGTACTTTTTTATTTTTTGCAACAGGCAGGTCCCTTGGGATAAAGGGGTGTAGGTGGCTACTGACACAGAGCTAAGGCTAATGGTTGGACAGCTTGTGACTTTGAAATCTTTGCATTGGATTGGGCCCTTGACCATCAGTTCCCCTTGAGAGCTCCCTTGATGTCCTAGAGAGCTTCTCCAGCCCAACTCAGCCCATCACTGTCACAGGGCTCAACAGAAGTGTGGACTGAGACTCAGACACTTAGGGAGTGTTTGCAGGAGCCTGGGGTTGGAGCATCCCTAAGTGCGCAGGTTAGATGGCCCCTGCATCAAAGTGACCCCTTCCCTCAACTGCTGCCAATGGTGGCAGGTAATCTCCCACCTTGTGGTAGTCGCCATTTGCCAGGGGATGTGTAAAAGACTAGGTACCACCTAAGAAAGGCAGTTTAGGACTGTGCCGTCATAATGCGGGAAAGGCAGATTAGGAAAGTAGAAGTGCATAACAGTGGAGACCTGCTGGACCTTTGGGTTGGGTCAGGGGGATCTGGGCAGTATGAGGGGAAACTAATTATAAATCATTGTGCAAGTATTGCAGTCAGGCTGAGCGCCTCTTTCATTTCAAGTGACTTTTACCCCAGATAGCTGTCTGAGGGTGACCCATGTTTGGATTCCCTTGTGAATTCTTTGGGCCTGATAGAATGTGACTTGACTGCTTACATCCTAACTTCCCTGTGTATAAAATAGTAATAGCCTGTTTTATTTTTGTGGGGCTTTTAACTATTTACAGTGCTTTCTCACTTGTCCTTTTAGATCTTTTTATCCTCCTATAAGGCGGCTAGGAGAGAGCTACTCCTCTTTTAAGAATGAGATGGTGAAGGCACAGCAGATGAAGTGACCAGTGGAGCATAAATCAAATTTCATTGGTCAAGACAGCCCAGATCTACTTACTGTTCATTTGAAGAACTATCTCAGTTTATTTCTCTGAATACTTATTTTCCACCTCTGTGTAATTTTGACCATCTACCACATGCTTTGTGCATATGTGTGTCCAGACAGTAGATCCAACCAGATCTTGATGAGTGGCCACCATCTTTAGATGAAAACACCAGCGTGAAGCCTGTACTTTGCTGCTGCATCCACAGACCAACCTCAGCACCATGCTGCAAGTGATGTATATCCTGCCTACTCTGTAGTACAGTATTATTGGTGACCTGTTTCAGAGAAGGCAATGGCACCCCACTCCAGTACTCTTGCCTGGAAAATCCCATGGACGGAGGACCCTAGTGGGCTGCAGTCCATGGGGTCGCGAAGAGTTGGGCATGACTGAGCGACTTTACTTTCACTTTTCACTTTCATGCGCTGGAGAAGGAAATGGCAACCCACTCCAGTATTCTTGCCTGGAGAATCCCAGGGACAGAGGAGCCTAGTGGGCTGCTGTCTAGGGGGTCTCACAGAGTCGGACACGACTGAAGTGACTTAGCAGTAGCAGTCATAGATTCTTTGGGCTTGCTAGGTGGCTCAGTGGTAAAGAATCCGCCTGCCTAGGTGGAAGACGCAGGAGACAGATTCGATCCCTGAGTTGGGAAGATCCCCTGGAGGAGGAGATGGCAACCCACTCCAGTATTCTTGCCTGAAAAGTCCCATGGGCAGAGGAGCCTGGTGGGCTACAGTCCATGGAATTGCAAAGTGCTGGACATGACTGAGTATGCAAATGGATTCTTTATCATTTTTACGGTCCATGTCATTTAAAAAAAAAAAAATAGCGTGTTAAGGGTCCTTTTAAGGGAAACTAATGGGAAGGTTTAGTGTCTTGCTCTGTAAACAAGGGTAGTAATACCATCCTTGCTTATTCATGGGGTAATTATCATGATCAGGTGAGATCATTCTTGTGAAGCTGTGTACATCATAAAGGCCTTTACAAACATTATTATGGACGAATGACCCTGTGTTCAAGATGGAAGTCCGCACTAGTTAAAGTAATTGCTTATGATACCATCCATATCTGCTTCTCTCAAGACCCTCCACAAGGCCCAAGGGGGTGGTGTAGGGGTCACCCAGGTGTTTCTGAAGAAGAAAGACTTCTAAAGGTCCCTTGGGAAAGACTTGGCTCACAGTTCCAGGAGCCAGTGTCCAAGGCATGTGACCATAGGAACAGAGATCTACTATCAGGAAGGAATCACCAGCTAATCTCCAAGAATCAGCTGGGTGTAGATAAGAAGGGTCAGTGACATATTGCCTGGAATGAGCCAAAACAAAGATAGTAGCTTGCACCTTTTGTCTCCAAAAAAAAAAAAGAAAAAAAAAAAAGAGAAAGGGAGAAATGAGAGACAAGCTGGAGCACATGCTTTATTAAACCTCGAATCAGTTGGCGTTAGCCCAGATGCTAGTGTTTCCTGCATAATGCTCCTGTATGAGGCTGTGGTGGAAAGTACATTGCACTGTGAAGAAATTGCCTCGAGCAGCACCCACAGAAAGTGCCCACTGATGATGCAGGGAGGGAGGGAGGGAAGGAAGGTTTGAAATAGCCTGATCCTGCCCCGATGTATTAGCAAGTGATGGTCACCCAATTAACTATATTCTTGGGATAGTCACTGATTTACAAGGTCTTCTTTTGCCAGGTGCTGTGCTGGTGCTGTATTAACATGGAAGAGGGGAGGGATTTTGGACCCCAGGAAATTGACTTCTCCATTCAATATGTGTTAGGTACACGCACTAGACGTGTGCACTGTGCTGTGATTCCAGAGATGAACAGCGAACTCCAAGGGGCTCAAATCTGCATGGACAAGGCAGAGAAGTGATCACTGATTGTGGTCCTGGGAGAGGCAGGTATGTCCAGGGGAAGGGCCGCTTCTGTCAGGGCAGGCAAGTGTCCTGGAGAAGGTGGTATCTGAATAGAGTTGAAGGAATTGTAGGAGGTAAGGGGGAAGAAGAAATATGGGAAGACTTCCCTAAATAAGGAAATGGTATAAGTAAAGGCAAAGAAGCTAAAGGTGTGTGTGGAATGACTGGGGAGCTACACATAGGCGACTTCTATATAAATTATCATCATCTTAAAACTGCAACATGTAGCTGACATGTTGCCTTATTCCAGTTTAGATCAGTGACTCTCAACACTCATCCACTACCCCTACTCCCAAGGGTGTTTGGAAATGTGTTGTTTTTGACAAGTATTTGAGAAGTCCTGGTGACTTTCACTGGACAGGGCCAGGGATGGTACAAGCCTTTAGAAGAAAGAACTCTCCTGTCTCAAATGCCTATGATGTACTTACTCTTTGCAAAGCCCTCATAGGCTTCATCTCATAAGGTCACAAGTCAGTGAATATGTCTACTGTTTCTTAAGACACAAAAGTCAAAGTCCACAGCTTGTAGGTTATTAGTAGGGTCTGGAATACTTGTTCCATTACTCTTTTATGTTTGAAATTTCTTATGCTGTTTCTAGTTTCCATGTTTAATTGCTATTCTGATTTATAAAATTCTAATACCTTATGTTGCCAGTATATTTGTTAAGAGCAAGCACTTATTTTCTTCCTGTTCCCAAGTGGAGAACTCCACTAATATAACAGTCTCTTCCTTCTTTGCCCCTTCTCTCCTTCCTTCCCTGCCTGGTTTGATTGGCAGTTGGTCGGCCAGTGTGAGCCTGGGGACCAGAGTGCCCTGGCTCAATCCTTCCTGTCCCTGGGGGATCTGCCTTCTGGTTTGTGAGCTTAGTGATGTTGCTGGAGGCCTGCATGTTCCTGACCTAAACTCAATCTAGGGGAGTGTCAGCCGGGTCCTGTGTAGAGTAAGGTGGTTTGTGTACTGCATAATGGGGGCAAGTGGCATTTGGAAGCCAGCCAGTGCTCCGCTGGGCCCTGCCGGCTGTGCTGGGACCCAAGCAGTTCCTTTTGCTCATTTGAACGAGGCCATTGTGTAGTCCATTGGTGGTCCTGTTGCACAACCCCAGAGGGCACAGTTGTGTTCTCATTGTGGTCTGCGTCTGCTGTTCTAGGTCTTGTTTGCTCTGCCTTGGTAGTGAGCCAAAGGTCTACACACTCAATTGTATCCTTCCCTGTGGTCGTAAATGTCAAAAGCTGACATTTTGATCTCCATTGGTTTGACCGGCTTCCTCTATTTCTCCAGTGGATGAAAGGGATACTGTGAGTGTATATACATACATATACATATATCTGCTCCTTTAGTTGCCTTAATGGAATGAGGTTTTGATGCTCTGTGAGATCTAAATTTTGTTTCTCTCACCTGCTTATGATTACAAGTTTAATAGTACTGAAGAATGTAAATTATGAAGCTGAAGTCTCCCTTGACCTTTTTCTCTGCTTTCCTTTTTAGAAGCTATCATTGCTAATGGTTTGGGGTGGAGCATCAGATCCTTTTCTGTTCTATTGGTGTGTATATTTTAAAAAATGTGATCACATTATTTTCTGTGGCTTAAAAAAGATCACCTCTGTTCATGTAAGTATACATTATAAATCTAGCTGTTTTATAAACTAATATATTTTAAAATTTATAATAATCATAACTATAATCCTTAAATTTGAGGCTCACTATGTGCCTATACTGTTATAAGCATTGTTTGTGTGTGAGAACAACCTATGGGATGTGTGCTGTTCGTAACATTTTTTAGCTCAAGAAACTGAGGCACAGAGATCAGGTAACTTGTCTAAGATTATTCAGAACAAGGGTATAAAATTGGTATTTGAAGCCAGGTGGCATGGCTCCATAATGCATGCTCTTAAATATATTTGACAACATATGGTATCAAATTCAAAAAGTGCCAAACGTTGGTGATACAAAGGTAGAGGTTCCCATTCATTTCAACCCTGTAATCATGCTTCCTGTTTCCCCATTCTTTCTTTTGTTTAGTCCCTGGAAACCACCGTTCTACTCTTTGCTCTACGTGTTTGAATATTTTAGATCCAAAATATAAATGAAATCATGCAGGGTATTTCTTTCTGTGTCTGACTTATTTCATTTAGCATAATGTCTTCTAGGTCCATCCATATTACAGTTACAAATGGCAGGGATTTCTTCCTTTTTTAAGACTGAATGTTCGTTGTATGCATATACCACTTTTCCTTTCCATTCATCGCTCAATGTACATTTTAGTTGTTTTCATACCTTGGTTATTGGGAATAATTAATTCACAATAATAATAATAGTTAATTGTGAGTCTTTTTAATAGTTGCATACTGTTCCATACTGGGCTTCCCTGGTGGTTCAGACAGTAAAGAATTTGCCTGCAGTGCAGGAGACCTGGGTTTGATCCCTGGGTTGGGAAGATCCCCTGGAAAAGGGAATGGCTACCCACTCCAATATTCTTGCCTGGAGAATTCCTTGCACAAAACAGCCTGGCAGGCTACAGTCCATGGGGTTGCAAAGATCTGGACACGACTGAGCAATTAACACTTTCACTCCACATTCGGATTGTGTGATAATTTAAACCTCTTTTTGTGGTTTCCTGGACTATGTTCTTCTAAACAATACTGCCTCAAAGAGTCTGCTTTTATATTAATATGCAACTATATGCACTCATGTAGTTATACATATATGAATATCTCTGTAGAAAATATTCTTGGAAGTATAATTGCTTTGTCAAAAGGGACGCACATTTAAAACTTTTTATAATTTATCTTGACAAATTATATTCCCCCCAACCTCTACCATTTATATTTCCACCAACCTGCTTTGCTTTTCCCGTGCTGACATTGGATATTATCACTAGTATTATATTAGTCTATAAAAGTGATGTCAGTACACCAGGTGAGCAAAATCAGTCATGTTTGACTTTGGTGATCTTTTAGCTTACCCTGTCATGTAGGATTCACTTGCTCAAGAATAGTTAAGTGTAAGTTATACAGAAACTCCCTGTGTTATTAAGAAATATCTTCCATTCTTTTAAAGTGCAGCTATAACATATCATTTTCACCTACTTTAGGAAAACCACCTTTGCAGCTTCACAGCCAGGGAATGCTTCCTAGACTAGGGCAAGGCAGTTATCGATTAGGGAGTCTGTACTTCAGCCCCCTTTGCCAGCCCCTCCCTTGAAAGCAGAGAAGCAGTGAGAAGCCACAAAGTCCTGGGTGGCACTGTGGGGACCCCAGCTACTTGAAAGAAGGATGTCATGATTGAGGCAGTGTCTCACACAAACTGGCAGGAAGCTTACTCTGTCATCGTGGAATTGAGAAAGCTCCGTAAGTGTCTCTCCAGCTTGTGTTTTTATCTCCGTCTCTTTTCTTCTCTGAGCGTTTTCTAAGGAAAGACCAGCGCCTTTAACTACATGCCCTCAGATTCCCTTTTGGAAATCTTTGGCCTCACAGGATCAGCTCACTTTAAATCTCAAGGCTGGAAGAGCAGAATTTTTTTCTGATATGCTGGACGGATCCCAGATTGTGTTCTATGGGGTACTAGATTGTTTGCTGAAGAAAGAAGGGGATTTTGTGTATCAGAGCGTGCTGTGCCTCTAGGTCTCTGATCGTTTGAGTTGATTTGAGAAGGAAGAGGTTTGGTAGCCACCAGGGGGTTCAGGGTTGGCTAAGCTGGGTTCTTCCTTGCTGTGTTCTGTGCTGCCCAGCCTTGGGCTCAGTGGGTGCTGTTTCTCGTCTGGTCCATTTTCTGCCTAATGAACTCCGGGTCTGTCATGCTGACAGCTGCTCAGGTTGACCTTCAAGTTCTCAAATTTTAGTTTTCATTTTGGAATTTTGTTTGCTAGTCATATTCTTTTAAATTTAGACTTTTGAACTTGCTACAGAACAAGAAACTGATTTGTGCCCCTCCCCTTGCCTTTTAAAACTGGATTGACAGCTTGTCAGTTTCCTAACTACTTACCAGAAGTGCGAATAATGGGAAGAGTCTAAATTGAAAGTGTTTATGCTTAAGCTAAAGTGATACCAGTGTAAGTTTAATATTCATCACACATTTCAGATACCTGTTTCATTGGCACATTCCTGATTTTGAGGCTTTTCAATAAAGCTGTCCTAATCTCCTAAATCTAGACGGTAGAACTGCCAGTTTTGTTTCCATATTGCTAATTAAGCTAGGTATCTGTAAGATGGGGAAGAAAGGGTTTCAAGGTTCCCTTGTTTGTGTCAGTTAAAAATCAAATAGTGATTCTAGAAAAAGTTCCTTTTGAAGCAGTTGTGTTCTTGAAGGGATTCTTTGAGTGCCAAGCATCTTCATTTCAGGTTTTTTATGTTTGTATCTTGGTTTAAAAGAAAACTCTTTGTGTTGGGTGTTTTGCTGAAACTCTGTAATGAATAATGGTACATTAACCCTGTATTGCTCAATATCTATAAGGGAGGGTTTTTAGAGAGTTTACATAGAATCTTTTCTCTTGTGGTCACCTCTGTGTCTATTTCTATTCCTAAATAAGCATTCTAACTTTTTGGGTACTTTTCACTTTTGAGAAGTTGGCTACAGGCACACACAATTCAAATTTTTTTTCTTCTTTTTTTTTTTAATCATCATAGGTTCATTTTATGTCTGAAGTTGCTGCATCTTACAGGTAACCTTTATAATAAATATTGTCCTGATTTCTTGTGAATTGGTATGTGTAGTGAGATCTTACACAAACCCCTAGTTTAGTAGCCTACAGTCCTTTGCACATATATTCTGTGTTCGAACTCTTCTGTGCTTCTGAACTGAGAATGAAAGGGACCATTGAAGGGAAGTGTGATGGATAAAAATATTATTTTTATTCTTTGCCTCACTTTTTTTCAAAGCATGCAAACCAGTCATTTCCACATGACTAGCTGCTAGCAGCAACAAAATGATGGCTCTGTCTTTGTAGTTCAGGCAGCTGCTTTGTAGGCTGGGACTCGTGTGTGTGGTGTGTGTGTCTGGTGCTTGCAGACTGATAGGAGGAGAAGGTATATTCCCAATTCAGCTCTTTTCCTAGTGTTTCTCTGCACTTCCTTCTGGAAGATGTTTCTGTTTCTGGCTAAATTGTGGAGGCTAGAAGCAGAGAAGTTGAAAAGTTTTGTTACGTGCATCTTTTGAATACGTGCGGCTGGGAGATCAGGGCACTGAGGCCGCTGAATTCTCTCACAGCGCCCTCATTCCCTTGCTAATGTCTCATCTTCTCCCCTCCTTAACTCTCTTCTGGGAAAGCTCTTTATTTATATTCTAGAATGACTTAGGACCATTCACAGTTAAGTAAGCAGAAAGGTACACCTTACGCTTCACTTCATAAGTACATAGGCAAGTGATGTGGCCAGACTCCTCCTTACAGCTTACAGTGAAAACACTGCAAGTTTTAGTACTAGTACCGCTATAACACTGTGTTGATTTCATCTGTAGCTATGATAAAGAAGAAGGAGACCAGAAACAGCCGTCAGGAAGATCTTAGGAATGAGAGAATGCTTCTGGTATCAATAAGCATTTTGAGATTGTCCTAATCCTGATAGTGGTCATTGAAAACAGTTTGTTTATTGGGTTGACCATGGTCCCACAGCTGTTTTACCATGATTGAAAGTACCAGGGGATGAATGTCATAGGATGTGTTGTATACAGCTTATGCTAAGCAGGTGACGGCTGGTGGCCAGTCATGCCCAAGAGACTGCCCTTGGTGCCCCCACAGCATGAAGAACAGCATTTCTGCAAAGCAGGTGTTTTTTATTTTAAGCATACCTCATGTCATGGGCTTACCTGGTGGCTCAGATGATAAAGCATCTGCCTGCAATGCGGGGGACCCGGGTTCAATCCCTGAGTCGGGAAGATCCCCTGGAGAAGGAAATGGCAACCCACTCCAGTATTCTTGCCTGGAAAATTCCATGGACGGAGGAGCCTGGTAGGCTGTAGTCCATGGGGTCGCAGAGTCGGACACGACTGAGTGACTTCACTTCACTTCACATGTCATGTTGATTTGGATTTCCCCCAAAGGGCAACTCTTTTTTTTTTTTTTTTTTTAACCTTATGAAAAGGCTTATTTCAAATTTCTGTGGGAAAAAATCAGTATTCCCATATTGTACTTGACATATCATCTAGGAATTGATTTTAAGAGAAATTGGTTTGCACATGTGTAGGAGTATTTTCATTAATAACAATAGCTACTGGTATAAGGAACAATTCCATTTGTCATGTACTGGGTTAAGTGCTTCTAAGTGGATTATTAGCTTGTCTGCTTCTCACAATAACGTTGTGAAGTAGGTGCTGTTAATATCATCGCTATATTTCAGGAGGGGGAGCCCCGGTGCTCAGTGGTAAAGAATACGCCTGTAGTGCAGGAGATGTGGGTTCATTCCCTGGGTGGGGAAGATCCCCTTGAGGAGGAAATGGCAACCCACTCCAGTATTCTTGCCTGGAGAATCCCATGGACAGAGCAGCCTGGTGGGCTGCAGTCCATGGGGTCATAGAGTTGGATTTAATTTAATAACTGAACACACAGACACATATTTCAGGAGAGCTATATGAGATTTGGAAGGGTTGCTTGACCAAGGACACACAGGTACAGTAATTTGCACTCTGGGTTGTGTGATAACTGAGCATAAACTCGTGACACATTCCCCAGTGTGTCCTGATTGTGGCTGATGTCTATAACTGCAAGACAGGAACCACGTTTTAGGGACAACACAGATTCCCAGTTTCTCTGCCTAACTACTTGGTCTGCTGTAATTGTGTGCCCTGAAGCTTAATTGGCTGTGAATCGTCTGACTGGAATTAGAAGTTGGTTGGCAAGAAAATTCTTTTCCCTTCCACCCTTATCCTACCTCACTGTTTCTATAACCTAGGTCCCAAAAGGATGACCTTACCCAAGGTCTTGATGCAGAGTGGTATATCACGCTTCTCACACTTAGATGATCAGCATCTGTGCAGTAATTTCATTAAACACAAACAAGTCACTAAACTTGCTTTTGTCTTAAGTGTAGCATCAGCAGTGAGCACTGTGCTTTCAGAGCAAATGTATTTGGTTAAAGAAGTAGATACTCAGGAGACAGCTTACTATAATGAGGCAGCTACAACATTGTTACTGAGCAGGACTTGGTGGTTAGAAGACTCCAGGGGGGTAAAAAGGGCTATAATTAAAATACAGTAATTGGCAGGTTTGTGCACAATACAGATTTTTCTGTTTTGATTCTGAAAAAGCCAAATCTTTGTTTGTAAGAGACTGATTTTGCATTGTTTGTATGAGTTTTGTTTTTTTTTCCTAATAAACGGAAATTGAAATTTTTGTATTGTTAGTAATGGGAGGGTAAAATGAGAGGTGACAGACAGAATTGGATTACTGTAGGAGGGAAGGACAAGACTCCCAACCCTGTGTTATCCATGAAATCAGAACAAAACAGAACATAGCAGGGTCAGAGGAGATCTTCAGACAGGGGTTCACGGACCTATAGACTTGTGATGAGTATGATGTGGTGATGAGTGTGAGTGGACTTCAGGGAATCTGTTTTTAGATCTCACCTTTTATAAATGTTCTTGTAGTACTTGTAGTCTCCTTTTCCTCCCACTCCCTTCTCAAATAAGTCTTCTGTCTCTGGCCAGTCTCTCACATCTCTAGTCTTACCAGGCAGTCCTCTGACTCAGAGTTCCAGACTCCTGAATTTCAGACAAAGGGATGATTGAAGAAGTAGTGGTGTTGGTGTTGATGAAAATTAACGACTCTAATGACAGGATAACAAATACTTTTGCAATTCAGGTGGTGTCCAATCCTTTATTTTCCATAAATTGAAAAAGGACTTAATTGAGTTGTCAGTTGATCATTAAAAAAAATTTTGATGATAGATCACCCAGAGATTATTTTTGGCCTATGTCCCAGAAGCAATTCAAACTATTGAGGAAAATTATCATGACAAATTTGAATTTCCATGTAGTTATTTGTGTAAACAAATTTTCTCAGCTTTTATATTAAAAAAGAGGAAGAGGCAGATAGGAATAAAATTTATGCTGAATTTTGTCTCATTTTAGCCATATTCGTCTATAGATGCTTAATTTAACTGGAAGAAGTAACTCATCTCATTAATTGATGCATTTCTAATAACTGATTTGTATTTTAATAATCATTTATAAAATTGTAATGTTTATGGTATTAGTTGTATATAACTAATAAATAATGCACATCAATTCAGGTGAAAAAATGAGCCTCTTATGGTTACAGGAAATTTAGATACTCATGTTTACATTTTTATGTATGGAAATTTAAAGATCCTGTGACCATAAAATATTTATATGTAAATTTTTAAAGTTTCTTGAGATCATAAGATTTACATATATATGACATTTTCTGTAAATTATGCATATACATATTATACATCCTTAATTTGCAGAGATATTTGATAGAATGACTAACAAAATCTTCAAATGTTAGAAATATTTTATGTTAAGATAAAATTCTTTGAGGATACTGGAATGGACATATAAATTCAAAGGGAATAAGGAACAATGAAAAGTTTTGCTATACAAGAGCTTTTCAGTTTGTATATGAATAATAATAGACATCAAATGGCTCTGGTGTTTTAAGTTGGATACATTTTAAAGAATCATACTTAATTTTCAGATGCATTGTATGATGCATTGGAAATTTAATTCTTTCAAACTGTTGAAATTTCAGACGAAAAAACTTAGGTGTCAATTTAAATGTGTGCAAGGGGAAACGTGGTTGTAGTTCTTTTAGCAGACAGGCAAGCAAAAACTTTCTGGAAAACACTGAGATCTAGTGAGAACTAGGTGCTTGTCATCCTAGAATATTAATACAATATGAAAGTGACAGAGCCTTAAAATCAGGAGATGTTACGCATCTCTGAAGCCCTCTGGGGTCACATGAAGAAAGGTACCGGGAGAAGCATTGTTTACTATCCTGAAGAGGTGGTGAGAACTTTAAATTAAACTAGTAATGATAATTATTATTATTGTATTATTTAAGAGCCTACCTTTATTCCTTAAAATCAAGCTGTCTTTCGTATATATATGGATATGTCTGTATGTGTCTCTGTGTGTGATTATATGGTGTGATGGTAAAGAGAAAGTTTTGGGGGTCCTTATACTAGAAGTAAAAGTCGGTGAGTTTGTGATTGTGTGCAAGGCGGCACACACGTACCTTTCTGTGATGGAATGCCCGCAGCTGACCCTTAAGCAGTGATTTGGAGGAGTTTGTGTGTCTTTAAGGTCACTGGGGGAGAACAGATCAAGCTAGGAAAGGCAGAGTGTGATTCAAGGACCATCGCAGTCTCTTCCATTCAATGTGTGCACATGTGGCAGTTTCTGCCACATGTTCTTAGACGTTCTTAGACGATAGGGACCATCTCGGGCCATATACTAACGTCTGATGGGATCTCACAGTCTCTCCTAGCCAACTGAAAAGTGGAGGGACTTCTGATGGTCAAGATTGAGAGTCTGCAGATGACATGGTCCTGGCCATGCTCCACACCAAACCTGGCAGGCCAGAGCAGAGCAGAACAGGGTTGACGAATGGGGAGGGAATTGGTGTAGAGGAGGGGAGGTGGGTAAAGGCACAGTGGAGGGGATAGCCTGTGCTGGGAAGGCCAGAGCCGTCCTCTCTGAGATGTCCTGTGAGTTACCTGCCATTCTTGCTCCTGGAGGCCCAGTCCCCCTGCTGTCAGCTTGCACAGATACCTGCTTGCTCTCTTCTAGACTTACTTTGGTCACGGTATTATTGGATGTAACATTTGCTTAGGTAACTTTCTTGGAGGCCATTTTCCACTTGGAATTTCTAGTGAAAATGTCTTGCTGTGGCATTGTGCTGGGCCAGCGCCTGTCCTCAGGAATTTCCAGGCTTTCTCTTGGCTGATACAGCCATGACCTGGGTCTCTGGCAGGTCTTTGTGGTGTATTCAGTGTGTGTGGTAGCTTTTGGGAGCCGGTGATTCCTAAATATTGCCCAACTAATAACTATCTGGAAAGCCAGACTGGATCCCAGTGGAACCCTTTTGAACTAAGTGCTGCCTGTCTTTAAAAGAGCAGTGCAGGCTTCAGAGCCTCCTCTGGCTGGCTCTGTTATTAATCTCTTTAGGAGATGATTCCTTAGGGAACCAGGATAAGAGGACCTGCTACCTACAAAACAGCTGTCTTTAGAAAGAGACCATGGAAAATAATTTAGTACAACAAGGGCTATTGTCCAGAAGTGACATTTCCCTCCTTTCCTTGACTTAAAACCGTTGTGTGGAAACATGGAAAAGTAATTATAAATTGAGGAGGGGGGACATCATGTCTTTGACTGTTTCTTTCTTACCCAGTGCACAAGGGAGATAATGCTTTTTAGCGGTTTGTTTCCTCCCTGGTTTTTGAACAGAAATCCCATAAAAATCCGACACTAAATTAATCAGGTAAATGTATAGAATGTCAGAGGGATTACATTGGATTCTGGGTAATCATTGGTTGGCCTTTGAGCTGTTGACATGCCAGATGTCTTTGGTATCAGTGAAATGATAAATATCCATCTGATCAGACTTGTTGTCATGAAACAGTCACAGGAGGTGATTAAGCTTCTTCTAGTTCCTTCTTTCTTGATTTTGTTTGGATCTGAGACTGTGGCTAAGGTCTGCCCATGAGGGTCCTTCAGGACAGTAGACTGTCACTTTTACCAGCACATCCATAGCAAAAAATAAGATTTTATACTTCCTGGTTGAAAATGTGGAGCTATCAAAAAGTCAAGAAAAGGAATCGAAATTTATATATATTCTCACTACCAGGACTAACTTACTGTTATTTTTTAAAGTCTATCCTTCATGTATTTTATATTTTTTATTTTTGTATTTGATATAGTCTTTCTAGTAACAGGATTGTGTAATATGTACTTTTTGGTAGTATGGTTCTTCTACTTAACAATAGAGTGCAAGCTAATGAATTTATCTCTGTTGCAGAAAATAAACACTTGAAAATGTGAATTACTGTAATTTTAGTTGATTTGTATAGTCTGGCTTTGGAAGGAGCAATTGTCCTGATTTTTACCTCTAACACTAACAGTAACTAAAAGTCACTTGTTCTCTTCATATGCTGGAAATGGCATTATCTGGCCTTTATTTGAGATTGTATGCTTCTAAAGGTTTGTTTCTGTCAGAGATAGAGGATAGATCTCAAGTGATTTGGTCAAAATTCTCTTCTTACAGGGAACTACTGTAGGACCAGAAGAGAGAGGCTGGCACACTATAGTAAGCCCACAAAGACGAGATACATTTTTATTATTCTGGAAGTATTTCTCGTTTTTGAGGGCCTTTCTTGTGGCTAAATGAATATTGGCTTTCTAGATGGACTATTTCCTTACACGGCTATGAAGAATCCTGAGATACACAGCACCAGAAACGTATTGGAATATTTGCTTTGAATTTCATTTGGTCAGTGATAACAGGAATGAAGGAGGAGGAAAAAGGCATGACAGAGGATGAGATGGTTGGATATAGCATCACCTACTCAATGAACATGAGTTTGAGCAAACTCTGGGAAACAGTGAAGGACAGGCAAGCCTGGCATGCTGCAGCCCATGGGACTGCAAAAAGTTAGACATGAAAAAAAAAAAGTCAGACATGACTTCGCAAACTAAGCAACAACAACAATGGGATGAATTGTGTCCCCACCCTGCACACCCCACCGCCAAGTTTATATGTTGAAGCCCTAATTCCCAGTACCTCAGCATGTAACTGTCTTTGGAGATAGGGCCTTGAAAGAGATGGTTAATTTAAATGAAGCCTTAGAGTGGGTAGTAATCCGGTCTGCTTGGTGTCCTTGTTAGAAAAGGAAATTGGGATATACAGAGTGACTCCAGTAGCTTGTGTGCACAGAGGGACAGTATGTGAAGATCCAGTAAGAAGGTGGCTGTCTGCAAGCCAAAGAGAGAGGCCTTAGAGGAACCCAGCTCTTCCCACTAACTGTGTTGACCTTGGACTTCCAGCATTCAGAACTGTGAGAAAATAAGTTTCTGTATTTTAAGGCGTGCATACAGTCTGTGGTATTTTTTCATGACAGCCAAGCAAGTGAATAAAGCAGGGTAGTATGTGGGTGTGCATGCTAAGTTGCTTCAGTCATGTCTGACTCTTTGCAGCCCAGTGGACTCTAGCCCACCAGGTTCCTCTGTCCATGGGATTCTCCAGACATGAATACTGGAGTGGGTTGCCATGCCCTCCTCCAGGATTTCTTCCCGACCCAAGGATTGGACCCAAGTCTCTTAGGTATCTTGCCTTGGCAGCAGGCAGGTTCTTTACCCCAGCACCACCTGGGAAGCCCATTTGGTAGTGTATTTTCCGAATATGATAATACAGGAACATTTCTATGTGGATGTGAATGAATCATCTTAGGAGGCAGGGATCTGGGAGAGGTATACCTGGATGGATGCAGAGTTTTGATAAAGCTCCAGATCCTGGATCTTGTGGTCTGTTCATTGTGTTTTTTGACATTATTGTGCTTTATAACTTACATCTTTTTAACATTATGTGATTTTCCATGTTATCAAACAGTCTATTATTAAAGATAAAGAAAATACCTATTAAGTATAAAAAGAAAAAAAAACACTTGTTTTTATGGATATTTAGTGAAATAAAATATGACATGGTCAGAATACTTTCTCATTGCCATCACTGACTTAGTTTTTCTTTTCAATAGCTAGTCTGTTCTCTCAAGCAAATTTAAATGGTATTCATTAGTTATTTCTTAGAGGAACTAGATTATTTTTCCATTTAAAGGGAAAATTAATATCAGAAGTGAGCCATTCAGCTTTGCCAATGTTATATGAAATGTGGAAGCTTATGCCATTGAAGCATGATCCTAAAATAGTGGCTGTGAAGGAGGATCAGGACTGTTTGTGAAAGCTTTCTAACATTTAGAATTAGAAAGTAGAGTGTGGCAATGAGGGTATTTTTTTTTATTTTTAATAATTTTTATTTATTTATTTTTGGCTGTGTCCTGCGTGTGTGACCTTAGTTCCCTGACCAGGGATTGAACCCACACCCTCTGCAGTGGAAGGCAGAATCTTAACCACTAGACTGCTGGGGAAGCCCCTGGGGGTGTGGGTATTTAGTGAAAGTGGGTCAAATCCATGTTCATGTCACTTTAGCCTTTTTTTTGGTTCTGTGACAATAGAGATTTCTCACATTGATAAATCACATTTGAAATGCATGGCAGTGGTTGAAAGGTGGAATTGACTGGAGCATTGTGCTGGAAAAACACCCTTTTTAGCACATATGGTACTGCTTCTGAGTATTCTGTCCTCTGAGGCAATAGCTGACAACATTTCTGCATGTCTCAATATCTTGATAATTATTCATAGGGAGCTGTGGGCTTTAACATTTCTTAGGTTAAAGCATTTTATCAGACTTTCTGGATACCTAAGGTTTTCCCTTTAGCACCCTAATTAAAAATATTTCTTAAGAAAATTTTTGTAAAACATGTTAATTATCCTTTCCCTCTTAGACATTTTGAATGTAGCTTGACCTTTTGTGTAACTAATCAAGGTCATGATTATTTATGAAAGCAATTCTTGTTCTGCAGCGTTTGTTACTATAATAAGTAACCCAAATACATGATTTTTGAATGTTTTCCTTGCTTTTACTTTACTCCTTTCCTGTTTTGTTATTGGATTATCACTTGTAATTTTCTTTGTTGCTTTTTGCAGCACTTCTTCCTTGCAGTTTGCTGTGGGCTTTGCGTATGAAGATGGAGACTGTAATAATTGAACTAATAGTGATTGTATATTAATCAGTGGCCTTAGAGAACTAAGAACCTCTGCTTTAGGAAGAAAGTGCTGATAGACTTCGTGGCATCTAGTTGAGTTGCTCACCTGTTAAGATTAATATAACCTCTCCTGGGTGCCTGTTACAGGTAAGCCCACCCAGTGCAGGCACCTGTCAGTTCCTTACATTTCAGCTGGTGAAGCACAGAGGTGTTCTATCTGCTTGCTGTCTTATCAGCTATGACCATTATGCAGTTGAGAAATAAAAATTTCTGCTTTTCCCAGTCTTGATTGGTACTTTGGAATAGGGGCCAAAAGTCTCTCATCCAAGGCTATAAGGGAAAGGCCTTGAATGGTCCACACATGCATCATTTAGACTTACTTGCCTAATTCTATGTCCCTTAGCTATTGTCATATTTTTCACAAATTTCTTCGTGGAGTCAACCACAGAAGAGTTGATAATCTTCCCCCATAGAAAGTGCTTCTTCTAAAAGATCAAATATTTGGGTCGTAAAATTCTCCCTTTAATCCTTCAGAGACTTAAATGAGCTTTTCCTAAGAGGCATCTTAATTTCAGTGTATAAAATTTCATCCTTCAAGTTGTGTTGCAACTATTTTACTTAGAAAACTGTGGCTTCAGAGTGATAGTGATAACATAAATGTGTGTGTAGGTATCTTCCTACGAAGGACCACCCAGGCTGCTGGGTTCTTTTCAGATCACCATGCTTAACTTGCAGATTTTCATGGACTTCTGACCCAAACGGGGACACAGATGTACCTGATTTTCTTCTTCAGTGGTTTACAAATAGAGCTGCAAGTAGAATTAAAAATTATTTTTTTCATCAGCCATGGTCAGCGCTTACCTTCCCTAATTCCTTGTATTACTTAACTGGGTTTATAGAGGAACATTTTGTATATGAGCTGGCAGTTTGTCCAAAAATGATGAGCTACTTTGGGGACTTTTCCTAAGACGGATCAAAGATGTTATATTTAAAACTTGGTTAATACTTGATTTTTTCTTTTACTAGCAAATGCCAGATAGCTTTTCTTCCAAACAGAGATTATTTTCAAATACTCGTGAAGAATAGAGTTTTTCTGCCAGAATATGTAATGTGTGATGAATTCAGTGATTAAGAAGTGTGGTATGGTCTTCAGATTTTAATTTGAGTGAACCCCGATCATGACTGTATTATGCATCTTAGTCAACAGGTTTTAACATGTAGGACAGTTGTTATCTAGAGTCATGGAGAGTGAAGAGGACAGGAGCTGGTGAAGAATTTGGTGGCATAGAAGAAAGTCAAGATGTTTTAATTTTATAATGATGAAATGAAAAGGCTTGAACAAGCCTTAGAGATTATTTAGCCTAGTACAGTTGGCCCTTGGACCATGCGGGAGGTAGGCATGACAACCTTCTGTGCAATAGAAAATCCAAAGGTAACTTATATTTGTTCCTCTGTATCCACCATTCCAAATTCTCTGATTTAACCAACTGCAGATCATATAGTACTGTAGTATTTACAGTTGAAAAAAAATCTGCATAGAAGTGAACCTGTAAAGTTTGAATTCCTATTGTTCAGAGGTCAGTTGTATGTCTTTTTTTTTTTTCCTGAAAAAACAATCAAGGCCTAGAGTGGGTAGTGAAATTTCTCACGTTTACGTGTGAACCGGTGATTAACTTAACAGTACAGAGTCCTAGAGCATGTAAAATGAACCATGAACTTTATAAAGGATGATCACCAAGAGTGAGGGGTGGAGAGATGGACAGTTTTGATGATTGATACCTTACATTCTCTGAATATACATGACCCATCTCCACCAAAAGTTTTTGGTATCTTTGCTGTTCCTCTTGTAGCCATGAGCATTGTAAACCAGTGGGCTGATTTTCTAATGGTCATATGGCACTAACAGATTCTGTGTTCATGTGTATTTTCTTGGACATCTCTTTTCTTGTCTTTCACAAGCATTTTCTTGTACAGGAAGGACTGGCCGCTGTGCAGCTGTGCATTGGGCAGTCGCTGGTGACCTCAGTCAAGGCTGAATTCAGGCCATCCAGCTCTGGCTAGATGCGTTGCCGGTTTAGCTACTTGACCACCTGCTTCTGTTTTTCTGTTTCACTTGCAAATGTATGTTGTTTGTTCTTCTTCTGGCATCAACATCAGTTTCCAAAAAAATTCCTTGGAAGAACTTGGAAAAGGGAAGTAAAAGGTTGATCACTGTTCCTGGTTTTGTTTCCTAAAGAATAACAACTCTTAATTGAGACCCCAGCACATTGGTCCAGCTATAGGCCATTTGACTGAAAGAAATTTTGTCCACTGATGAATTCTTTTGTAGTTGAGAACTACTGGAGATGTGTCTGATGGGAACCTTGAAAATTATACATCCTTTCACATATATCTCTCTTACCCCTGCCTCAATAAATATGCAGTGGATTTCATTAATGAGAATTGAAACATTTATAATTATCAGAATTTATTCTTCCAAACAGCTATTAGGACCTAAAACAAATTACTTTAAATATTTAATGATTTTCATTGCTATTGCCTTTATTGAAAACAGAAGAATTTTTAAAAATTGGTGTATAGTTGCTATATAATATTATGCAACTTAACAGGTGTACTGTAGAGTGATTTATAATTTTTAAAGGTTATACTCTACTTATAGTTAAAGTATTGGCTGTATTTCCTGTGTTGCACAGTTTGTTGTTGTAGCTCATTTTATACCTAATAGCTTGTACCTCTTAATCCTGTACCCCTGTATTGCCCTTCCCCCTTACCTCTCCTCACAGGTAACCACTCGTTCATTCTATCTGTGAGTCTGCTTCTTTTTTGTTATATTTGCTAGTTGTATAGATTCCACATATAAGTAATATATAGTATTTGTCTTTTGCTGACTTATTTCACTTCAAGTTCATCCATGTGGTTGCAAATGGCAAAATCTCATTCTTTTTATGGCTGAGTAATATTCCATTGTATATATGTACCACATCTTTATTTATTAATAATCTACTGAGGACACTTGTGTTGTTTTCATATCTTGGCAATTGTAAATAATGCTGTTATGAACATTAGGAACATTATGGTTTTGAATTAGTGTTTTTGTTTCTTTTTTCCAGATATATTGCCAGGAGTGGAATTGCTGGATTATATGGCAGTCCATTTTTAATTTTTTGAGAAGCCTGTACACTGTTTCCCACAGTCGTTGCACTGATTTACAGCCCACCAACAGTGTGGGAGAGTTCCATTTTATCTATATCCTCTCCATTATGTTACATTAATAATTACTCATTATTATGTATAATCTCATACTGGAATTTGTCACCCAAAGAAAGCAATCCACTTTATAGACCATATAGTGGACAATTTTTGTTTCTATTCATAGATTGAAGTCCAAATTAATGGTCTGCTTAATATTAATATTCAGTTCAGTTCAGTCACTCAGTCATGTCCAACTCTTGGCCACCCCATGGACTGCAGCACACCAGGCCTCCATGTCCATCACCAGCTCCTGGAGTTTACTCAAACTCATGTCCACTGAGTGAGTGATTCCATCCAACCGTCTCATCCTCTGTTGTCCCCTTCTCCTCCAGCCTTCAATTTTTCCCAGCATCAGGGTTTTTTCAAATGAGTCAGCTCTTCGCATCAGGTGGCCAAAGTATTGGAGTTTCAGCTTCAACATAAGTCCTTCCAATGAATATTCAGGACTGATTTTCTTTACGATGGACTGGTTGGATCTCCTTGCAGTCCAAGGGACTTTCAAGAGTCTTCTGCAACACCACAGTTCAAAAGCATCAATTCTTTGGCGCTCAGCTTTCTTTGTAGTCCAACTCTCACATCCATACATGGCTACTGGAAAAACCATAGCCTTGACTAGATGGACCTTTGTTGGCAAAGTAATGTCTCTGCTTTTTAATATGCTATCTAGGTTGGTCATAATTTTTCTTCCAAGGAGCAAGCGTCTTTTAATTTCATGGCTGCAGTCATCATTTGCAGTGATTTTCAGTTCAGTTCAGTCACTCAGTCGTGTCCCACTCTTTGCGACCCCATGAATCGCAGCATGCCAGGCCTCCCTGTCCATCACCAACTCCCGGAGTTCACCCAAACTCCTGTGCATCGAGTCAGTGATGCCATCCAGCCATCTCATCCTCTGTCGTCCCCTTCTCCTCCTGCCCCCAATCCCTCCCAGCATCAGGGTCTTTTCCAATGAGTCAAGTGTTCTCATGTGGTGGCCAAAGTATTGGAGTTTCAGCCTCAGCATGAGTCCTTCCAATGAACACCCAAGACTGGTCTCCTTTAGGATGGACTGGTTGGATCTCCTTGCAGTTCAAGGGACTCTCAAGAGTCTTCTCCAGCACCACAGTTCAAAAGCATCAATTCTTCGGGGCTCAGCTTTCTTCACAGTCCAACTCTCACATCCATACATGACCACTGGAAAAATCATAGCCTTGACTCGACGGACCTTTGTTGGCAAAGTAATGTCTCTTTTTTTGAATATGCTATCTAGGTTGGTCATAACTTTCCTTCCAAGGAGTAAGCGTCTTTTAATTTCATAGTTGCAATCACCATCTGCAGTGATTTTGGAGCCTCCAAAAATAAAGTCTGTTGCTGTTTCCACTGTTTCCCCATCTATGTCCCATGAAATGATGGGACCAGATGTCATGATCTTAGTTTTCTGAATGTTGAGCTTTAAGCCCACTTTTTCACTCTCCTCTTTCACTTTCATCAAGAGGCTTTTGAGTTCCTCTTCACTTTCTGCCATAAGGGTGGTGTCATCTGCATATCTGAGGTTATTGATATCTCTCCCAGCAATCTTGATTCCAGCAGTGATTTTGGAGCCCCCCAAAATAAAGTCTGCCACTGTTTCCACATCGATTTGCCATGAAGTGATGGGACTGGATGCCATGATCTTAGTTTTCTGAATGTTGAGCTTTAACCAAACTTTTTGACTCTCATTTTCATTAAGAGGCTCTTTAGTTCTTCTTCACTGTCTGCCATAAGGGTGGTGGTATCTGCATATCTGAGGTTATTGATATTTCTCCCGGCAGTCTTTATTCCAGCTTGTGCTTCTTCCAGCCCAGTGTTTCTCATGATGTACTCAGCATATAAGTTAAATAAGCAGGGTGACAATATACAGCCTTGATGTACTCCTTTTCCTGTTTGGAACCAGTCTGTTTTTCCATGTCCAGTTCTAACTGTTGCTTCCTGACCTGCTTATAGATTTCTGAGAGGCAGCTCAGATGGTCTAGTATTCTCATCTCTTTCAGAATTTTCCACAGTTTATTGTGATCCACACAGTCAAAAGCTTTGGCATAGTCAATAAAGCAGAAATAGATGTTTCTCTAGAACTCTCTTGCTTTTTTGATGATCCAGTGGATGCTGGCAATTTCATCTCTGGTTCCTCTGCTTTTTTCTTAAACCAGCTTGAACATCTGGTAGTTCATGGTTCATGTATTGCTGAAGCCTGGCTTGGAGAATTTTGAGCATTACTTTACTAGCGTGTGAGATGAGTGCAATTGTGCGATAGTTTGAGCATTCTTTGGCATTGCCTTTCTTTGGGATTGGAATGAAAACTGACCTTTCCCAGTCCTGTGGTCATTGCTGAGTTTTCCAAATTTGCTGGCATATTGAGGTCGGCACTTTCACAGCATCATCTTTTAGGATTTTAAATAGATCAACTGGAGTTCCATCACCTCCACTAGCTTTGTTTGTAGTGATGCTTCCTAAGGCCCACTTGACTTTGCCTTCCAGGATGTCTGGCTCTGAGTGAGTGATCACACTCACACTGATGATTATCACACTCATTATCTGGGTCATGAAGATCTTTCTTGTATAATTCTTCTTTGTTATCTTGCCACTTCTTCTTAATATCTTCTGCTTCTGTTAGGCCCATACCATTTCCATCCTTTATTGAGCCCATCTTTGCACGAACTCTTCCCTTGGTATCCCTAATTTTCATGAAGAGAGCTCTAGTCTTTCCCATTCTAATGTTTTCCTCTATTTCTTTGCATTGATCACTGAGGAAGGTTTTCTTATCCCTCCTTGCTATTCTTTGGAACTCCTTCTATATTCAGATGGATATATCTTTCCTTTTCTCCTTTGCTTTTCGCTTCTCTTCTTTTCACAGTTATTTGTAAGGCCTCCTCAGACATCCATTTTGCTTTTTTGCATTTCTACGAATTAATCTCTAATCATTAGTATTAGTATTTATTATTAATTAGGCAGTTTATACTGATGTTAGTGTTTAGAAAGATAAAGATTTCTTTACTTCTTTACAGATACTTCTTTATCCTGTGAGGTTGTAATAATGTGTCTGTCACAATGGGTAATATTCTTCCAATAGTCTGTAGTGGAGCTCAAGCAGAACCTGGTTTGTATTATGGCTTTGCCACTTACTAGGTTTTTGAGCCTTCGCTTCCTCATCTGTATAAAGGAGTAATAGTATCCACCTCAGGATGGCCATGAATATTAAATGAAGTAAGACATGCAATGCCCTTAACACACTGTGGGACACGCTTAATGCTATGGAAGGGTTTTGAAAATTTCAGTTGTAAATAATGAGCATAATATAAGCTCTCAGGACCATTGCAAGATTGGGTAGATGAGATATCCATCTTTGAACTTTAGATAGAGCACATAGGCTTGAGGTATATGTACAAATGAAAGAATGCATGTTTAGTACAGTTCCTGACACAGAGTGAATAAGTGATCCAGATAGGTTAAAGAGCAATAGCTCTGATTATTGTTATTCAGTTTTTATAAAGTCTATCAGATGAGTACTATTAATATGGCAATATATAGACTATATAACAAGAATAAAATTATGTATAAAAACACTGTTTGCTTTGTAAGTGATAGAGATGAGCAGGGAAATCTTAATAGGATCAGATATAAACTCCTCAAGGCAAGGTCTTTGTGTGTTTTGTTCATTATTATCTCCTCAGAGACTAAAATGTGTCTTGCACATAATAGATGCTCAGAACATTTGAATGAATGATGAATGGGTAGATGAATGTATATTAAAGTCATTTGGAATATGTGCATGCCCAGCTTCATGCAGTCCTCATTTTGAAAATTTCTGTGACATAGTGATTAACAGTATAGATTCTTCTCCCAAGACAGCCTCATCTCAGATCCACTTACTTATTGTCAAACTTGGGGCAGTTATTCTGTATGCCTCAGTTTTCTCATCTGCACAATGGGAAAATAATTGTACTTCCCTCATTGGTTTATTATGAGTACTAAATTAATGAATATGTGTAAAGTGCTTAGAAAAGTATGCCTTATTTCTGCTAAATTCTATGTTAATGTTTGTTAAAGAAAGTGAAGTCGCTCAGTCGTGTCCAACTCGTTGCAACCCTATGGACTGTAGCCTACCAGGCTTCTCCATCCGTGGGATTTTCCAGGCAAGAGTACTGGAGTGGGTTGCTATTTCCTTCTCCAGGGGATCTTCTGACCCAGGGACCAAACCTGGGTCTCCCGCCCTGTAGGCAGATGCTTTACCATCTGAGCCACCAGGGAAGTCAAATAAATTATTAAATAAACAATGAAGTAGTAAGTAAAAAGAATTTCTTTGGCTACCTCTAATTGTGTCCAGAATGGACACACAAATCAGAGACTACCATCCATCAGCTGAATTTGGGTGACGTTAGCAGGATGTCCATCTAGCTCAAAAAGAAGAGCTAGACCAATTCTGGGAAGTTATCCTTGGGAAGTTGAGAAATTAAGCCTAGTCTGGGCAGTGGTGTGGTGGTGTGTGTTGTGCATAGAGAAACAGTGGAATGGGGTTGGGGGGCAGGGCAGAATGAGGAGCATGGGGTTGGGCTTTGTGAGAGTGGCTGTATTTGTGTAGCATGTACTTCCTGCCTCTCCCCACCTCCCCATCTTATTGTTTGTCTGTCTTGTAACTTGTGAAGCTCTGTCCCATGTGTGACAAAGGACGGGGTGTGATTAGTCATTCACAACTAGCTTGGCATGTCTTAATTTATTCTCCTTTAGTAAATGGTTTCTGGTCTGTGCATGGTCTGTTGTCTTGGGTTGTGGCAGTAGAGGCAACTGCAAGGGAGGACAGATTCACATCTGGTCCCCACTCACTCAGGCAGTGTTATGTTGCTTAAAATGTAATATACCCAGAAATCTGATACAAAGCAGTATTGACCTAGTTAGTGAAGTCAGGTATACCTGGATAATTCAGTAGTGCTTGAGAACATACATTACCATTTAACTGACTAGATCAATAAGAAAAGGTTAAATTATGTATACTATGGCTTACTTCCTTAAACTAAGAAGCATGCAGCTTATTTTGGGAAGTTTTCCTGTAATATCAGGTAAACTTTAAATCAGATAAAGTCTGGACATTGAATTGCAATTCTTTTAGTTGCAAGTCCTAAAAACCCATCTGGAAAATATTGATCATGTAAAGAGTCATTCAAAGGCCTGGCTGACTTGGGGGCAAAGCAGTACCCAGAAGGTTAAGTGGAATTTCTTAGGGTTCTTTCTGTTGGTTTTGCTCCAGATCTACAAGGTTGGGGTTTTTAGATAAAAGAGAAAACAAACCCTTTTCCTCTCAATGACTCTACACAAAATTAAGTGAAAGAGTGCAGATACTGTTTCCGTCTCATGCCTACTTCTTGATGTGCCACTCTGTCCAGGAGTTGTTGGCTGTGATTGATCCAGTTTGGATCACATGCTACCAGGAGGCCTGGATACCATGAGTGACAGTCCAGCCAGGCCAGGCCGAATGGAGGAGGGGAGGCCGAGGGGAAGAGTGCTGGCAGGAGAGACACTTCCACTCCAGGCAAGTGAATGGCAGAGTGTTTGTTATTCAGGAAACCACTCCTCTAGAGCTCTACTCTCTTGATGCCAGATACATAAGGTTTCACCCTATTTAGAGTTACTTACTCTCTTTGGGAACATGCAAAATAAAAATTGTGATGCAGTAAAAAAAATAAAAATAAAAAAATTAATCATAATTTTTAGCCAAACTTTATTACATATAGTATGATGGAAAATAAGCCTTTTTTTCAATGCACTTTTTAACCACTACAGTAGAAATGATGTATCCTCTTTCCACTCTCCCAATCTTAAGAGGAGAGTTGAAACCAATCTGGGTGGGCGTAGCAACTATGAGTTCAGTATACTATACTCTTTAGTTAGCATGCTCAGGATGAAGGCTTTTGTCATCCGTTTCTTACAGTCACAGAGGAAAAAATCAGTTTGGCACAAAGTCCCTCCAGTTTTGTTATGCCACATTAACCAAGATGTGTAAATGTCGTAAGTGAACTATTGATACTGCTTAAGTGGTCCAGAGAGACCCTTCCAGAGCTGAAGTTGTTATCCCCCGGAGAGCTTAACCTACCTCCTTTCCATAAATAAGGCATCCCTAACATCACATAAATTAACCCAGTCTTTCTAGACAGTCAACATGGACTGCATTTTGTTTTACCCTAAAAGGCTTTGCTGTGTGAAATAGGAATGCAGAATTAATAAGCTGCTTTCTTGTTATACAGGTTGATGCTAAGATTAAGACAGATCCCAGGATCAAAGCAGAATCCTTTTATTTCCCTTTCTTGTCTAATTAGAATTTATCGGAAATGTAGCCCTCCATTAGATTTTCCATGCTGGGCATGAAAGATGTATTTAGCTTTCCTTCCTGTTACTGTGTGCCCAGACTGTTTTGTGCTGTTCGCCACCAGGTTACGTGGTGAAGTGCAAGAAACTGGTTTCTTTTGTTTAGGATTCTGCAGCAGACATATGTGTCAGTTTTCTAAACAAGTACAGCAAATTCAGTAGTCCACAGGAGTGTTTTCTTAGCCTTCTCATATGTTAAATTTTTATTAGTAGTGATAAGCATGTTACACAAATATTCTAGAAATATTTCTGTATGGGGTACTTTTGGAGACTAGCTATCACTTGGTAGACAAAACAGGAAAGGAAAAAAAAGGAAATTTGACACTGGTTGGCCTTTTCTGTACATCTGCTTTCAAAGCTATTTTTTAATTGTTAAAATCCTATGACTCACTTTAGTTGGAAATTCTTTCTGTCCCCCCTGCAAATATTAGTTACATGCCTATGTCAGAGGAATCGCAGGATCACAGTGGTGATTCTGATGGTGGGCCTGAGGTCCTGCTTCATAGAATCCAGAGTCCATGCTAGCCCATGAAAATATTTGCTAAGCCTGCATTCTCAGGAAAAAGTTGTGGAACGCAGGAATGGGATGATAGGTGCTTTAATAGAGACCATGGCCAAGTACTAGTCATTTAGAAAGATAAGTGTATAGAATGCTAAAGTTTAACAAATTTATCCTTTAATGGAAACCATGGCCAAGTACTAGTCATTTACAAAGATAAGTGTATAGAATGCTAAGGTTTAACAAATTTATCGTTGTTCCCGCTGAAGGAACATTGTGTTTCCTTTTCTACGGTGTCCGCTGACCTCTTGCTGGGGAAGGAGTGGTGCCTGTTGAAGGAGACCACCCAGCACTTTCCCCAAGATTTCCAGGTAACCTCTGACTGCTGAGTACAGATTCTTGGTGACTTTCTAGGAGATGAAGATCTTTCAGGGAGACTGGGCAGGCTTTGTAGGCTTCCTCCGTCTTAGCTGCTCCTCTTCTGTTTGTTAATAGAGATCCTGCACCTCCCTCAGGGCTGGCCTCAGAGCCTCCTCTCTAGGGAAGACTTTCCTCGGGAATCCTCTGGTGCCTGGAGCAGTCCTTGCTGTCTTGGAATTCCTGTGGCATCCGATACCATCAAGCTTGAGAGCCTGCTGCCTTGTTTGGGTCTCTGATATTTTGTGAAAGCACCTTTGTCTCCCCAGTGGTGTTGTCCTTTGCATTCAACTTATAGAGTGTTTTCCAAAGAAACATTTTGTTATCTCATTTGGTATTCAAAAGCCCTTAGAGAGGTACCATAGGAGCCTAGTTTGCAGATGTACTGAGACCCAGAGACATGGTCCCCGAAGTCAGGTTATTTATGGAGCATTGCTCTGAGTGCAAGTGTGCTGTGGTGGACAGATGGGCAGGTGTTGGGAAGTGTGATACACAATCGTGCAGAAGCTTACAGTCACTCCAAGAAGAGTATGTACAGTTATCTGAAATAGTGACAGTTTAGTCTGTAGAAAGTGGGGAGGGGATTGTTTATTGGGATAAGGAAGGCTCCTGGGGTAGCAGGGGTCATACATGTGCTATATCTCAGTAGATGAGTAAGACTTCCCTAGATGCAGGGTATCATTGTCAGAGAGGAAACCGAGCAAAAGAAACATGGAAGCAAATGGCATTTTTTTTTTTTTTAGATTCTAAAAGATAATGAAAGTTTATTGTATAAAATTTGAAAATTTGACAGGAAACTATCAAAAACATAAAAATCACCAGAAACTCTCCCACCCAGTGTAACTCTGATAAGTTTTCTTTTAAGTCACAGACCTGAGTATGAAGCCCATCCTACCCTGGAGTGGTGTGATCTTTAATGGGCTACCTGTTATTTTTAAAACCTCTGTTTCTGCCTCTTAAAATGGGGTTGATACTTCTTGCCTTCTCCCTACTTCTCAGGGTTGCCATGTGAATTAAATACCAGGCACAGGGTGTTGGCTTACTAAGAGCTGTTGCTCTCATTACTGTTGAAGAAGACACCCTTGGCTTACATGATTCTAGCACTGAAGCTCAGACAGGAATCCCTCACAAGTCATGATCGCGTCACCCTTTCAGGGTCTCCACCCTCCAGGTGTGTGCTGTGAGCATGTATTCTAGATTAATAAGCAAACCAGTATTCTTATTTACCACATTGACGTAATGACTGTGCGGTAATTTCCCAGCATAAATATTCTTGTTTTTTTCTTACTTGAAGTGCCAAAAGGCGTGTTTTGATCAGAGGAAGCAGAACAATTTGGCTGGAGTGAAGAGTTTGTTTGGAGAAGCAGGAAGGAACTTAGTCGGGAACTCAGGTTGGGATCAAATGACAGAGGACCTCTGTTGCCAGATCTAGAATCTTGCTTGGGGCAGGAATGTGTCTGAGGAAGAGAGGGTAATGTGGTAAAGGCTTTGTGGTGGGAGTGCAGCAGGCAGCTTCTGGGGAGGGGGAGAAAGATGAGGGACAGCTATAGAGGCCTGCCTGACAGACCGGTGAACAGGGGTGATGGGAGCTAGGGGCAAAGAAATTCAGGTTTGAGCCGGATTATGAAGGAAAAAAATAACACAACTCCAGGCAAGTGATGGGGGTGGGGCTGTATAATTTGTATAATGGTGTGGGCCTGGAAGGGCTTCCCAGGTGGTGCTAATGATAAAGAACCTGCCTGCCAGTGCAGGAGACTTAACAGAAGTAGGTTCAATCCTTCCGTCCAGAAGATGCCCTGAAGGAGGACAAGGCACTCCAGTGCAGTATTCTCGCCTAGGGAATCACATGGCCAGAGGAGTCTGGCAGCTACAGTCCATAGAGTTGGATACAACTGAAGCAACTTAAAACACACAAGTGGACTTGGAAAGGTCCCAGTGCTTCTTTCCAAGGGAAGATAACATATTTCTGAGATGGATGTGTTTGTGGAGATATCCCCATAGGTAGAATACCAAAGGGATTTGGTAAGGCTACTCCCAGAGCTAAATTTGGCTTTCTCTTTGGCTTTTGCAATCTCCATAGCAACCAGTGCCGGGCAGGCCTCCTGAATACGTGTGGACTTCAATAGTTGGGTTCTTTTAGTTGGCTTATAGTAACTTAGGGGAATCTGTGCTAAATCTTACCTTTAGTGTAAACTTTACACTGTGGTTATAGTAAATGAGAATGGAGCAGGAATACTGAAAATATTATGGAAAGAAAAGATTTTTTAAAGCACTGTCAGGAGCTAGAGAAACATCCAGTTATAACTAAACTATTGAAATGCTAAGTGAAAATAGTTTTTAGTTATTTATTACAAAAGATTCCCTAAAATCTCTCTATGGACAGTTCTTTGAACTGTGCTGAGTTTATTAAAACTGATAGTTTCTTTGAAATTTTCAGTGTTTGACACTGTATGCCTTAATAAGAGAGAGATTCCTTGTATATGAATGAAGAGGATTCAGCATTTTTACCAATTGCCCAAGTAATATTTTAAAATGTAAATGCATGCCTGTAAGTATTTATCTTATATATAGAGGAATATAACTGGCAACTTGAAGGTCATTTTCTGATTCTTGTAAGGACTTGAATCAAGACTTGTAAATTGGATCAAAACAGTGTAATCCATTGTCTTCAGGACTTCCAAGGATTACAGAAAAAGCATTAAAAAAAATGAAGCTATAACCTAGCCAAATATTAAGCACTAAATTCACTATTATATCTGTATTGCTGCTTCATTTGTTCACAGAGTACTTATTGAATTCATACAGTGGCAGCCACTCCAGGATTCTTGCCTGGAGAATCCCATGGACAGGGGAGCTAGGCAGGCTACACCTCCATGGGGTCGCAAAGACTCGGAAATGATTGCACATCCTTAGCGACATAGCATGCACGTACACCAAGCTGTAGGCTCTGGGGATGGAGAAGGAAGCAAGCATATCAGTGGTACTAGTCCCCTTATGTTTCTAGCCAGAAAGCTGGGTAACACCCTGGTAAATGGTTTCTAAGTGTGTTCCCCAGACCAGCATCATCAGCATCATGGAAACTTGGAGGTGGGGGTCTGGAAATCTGTTTTATTTCTTAATTGAGATGTAGTTGATGTATGATATTTTATAATTTTCAAGTGTGTGTGTGTGCGTACTCAAACAAGTATACAGACTAGTAGTTCACAATTTTTAAAAGGTATATCCATTTATAGTTATAAAATATTGGCTATGTTTCCTGTGTTGTACACTATACCCTTGTATCTTATTTAGTCAGCAGTCTGTTCTGGGCTTCTCGGGTGGCTCAGTGGCAAAGAACCCGCCTGCCAATGCAGGACATGTGGGTTTGATCCCTGGGTCCAGACGATCCCCTGGAGAAGGAAATGGCAACCCATTCCACTGTTTTTGCCTGGAAAATCCCACAGACAGAGGAGCAACAACAACTGTTTAAACAAGCCTTCCTAGTGATTCTGAGATGAACTAAAGGTTGAAAGCCATAGGCTCTTAGGGCTTCCATGGGGAGAAATGTATTTTGGTATTATTGTTGTTCAGTCACTAAGTCGTGTCCAACTCTTTGCTACCCCATAGACTGCAGCATGCTGGGCTTCCTTGTCCTTCCCTGTCCCCTGGAGATTGCTCAAACTCGATGTCCAATGAGTCAGTGATGCCATCCATCCATCTCATCCTCTGTCTGCCTCTTCTGCCCTCAGTCTTTCGTAGCATCTTTTCGTAGTCTGTTAGGGTCTAATGAGTCTTTCTAGGGTCTTTTCTGATGAGTCTGCTCTTCGCATCAGGTCACCAAAGTATTGGAGCTTCAGCTTTGGCATCAGTCCTTCCAATGAATATTCAGGACTGATTTCCTTTAGGATGGACTGGTTGGATCTCCTTGCAGTCCAAGGAACACTCAAGAGTCTTCTCCAACACCACAGTTCAAAAGCATCAATTCTTCGGCACTCAGCTTTCTTTATGGGCCAACTCTCACATCCGTGCATGACTACTGGAAAAACCATAGCCTTGACTAGATGGACCTTTGTTGGCAAAGTAATGTCTTTACTTTTTAATAACACTGACTAGGTTTGTCATAACTTTTCTTTCTAGGAGCAAGCATCTTTTAATTTCATGGTGGCAGTCACCATCCACAGTGATTTGGAGCCCAAGGAAATAAAATCTGCCACTGTTTCTATTTTTTCCCCATCTGTTTGCCATGAAGTGATGAAACTGGATGCTGTGATCTTAGTTTTCTGAATGTTGAGTTTTAAGCCAGCTTTTTCACTCTCCTCTTTCACATTCATCAAGGGCTCTTTTGTTTCTCTTTGCTTTCTGCCATAAGGGTGGTGTCATCTGCATATCTGAGGTTATTGATATTTCTCCTGTCAATCTTAATTCTAGCTTGTGATCCATCCAGCCTGGCATTTCATGTGATATACTCTACATATAAGTTAAATAAGCAGGGTGACACTATACAGCCTTGATGTACTCCTTTCCCAATTTGGAACCAGTCTGTTGTTCCATGTCTGGTTCTAACTGTTGCTTCCTGATGTGCATACAGGTTTCTCAGGAGGCAGGTAAGATGGTCTGATATTTCCATCTCTTTTAAGAATTTTCCACAGTTTGTTGTGATCCACACAGTCAAAGGCTTTAGTGTAGTCAATGAAGACAAGTAGATGTTTTTCTGAAATTGTCTTGTTTTTTATGATCCAGCAGATATCGGCAATTTAATCTCTGATTACTCTGCCTTTTCTAAATCCAGCTTGTACATCTGAAAGTTCTCAGTTCCCATATTGTTGAAGCCTAACTTAAAGGATTTTGAGCATGACCTTGCTAGCATGTGAAATAAGCGCAGTTGTGCCATAGTTTGAATATTCTTTGGCAGTGCCATTCTTTGGGATTGGAATGAAAACTGACATTTTCCAGTCCTGTGGCCATTGCTGAGTTTTCTAAATTTGCTGGCATATTGAGTGTAGCACTTTAACAGCATCAACTTTTAGAATTTCAAATAGCTCAGCTGGAATTCCATTACCTTCATTAGCTTTGTTTGTAATAATGCTTCCTAAGATGTTATTAGTTTCTTTTAATTCTGTGTGTTTTATTTCATGCACTTAAAAACATTCTGAGAAGCATTGCTTGGCCTTACCACACTAGAAAAGCAGTTTGTGGCACAGAGGAGCTTAGTTAGGAATCCTATGGACTTGAATTCCTTCCTTTCTCCCTCCTCCTCTTCTATCAGTTCATCAAATCCTGTGGATTCTACTATTGAGATATCTCTGAAATCTGCCCTTCTTTTCTTATCCCCACATTTGTTTGTTTAGCTTAAGGCTTATCTCTTTCTTAAACTATTGCAGTCACAACCAACATGTCCTGCCTCTCAGCAGGCTCTCCACTCACCCAGTTCATCCTCCTGACTGCAGCAAAGGGATGGGATAGTTCTTAGCTGCAAATCATCACACCCTTTCAAATCAGTCACTAATTGGATAGGATCATCTCCAAATTCATGAAACTGACATGCAGGATGTTCTCATGACCTAGACAGTGTCTGCATTTCCAGGTTCCCCTCTTAGGCTTTTCAGCACATGCCTTGGACCTTAGCTTTAGCTGAAGCTACTCCCCTGGTTTTGAGAGTCCTGTGACATCTCGTAACTGTTCCTCCATCTGGAACACCCCACCCTTTCTTTGCCTGTTTAACTTCTGTTTACATGTAAGTTCCATAACCAGGTATTCCTCAGCAACCCAGTCTGGGTTAGCAGCTCCATTCTCTGAGCTGTTGCCGTGGTTTTCCTCCAAATAGTTATTCCAAAAATGATTAGACCACAGAGCTCATTTAAAAAGAAAGTTTGGGACCCTATGAAGACCTTTCAAGCAGGTTACTTAGGTGTGTCGTTGCTACTGGAGGCTATTTCTTCCCCCTTAAAATGTTCCTATCTCTGGGGAGCAAGCCAGCAGCTTGTGCAGAACCTGCTATGCCATCATTCAGGGCACGGAGGAGAAGATGCTGTCGCCAGTGGTGGCCACAGGGAGGGTGTGGGCTGAGCACTCTGTAATCACTCTCGTTGCCTGGTTGCCAGGCTGCCGGTGGCCAAAAAACATTTGAGGTATTGTGGTTTGAGCTCTTGTCTTTCCCCCGTATAGTGAACTGCTTTCAAATGATGGGAAACAGAGATGATTCGGGCTCCAACACAGTGAATAACTTTAAAAGCGTTTGTGCCCCACCACCCACCCTCAAAGTCATACATACTCATTACTGAAATCTAGGAAGACAGGAGAGAAGTGTGAGGGGAAAATTATATGTTGCTCCAACTTTTAATGAAACTGTTATTTTTATTATTATTAATTTCTATTATTATTATTAATTTTATTAATATTAATTTCTTCACCTTTCTGTATATATTTTTAATTTAATTTAAATTTAATTTTCCATATATATTTTTAATTTAAAGAATTATGCTGTATATGGGCTCCTCCAGTGGCTCAGTAGTAAGAAATCTGCCTGGAATGCAGAATATGTGGGTTTGTTCCCTGGGTTGGGAAGATCCCCTGGAGGAGGAAATGTCAACCTACTCCACTATTCTTGCCTGAAAAATCCCATGGACAGAGGAGCTTGGTGGGCTACAGTCCATGGGGCCACAAAGAGTCAGACACGACTGGAATGACAGCATGGCAAGACATGCTGTATGGAATTTTATAATCTTATTTATTATACTATACACCTCTCATTATAAACTCTTCATGACTACATGAAATTCCATTGAATGAATGTGTCTCTGCTTACTTACATAATTCCACTGGAAAGGAATGCTAAAGTTGTTGTCCACATTATTCATTGCAAATAAAACCACATGGAATATTGTGAATAATGTTTGTGTGTATAAATAGTCTTTTAATAATCGCTGCTGCTGCTGCTGCTAAGTCGCTTCAGTCGTGTCCAACTCTGTGCGACCCCAGAGACAGCAGCCCACCAGGCTCCCCTGTCCCTGGGATTCTCCAGGCAAGAACACTGGAGTGGGTTGCCATTTCCTTCTCCAATGCAGGAAAGTGAAAAGTGAAAGTGAAAGTGAAGTCGTGTATGACTCTTAGCGACCCCATGGACTGCAGCCTACCAGGCTCCTCCGTCCATGGGATTTTCCAGCCAAGAGCACTGGAGTGGGATGCCATTGCCTTCTCCATTTAATAATCACTAAGATCAGGTATACAGTTAAGGATATCAGTAGTTCCTCTTGAACTCTATCCACTTTACAATCATTCAAACATTTAACACTAGAGAAATGCTGGATAGCTCATCCCTTTACACGGATATGAGGGAATTTCCAATCTGCTTCTTGTGAACACTGTATCATATAAAGTAATGTTGAAACAACATTATGTGGTTTTTATCATTTCTGTTATAGAATGTTATGCTTTGTGAGATAAGAGAGGAACATGCTTTAGCTTTCCAGCCCATAAATAAAGTACACTTATAATTAACCAAATATTGAAAAATGAGTACAGTTTATAATTCTTTGTTGCTGTAAAATTTTTTGCCAAGTTAAAAAATGTTAGCCAGGTGTGATTTTCTTTTTCCTTCCTTACCTTACTTCTAAGAAGCTCAGGTGTTTTTTTCTTTTTTTTTTTTTTCTGATTGCTCATGAAATTCTAGCTCATAATTGCCTGGTAGGTTCCAAGTGTACAGTTCTTTTGGATTAAGGAGATAGGGTAGAATGGTAGGGGAGAGGGACTATTGTTTTACAGACTATTTTGTGTGCTAGACTTAGTGGGAGGGAAGCCCTTCCCTCTCACTCATCCTGAGAAATGGATGTTGAGATCTGCACCATAGAGATATAGGAGCTGAGACTCAATATTAAGTAAACTTACAGCTTGTTACGGACCCTAGTCTGTCAGCTTCCAAATCCCATGCTGTTTTCATTACACCCAGGTGCCTTGCGGTCTGAGTTCTGTGAAACAAACTGTGCTGAGGTTCCTGCGTGGAGAAATGTCATTGCTCTCGACTTGGGCTGTTTATATGTTGGTCTTTAGATTTAAGTAAATTTATGTAAAATTGAAAATGTATTTTTCTGCTGCACTAGTGGAGAAGGCAATGGCACCCCACTCCACTACTCTTGCCTGGAAAATCCCATGGATGGAGGAGCCTGGTAGGCTGCAGTCCATGGGGTCGCTAAAAGTCGGACACGACTGAATGACTTCACTTTCACCTTTCACTTTCCTGCATTGGAGAAGGAAATGGCAACCCACTCCAGTGTTCTTGCCTGGAGAATCCCAGGGATGGGGGAGCCTGGTGGGCTGCCGTCTCTGGGGTCGCACAGAGTCGGACACGACTGACGTGACTTAGCAGCAGCAGCAGCAGTCATATTTCAAGTGTTTAGTAGTCATGTGTTGCTCGAGAGTACCACATGGGATAGTGCAGATATAGAGCACGTCCCTGTTGCAGGAAGTCCTGTTGGACAGGGCTGGCCCGGAAGCTGCTTCTGGAAGAGTTCTTTAAAGTGCCCATCCACTATCTTCGTTGGTAGCATTACTAATACACCTAGAAATACTATTGGAACTCTTGAGTTCTACTTACTCTTAGCCACTCATGCACTCTCCTATCTTTTTGAACTCTGCAATCCCCATAGTCTGGGCTTTCCAGGTAGCTCTGTGGTTAAGAATCTGCCTGCAATGCGGGAGATGCAGGTCTGATCCCTGGGTCAGGAAGATCCCTTGGAGGAAGAAATGGCAACCCACTTCAGTTTTCTTGCCTGGGAAATCCCATGGAGAGGGGAGCCTAGAGGGCTATGGTCCAAGGCGTCCCAAAAGAGTTGGACACCACTGAGTGACTAAACAGCAACAACAATCCACATTGTCCACAGTCTAGAGCCTCTTGACTGAAGAGAGGAGAGGGCTTGCATAACCCATTGGTTGGTGATTGCAGCAGAATCATGATACTAGTATATGTGGAATATTACCCAAAGAGCGTTTGTTATCTTGAATAGGTCAGGCATAGAAGAGTAATGATTTGTTTCTTTGCCTGGTAAGTGCCAAGATGTATCTCCCAGCTACAAATTATTCTTTTACATCTGTTTAATATTTCCTTACCGCAAGGTCTTAATTCATTTGGAGAAGGATAAACCAGAATGGGGAGAAATTAGTCAGAATTGAAATTTAGAATATATTCTGATGAATACCAAAATCCTTAGCATTCTCCTCAGGAAATTTTTATGGCACAGGGAAAATAGACTTTTTAAAGGACTTTTTGGGGACGGGGATACATAAAAGGAGTTTTTAACCTAATGTGTATATATTTTATTATTATGGTTTTTTAAAGTAGTTCAGTAAAAAACATCATTTTAACGACTGAGACAGTGTCCTATAAAAGAAAAAATGCTTTACTGTGGATCTCTGAGAAGTCATTTAACCTTCTGAAGTTTATCAGTTTCCTTATCTGTTTCTTCATCAATAAATTGGGATAGTAATGTCTGCCTTGCTTGTCAGAATCATTGGAATCTCAAATGAAATGATGGTAGTCCTTGGGAAATTACCGGTTCTTTCCAAATGTCAGTGTGGCATTGTGTCTTGTATCCTTTTTTTCTAAATCCTTTTTGAATCTAAAGAACATCAAGGTTTTGCATGAGGCCCAGCTCTCCTTAAGGGCACGCTTGTTTCACGTCTCTGGTGTGCACTTTCAATGACAGACCTTGTTCTTGAGAGAGGGTCAATAGTGATAATGATGATGTGATGAAAAATGCTTTGTTTGGGGAGGAGGAGTCCTGATGCCATGGACTCCATGAGCTGTCTTCACTTTATGAACTTGTTCACTCTGAGCCAGCCTTCCTGGGAAATGAGAGAGTCTTTATCTCATGGAGGAATAAATACCAGTCTCCGTCTTAGCACATCTATAGCAGAGAACAGTTGTCTTGATATGTAGTAGACAGTACTCTGTGTATCAGCTGCCATCTTTATTCATGAAAGGGAGAAGTTATCTAATACTTTCACTGGTAAGGCCTAGAAGGATGTTGTGACAAATGTAGAACATCATTGTAGAATTTCACAGTATTCTTTATTTCAGAAACCCAGGGCAAAGAAAAAGGAGTCATTCAAACAAGATCTAAGCAGAATGGAGATGTTGCTCTTAGCTGGGAAGGTAGCACGGTCTTGATTAGTGATGTTTGTAACTTTCAAACCTACAGTTTCTCTGGGTATGGTGTCATTTAAAGATTACTTATTTTTTTTCACCTAAAACAATATTAAAAATTTGCTACGTCATTAGAGTATTTTGACAGGAAGTTTGTCACCTCTGTCTCAATGGTTTGTTTTTATTATTGCTAGCTTTTAAACTGAAGGCTGATTCTACTGAAATATTATTGCTTTTGGTCCCCCAAAGTACCTCGTATGATGCCTTGTGCACATCACTTGTTGATTCAGTAACTGCAGTTGGTAGAAATTGGAGGGTGATCTCTTTATTTTGCGAGGACAATGTGTCCTTCACACATATCCCACATTCTATATTGGAACTGGCAATTAATTTTCCAGTTGAAATAATGTTATAAATAATGGATTTGTTCCCAGAATGGTCCACCAAACTAAATTAACCCATAATATGGTTTAGCTGAAGGAGAAACATACTGGGTTGGCCAAAAATTTCACTTGGGTTTTCCTATAACTGTTTCCAGAAAAACCTGGAAGAATTTTTTGGCCACCCCAATATTTGCTAGAATCTGGAGATGCTCTGAAAAACTCAGAGGTAAATTTTACACAGCTGATAACATACATTGATAAGTTGGTAATTGCCTATTCATTTTTATAGTATAACTTACAAATGACTATCATCTATTTTGGTTATTTCTGACTTCTCAGTGTAGGAATCATCTCCCTTCTTAGGAGCTTTAACTTACAATCTGAAACAAATAAAAATTCAGCAACTGGTGGATGCTGATCTAAATTTAGTGTTGCCTGTTTATGTGTCCAAAGTTTTGCTAAAAACTAGCTCTATGGTTTAAAAATTTTTTTCTGCCTTTTCATTAAATGTAATTTTGAAATGGTCTCATTTTATTGATTCACACTATTTTTCCTGTGTTGTACAGAGAATTCCTTAAAAGCTCAACAAGACAGTACATAGTGGTGATTGTTCTTGCCATTTAGTCGGTTAGTCGTGTCCAGCTCTTTGCAGCCCTAAAGACTGTAGCCCGCCAGGCTCCTCTGTCCATGGGATTTCCCAGGCAAAAATGCTGCTGCTAAGTCACGTCAGTCGTGTCCGACTCTGTGTGACCCCAGAGACAGTGGCCCACCAGGCTCCCGTTCCTGGGATTCTCCAGGCAAGCATACTGGAGTGGATTGCCGTTTCCTTCTCCAGTGCAGGAAAGTGAAAAGTAAAAGTGAAGTCACTCAGTCGTGTCAGACTCTTCGCGACCCCGTGGACTGCAGCCTACCAGGCTCCTCCATCCATGGGATTTCCCAGTCAAGAGTACTGAAGTGGGGTGCCATTGCCTTCTCCAAGAATACTGAGTGGGTTGCTGTTTCCATGTCCAGGGGATCTTCCTCCCCCAGGGATTGAACCTGCGTCTCTTGCATCGGCAGGCGGATTCTTCACTGCTCAGCCACCAGGGAAGCCACATATTGGTGGTAGCACAAGCATAATGCGAGAATTTATTATGCAAAATCCTGAAAATGTAAACGCAATTTATTGTAAAATAATGTTCATGTATAAAGATAACTTTATATAGATATTTCCCATCTTCCATTCCAAACTGTAGTCCTTGAATTACTGTTGAAACTGACACCAGTATCCTGTGTGAACACTGATCCTATTGGTGACATGTTATTGAAATGACTTAACATAAAAATATGTTTACATTCTCTTTACATCATAGACTATACATTTACTCTCATAGCACCTTAGTTTGAATAAATGTTAATGGTTTCATTTTTTGCTATTCAAGATATGTCCTTCAGCTTGATGGATGTAAACTGTAAAAATACTCTTAAGAGTCAATCTTTGGTACGTTTTGAGTAACTGGTGAGTTTTTTCTGGTTTAAAATCTGTGATGGGGACACTGAGACTGTGCATACCCCCATTTGTTTATTTTTAGTTGAATTGCGGAAACAAAATCTTTCCAATACTGCAGGCTAAGACTTGCAGTATGCACGGCTGTCCTGTGGGGCTCTGTGACTTTCTCCCCATCACACCACAGAACTGTGTCCTTGGGAGGCATGTGGGCCCAATTATCATCCTCATGACTATTTCACTTGATGGAAAAAATCTGTAGTAAATCAAGAATATTAAGTCTGTTTGTTAATATTGAAGTCTTCAGAAGCCAGCTGTGCTAAAAGTATTTAGTGCTTATATTTTTAGACGAGTTTGTTAAATGCTAATATTCTCTGTCATGCAATGGTCTAATTGTCCATTTTCTGAGATTGTTACTTACATAGTAAATGGAAGAGTTATTTTTTTCTTGAGGTCTTCTAAACTTAAAGTTGAACATGTGCCTTTAGGTAAATAGAGCATTTGTAAAAATAGCATTCATTTGTACATCTCTGAATGGATTCTAGTTTTTCCCTCTGTCTCAAATTCAACTAGGCATCAGCTTATTGCATATTAGCTGAAATTAGTTGGAGTTTGTTTTGTAATAAATCAGCAGCAGTTTTTGCTGTAGTTAAAAGTATTCTACAATCTGCATTTGTGTGTGACTGCTTTCTTCTTATCAAGCTCAATCTACAGCCACACACAAGTTCTTTTCTTCATGATCAAATTTGTGTAGGTGGTTGGGTCATAGAAACCTTTATGTTCAACCACATGTCTGCAGTTTTTTGAACTTTTCTCTTATTGAAAAAAGATATGCATTTGATAAAAGCAAAAATAGCAGAGCTCTCTGTGAGAGAAGCATTTAGAGGCCCACAATAAAAGAAGCTTATGTTTGCTGAATTTAACCTCAACATAAAAGTGAGATTTGGGAAAAGATGCTCCACTACTGTGCATAACTCAGAGGTGTGTGTTGATGAAGAGCTCCACACACAGGGGTGTCCGTCTGCGTCTCGAATGTGCCTGCTTTCCCATTTAACTAAAAGTTAAATCAGTCTTGCAACCGTCTCTTACCCTGGCTGTGTGAAAGTTGTGGTGAAGTGTGTATGCTACTGAGTTACTCTTTAAAAAAAAAAAAAAAAAAAAAACTACTGCTAGTAAGTAATAGGGGCTTCCTTGGTGGCTCAGTGGTAAAGAATCTACCTGCCAATGCAGGAGACGGGGATTTGATCCTTGGGTTGGGAAGATCCCCTGGAGAAGGCAATGATAACCCACTCCAGTATTCTTGCGGAGAATCCTATGGACAGAGGAACCTGGTGGTCTTCATTTCATGGCATCCCGAAGAGTTGGACACAATTTGGCGATGAGCGCAGTAAGTGATGTGTCAAGTACCTAACATGCGTTATTTTATTTGCTCACTGTTGTCCTATAAGGTAGGTATTATTATTGTTGCCATTGTACCCGTGAGGAAACTGAGCCTGCAAGAAATTAACGTGGCTGCTGAGTATGGGCCACTTGCTCAGGTTCATATACCACAGCCCCAGGCTTCAGCTACTCAGCTGACCTGGCTCTAAGTGCAGATCTTGACTGTTGTAAAACTGCTTCAGACATGGCTGTTGCATCATCTCTCCTAGGAACTGTCTCCAAGGTATAAGAAAAGTACCCAGAATTAAGTTACTCCCTGTGTAGTTGAGTGCCACTTTATATTTCTTTAGATATAGGACTGGTTTCCCAGTCTCCACTTGATAACTCTGGAAGACCAATCTTGAAGATATGCTTTCTTAAGGTTTTCAGCATCCCCAGTCTGGCTGGTGCCAGGCGACGTGTTGTAATTACGTTGTGAAGATGGTGTTAGTCTTACTAATGTTTTAGAAGGAGGTGACTAGGAATTGGCATCTGAACATATGGAAGCCCCGAGAAGGTACTGTTGGTCCCAGGGTGGACTTTGAAGGCCCTGGGGAGGTTGGGGATGGGGTTTGTTAAGTCACGCTGCTGCTGAGGGCCATGAGACATGCCAGAGCAGAGAACTTGGAGGTGTATCAGAAACTAGACTCAAGGGATGAGCAGTTGCTGAGCTGAACAGATGATGGGAAAGTGGGGAAGGTCTGTGAGTGAAAATGAGGCTACATCAGGAGATTTCCATGTGGGAGGGGGACTGACTTGCTATTGAAATACTCGGCTTTGTTTCTTTTTTGAAGGAAATGGTTCAGTACAGGACTCTATGAGGGCTGATCTCTAAGGATGGGGTGGAGGCTGACAGTTGGGAACTCAAAAACCTGAAACTAGTATTGATGAAGAAAAATTCTTCCTTTTCTTTGTCCCTTCCTCCCTTTTCTTTCTTCCTATACTCTGTTACAGGCTTTTATTAGATAACTGCTATAATTCTCTGCACTGTATATACAGAATACCCTTGCTGCTTATCTGTTTTATATATCATAGTGTGTATCTATTAATCCCATACCCCTAATTTGTCCCTCCTTGCTTCCCTCTCCCTTTTGGTAACAGCAGGTCTGTTTTCTATCCCTCTGAGTCTGTTTCTGCTTTACACATACATTCATTTGTATTTTTTTATATTCCACATATAAATGATACTCAGATTTGTCTGATTTGTTACACTAAGCATAATGTTCTCTAGGTCCATCTATGTTGCTTCGAGGACAGTATTTCATTCTTTTTTATGGCTGAGTAGTATTCCACTGTATTACTATACCACATCTTACTCTATTTGTCTGTTGTTGGGCACTTGGGTTGCTTCTATATGTTGCAAATAGTGCTTCTATGAATATTGGGATGTATATATCTTTTTCAATTAGGGTTTTTGTTTTTTCCAGATATATACCCAGGAGTTGAATTGCTGGGTCCTGTGATAGTTCTGTTTTTAGTTTGAGGAATGTCCATGCTATTTTACATAGTGCCTGCACCAGTTTACATTCTTACCAACAGTGCTTGAGAGCTTCCTTTTTTTCCCCACATCCTCTCCAGCATTTGTTTTTTGTAGAATTTTTGATAATAGCCATTCTGACAGGTGTGAGGTGATATCTCATTGGTTTGATTTACACTTCTCGGAAAGTCTCATTCTGTTTTGAACAATTAAAAAAATGAAATTAATTTATAATGTTGTGTTATTTTCAGGTGTACAACAAAATGACTCCGATTTTTTTCCACTATAGGTTATTATAAGACATTGCATATGGCTCACCATATAGTAGGTCCTTGTTGTTTATTTGATCCCAGGGATGGGGGAGCCTGGTGGGCTGCCGTCTATGGGGTTGCACAGAGTCGGACACAACTGAAGCGACTTAGAAGCAGCAGCAGCAGTGTATGTATGTTAATCCCAAACTCGTATTTTATTCCCTACCCACCCCCCATGCCCACCCCCACTATCCCCTCTGGTAACTATAAGTTTGTTTTGTGTATCTATTAAAAAAGACTCATTCTTGAAATAAAGATAATTGAGAACATTGGAACTATTTACCTATAAACTACCTGGTTGTTGGGTAATTTGTTCTTTGATATTTCTGCCAACTATAATAAAACATTTGCATGGTTTTATGCACTTATCACTGCAATTACAATATGCTGTGGTCATTTTGGGAGATGCTTGATTAAAAAGGTAGTCTTCCAATCTTAGGAGTAGAAATTCCTCGGGCAAGGAAGTATTTGAAAGCTTTGGATTCCCACTTAGGTTCAAATCCAGGCGTAGGCTCTTAACTAGTTTTGTTATTTTAGGCAAATTAAGAAATCAGCTGTTTGTTTTGTAAGTGGTGGACAGCAGCGCTTTTGAGAGAATTAGATAGTGCGCATGTGCAGCACTTGGCCCACCGGCAATGCGCAGTTGAGTGTCAGCAGCCACTGCCTCTTCCCGTTCTCCCGGAAGATGCACCCAGCACATGCCGCTGAACCTGACCCAGACATCTCTGGGGGCTGCCCTTAGGGCATGTCTTATGTCTTTGGGTACTTGCCAAGCAGATCTGGTGGCTTGGCCAAATTCTATTCTATTTCTGTTTTCTGTACCAATATTTTTCATCCTTCTTCCAGATACACTGAATCCAGGAAACAGGAACTTCAGAAATGATATCTTCGAATATGAGATGAACCTTCTGTTCTGAGTGTATGTGAACTTCGGTTCTCCTGTTGATGAAGGAAGTTCTGTTCTTTGATAGTCTTATTTTCTGCAAAATAGAAAGCTCTGTATACTTTTTATAATGTTCTTTTCTTCTAATTTTCTTTGTAAGATGTTTTCTTTTCTATAGAAGCTTTGAAAGTGAAAGTTGCTCAGTCATGTCCGACTCTTTATGACCCCATGGACTGTACAGTCCATGGACTTCTCCAGGCCAGAATACTGGAGTAGGTAGCTGTTACCTTCTCCAAGGAATCTTCCCAACCCAGGGATCAAACCCAGGTCTCCCGCATTGCAGGTGGATTCTTTACCAGCTGAGCCATGAGGGAAGCCCAAGAATGCTGGAGTGGGTAGACTATCCCTTCTCCAGTGGATCTTTCCGACCCAGGAATCAAACTGGGGTCTCCTGCATTGCAGGTGTATTCTTTACCAGTTGACCTACATGGGAAGCTTTTAAGACCCTGTATTTTCATACATAGAGAAGTTATCAGACCCATGTTGGCATGTGAGTGATAACAGGAAAGTTATCATGTGTGCTCTGAATCGGTACTCTGAAAGGCCCAATTACTGAAAACATGATTGTTCTGCATTTTTTTCCTTAGTCCTGGACTTATATCAGCCTGTGGGCTCAATGCTTGAGCATAGAAATAGTGATATATTCAAGTGGGAAACCAAGAATTGGTAATGACAAAGGGATGGCAATGACTCTGTCTTCCAGAGCCTGGGACTGATCCTATAGCTGCACCATCGTTTACTCCACAGATGTTAAAGAATCAAAAGTCCCTGTTGACTGGCATGAAAAATTTCCATGGGGAGTCTCTTTATCCACATGCCAGAAAGAGATGTGTTAGCAAATAGCACTTCATAAAATGTGAGAAAAAGAAATGAGAAGATGTTGTTCCAGTAATCAGGAATTGAGCAAGACAAAGCCATGGAGCATAGTTGAGACTGTGGATCCTGCAGCCATACTGCCTGGGTTCAAACAGAGTTCTGCAACTTAGTAGCTGCATGTGCGCATGTGTGCTCAGTCGTTTCCGACTCTTTGCAGCCAAGGGGGCCGTAGCCCTCCAGGCTCTTCTGTCCAGTGGGATTTTCCAGCGAGGAATACTGGAGTGGGCTGCCATTTCCTCTTCCAGGGGATCTTCCCGACTCTGGGATCAAACCTGCGACTCTTGTGTCTCCTTGCTTTGGCAGGCGGATTCTTTACCACTGGGCCACTTGGGAAGCCCTAGTAGCTGTATGAATCTGAGCCAATCATTCAACCTCTGTGTGCCTCAGTTTCTTCATCTGTAAGATGGGGATGTTATCTACCATCTCATAGGCTTGTCTTGAAAATTAATTGTGTTAATGTTTATGAAGTGTTTAGAATAATACCTGGCATTATATAAGCTTCTTTTAAATATTAAATACTGAAAATGATAATAATGGGTATTTGCTGAGCTGATTGGTTGGCATATTTCTGTATAAGACTAAAATATGAATAAGCATTGGTTAAATAGATTCCATGAATTCATAAAATCTGTTGCCTAATACTTTGAGACTTTATGTAACATTTCACTTCTCAAGTATCTTCAGCCTAAGCACAACTATTTGGCATACTCAGAATAACAAAATCACTTACAGTCTTTTTTTATTCAGTTCTAAGTCTGAGGCATTCTACCCCTCCCACTATACTGTAATGTCTGGAAACTGTATGCATCTCAAGATCCATGGATGTACTTAATACTGCATTCCCCTTGCCCGCCCCCCCCCCCCATAAAGCTTTTACTTAATGTTTCAGTTAAAAAGATGCTATTGTCTTTGACTAGGAAACAGTGATACAAGAGTCCACATAGATGTGTTTATGTATCTTCAGTTGGAAAGTTCAAAATTAATGTCTAGGAATAAGGGAAATGGTGCACCTACCTGTTGAAGGAAGGACCAGCATACTCATTGGCCAGAGTCGTCCACTTTAGTTCCCAGGAATCGCACTTCAGGGCTCCAGGGGCTCCACTGTATTCACACAACACGAGCTAATGTTCCATCTTTTTGTCCAGTGGTTGTGTGCCAAATTGTGGCTGAATTGAATGTGGCATTGGATTTGCATCGACATGAACTTGGAGGTCATTCTTTAAGTTAGGATCTGGGAAGAATTAACTGTGGCAGGGGCTCTTAACCAGGGAGCCCATGGATAGAATTCTGACTCTCTAAACCTGGATGGGAAAAGAAAAAAATTCTTCATTTTCTCTAATCCCCAAGTGAAATCTAGCATTTCCTTTTAAATATGAATGTAGGCAACAAATCACAGTAGCATTTAGCCTTTGAATTATAGTACTTATGAAATATGCCACTACATCCTGATAGTCAGTGTTGTAATAGAGAAGCAAGAAGGCAGCTGTATCAGAATTTGCTTTTGTAAAATAATTTTATCACTGTCTTTCAGTGCAGTTGTGTTCCTTTTTAAGTCCTATGTTTTTATGCTTTTAAAAAGATTATTCTGAGAAGTGATCTCTAGACTTCACCAGATTGCCAAAGAGTTCTAGGGCAAACAAAAGTAGGAACCCTGCTCTCTGTTGGTTCTGATTCTTTGCCATGCTTCTGTTTTTTTCTGCACCGCACCCCTCTGCCTGCACTCTGGAGAGCAGAGAGACAGACTTTTGAGAAGTTCAGCATCAATTGCATCGCTAGAATCTGTTCTGTATTCTTGACTCTGGCGACGAAGCTTCTTTGGTTTTGTCTGCGGTTTATGTGTCTTAAAAGAGCAGACTTTCTTTAGCTCTTCTGCTGCTATAGGACAGTACTGTCTACAGAAATTTCTAGTGAAAGATGTTGATTCATGACAGTTCATTGGAAAGCTGGATGCTGAAAGCAAGACACAGCAAGCAGAGCACATTTAGCCATGGGAGTGCGGAGGAGGGAGAGTGAGAGTGTGCTTGTGCAAAGGGATGGTAGGAGGCCCGAGAGGAGAGCTGGTGGGGGCTGTGAGATGAGGTGGGAAAGTAAGAAGCTGGGTGGAATGAGAAGATGGAGAGGTAATTAAACTAAGGCCTTCCAGTCGACTCCTGATGGAAACTTCTCCTTGTCCAAATCCACATTTGCTCCTGGGGACTGTTCCTGTGTAGTTAAGGGTGGATTCTTCACCTGTAACTACAAGTAGTTAAATTCAGTTTAGAGCTTCTGTGACTCAAGGCTTTTCTGTGAAGTCTCCCTTACCTCCCAGATAACTCCCTTATTTTAGTTCACATTGTTTAGCTGATGTGTTTTTGTCAGATTTTATACTGCTGCTGCTGCTAAGTCGCTTCAGTCATGTCCGACTCTGTGCTACCCCATAGATGGCAGCCCATCAGGCTTCCCCGTCCCAGGGATTCTCCAGGCAAGAACACTGGAGTGGGTTGCCATTTCCTTCTCCAATGCATGAAAGTGAAAAGTGAAAGTGAAGTGGCTCAGTCGTGTCCGACTCTAGCGACCCCATGGACTGCAGCCTAATAGGCAAACTGATGACTTTTACCTTTGAGGGTGTTTGGAAGTGTTGGGCATGGAAATGGGTAGAAAGTCATTCCAAAAGAACGTATTTTTAGGCAGAATCTCCAGTAACAATAAGAATGTCGAGTCTTTGTGAAGCCAAAAGATAAAAGTTACTGGTCAAGTGGATGAGGCCAGAATGTAAAGTGACATGCATGTACTGATTGATGTATCTATAAATGGTTATGCATAAAAATTAATTCTGGGGAATTAAAAAATGTTTATTCTAGTAATAGCAGAGTCCAGGTTCAGATCTTGAAATTCCTGCCTTTTGTTTGGCACTCCTGAAGTTGGGGTAGCCAAAAAGGAAAGGGATCAACTTTTGGCTCTTTGTTAAGGAAGGGCTTGGTAAACCCTTGTAGGATGACCAAGCTCTGGGGTCTTCTGTAGCTCTGTGTTGGAGATTTCAAAACTCCTCCTTGTGCCAGCCATAGAAAGGGCTGATTTTACAAAATCTTTCTTGCAAAGCATTTAATATCCAGCTGCTTCCCAAAGCTGAGTTCCTCTGTAATGTCACCTTGGGTTCCTGCTGCAAAAACTGATGGATGTTGTTAGTGTTTGATAAATACTGCCACATTGTGACTTTAGATGTCAGATCTTCAGATTTGTTACATGGGCCACTCACTGTGGGGACCATGTTTTATCCTGTTAGAATATTGTATCTTCCAGTTATTTCACTTTCTATATTGGAAATAAACATTTGAGCATGTTCTAATGAAGTATGCAGTTTAAAAGAACTTCAGTTCAGTTCAGTTTAGTCGCTCAGTCATGTCTGACTCTTTGCGACCCCATAAATCTCAGCACGCCAGGCCTCCCTGTCCATCACCAACTCCCGGAGTTCACTCAGACTCAAGTCCATCGAGTCAGTGATGCCATCCAGCCATCTCATCCTCTGGCGTCCCCTTCTCCTCCTGCCCCCAATCCCTCCCAGCATCAGAGTCTTTTCCAATGAGTCAGCTCTTCGCATGAGGTGGCCAAAGTACTGGAGTTTTAGCTTCAGCATCATTCCCTCCAAAGAAATCCCAGGGCTAATCTCTTTCAGAATGGACTGGTTGGATCTCCTTGCAGTCCAAGGGACTCTCAAGAGTCTTCTCCAACACCACAGTTCAAAAGCATCAATTCTTCGGCACTCAGCCTTCTTCACAGTCCAACTCTCACATCCATACATGACCACAGGAAAAACCATAGCCTTGACTAGACGGACCTTTGTTGGCAAAGTAATGTCTCTGCTTTTGAGTGATGTCAAATAATAGATTGTCTTATTTTTGTATACTTGCTCTCATGCCCCTGCTTTGCTTTGTTTTAATTTTTTGACTTGGCTGCTGTGACCTAGACTTCTGACTTTAGAGTCTAAGTCAGATGAAAATAAACATTTCCATGCAAATCATGTTTCTAAAATCATCCCTGGAGTGCATGTGTGTCTAGTAGAATGCAGAGCTTACTAGAGAGAAGGATGAAATTAGGTGAGCCTGAAGAAGTATAAAAATCTTGTTTAATGACTGTGTTAGTTTTTTATATAGATTAGCTGTTACTAAGTAAGGAATGCTAAGTCTCTCTGGAATTTCTCATCCTCTGAATAGCCAGTTTTGGTACTATAAACCGAGAAGACTTCTGTTGTATCTCTTAATATATAATATTGCAGTATCGCAAGCCCTGAGGCCCTATTCCTGAAAAGCATATGCTTGCATGTAGTCGGTTTTATGTGAGCTGAACCAATCTCAGGTCTAGGATAGGAGTTTATTAGTGCATGTATATGTGCCTGTGTGTGTTGTTTAAGAGAGATTTTAAGGCCTGGAAAAATGAGACATGGCCAGTTAGAGCAAAGCATTGCCTAGGGACATGGTTCCTTGATCACAGCCTGATCCTTAACACTTAGGTTTATAAAACACCCTCATTACAACCCTTGAGTAGAGTCTTCCGTTTACACCCGCCCTTTCCTGTACTGTTTTCCTGCTGCTCCTTCCCTCCCCTCTGACACCTACAACCTTGATCCCCTGCGAGGTGCCCCATCCCTGCCTTGGCTCCTACATGGCTCCTTCTCACAACATAAATATTGTTTCATCACAGAGCAAGCTGCTCTTACAGAGGCACAAGAAGAGGTCTGAATTTATAACTTACAAAGTATAGCACTTTTTGAAATTTTAACAAGCAAAAGGTGTTTTATAATCTAGTAGGAAACAAATCTCTGATGATGAAGCTCAGGCTTTCAGAAAAGGAGGTTGTTATGGGGTGGGAACCCTCTTCACATCTTGGTTCTTTGTCTATCCTGATAGTCCCAGTAGGTTCCTTGATATTGGCAAGCATCTCTTGGAGAGTGAGTGTACCGTGGTGTGCTTCAGAGAGATGGCATTCTGGCATAGGGTGCGATTATGAGATTCCTCTGACGAAAAGACACATGGTTCCAAAACCACCAGGGTATTTTCACAGCTGTGCCAGAAATCTGGGCAAATGGGCATTGGATTATGAGTTTTGGCATTGTGGTGCTGAACCACAAAACTCTGTGGCTGCTGCTCTGGCTGTTGCTGACCTGGCATCTGCTAGGGCCCCCCAGTCCCCCCAGACCTGACTCAGGCTGCAGCTGTGAGCTGGGTGCCTGCTGCCGCCTGCATGGGCAAGTGTGGGAAATGCCAGGCGGCCTGGCAGGTTTTAGTGTGGCCTTTGGATCCTCGCTGAGCCATATGGTGCTAAAATGTCAAACTGTTCCCAAGTGTGGGCCACGATTGAGGAGGCTAGATAGAGAAAACACCCTTTAGATAAAGGATCTGCTGAGCTTTGTTATTCCCCAGCCACTGGCTTCATCACTTGGATGCTTGAATGAACATTTATTAAGTAATCTTTGGTTAATAGTGAGCTACTTATATTTGGGGAGGTAGCAAAGTAAAATCATTTGTTTCTTATTGGCAAAGATTAAATCTCCCAGGGTTCCTGTATCTTGCATGTAATAAACTGTCAGTAGAAGAAAGTGAAATGAATGGATGATCTATAAATAGAATCTAATGGGAAGCAATAGTCTCAGAAACTGAAGAAAGAGTTTGAAGAATCTAAATCTCCCCAAAGATGATAACATCCTTAGGCTGTGGCTGCAGAGATCTTACTGGAAACTAAACATTCTCCTAGTTTCCAGTTCAGCTTCTTTCTGCTATATTTTGGCAATTGCCCTTGTTGGTGGACTGACATAATGCCTCAAGAAGTTTACAATCTATGTAGGAAGACAAAACAACATAACAGGAACTTACGGATGATCCCAATCAAAACATCCACAAGTACTAAGTGATTGAGGCCAAAGAAAATGTGCAAGTCCGAAGGGAGAGAAGGGGAGCTGAGTGATGTGGTTCGGATGAGGTTAGTCCTGGCAGGCTTCCTAGGGGAGGCGGCTGGGCTTGGATTTGGTGCATTAGCTCTTGTCAGTCCCACACTCTGAACCTTTACGTAAACACGATTTTCTCATAGCACAAGGAATCTGCCCTCTTGGAAAGAATAAGAAGAGAAGGAAGAAATGTTTGAACTCAGAGAGTTTTTTTCCTGTTTCATACTTTAAGGGGCCTCAAACTTTTAGATGTGCCTCGAATGCATAGAATTAAATCTTAGATTCAGTTTTACCCTACGAAAAAGACAAGTCATAACATATAGAGAGGTGCTATAGCTTGAGAGGCTTTTTGACTCTAGTGAGTCTTTGCTATCTTTTCAATTTAAATAGCTTCTTCCTGTCTTGGTTCATAAATATGCAAGGAATTGCTTTGATTTTACTTAACATACTTGACCGTATGTAAGCTCAGATATTTGAGGCGTTCTAAGCAGCCACGTTCACATGGTGGATTGTGACATTTCTGGGCTTGGGTGCTGAGGAGGCAGCCTCTTTGTGCCCACTGACTGTGGAGGCCTCATCTGTGTTTGATATTTAACATAAAGCTTTGCAGTCATATGGAAGGATTCCTTTGAGTGGCCTCAAGAAAATGTTCTTAAAAAAAACAAAGCAAAACTTTATTTTGAATTAATTTTAGAATTACAGGAGAATTGCTAAATTATACAGAATTCCTAATGTATCTGACTCATGACCGTAGTAGATTGTCACCTCTTGTCCACAAGAAGACACGTGTAAGAACGTGTTTTGTTGCCTTGTGCGTAATGTGAACTAGATATCTAATAACAAACAAATGGATATATAACCTGTGTTATTGTCATACAATGGAATGTTACACAGTATAGAGAGAAATAAATGTCAAATGCATCACAGTGAGAAAATAAAAACAAGTTGCCGAAGAGTATATATACCTTATGGTGCCATTTTCTTCAGGCTTGAAAGCATGCAAAGTAGTATTGCATTCTGTACTTGCATGTGAAGTAATAGTGTCAACACTGCCACATACAAGTAGATGATACAAAATTCGGATTCTGGTTTCTTCTGTAAGTGGTTAAAAAAATACTGGTGAGCTTTCTTGTGTACTTGTGGCATTTAATTTTTTAAACTAAGTGGTGGACACTCTGGGGTTACTATGTTTTCTACTGACTGTTTCTCGGTGACTAAAATGTTTAATTTAAAACTTGGTAAATTATAATAATACAAAAGCCCAGCCAGGCCATTCATTAGAAATGCAATAGTGATTAGCTTCCCTGAGAATGGTGTACCTTCTGAGTTGAAAGGCAGAGGAGAGAGGCATCTATTTAATTATTGGCTTGACTACTTGGGTGAACCCTTCAATACGTCTTTAGTTTTCTGTGTCACATTTTCTCCACTTGTAAAGTTTCTATGGCTGTCCTTATGAGCCTATTATAACATCCAGAAATGAAAAGTCAGAGTTTCAAGCTCTTCAGGATGAGAACTGTAGACAAAAGGTAAGCAAAATTGTCTGTGGCTTCTGCCAGAATTGACATCCTGGCCGCCCCACTTATTAATCATGTGACCATGCTTCACTTTCCTCATCTGCAAAAATAGCCTAATAGTAGTACAGGAGATTCAACCAGTCCATCCTAAAGGAGATCAGTCCTGGGTGTTGATTGGAAGGACTGATGCTAAAGCTGAAACTCCAGTACTTTGGCCACCTCATGCGAAGAGTTGATTCATTGGAAAAGACTCTGATGCTGGGAGGGATTGGGGGCAGGAAGAGAAGGGGACGACAGAGGATGAGATGGCTGGATGGCATCACCGACTCGATGGACATGAGTTTGAGTGAACTCCGGGAGTTGGTGATGGACAGGGAGGCCTGGGGTGCTGCGATTCATGGGGTCTCAAAGAGTCGGACACAACTGAGCGACTGAAATGAACTGAACTGAGTACCTGCTTATGACAATGTTTTCAAGACTGAATGAATTAATGTATGTAGAATCTGTAGAGCCAGTTTTCCTTCTCTCTCTTCTGGGTCACAGACTTGTTTTATTTGATCTCTGAAGGATTGGATTATAGGATGCTTTAAATTTGATTGGGGTGGGGGGTTAACTTTTAAAAGTATGGATTTCTGGCTTCTCTTTAACAAATGGAACATCTACTGGCACTGATTCCCCATTGCAGCCTGGCAGCACTGCTGTCTCCTGTAGATAGACGTATCCACCGTTCAGTGCAATTCCCAGCAACTTCCTCATGTCTTCCAGGCACTAAGGCAGCCTGTGTATTGCTATCTGATGTCTACCACTCACTTCTTCCCAGTGATGTTACCTCCTTGGCCTCCCATCAACATTTGAGTTTACAATTGATTTGAATGGGTTTGCAGTGATACAAATACGGAACTGGATTATATATCAGCAATGGGGCTTTCCAGAGAACTTGAACTGGTAGGAGATTTTTATATCTGTGTTTGTATTTATGTTATCTCTCTCTATATATAAGGAAACCCTTGGACGAGAATTGATGCTGCAAGTCTCGAGGCAGAATTTCTTCAGGACCTCAGTGTTTTTGTTAAGGCCTTCCTAATGGTTGGATGAGGCCCCACCCACATGATCTAGAATAATTGTCTTAAAGTCAGCATGTTATAGGTGTCACCATATCCATAAAATATCTTCAGAGCAGTTAGTTTTGATTAGATTAGTATTTGATTGGATAACTGGATACCATAGCTTAACCAAGTGGACACATAAAACAAACCATCCCAGTTTATGTTTTTTGGAGCAATCTTATGATATCTATGTGGTACCTATAGCCTTTTTTCTGTTCTTTATAGTAAAGGATAGTGGTGGCATTTAGGATTTTTTTGGAGGAGCTGAACGTAAAAAACTCTGAGAACCTTGAGCTTTGCAAATAAAGCTGCTGTGTCTGAGTTGGGATCTAAGAGGCTGAATGCTGTGATCAATGACGCAGGATGCTTCCTCCAGGCAGGGTGTAATGGAGATCCTGGGTTTGTCAGTACTGGCTCTGGCATTCAGGGTAGAGACTATTGCAGATGCTTAGAGGAGTTTTGGAGGAAGACAGGATGTGTAAGAAGAACTAGATTTCTACACCAGTTGTAGAGCCTCCTGTAAACCAGGTGTATAGGTGTGTGCTGTTCCTGCTTCAGGTCAGGTATTAATGCAGGTTCTGAATACCTGTCTCTATTGTTAGCCTCTGTGTGGCTTTGTGCATTGGAAGGCTGCCAGCAGAACTCAAAGGGAATCCTCTCAAAACCTTCTTTGTTTCCTAGAGATTTTCCGCAGCTGCTAAGGAGAAGCTGAAACACAAGGCAAAAACAATCTTCCATGTATGTCTGTCTCTGCATTACTATTTCTTGTAAAGCATCAGTCAGGATGATTCTAAGCTTAGTTTTTCATTTGTGGAGAATAGGTGAATAGGGAGTTTGAATAAAGCCCTAAGACTCTATTTCTGTGTGTTTTGTGCTAATTTATGACAACTTAAAATCCTGAATATTTATGTTTTATTTCTGAGAAAAAATAGACTGGCTAGAAGATCCAAAAATAATCTTCAGGAATGATGCAAAAACCCCAGGAGTTCAGCCTCAGAGCTTTAATCTCAAAGAGTATGTTCTGTGTGGGACATACTAACATGCTGAGGAGCAAGCATATAAGAGCTGAGATCGTGGGCTCTGGGTGCAATCTGGACAGTGGCTGCTTGGCATGAAGGACAGTATCTTACAGGTGACCAGTAGAGGTGCCAATATTTCTCCTTTTTAGAGCTTCCTGTTTAAGGGCAGATCATAGAGCCTTGAAGTGACTGGGTTGTTATTCCAACTAATCTTCTACTTGTATCCTTCATTAGAACCATGAAGATTAGCTTTGATTTTTTCTTAAGAGAATTCTAGCTGTATTAATTTTTATTCTTGGACAAGGTCATTAGGAAGGAAGGGCAGTGAATTTGGATTTGGGAGCTGGATGTCCAATCTCTGCTCAGGTAGTACCTTAACTTGGCAGCCTTTAGGCAGGTCACTTGGGCCGTGTCTTCCTCTACTTAACCCCAAGGAGGTTGAATGGGACAGTAACTAAAACCTAGAGATACTCTAAAAATTTTCCTTGCTCTGTAAACTGTTCCTTGGGAGAAACTTTTAAGTTTGGTTGGAGCCTTGTTGGAAACTCTCACAGTCCCTTGATTCTTACTTTTCCCGTAACTAACATCCTCTCTTTATTCCGTGGTGAGCTGCATGGTCTAGCCATCAATTGCTCTCTCAGCGGTGTCTCTTCTCTCTTCAAGCCACCTGACTCTGCTATTTCTTTGTTCCTCCTCATCAATGACTTGACTATCCTTTCAGCATATCTTTATTGGTTCTCTTAATTGTATGGCTTTGATTCCACACACCCTCCCCCCGAAAACTTTTAATTATCACTGTTAACCTGTAAAGCACGTACCGTTTTGTCACACCAGGCTACAGAATTATCAGCCTGCTGCTGAATTTAATTTGATAGTTTTCCTTTTCCCTCTCATTTTAGGTTAGATAAAATGAAATTGCCTTCTCCCATATTTTAAGGTTAACTTAGCTCTGTCCTTTTCCTAAGCTGGGTCTTACCACAGGTTGTCCTTAATATTTCAAAAACGATACTTCTGATGACAGTGTTGCATAAAGAAATGATGGGAGTGCCTGCTATTGGGATTAATGGTTACTTCTATTGGGATTATTGGGATCACTGGAAGTAGTACCTCTTTTTTCCTGTGACAGACTGCCTTGCTTTGGGGGCTCATAATGGTTTTATTCAAAGGAATCACACCTTTTGGGGGTTATTTTCATGCTTCCTACTTTACATGCAAGAGGTAGCTTCTTTGTTAATTAGAGGTAACTAGACTCCATTGCCATTTGCGGTTGTTTTCTGAATCCCTGAGGCCCTGGTTTTGAATGTGTATCGGTTGGTTACAGGAGCTGCTGCTGCTGCCAGGGTAGGGTAGGCAGTTTTGGTGGAGCCGGGTATGGCCAGGAATGCTTCGAGTGGCTTCTCTCAGAATCTGGACATATAATGAGTTTCTCTGAGCTATTTGGAGTCAGTGACCACTCATGGCCTCTGTCTTTATGGTATTCTGCCCTTGTAGTATTCATCCTTGATCTCTACGCGTGTTACCTGAATGTTTAAATTGTAACATTTCATCTGCAGATTCTCTCCTGGTCATTCTACATTAGTTCTATCAAAGGGACCATAGCCTGTTCTCTCTATTCATTGTTGAGAGTACAGGCAGTAATTGTCCTTCCGTATCATATTCCAGCCAAACTACTGAGAGTATGTTGGTTCCTTTTTGGATAAACCATATCTTAGGAGGATGTTGGCAGGTTGGAGTAGACCAAGAAGTGGGCAAGTGTCTTAGAAACCATGTGATTTGGAGGATGATGGTAGGGAGGAAATTATTTAGTCTAGGGGTAAATGATGCTGGTGGCTAACACTGAACTGAGTGTTGATTATGTGCCAAACACTGTATAAAAGATTTTATGTATGTTATTCCATGCACTGATCATATGAAAAGCCTGCAAGGCAGGTATAGCTGTTAGGCCCATTATACAGATGAGGGAACTGAAGTACTGAGTTCCATTTTTCTTTCTGCTGAAGTTCAGACTTTTTGGCTTATTAACACTGGAGATATTCTTTACTTATTATTCATCTCACCTTGCCTGCCTTTTTGCTTCTTCTCAGATCCTGTAACTGAATCCTGTTGTCCTTCCCCATTGAAATAGGATTATGAGATACCATACATACAAGCTCAGAGCCTGGTGTTAGCATATATACCAGGCCTCTGAGGAGTGTCAGCATTCTCTTCTCATTTTTCAAATTATCCATCCATCTCTGCTTTTCAAAATCCTCTTCATCCTTAAAAACCCATTCTAAATGTGTTCTACTGCAAAAAAAAAAAAAACCTGCCTGATCACATAAACGGGGGATAATTGGCCCCTTCTTGCCTCCTAGAGAATCTTGTTTATTTCATTGTAGTGCTATTTACAGCATTTGACCTTGACCTCTGGTTATTTGTATCTGGTCCTTTTTCTACCACCTGATTATAAACTTGGAGGGGTGGAGGCACATCTCCTCCCCCACGTCATCCTCCAGCAGAGGGCTCGACACATAGCTGGTGTTACATGCATATGTGAATAAGTGAATAAATTACTACGGCATTTCATAGCAGGCTTATCTTTTCATAAGTGTCTGGATTAAACTAATAAAAATTATTTTGTGTTCCCTCAGTGCATTGTACTTGTCTGTGGGAGTGGGAATTGTGCCATGATTTTAGGCTGAGTGATTTACAAGCCAGCCTGGGATTGGAGACGTGAAATAAACCACAAAGAAAAATCTACAAGTAGATAATGGCTTTTTCTGTGTTGCTATTCTTCATAGTTTCTATATATATATTTTTTTTAAATGTATAACATAAAACAGGTTTTATTTATTCTGTTCTCAGTTTCTTCAGAACTTTGAAATTTTGTAAACTATTGATTTGAAACCACAATGAGATAAAAACTTTTGTGAGTATGTTTAATTTACAGTGACATCTTTGGAAATTGGTCAGAATAATTCCGCTTTATACCTGTGGCAATGGTGTATGACACAAGAGAAAAATATGATTACTTTTAACTGCTGTCTAACACTTGGTTTTCTCCTTTCGGCTGTAGATTTAGATGATTATTTGGGGGAAGATTGCCTGTAATTAAGATGAATGTGGAAGGGAATTGATAGGGATAGTTGATGTTTTACATTATTTTCTGTACCCGTTGGTCTTTTCAACTGGTCTTTCAGATATTCCTGGGAAAACAACAAAATTCAGTTTTCCATTATTCTGGAGTGATTTACTTTTTTGATGAGAGGAATGACTGGAATTTTATAGAACATTTAGAAAAGAGAGTTAGAAGGGTTTTTTGTTTGTAATATTTCTGATGGTTGAATTTCTTTTTTCTATGCTCTTGAATTCCTTGAATAATAGTCTTCATGCAGCTTAATCAAGGCAGCAAGCTGTCAATTGAGAGGATATAATAGTCAATGCTTGGATTGATGGCTTCCTATTGATTAAAGAGGATAGGTTGTAGAGGTAGAAAGAACTTGCTTTAGGGGATAAAATTAATAAATAAGTTAGGCTGTAATTAATGTTAGAATAAATTTAATGTCTTTTACAATCTTTCAATTCAGAAATTTTTTTCTCCAGTACCTACTGTATATATGGTACTATGTCAGGGAAGTATGTGTGCTTCCCTGGTAGCTCAGATGGTAAAGCGTCTGCCTACAATGCAGGAGACCCAGGTTCGATCCCTGGGTTGGGAAGATCCCCTGGAGAACGAAATGGCAACCCACTCCAGTATTCATGCCTGGAAAATCCCATGGACTGAGGAGCCTGGTGGGCTATAGTCCATGGGGTCGCAAAGAGTCGGACACGACTGCGTGACTTCACTTCACTTTAGGGAAGTATAAAGAAAGAAAGACGATTAATTGCTAGATGGAGAGATGTATGGATAGATAGATAGGGATATCTTAATGCCCTAGTTCTGACAAAAACGTAAAGAAGGAGAGGAAGGAAAAGCTTAAGTAGCTAATAATAAGCCTTTTACTTGCATGCTTTTAGCGATTTTTAAATGACTTTAAATGTTTAGTCCATGACCTTTATCAATAAGCTTGAATCATACTTACTTGAAAAATACACTGACTTTTAATTTAGCAATGTAAAAGGATCAATTTAAAGAGCTCCAATTAGAATAATTATGCCTTCATTAAAGCAAAGTTGATTTAAAGATGTAGAAAGAGTGAATTATACAGAAAGGAATTTATTAAATATTGTATTTTTATTTAAAGTTTATTTGTGTATGTATGTTATAAGGATGAAATAAGTTTTGCAGCAATCAAGGATAAATACTGATTAAGAAAATTATGGAAGTAAATTTTTTTTATCATGAAATATTACTGATATTCAGAGATGCCTGATTGAATCATAGGTCAGGCATTTTTCTTACTAAAAACATAATACACATGGAGATTTTTGAAACATACTTGATATACATATTTTAGAGTATTTAGAGTACACTTACTTTATTTTTCTGGTCTTAGATATTTTATCTATTATAATTTTTTTAAGTCATTTAAAAATATTAGTAAAAACCCTTCTGTGGTTCATTGGGTCTGTCCCACAGTTCATGGGGTCAGGATGCCATGTCTTTGGAACAGATTGCTTTAAGAGATACAGGATCTTGATGGTTTGGATGGTGGATTTACACCTTCTTCCATTTGCTGGTCCATGCCTCAGGGACAGGAATGTGGTTGTAAAGCCGCAACCCAGTTTATTAGTTTTCTTTATCTTGAGACTAAACTGTGAAGGATTTGAGACTTGTCTAATTATAGCTGAAATGATTCTGAAGCATTGTAATGGAGTGAGAAATTCAGAGTAATGTGAATCCTATCAATAGTACGTTATATTTTTCAAAATGCAAGAGCAGTTTGACATCATCCAAAGTAGTTGTTTTTTATTTTAAAAACTAAGTCTTGGGTCAGCACTATAGTAAAAGTTTCACCAAATAATAGCCTGACATTATGTGATACATTCTAATATTTTCCTTTCCATTCTATTTCATTCCCTTGCATTTTATTCCATTCAAAAAGTCAATTTCACGAGCCATTTTAGGAACCGTAAATGAGACACAACTCACAGTTCAAGAACCACCGATTCAGAGTAATAAACACCTGCTTGTATATAGTGCTTTTCCAAAAAAAGCAGTCTTTGTCCTTTATAAGTGTATATTCAGGCAGCCTTTTTAGAGTATCCTTCATTCAGGCAAAGAGATGTAAAATAAAGGCCCAATTAAAAGATTAAACAAGAAAACCTGGCTTATTTATTTGAGGAAGTTTGAGAAGACTCATGACATAAACATTCATGGAATGATAAGATGATGTTCTGCCTCCATCAGTCCCGGCTTCTATTCTGGTTTCTTTCTAGACATGCTCCTGTGTGTTGGAGGCTCACTGGCTCCCACAGGTACACACAGGGCTGTATCATCCTCACCCTCCTGCAACACTTCAGATAGAAAGAGGTGTGACCTATGTCTGTATTATGGGAATTAGGTTGGAATTGTTAGGTAGGTAGAATAGGGAAAAGGAGTCCTGAATGGTGGTGGCTAAAAGACAAGGAAGGGAAAAGCCCATGAAAATAGAACAAAAGAAGGTCCGAGGACTGGAGTGAGGACCTCGGGTGGAACAAACAGCACTCCTGGCTAGCCCAATTTACATAGGGCAGGCCCAGGGGGAGGAAAAAGCATAGAAGAAGAGGAGCCAGGAGTGCTGTTTGTTCTACCTGAGGTCCTCACTCCGGTCCTCAGACCCTCCTTTGTTCTATTTTCACGGGCTTTTCCCTTCCTTGTCTTTTAGCCTCCGCCATTCTGGACTCCTTTTTCCTATTCTAATTACTTTACCATTTAACAGAAAGAAGATTAAATCTCAGGGGTATATCAGTATTAGAGATGTCGATGATTCTTTTGAGATTTAAGGGTATGTGGTGATTCTGAAATTTGGGATTCTAAATCCTAGGGAACCTGAATACTAAATGTCTGAATTCATCCATTTCACTTCCATCCATTGTCAGTTGAAACTTGGGAGTGAAATTCAGAACTTCTGATAGAGAAAAAGGACTGGTTTGTATGGGCCTCTGTGCTTAATGAACCCTGCAAGGAGAATGGGTCTGCAAACTGTGGGGCCAAGTGCCCAAAGAGCAGTATAAATCAGGAGTAAATGTCCCTGAGACCAGAGAATAGTCTATTTATCCTTTAATAACCTCTCTTTGTCCCATGCTCCCTCCTACTCTGTAACCAGGGATATTGAATGTAGGTGAAATAGCAAAACCAAGGGCTTTTTTTTTTTTTTTTTTTTTTATCTCTGAAACATTTCTCCAAATGTCTTGCTGTGTGCATGCATGCCTGTGTCTCTAGCTTCCTCCTTCAAGGTCCTTTCAGGGGAGGGATGCCATCAGTCTTTGTCCTGTTTCTAGATACCATCTCCACGTGAATGTTTGTTGATTCTATTTTTAACGTTGCATCCTTTGTGCGAGCTGCCACCAGGCTGGGATGACCAAATGTCCTGTTTTCCCCCCAGGTTTTTCCTGGTTAAGTTCCATTCTTTTGTTCATGATAGCTCAAAATCCTTTTGGGATGGTAATCTGTTCTTTGACTGTGTTGAACCAAATTTGAAGCAAAACCGAAATTGAAGCAAAACCGTGCCTTTGAAATTGTGTGGCTTAAGCCTCTTTAAGAATCCCTGTGGTTAAGACAAACTGACCACAGAGAAAATGACCCCTGGCTCTGAAGTAGGGGGCCAATTTACATGGGGTAAGGGATCCTATCTAAGTGAGAGTCTTAAACCAGACACCACGAGAATCCACTGATTCTGAGAAACTGCCAGGCCCCCTCCGCACATCCCTTTCATCTGAGCTTTTGTGCAGGATTAATAAATACTTCTGAAATGAGATTTTTAAAGCTTTCAGCCTCACAGTGATGATGAAGGCCTGTTGTATGTGAGTTAGTCTTCGGCCTTTAGACATTGCCTATTCTCCCCACAGGACATCAATCTCTTTCCAGGGACAGAATTTTAAAAGTATCTCCTTCTGTCCCGGAACCAGTGTATCAGTTTGAAATCATGACATTTGTTAGGACCAGCCTTAATCCTTTTCCCTTTCTTCTCTGTTTGGTCCTATTTTTTCCCTGCTGTCATCTATCTGCTGTCTCCTATTGTCTCTTTCTTATTAGCTGGCATGCGGTTTGGCTCATAACAAGCACCTGATAAATTTTGATAACAAAAAAATAAGTGAGTTAATAATGCATTGTACCATCTTTTAACTGTTTTTTGCATTGCACCAATGCATCCATTCAGTCACTCATTTAGTCCAAAAGCATATTGAGCAGCATTGTAGGGACTGAGAACATGAAAAGACATAAGACTCCAGCTGTTAGTTGTTCAGATGAGTCCAACTATGTGACCCCATGGACTGTAGCTTGACAGGATCCTCTGTCTATGGGATTCTCCAGGCAGGAATACTGGAGTGGGTAGCCATTCCCTTCTCCAGGGAATCTTCCTGACCCAGGGATCGAACCCAAGTCTCCTGCATTGCATGCAGATTCTTTACTGTTTGAGCCACGAGGGAAGCACAAAAGGAATAAGACTTATTCCTAATTAAGTCCATGGTTTATTAGATGTGAAGGTAGTTGGTTCCTTCCTTTCTTATAAGCTGGGGGGTGGGGGCTGGTGCATTAAGTACTTCTTGTAGGTGAATGACCCACCCTGATGTTTGACCTTTAAGTGGCATCCTTGTATCCCCTAGAATTGCTTGCCTCCTTCTGCCCTCCCCAGGTAGATGGGGTATCCCACAACTTTGTGTACCCTATGCTATGGTCATTGCAGAGTGATTGATCCATTCTGGGCCAAAGCACATTTGAAAACAATCTAAAGCGCTGAACATAGAGCTGACCTCATTCGGCACAAAGCGTGTATTTCATACTTGGGGTTTTAGGTTAATTCAAAGAACAGAAGACACCTCACAAACAGAATCATATTTGTTAGTTATGAGATATATTTATGAGATAGGGTGTACCATTTCTTTGATGTCATGGAGATTTTCACTGTTAATAAGCCTGCATATTTCAAAGCTAACTTGACATTGGGAGAAAAGACTCTATTTATTGTCTAAAATGCTGAAAGTCAAATGGGTTTATTTTTGGTAACTTTTACTGATGTAATGACTTGACATAAAATAAAGACTCTGTTCCAGAGATTGTGAATTACTGCCCATGTGAATTCAACTTTGCAATGCCGTTAATACTTTACTGCCACAGTGAACAAAGCTGTTAAATTTAAATCAAGAATTATGGGTTCCTTGTGGCAGGATTCCTCTGTATTTTTACTCACCCCCTGAACATTTTATTTTTTTCCAGTTTACTAACTTAAAACATAGCTTATATTTATTTTTAGAGAATAAACAAGCTTTGAGAAAAGGTAAGATTGGATTAAAAATAAACATGCATGGAATATGTTAATGAGATTAGCTTTAGTGCATAATTTGGGGTGGTGATTTTGATATCTTTCCTCCTTGGCTTAATTTTACTTCCCCAAAAGAATCTACTTGCTTTGCTTAGTCAGAAGACAAACTGACAAAGCATCACATTATCATAATTATTGGGAGAATTGTTAGAACCATGATATCTTGTTTATATTAACTAGCAGAAAATACACATGTGAGGAAAAGAAGTATTATGTAAGTATCTTAAACAAAATAAAAGAGAAGTGTTAAGAGACCTCCTGTCCTCAGTGGTTTATGGTGGATATGTAACCTTGAACTTGAAAACTTTCTGCTCTTAACACGGCACTATGGGCTTTTAAGACCTTCTGCCCCTTTCTTCCCACGGCTACGTTGCACCTTTGTCACACCCTCTTCCCCCTTCCTTGCAGCCTTCTAAATCTGAGGTGTTGTCCCAGGCCTGTCACTTCCTGGAATGCTCTTTCTTTCCAGTTCTGCCAGGTGACGTTCTTCTTAACCTTCAAACTCAGCTCCAGTTTCCCATCTTGGAAGAAGTCTCTCCTGACCTTTTCAGGCAGAGTCGATTGCTTCCAAGTCTAGATGTATTCATGGCCTTGTTCCTTTGGGTGAAGATTCCCAAGCATTGGACACTGAGGGAATGGCATTACTGAAAGCCAGAGCCTATGGCTATGTTGGGCTTCCCTGGTGGCTCATACAGTAAAGAATCTTCCTGCAATTCAGGAGACCCAGGTTCGATCCCTGGGTTGGGAAGATCCCCTGGAGAAGGGAATGGCTACCCACTCCAGTATTCTTGCCTGGAGAATTCCATGCACAGAGGAGCCTGGAGGGCTACAGTCCATAGGGTTGCAAAGAGTCAGACACAACTGAGTAACTAACAGTATTACTGTGATGGCTGTGTTAATACGTTTGTGTTTTCATTGTCTTCCCTTATAAAAGCTGTGATGGAGAATTGGATGGTGAGTTAGTTGACATGGATTCTAGTCTCCAGGCTGCTGCTAGTGTTAAGAGTTTTGGAACAATCGCAGCCTCATGAAGGGAAGATTGTTGCTCAGGCTGTTTAGAAGGTTCCATATAAGGATAAGCTAAAAAACTGCTTGGTTTTTTGTTTTTTTACTTTTACTCTGGAATTAGTTATAATTATGGACTCATTGAAAGTTACTGGTACGTGAAGAGGCCTGTGTTCCCCTCACCCATCTCCCTCAATGATGACATCTTTTGTAGCTGTCATACAGTATCGACACCAGAACATGGACATTGGCACGTGCCTTGTTCAGTCTGTACATGCTCTAGTGTGTATATATGTATGTATTTCTGTGCAGTTTAATCCTATGCATAGATTCATGTCACCACCTCCATAATCATAATATGAACTGTTCATCACCATAAAGGACCTTCCCTAAGCTATTCCTTTATACATTCACCGATCACTCCACTGTTCCTGGCCTCTGGTAACTACTTTTCTGTTCTCCATCTCTATAATTTAGTCATTTTGAAGATGGTATCTAATTAAAATTATACTGTATATGACTTTTTGAGATCGGCTTTTTTTTAAACTACGAATAATGCCTTAAGGTCCACACAAATTGTTGCATGTATCAATAAGTTCATCCCTATTTATTGAACAGTACTGATCTGTAGTATGGTTGTATCTGAGTTTGTTTAAGTATTCATCCCTTGAAGAACAGTCGGGTTGTTTCTAGTTAGGGGCTATAATGAATAAAGGTGCAACGAGTGTTCATATACAAGTTTTTGTGTGCACACAAATTTTATTTCTCTGGGATAAATGCTCAAGAGTATAGTTGCTAGGTCATATTGTAAATCCATATTTAGTTTTATAAGAAACTGTCTAACTGCTTTCCACAGTGACTAAACCATTTTAAATTTTCACTAGCAATGTCTGAGAGGGCTCAGTTTTCAAGGTGGTAGTAATGGAACACTGAGAAAACATCTGGGTATGGGATTCTGAATCTTGTAAGACTGGAGGAAGATGGTACTGGATCTTCCCTTGCCGAGACATATTAAGAGACTACCTAAATTTTGTGTTTATGGTGCTATTTGTCTAATTGAATGCTGCTTTAAATACATGAGCCATAGTTCAGGCTTTCTTAACAAAGATACATGTGCACATACTTATTGGTTATGCAATATTGGTTTATTTTGTTGCCGTTCTTCAGTGTTTTCATTGGCACACATTCAGTGAGATATGTTAGTATCAGACACCAAGGGGAACAACCTGATCTCATGTGTGGATATAGATATGGGAGTGAAGGAGATGGTGTTTAACTCACAGCTCTTCCTCCATTTTAGCTGTGATTATTTATCTGAGTTTTAGCTTCATCTTTAATTTGGAGATGATAATACCTAATTCACTGGCCTATTGGGAGGATTTAGCATGATAATAGGCTGTTTTTCTGGATTATGGTAGGTGCTCAGAGATTCTGTGTCTCTGAGGATTTTGGTGCCTTTTGGATTAGTTTTTATGGTGAATAGAAATGGCTAATATTTTCAGTAGCTCTAGTTTTCCAGAAGAGACAAAAATTCATTGATAATTCTTTATAATCAGAATAGTGTGATGAGCCTTCTGTTTATTGATAACATATTGAGTGTGATGCCATGCTTGATGAGTGGGGATTACCTGTCTCATTTAAACTTTACAGCAAATCCATGGCTAGGTATTCTTATAATACTTAGTTTCAGATAAGGGAAACTGAGGCATAGAGAAATTAGTGAACTTGACAAAGGTCACAGGCACATGTCTTGGGAAGCTGGAATTTGAACCTAGACAGTCTGTCTCTAGTGCACTCATCATTAACCTATACCTCTTTGTTGGCGTCAGCTGCTTTTTCAAATACAATTTTCTGCACCATGTTGTGTAGCTGAAGTGGCAGGTACACTCGCTGCATTCATTAGGAGCCAGCTCCACTAGGAAGTACTCTTAAGCTTTGTATAGAGGTCAGTGGAAGCAACCACACACACAAGATCACCTCACATTTCAGAAAGAAGGAATCCAACTAACCTTAGTATTTTTTAAATAGCTGGTTTGGATTTTTGAGAGGCAGGATAATTGCTCTAAATGACATGATAGAGAAGGCTTTGGGTCATCCTGTTGCGGGGGGAGGCAGGGAGGCATTGTTTCTAAAGCATATGATTTTCCCCACACACTGTAATTTAGATCATAAAGATATTGTAGAAAGTACTAGATATTACAATCACCTGAGAGTGAACTCACCCATCTCTTCATCAGGCACATAACCTTTAAAATATATAATTCAGGCTTGTTTTTAATTTCAAACTTGGTGGAGCTGTGGGCTTTTAGGTTAATTGTTTTTACAGGGAGACCTGGTTTAACTCAGTGCTTTTGGGCTATGCTCACATAGGAAATTTCCGTAAGAGCTTTTTATACTTGGGAAGTGAAACTCATTTTTTATATGAATGTTTCATCTATGTCCGTTCATTTCGTATCACTTGTTAGTACACTAATAGGTTGAAGTGGAGCCTATCTTTTAAAAGATTCAACAGGTTGTATTTCAGTTCAGTTCAGTTGCTCAGTTGTGTCCACCCTGTCCATCACCAACTCCCGAGCTTATTCAAACTCATGTCCATCGAGTTGGTTCTTAACCATCGAGTCTTCATCCATTAGAGGGCAGACGGAATGAAAACCACAATCACAGAAAACTAACCAAACTGATCACATGGACCACAGCCTTGTCTAACTCAATGAAACTATGAGCCATGCCTTGTAGGGCCACCCAAGACAGACCGGTTATGGTGGATTCTGACAAAACGTGGTCCCCTGGAGAAGGGAATGGCAAACCACTTCAGTATTCTTGCCTTGAGAACCCTATGAACAGCATGAAAAGGCAAAAAGACGAGACACTGAAAGATGAACTCCCCAGGTCAGTAGGAGCCCAATATGCTACTGGAGATCAGTGGAGAAATAACTCCAGAAAGAATGAAGAGACAGAGCCAAAGCAAAGACAGTACCCAGTTGTGGATGGGACTGGTGATGGAAATAAAGCCTGATGCTATAAAGAGCAAAATTGCTTAGGAACCTGGAAAGTTAGGTCCATTAACCAAGGCAAATTAGAAGTGGTCAAACAGGAAATGGCAAGAGTGAACATTGACATTTTAGGAATCAGTGAACTAAAATGGACTGGAATGAGTGAATTTAACTCAGGTGACCATTATATCTACTACTGTGGGCAAGAATCCCTTAGAAGAAATGGAGTAGCCATAATAGTAAACAAGAGTCTGAAATCCAGTACTTGGATGCAGTCTCAAAAATGACAGAATGATCTCTGTTCATTTCCAAGGCAAACTATTCAGTATCACAGTAATCCAAGTCTATGCCCTGACCAGTAATGGTGAAGAAGCTGAAGTTGAAAGGTTCTATGAAGTCCTACAAGACCTTCTAGAACTAACACTCAAAAGAGATGTCCTTTTCAATATAGGGGATGGGAATGCAAAAGTTGGAAGTCAAGAGATACCTGGAGTAATAGGCACATTTGGCCTTGGAGTACAAAATGAAGCAGGTCAAAGGCTAACAGAGTTTTGCCAAGAGAATGCACTGGTCATAGTAAACACCCTCTTCCAACAACACAAGAGAAACTCTACACATGGACATCACCAGATGGTCAATACTGAAATTAGATTGATTATATTCTTTGCAGCCAAAGATGGAGAAGCTATATACAGTGAGCAAAAATAAGACCGGGAGCTGACTGTGGCTCAAATCATGAACTCCTTATTGCCAAATTCAGACTTAAATTGAAGAAAGTAGGGAAAACCACTAGACCATTCAGGTATGACCTATCAAATCCCTTATGATTACACAGTGGAAGTGACAAATACATCCAAGGGATTAGATCTGATAGACAGACTGCCTGAAGAACTATAAACAGAGGCTCATGACATTGTACAGGAGGCAGTGATCAAGACCATCCACAAGAAAAAGAAATGCAATGAGGCAAAATGATTTTCTGAGGAGGCCTTACAAATAGCTGAGAAAAAAAGAGAAGCGAAAGGCAAAGGAGAAAAGGAAAGATAAACCCATTTGAATGCAGAGTTCCAAAGAATAGCAAAGAGATAAGAAAGCCTTCCTCAGCATTCAATGCAAAGAAATAGAGGAAAACAATAGAATGGGAAAGACTAGAGATCTCTTCAAGAAAATTAGAGATACCAAGGGAACATTTCATGCAAAGATGGGCACAATAAAGGACAGAAATGGTATGGACCTAACAGAAACAGAAGATATTAAGAAGAGGTGGCAAGAATACACAGAAGAACTATACAAAAAAGATCTTCATGACCTAGATAACCACGATGGTGTGATCACTGACCTAGAGCCAGACATCCTGGAATACAAAGTCAAGTGGGCCTTAAGAAGCATCACTATGAAAAAAGTTAGTAGAGGTGATGGAATTCCAGTTGAGCTATTTCAAATCCTAGAAGATGATGCTGTGAAAATGCTGCCCTCAATATGCCAGCAAATTTGGAAAACTCAGCAGTGGCCACAGGACTGGGAAAGGTCAGTTTTCATCTCAATCCCAAAGAAAGGCAATGCCAAAGAATGCTCAAACTACTGCACAGTGGCACTCATCTCACACGCTAACAAAGTAACACTCAAAATTCTCCAAGCTATTCTTCAACAGTACGTAAACTTGAACTTCTAGATGTTCAAGTTGGATTTAGGATATGCAGAGGAACCAGAGATCAAATTGCCAACACCTGTTGGATCATCTAAAAAGCACGGGAGTTCCAGAAAAACATCTACTTCTGCTTTATTGACTACTCCAAAGCCTTTGACTGTGTGGATCACCACAAACTGTAGAAAATTTGTCAAGATATGGGAATACCAGACCACCCAACCTGCCTCCTGAGAAATCTGTATGCAGGTCAAGAAGCAACAGTTAGAACTGGACATGGAAGAACAGACTGGTTCCAAATCAGGAAAGGAGTACATCAAGGTTATATTTAGGGAAGTGATTTTAATAAAAAGAATGTAAACTATACATGGAATATATCTATGAATGTATTGCCTTAATGAATGTGGATTTGTCTTTATAAACAAGGAAATTGACCAAGGGTTTATTTTTTTTGAGAAACAATATTTAATGAATACCTGTTAGAGGCCAGGCACCATGCTAGGTGGTTGATAATACATTATTTTATTTTAGTCTTAAAATGATTTTATGAAGTAGTTGGTGATATTATTCTCATTTTTAAAATGAGAAATGAGGTTTCCCAAGTCACGTGGCCAGCTAGACCTTCCTTCTTTTATTGTTATTTTGTTTTCAAACTATTATCTTCCCTCTGTTAAACTGGAGAAAAGAGAAATAGAGCTGGGGTTTGGACCTTGGCCAAAAGAAGGGTCACTCTGGTGGAGTGTCCTTTAATGTGACTGAAAGGTCACAGGTGGACTACAGCAGCTAATTCATTTCTTATTTAAATGAAAATGACAAAATGTGTCCAGGTTAACCACTTCTCTCACTTATCTGATTGTTACACATAAAACTAAATTACAGGGAATGTTGTGTTTTGATATCATCTAGAATGTTTTCTCCATGATCAGGAAAATGAATACCCTATTCTTATGGTAAAGTCCTGATTATAATTAGTACAGGACAGAGGAGTAGGGATGCCACTTAACTGTGGATGCCTCTTCTGTTACTTCTAGACAAATTCCTTCTATATAGATACGAGTCCTTCCATCAGAATGTAGAATATATTCTTTAGTTTTGAAGCAGATTTTTCTTCCCTATTTGGCTTTCGTTGTGGCTCAGATGGTAAAGAATCCACCTGCAATCTGGGAGACCTGGGTTTGATCCCTGTGTCGGGAAGATCTCCTGGAGACGGGAACGGCTACCCATCCCAGTATTCTGGCCTTTAGAATTCCATGGACTATGTAGTCCATGGAGTTGAAATGAATTGGACACGACCGAGCGACTGTCACTTCACTTCCTTCCTGTTACAGCTGATTTAGGCAAGAATGAAAATTAGTTTGTGTGACTTGAGTTCTAACAGAAGGACATAGTAAGAAGATAGTTCAAGGCCATGCTTGATTAAGAATGTACAGTTTACCATTAATATTTCTCGGGTAAATGGTAGACAATTTATTAAATAGTTGATATGGTTGGTGGAATAATGTATTAAATTATTTCCTTTTCTATATAGGGATAAGAGGTTTCCTATTTTAATAGCTAAAACTCCAGATGCTTGAATTATAGAAATGATTAATGGAAACTAAGTTTAGTAACTAGACCTTTATTTTGCCTTTTGGCCAAAAGTTTGTTTGTGGTACTTTTTACAAAGCCCATCCCTTTAGGCCACTCTGTTGATGATGATGGTAAATTTCCTATCCCTGCCTGTGAGAGAATGGCAAGAGATCTTGCTCTTGATTTCATCATCAGAGGAATAAAGGGTTTAGATGTATTTGAGAACTTAAAGATAGCCACCAGTAAAATAAAAATAGAGTTCAACTTCCAAAATACTAAAATAGATAAAAGCAGGCAAAAACCTAGTCTTTATAATGAAGTGGAAGATAAAGTACATAGCACAGAAACACACAAAAAGAATTCAATAAAATATAAAAAATAAATGCAAACATATCTGTCGTTTCAGTAAATATATTTGGGCTAAACACTAGAAGGTAAAGACTCAGATTGGGTTTTAAAATATTCAACTAAATACTATTTGTAAGATACAGTCTTAAAACATAATGACTCAACTCTTAAGTAATGAAATTCATAGAACTGGAAAGTAGAATTGTGGTTTCCAGGGGGCAGAGGGTAGGAAGAGGGAATGAGGATTTGCTCTCTACTGGGTATAGAGTTTCAGATTTGCAGGATAACAAGTCCTGGAGGCCTGCTTCACAACAATATGAATATACTTCACACATTGAACTGACACTTAAAAATGGTTAAAGATGGTCAATTTTCCATTGTGTTTTTTGCCACAATTAGACAAATATGACCTATCAAAATTAAAAATAAAAAGATAGGATCTGTTAGCAGTAGCAAGAAAGAGTCAAATGTGACAATATCCAACAAAACAATTTAATTAATATTATTTGCTGCATTTTTCGCACTCAAGAATAAGTGTAAATCGTATACTAAAAGAAGTTGATGGAGAAACTGATCGAAGTATAGTTGTGTTGGAGAACTTTTATACTATATATTCAGATACAAGGTAACTTTCTCTATATTAAATAAGTTCAGTTATCATTTTGCACCAGAACATCATCAGCGACTTTGATGAGAACAGTCTCAGTGGATGGATGGGGTCAAAACCGCATGCCTCATGTAGAGGAATGAAAGGCAGCCATTAAGAGGGGACTTACAGATTAAAGTATCTACATATTGGTCTCTGAGTCTTCCTGCCTGGAGTTCTTCTCTCCTGAAATGTGCAAATGCAATATAATTTGTGAACAGTGAAGGTCTTCAAACTGTGATGTTGTTCTCTCTTATGTTGCGGAGTGGTTGGGGGTTCCTCGACGAGGCTGATGAGATAATAGAAGTGAGAAGGCTCTGAAAGTTCAAGGGAATCGAACCTAATGCCAAGAGGTTTGTAACTGTGAGAGCATGAAGCGGTCAAAAAGAACTGCTGTCCCCATGGATTTGTAGGAAATATCACTAAATATTTTATCAGTGGAGAGTATGAGTGGACCTCTTTAAGCAGTGCTAGGACTCTGTGCTCAGCCGAACCCAGAGGGGACCTCATTGAATCTAATCACAGGAGGAAGTTCTACTCCTGCCCCCAGAAGGACGAAGACTGCTTGAAAGTTAGAGACTCTTCACTGACAGACGAGTATCATATGTCATATATCATGATATCTATCATACATACTTATCATATATAATGTAGAAATATAATCTATCATATATAATGTAGAAATGTTATTTGAGACAGGAAGGAGGCATGAGATTTGCAGTCGGGCTGCCCTAGGTTCAAATCTCAGCTTTGCCATTTTCTACATTTGTGATGTTGGACAAGTTACTGAATCTTGCAGTGTTATTACGAGGATAGAACATACATAAAATACCTAGCATGGTGTCTGGCGTACAGTAGGGCTCAATCTGTGAGTGCTGCTAGTTCACTGATGCAGCCTTTGTGGGCTGACTGCCTGAGACCAAGGCCACAGAGCGTGGAGCTCGACACTGCACATGCTGTCTGACTTGAGAGCCCACGCTTTGTCAGCATCCTGACTGCTTCTTCATGAAAGTGCTGTGTTTCCAAAATTCATTTAGGATGCAGTTGAATGGAGTTGGCACACACATTACTATAGATAATAATAGTAATCTGTGTTCTGATCAGTATTAGGTTCGTGGGCCAACCTTGATGTGCCTGAGGCATCCTAGTGTCAATAGCACCGTAGATCTTAAAACCCTAGTGAGATCCTGAAACAGTGCTGGTTTTTTCACTTTGGAGGGCTAGGGACTGTTCACTCCACAGGGCAGGCATTTCTAACCTCTCCTGCACCCCTCCACCCACTGCCTGGGCTTGGCGGTGGTGGGGAGGGGGCTTCTGGCAAAGCCTTTGGGATTCTGCCATTCATTCAGTGCCCTGTCTTCCTCTGACTTTTTTTCTCCTCTGCTTTTCTGCAATGGTTTCCACTTCTTGTCTTGAAGTGGATATTCCTGTCTCCTGTACTGGGGCCTTGATGGACTGACATTAACTCCTTGTCTGTTGTCTATGGATGTTTCTATATTGGAATTGGAATGGTTGGAAACAGGCAGCTAATAAGAGTGACTAGCTCTGGCCCCAACCTGTCTCTGTCTCTCTCTCATTTGGACTGTACCAAGTGGCATGTGTGATCTTAGTTCCCTGACCAGGGATCAAACCCATGCCCCCTGCACTGGGAGCTTGGAGTCTTAACCAGTGGACTGGTTAACCACTGGGGAATTTTGAAACAACACAACCAAATCTCCCAAAGGAAAAGATATGAGAACTCTTTTTTTTTTTAATTCTTACAATTTGTTTTTATTTCCTTAGCTGCACTTCTCTGCATGTGGAATCTTAGTTCCCTGACCAGGAGTCAAACTGCACCTCTTGCATCGGAAGCACAGGGTTATAACCACTGGAACACCAGGGAAGTCCATTAATCTCATTTTAAGATGCACAAGGTCATTAGAAAAAGATGAAGACATATAAGAGCTATCTGTGGACACTGAACATTTAGATTTCAGAGGAAAGACACCTCAACATTGAGGGGGAAATGAAGATTCCATGCATCTACTGGGTAGACATTGAAGCAGTTGGGCTGCGGCTCCATGTACCCAGCAGATGTAGTTTGGGAAGTAGCAGGAGGGGTGGAGTAGAGGAGTGACAATTGCCAGAGCTTCCTTCCCTCCTTGCCACTTTCTGTGTTTTCCAAATAGGCCTGTTTGATTCATAGGTTGAAGATAGTCCCTGGACTGGGTTTCGAGGAGTGAGAGAAGATAGTTTTAGCCCCACAGGCTGTATTACAGAGAAGGGGGACGTAGGAGGGGGAATCACAGTAAGCAGTGAAGTTTTAGTGGCCACCTGACTATAAAGTCCAGGAGGACAGCTTTGGGGGCAATTATTGCTATATATATAATGTAGAGCCAATGAGTATTTTTTACTCTACCTTTTTTTGTTGGCTGTGCAGCACGTGGGATCTTAGTTCCCCAACCAGGGATCGAACTTTCAGCCCCTGCAGTGGGAGCAGGAGTCTTAATCTCTGGACTACCAGGGAAGTCCTATTTTACTTTTAGGTGAAGTATTAATTAATTTCAACTAAGTGGAATATTTGGGTACAGTAAGAGGCCAAAATGGGCTTCCCAAATTAATCTGAAATCTCTGATTGTCATCTTGCATCTCTGATTTTCACTTGAAGTAGTTCAGTTCAGTCTTTTTCATTGTGACAATAACTTACTCAATAATTCCCATAAATTCTTTAAACTTTAAGATGGAGAAAATTGAGTATAGTATAAGTAAGCTCCAGGGATTTTCAGAGAAACGATGTTTTAAATTTTGTGTCCGTGGTTCTGGTATCGTTCATTTGTAAACAAGAAATTGGCAAGCAGAGATTTTTGTGGAAAATGGGGATGATTTGGTAAGTGCGAAGAGAGTTTTCTTACACAACAGCACCGCATCTTGTGCAGGAAATCTTGCATGGATTTTTCTGACTGTGGAGTAGAAGGCCATTCCTATTATACTTACGATGGTGTGAGAATAAGTTTCAAAGAGAATTGAATGGAGAGAGGCTTTTAATGAGTGCATTGACATCTTTGTTTGTATATCCAGGATTGACTCAAAGGAAGATGCAGGTCATGAAAGCTTGGTCTTTGACCCAAGCTTCTACTTGGAATTAAAAGTCATCCAGTCAGTTCTGCTATAATGCAACTCTTGAATTTTAACAAATCACCATGCTGCACAAAATTGCATAACAAAACCCACAGCACTTATGAGGAAAGTTGGGACCCAACATGCAAAAATGTAATCAATGACACTTTTTTTTTTAATAAAGATAGGAACCAAATAAAAATGGGAGTATGTTTTGCACATGTTGAGCAGTTAAGACATACATAATTACTGCAAAAATATGGCACTGCAAAGACCTGAAGTTTGACTGTGAAGGTGGGCTTCAGAGAGCTACAGTGTGGGAGTCACTGTGAAGTGATGGAAGGAAGGCTGTGGGAACTCTGATATATAACATCAATGCTTGTATATATTTATCATATATCATATGGAGATATGGGCTTCCCTGGTGGCTCAGCTGGTAAAGAACCTGCCTGCCAGTGCAGAAGACCAAAGAGACAAGGTTTGATCCCTGTGTTGGAAAGATCCCCTAGAGAAGGAAATGGCGACCCACTCCAGTATTCTTGTCTGGAGAATTCCATGGACAGAGGAGCCTGGTGGGCTACAGTCCATGGGGTCACACAGACTCAGACTCGACTGAGCACTCATACACACACACACTTCATACACATATGAAGATACATAAAATACACAATTTACCTTTGAATCATGTGGGAGTTGGGGCTCCAACCTTGCACATAGTCGAAAATCCACATAGAATTTATAGTTGGTCCTTTGTATCTGTGGGGCCTCTGTATCCAAGGCTCCTCATCTGTGGATTCAACTGCCAGTGGTCGTGTAGTATTGTATTTACTACTGAAAAAAAAAATCTACATGTAAGTGGACCAGTACAGTTCAAACTCATGTTGTTCAAAGGTCAACTGTATATAGATAAACACACATTGGCTTCCATACTCTATCTATATATAATCCATAGAGACAGCAAATGAGTGGTTGCCAGGGGCTGGGAGAGACAGGGTTATGGGGAATGATTGCTAATGGAGGTGGGGTTTCCATTTGGGGTGAGGAGAACATTCTGGAACTAGAGAGTGGTGATGGTGCAACAGCATTGTGATTATACTTTGTGCTACTGAATTGCATGCTTTAAAATAGTGAAAATGGTAAACTTTATGTCTTGAATCTGTGTCCTGGGCAGAGCTCTGTGCTCGTCACTGCAGGGGACACAGCAAGGAGTGCGGTGAGGTGCTGTCTCAAAGGATTGTGCAGCTTAGCAGGGAGGTGAGATAAACAGAACAAGAGCTAGATTACAAGACAGAAATGAGATGCTCTACAGAGGAGATGACAACAGATGGCTTCAGGTATCCCCCCAAAAGTGCACCTGTGCTTCTGGAGGAATCTGAAACGCTTTCCTTTCAGGCACTAGCATATAAGGTGGACTCATTGGATCTCAACTGGATGTCACCTAGGAAGCTCTAAAAAGCACCTATCCTCAGGCCTGGCCCTATTCAAATTAAATCAAACTCGCTGAATCTCCCGTGGGATTCTCACATGCAGCGGAGGTGAGGACCACAGGTTTAAGTAACAGTGGGATATTGACAGCTGCGTTCTGGGCAGAGGAAATTAAAGAAGCAAATAAATGCCCAACTGGGAAGAACGTAAGTTTTGTTTGACTAGACAAGAGAATATAAATGCAAGAGATGGAGGAGTCAGGCAGGAAAAGCAGCTTAAACAACCTCATTGGATATCTTTCATGTACATGTGGGAATCTGCAGTTAGTTTTGTTGTCAGTGGGAAGGACTCAGATGATTTTGATGTAGAAGGGAGGAAGAGATATCTGTGCTTTAGATAGGTGACTGTGGCAGCATTTTGAGATAAAAATGATCTGCTGTATAACTCACTAGAGACAGGAAGACCTGTAAGGAACGCATTTGAAAGGTGAAATCTGCAGGGGGACTTTTCTGGGGGAGGGTCTGCCAAGACAAAGCTATTTTCATCATACTAAGATGTTATTTGCCTTTTTAACTGGATTTGACATTTATACTGTCAGGTGCAAAAGCCATGCCAGGACAACTTTTGGTGCCTTAGCACAAATCAAGGCCATGGCACCGAGCTGTAGTCTTCATTTTTCTTTTTCATTTCTGTGCACCTACAGAAGAGGTTTCAGTTTCACTTAAGAATATCCTTGATGGAGCAGTAAAAATCTCAAACCTCAGGTTCACATCTTTTTAATAGTCCGTGCAGCAATAGAGGAAGCACTCCTAAAGCACTTCTGCTGCATGCAGACAATATTGGTTGTCTTGAGGAGGAAAAGCATTCACTCAAATGTTTGAGCTGAAGACTGTACTGGCTGCTTCCCCCCCCCCCCCCAGGAAACAGCCTTTTTACGTGGAAGACAAATCAACATATTGTAGTCATGCAGTCTTGAGTATTTGGCAGACATCTTCTTGGAAGTGAACGACATGGGTCTGTCACTTCAAGACAGCAGTTACTGCCAATGAGACAATTTGCCCTCTTGAGCAAAAATGAGAATTTCAAAGATTTTTATCTGCCAGTGCACACTTGTGTACCAATACTTTAAAACTTTTCTGATGAGAGTTGTGATATCTTGCTATTGTATGATGAGATGTATCAGCATTTGGAAGCTCTGTTTCTCTTAAGTGAACCAAGATTTTCCAGTATTAGTCATTGGGAGTGAATCTGTCATGAGGGCTTAACTGAGATGGCTCATGTATTCATGCCTTCATTCGAAGAGCATTATGAGGTAGGTCAAATTTGCAGGATTTGGCCCTTGCATGAGGCATGATCAGTCAAAAAGCCAAAAAAACTGCACAGATGTTTTGACCTGATGGACTTAGCATTAGTCCTTTTAATGAGAAATAAGAGTCAACCAAGGGAGCTGGTGGGGAGGCGGGGAGGCTAAAGGAGAATGATATTCTGCTTTTGGCTGGATCCTGATATAAAATTGTCTTAATCCTTTATCAGATCTTTTGACATGAAGCTAAACTTAATGAAGCTTTTCTGTTTGGGGATGGCATTATGATACAGAGAAATTCATTTTCCCAAGTTTTTTTTTTCCCCTTTTCTTAATAATCATGATTTTCTTTTCTGTTGCTTTTTTAAGAAGTCTTGTATGGTTCCAAAAGTTAGCGCACTTGGGGCTCCTGACCTCATTGTGAGAGCCACTGGATTTTGCCTAGCTGCCTTCTCTGTACAGTTGTTTTCACCAGGGCCCCAGTTCTTCTGGTGCTTCTGCTCACTTGGGACCTGTCTTCCTGGTCTCAGGTACTAGTCCGTGTATTTGAGAACTCAGGACAGAGCTCTCTGGATTATAAATTGCTCAAAGTGGCCTGCACCCCACTTTGCCTCAGGAATTCCCTAATCATGTCTTCTTTCACCATAGCCTCTGACATAATTTTTTGCTTTTTGTTTTTTAATTTGCAAGCTTGGTTTTTTATTGGATATTCAGTAGTTGTAATTTTTAATTTTCCTTTTGGTAATAACATCTCCGCCTTTCAAGGATCCTAGTTGTGGGAAGTCTGTGGTTTGCTGAGCATAGAATCAGCTCTCTCACAGCGATAGCCCATTATGGCCTCGAAGACGGTGTTAAGTGCTAGGTGAAGGGTACAAGATAAGAGGTAGAAACTGGATTAGAACCAAGTTTTTCTGTATAGGAAAATGGGAGAGATGGAAAGGTCCCTGAAAATGTCCCCAAGGGGGCACAAAAGCCAATGAGGATCAAAGACCTCTCATGGAAAGGCGATGAGACCGTAGACTGGCGTCCAGAGGCTGAAAAGAAAATTTTGAGACGAGCTCTGCCTACAAGGCTTGGTGTGGTTGTGTGGGTATAAACACTCTGGCACCTCTCTCTGTGAAATCTTTAGCAAAATCCAGTCACTCACAGTTTACATGGAGGAATCTTCTTGATGAATGTGGAAAAATCCTTTTCCGCGTTGAGGCTGAGGAGCAACGTAGAGGCCCTTGGAGACTCTTCTGAGGATTATGTAAACCATGTAGACTACTCATCTTTTCTTTATGAATGAAGAAGTCTATGCCACTGCTAAGTCACTTCAGTCGTGTCCGACTCTGCGCGACCCCATAGACGGCAGCCTACCAGGCTCCCCCGTCCCTGGGATTCTCCAGGCAAGAACACTGGAGTGGGTTGCCATTTCCTTTTCCAATGCAGGAAAGTGAAAAGTGAAAGTGAAGTCGCTCAGTCGTGTCCGACTCGTAGCAACCCCATGGAGGGCAGCCCACCAGGCTCCTCCATCCATGGGCTTTTCCAGGCAAGTGTACTGGAGTGGGGTGCCATTGAAGAAGTCTATACTTAATTAAAATAGCTAGTGATCCGAGGTTAGACAGGCAGGTCATACCCTGTCCAGTACAGAAATTTCAGCCCTAACCCTTACACGTAGAAGCAGGACCTCTGCAGTTCAGGGTCCTAGTTACAGGCATTCTGAGAGCAAAAGCCAAGGATGGTAACTGAAGTGTTATGGAGTGACAAGTTTTATGAATAAAAACTTCATAAACATTAAAAACTATTCAGTGGAAAGTTGCAGAAGATGTCTAACTATATAAAATAGAAATTACTAGTTGGAATTAAAACAAGATAACAAATGACTAGCAAAAATGCCCCACACAGGCAGAAGTTCTATGTATAGTAACTGATGTCAATGTAAATTAATGATTTTCACCAGTTTGTATAATTACAGTGTTTTTCTCAGCCTGATGTAAACAGCTTTGAGACCAGGAGTCCCACTTATGGCCTGAGGACAGGCAGGCAGAAATACTTGGAGCTAAAGCAATCCCTTATCCCCTCCCCACATAAGGGAGTGTCTTTTTTTTTTTTTAACTTTTTGTTTTGTGTTGGCGTATAGCTGATTAACAATATTGTGATAGTTTCAGGTGAACAGTGAAGGGACTCAGCCATAGATACATGTGTATCCATTCTCCCTGGAACCTCACAAGGGAATGTCTGCGTGTTCACTGCTCACACCTCAAGACCTTCCTAGACTATCTGGAACCCTTGAAGTGGGTCCATTCTTCCCTAGGAAGTTTGCATCCCTTCCTCAGTGTCATCTGGTGTATTTGAATGCTGTCAAGAACTAGCTGCTGAGGCAGGACCAAGAGTCCAGATGTGAAGAGCTGAAAGGGCCAACTCTTCTTGAGCCCAGGTGATGCTACCTGTTGTGGGTGCTTTTCAGAAAAGGCTGCACCCTTTTCTCATGTGAGTCACCTGCACATCCAGCTCTCTGCTGTGTGAAGACCTGAGTGTGGGTATTGGAAAGGTGAGGGGAGCTTGGAGGAGAGCAATAGATGGGACATACGTGGGACTTCTCCTTGCTGAGGTTCAGGTGCATTCTGAATGGGGAAGACGCAGACAGCTGCATTTCACTGTGGAAGGGGAGTTGCATGGACTCTAGAGGACAGGCTCCTCCTGCAGCATGTGAACTGCGAGCACCCTCCAGCTGAATACATGTCCGATTTCCCTGAGCATGGATTTTGGGTCTGTTGTGAGAGTGTCTAAAGGATGGGAATGGGGAGTGCCTGATCTGAAAAGGCTATAATCAGCAAGTCACCCAACCAGGGACCAGGTTGCCTCTGCAAACAGGACTGCTGTCTTAGCTGAGAGATTTCTGGATGACCCCACTATGCATGATGCTTGCCAGATTCGGCCTTTGCTCTGCTTCGTCTGCTGATGGAGGTAGCCTGAAGATCTGTCTGCCATGTCGCTCTTCCCTAGAAAGGCCCAGTGTCTGGGACCTGATACAGGGGTTGTTGCTGTTCAGCCCCTAAGTCGTGTTCAACTCTGTGCAACCTGCAGCACGCCAGGTTTCCCTGTCTTTCACTATCTCCTGGAGTTTGCTCAAACTCATATCCAATGAGTTGGTGATGCCATCCAACTATCTCATTCTCTGCTGCCGCCTTCTCCTACAGGGGTAGGAGATACAGGGGTAATAACACATAAATATTTCATATCCTATTTTATTTAGTTTCTTGAAATACAATTATCTAGTCCTGTCTTTGAAGCCTCAAGCTCTGAGCTGGATGGGTGGGTAGCAGACCTGTATCACTATGAATTCAATCCGCAGAGTGAGGCGTGTAGGTGGAGAGAGGCACATCCCTCTGCACAATTTTATGAAATACTCTTTGCCTTAGAATTTTATTTTAATCCTAATGGAGTTCTACAAATGTTAACAGTGTTTTAAGACAAGGTTTTCTGGTATTTGATTTTTTTTTAAGCCTTTATTGGAAAGAAATCTGTTAAGTTAATATATTACAGTTTGATGAAAAAAAAATGCTTCAAGAGATTTGGAGGCTCGTTTTCACATTTTGCCATCCTTTGACTTTTCTGGGCACCCATCTGCAAATGACTTTGCTTTTGGATACAAATACTGCATTCAAAGATGATTTTTACTGCAGCTTAACAGAAAAATATTGCTATATATAGAAATGCACCTTGGTCGCTCACAAATGTGTAGCTTTTGTTCCATAACCAGCCTCCCTCTAAAGTTTCTTAACACCTGAGGACTTTCCTTTTCTTCTGAGATACAATATCCCTAAAAATCAATACAATCTTATTTTTAGTTCAATAGTTTTACCTTGAGAGAGCAGGTAGCCCAGAAGTTTCTGTAATGAAAGCTGGTTGTGTGAGAGTTGCATTGCCTGACTTTATATAGCATTTTCTTCAAGAGAACAGTCTTGCTTTTTATATTTTAAGCTTACCATATATTTTTTTTTTTTTCGTTCTCTGGGTCTCATTTGGGACTATGGAGGAATTGAATTGGCCAGTGGCTTGCCACCTCAATGTTGCCTCCTCCTTAATCCTACCTGGAGGAAGGAAACCTGATCAGCAAAGATCTTTCATCTTGTCTGTTTGGAAGTTGGCAAGGAGTCCCCTGTTGTTCACGTGTGTGTGTGTGTGTGTGTGTGTGTGTGTGTTGCTTGGGGAGGGGCCCGAGAGGGCATTTGGGAGCCCGTGCCACAGCGTCCTTGGGCACTGCGTCTGTCCCTTTGCTGCACGTGAGGAGCCACAGCCTCCTGGCCATGCCAGTGCAGTGTTACCATGTGGAAGGGAGGTCATTTCTTTCTCCTCAGTGAAGGAAACTTCTCTTTCTGAGAGAGATCCCTGAAGAATAGCAAAGCCCTTTCTTCTCACATCAGTTATTAGAAATGGTATAATGATTGGTTTTTTTTTTTTTTCTTTCTCCTTTTCTCCTCCTCCAATAAATAAAAGTGGGCCAGATACTGGAAGAGGTTGGTTAACTTTACATCCCTGGTTCCTGGCAGCATGCAGAGAAAAGGTGGCTGGTGTTATTTGCTGCAGATTGAATTTCCCTACATTCTACGAGCTTAAATCCCTATGAAGTGGGATTATAGCATTCATATCCATGGATGCGATTTAGCAGTTGTTGGGTTTCTCCTCCCACTGGAATGCAACCGTATGGGTATTTTGATATTTGTCTGTAATAAATAGAAAGGATATGAGGAAAGGTCAGCTCCTGAAGTGGGTTTTTAGTTTGTTTTGGTACCACCGGAAACTTCTTGTGTTTGGCCAATGTTCTTCTAATGACCTGAGTCTTAACTACCCTTTTAATTATCTGAGTTTCACTGGAGTCGGCAAATTAAGGGAGTATAAATAAATGTCTCATTGCCAGGAGAGTGATCTAAGAGTATCCTCAATGGTGTGATAATAAATAGTTCAGTTAATGGTGTAAAGTATTACACCTTCTCATTTCTTAATTGAGGTGAAAATTTCAATCCAGGAGGAGTGTGTCTCCTTGTACTATCAAACTTAGCATGCTTCTCATGACGGGTTTATTTAGTTCAGTCATTTTTTTTTTCTATTCAGTTTCCTAGAAAAATATGTATCACTCCAGTGTTGTGTGTGACACCTAACAGATTATGTAATGAATATGTATTTAGTCTTCGGGTTAGTATCCTTTTTTAGAGAGTAACATTTATTTTTGCAAGCTCTTCAGAATTCAGATGAGCTTGCAGTGAAATAATATCAATGTCTATCTAAGGATGTAATCCCAGAAATGTTTGTATTACTCTAATTTTAGACTATTTGTAATAAATTTAAACTTGAAAGTTTAGTGCGTGTATGTTTTGAAAAAGAAAAACTGAGAAACTTTATTAACTTCACTGCTGTATATAAGACTCTTCTTCATATTCAGAAATAATCCTTCCTGTTGCACTTAGGGCTATATAATCGACAGTTTATTTCTTATATGTGCAGCCCTGCCTCTACCAAATTTAGAATACATTCCTCATGCTGACATTCAAAGCCCTTTGCTAAAGTATGCCTTTAATAGGGTCTCACTTCCTTGCCCACAGGAAATTAGAATGTCACCAAACTGGGCAACTGGCCGCTTTCTAAATGGCCTCTTTGCTACCCTGGAATCATGGTTTATTCCTGGAGTGACTCTTTTCCCCCCACGCTTCCCGCCCCTTTATGTTTCATAATTTCACCCATCCATCCCATGAGCTTCCATGAAGCCTCTCCTGATTCCTTTAGTTAAGTAAAAGTTCACTTTCCTCTTACGGTATGTATCATTACCTCCCCCTTCAGAGTGGCTCTGTTAGTCTGCTAGAGTGACCATAACTGAATACCACACGCTGGGTGACTTAAACTACAGAAATTTATTTTCTCACAGTTCTGGAGGCCAGAAGTCCTAGATCAAGGGTGTCAGCAGGGTTGATTTCTCCTGAAGCCTGTTCCTCTGACTTGCAGAGTTCCCTTTGTGTCCTCACGTGGTCACTTTTGCTGTGAATGCATCTCCCTTGCATCCTGGGATGTCTTCCTCCTCTCAGAAGGACACCAGTCAGGTTGGGTAGGGTACCCCACACATGACCTCATTTAACTTTAATTGACCTCCTGAAGGCCTTGTCTCCAAATACAGCCATATTCTAAAGTCCTGGGCTTAGAACTTCAGTATATGAATTTGGTGGTGGGGGTGGGGGGGTGGGAACAGTTCAGTCCAAAACAGTGACTCCTTATACATTACATGTCTTCTCCTCTTTCCTTTCCCTGGTTAAATTGTGAGGGATTTGAAGTCTAAGGTAGGGCCTTGTACAAATGGACTTACTGAATTTTAATATAATGCCTCATACATAATAAATAGTCAATAAGGATCTGCTGGATTTAAATTTAATTAAATAAAGTCTTCAGAAATTTAATGTTATTATTATACTTTCATGGAAATGATCTATGGCCAAAACAGGGTACTTAAAGTTTCTTGATGGATTTAGCTGAATGTTGCCAAGTAATTTATAAAAACTAAACATTGCCAGAATGCTATGTTACTCTTCTTCCTTCAGACTTAAGTAATACTTATATACCTTCTTTCAGTCTTATAAACTCAAGGTGAAAATAGAGGTCAAGACAGAACTTAATACATCTACCTTTTAAATCCACACATGAATCTTCATTGCCTTTGGCAGTCATTCTCTGTGTTCGATTGGCAAATGTTAAATAATGCTTGGGTGTAACAAGCCAATTCACTCAGCTTTCTGGGGCTGGTGACATCAAAGGATTCATCAGCAAGCCTAGCTACTCAGAATTAGATGTTCCTTAGGAATGTTTCTGAAGTTATCATTGGTTATGTTAAGAAAGTGGTTATTCCCATTTGAAAAATCCATAAGGTTCAAAGCATTTCTGCCGTTCTCCAATGTGTGGGGGATGTCAAATACGTCTCTGTGTGTCAGGGGAGAATCTTTGCTGCTGTGCAAGAAAATGTCTTGTTTAGCCCACAGCCTCCTCAGCACTCCACCTCTGGGTGCATGCTTTGTTTGGAAAGGTCTGGTTCAGTTTCTCAATTTGATTTGCAAGGTCCTGCTCTGCTTTCTGCTAGTCTGATCTTCTGTGTGTTTATAGAGTTGTCCTCATCAGAGGTTTGAAATATCAATCTCTGGGTGTAGATTAGAGTGTGCCCTCAGCCTTTCTGACAGCTTTTATCTGGAGGAGGGGGCTTTTAGGTTCAGGTTTGCCTGAAGACTTGTATCCATTCATGCCCCAAGTTACCAGGTCCCTGTAGATTGCATTGCCACCTCCCTGAGCTGAACCTGAATGTCATGCTGCTCTCTTCTCTTGCTGAAGACTGTATACATGTCTTAGTCTGATCAGGCTGCTATTACAAAAATCCCACAAATGGGATGGTTTATAAACAACAGACATTAATTGCTTACAGTTCTGGAGGCTGGGAGATCCATGATTAAGGTGCTGGCAGATTGGGTGTCTGATCAAGGCCCACTTTCTGGATAATAAAAGACCCTCTTCTCGCTGTGTCTTCACAATGTGGAAGGAGGCAGGTGTGCTTTCTCAGACTTCTTTTATAAGGGCACTAATCCCAGTCATTGGGCTTCCCAGGTGGCGCTAGTGGTAAAGAACCTGCCTGCCAACGCTGGAGTTGCAGAAGACATGGGTTCGATCCCTGGGTTGGGAAGATTCCCCTGGAGGAGGGCATGGCAACCCACTCCAGTATTCTTGCCCGGAAAATCCACGGACAGAGGAATCTGGAAGTCTACTGTCCATGGAGTCACAAAGAGTCCGACACGACTGAAGGGACTTAGCACTCACATGTGCAATCCCAGCCATTAGGGCTTTGCTCTCATGACCTAGTCATCTCTTAATACAGTTATGCTGGGAGTTAGGATCCAAGGTATGAATTTACAGGGGACAGGGGAGGGACAGCATAATCATTCAGACCAGTGAATAATCAATGAGGAGCCACCCAGTGGAATCTGCTGTGGAGTCCGTTGCCCATTATGTGCCTTCCCATCCTTCATGTAGCCATAAAGATTCTTATAAGGAATTTCTCTTAATGTTTGCAGGTTTTATGCCTTTGCTTCAAAGAAGCTTAGAACCAAATTTGAAACTTCATCATGGTTACTCAGGTCAACTCATATAATTATCATGTTTGGATTTTGATTTTGTTCTCCTGATTAAAAAAAAAATTATATTTGTATAATTATTCACTTGTAAGAAGTTTTGAAAACAATATAGAGAAGTCCCGTGTACTCATTACTCAGCTTTCCTCATGCTTTATGTCTACTTCTTTATTTTAGGAGAGTTTTAGATTTTCACACTAATTTTTAAATTTGTTTCCTTAAAATGATTGCTATGTTTTTTGTTATAATTTTCCATTGTTTATTTAGAGAAAAGTTGAAAATAACTAAAAACTGGTAAATAAGGAAGATTAACAGGATCTGTCAACTGTGTGTTAACTTGAGCGTGTTTCAGATCATTTTACTAGATAACAGGGATTAGGAGTTTTTCTTCCAAGATACAAACACAGAATGACATCCTCAATATTCCTCAATATGGTCTCTGACATGTTTCTGATGGTCTTTTCTTATTTCTTTAATGATACCAGTAGATTATTAAACTAATACTCTCTAGATAATCACCTAAAATGAGGCTTTAACCTTTTTCTTGTGTCATAATTATTATTCTTGAAACTATCATCCTCCATACATTACTGATCTCATGCTTGGTTGATTCCCTTTACTGCTTATTATTGATATATCACACCATTTCACATTGGGTTAATCATACAGTATCTTATATTTTTTCCAAATTTACTTTTTAGTCTATTCTTCCATTTTTCCTCTCACCTGTCCCAGATTATAAGCACTTTGAACCTTTCTGCCTTATACTTTTAATATTCTTACTATATTCTTTAGCACAAATTTAAAATACGGAGGTGATTTGGATATTTTTCTCCTAAAAAATGGTATTTTCTACCTGTCCATTCTACATCATGGTGTCCAATATGGGAAGGAAGGATAAAGCAGATTCCTTCTGATGACTGATTCTCTGGGTTTGTTAGCAGCCAAGGATAATTTTGAGATTTGGTGCTTCCTTTGCAATCAGAGAGCTAGGCTTCCCAAGTCTTGGTCTACAATTACGTGCAAAGAAGCTGTAAAGGTTCTGAGTTGGGCGTTTCCCCCCCCCTTCGTCTTAGAGTGCCCTCCCTCTTTAAATGATTAGTTTGCTGATGGAGAGAGCAGGGCTGGTTAATGAGGCATTCTGTTTCAGTGGTGTACTTGAAAGTAATTCAGTAATAATTGCTGTGTGTTATGATTCATATCCCAGAACACACAGTAGCAATAACACATCAGTTATGAAAGTACCATTATAAGACTGAGAAGGCATTAACCCACCTACCCTGTGTTCTCTAATGGCCACAGTACCAGGAAAAGATTCAGACCTAGACTTTCTAAAGAGCCTTCCCTGAAGCACTGGCCTCAGAAGGGAGAAGAGAGTTGCAGTTGGGGCATAGGAACTTGGGTGTATTCTCCTTGTCTTGTCCTAAAGCTCAGGCTAATAAGATGGGTCTACCTCTGAGAAGTTGGCCTTGTGTCCTGTCCCACAGGGATAAGCAGGACTGCGTCCTTGGTCTCAGATCAAGGGAACTGGGACTTTCTTAGTGGTTGACTCAGTGGCAGTGGTTGACTCAGCTTCCATTGTAGGGGGCACAGGTTTGATCCCTGGTCAAGGAGTTAAGATCCTGAATGTGCACAGAGTGGCCAAAAAATAAAATAAGCTTATATCTAAAAGAAAAAAGAAGAAGGGAATGATTGTTTAGGGCTGTTCTTAGGACAAGAGCACTCATGAGTTTATCCTTTTTTAAAAAAAATCCTGTAGACAGACTGTTTTTCATCAATTTATCGTACACCAAGACTAAGGGCCATAATCAAATATTCTGCAGCTCTGATTCCCTTGACTAAATAAGTCTTCTGACCAGGCGGTGACTCAATGGGTAAAGAATACACCTGCAACGTAGGAGACGTAGGTTTAATCCCCGAGTTGGAAAGATCCTCTGGAGAAAGCATGATGACCCACCCCAGTCTTATTGCTTGGAGAAGTCCATGGTGAGAGGAGCCTGGCAGGCTACAATTCATGGGCTTGCAAACAGACACAACTGAGTGACTGAGCACACGCGCCTGCCCAGTTTATGAGGTGGTCCTTTGGGCTTTCTTATTGCCTCTCAGGGGTCTGGGGCTGAGATTCAACAGGTGGGAAGGAGATTTGAATTTGTGATTTTTGACTTCTCTGGACTCAAGTTCCCATTCATTTTTCAGTACTTTTGCATCTTAGTCTTGTTAGAAAAATTCCACCTTGTTCTTTACTTCCCATTTGCTCCCCAAATATGGGGGGCTTGTAGCTCAGTTGGTAAAGAATCTGTCTGCAATGCAGGAGACTCTGGTTCGATTCCTGGGTCAGGAAGATGCCCTGGAGAAGGAAATGGCAACATACTGCAGTGTTCTTGCCTGGAGAATCCCATGAACAGAGGGGCCTGGCAGGCTACAGTGCATGGGGTCGCAAGAGTCGGACACGACTTAGCGACTAAACCACCACCACCGCCACCAATCTGAGAATTAGAAAAGCTAATGATGTGTTATTGTTCTATAGTAGTGTGGAGAAAATGAGTATAATTGATAAGTTTAAAAAATGGAGTGTTTCATGTAACTGGAGTTAATTTTGTTTATATTTTAAGTGACTTCTTGGTTTTCACGTGTGAACTCAGGAGTGCACGAATCGGCATTACCAGAGGCAGAGGTCTAAGCATCTGTGGGTTTGCTTCCTTTCAATAAGAAACCTGTAAAAAATTTTTGAACTTGTGATTTTTACTAATAACTTAAAAGATTTTATTAGCTTAGGGAAACTAGAATTCTTAAAGGGCTAATCCACTGTGTTAATTTCCAGCATGTAGCATGTTTAAAATCCTTAAAGGCACTTTTGTAAGTGTTTAACGTATATTAACTCAGGTGTTCCTCGTGACATTCACTGGCTAGGTACTTTTCCTGAGGACTAGAAGATGGCTGGGCTGGGATTTGAACCTTGGCAGTTTGTTCTGGAGTTTTTCTTCTTAACCGCTGTGCTGTGCCTGCTTTCAGAACTTGCAATGTTTCTAGCTTCTCTTTCTTTCTCACCTACTTCTCAGTGTCTCAGCCACTTGCTCACAATCTTGCACTTACTGAGACCTGCTATTAATTAGGTGTTGTGGTTGAGTATATATCCTGTCCTCAGAAACTCAGACTGGCAGTGGGGTACAGATATATCAGTTGCAGAACGAGGAGCATTCAGAATTGGGAAGTAGGACAAGAACTGTTGGGGAGGTTGCGAGGAGAAAGACAGATCTGTTCTGTTGGGGGAGGTGGTGGAGGATGTGAGTCTGAGAAAAGACCTCCAGAGCATCAGCAGCCCACTGCGTGCGCGTGCGTGCACATGCATGTGCGCACACACATGCACACATACACACACAAGATTAGGAGAAATTAGTCAGTGGGCATAAAATGTAGACGTTCAGGAATGAACTGCAGTTCTATTTGAAGACAAAAGGAAAATGAGTAGATTTACCAGTAGGTGAAAGGAAAAAAAGTTATAGCTGGAAAGTGAAGTATTGGAGTTAAATTTACCAAGGGACAGGGGTTCTGAGGGATTCATTGTGTGGAGAATCATAACAACAATAAATATCAAATTCAACTGAGAATTGCTCCAGGAAGTTGGCAGTGGGTCATGACTTTTCTAGGGCTGATTGGTAGCCTTTGAAATAAGCTGTTTTATTGGTGCCATTTGTCTTTTGACATAAAAGTACTTGATGCTAAGCAACCGCATGCAAAAATCAAGCCTTCCTACTTGATAGCACATATTTCACCCCTCTGGAGACCAGAGCTATGACGTAGGTAGGGTCATCATTGTCTTAATTCAAAAGACATTTTGAGATCTATTTTATAGATGAATTTCTAACTAGCATGTGAAATATATAGTAAATCAACATGATATTACATTGGGATGGGATAATGGAGCTGAATTTATACCTAAGCACTGTCTGCTTGTGATAAAATTGCTTGTTAATTCTTAGTAGATTTTTTTTTTTTTTGGTGGATTGCTGACTTAACAGTTCTCATCTTTAGAAGTGATGCCGAAAGTGAAATCTTTTCACTTTGTGTGTTCCTTCATCCGATCCTTCCATAAAACACACCACGTTCACTTCCCTGGAGACCCTCATACTTCTAACAAGTGCTTTACATAGTTAACAATACCTGAATTGTAACTATATCAAAACATTCTATTAAATACTTCATGCATAATGTAATATTCCTTATTCACAGTTGGAAGGAGGTATGATAGCTGGCATATGTAGGTTTGAAACACGACTCATTTTCACTGCCAGAGTTTATTTTTGTTATACTATTCCATGGAGTCTAAAAATAAAGATCTGATTGTAAAATTATAATAACCTAGAATTAAAAGGATAAAATACTATTTGGAGTCCTTGTTTGCAAATATTTATCAGTATTTAATTTTTATAATAAATCTACAGAAACAAAACCTGTTCATTATTTTTTCATTGATTTTTAAGTCTTGCCAACAGTTATGTCACTAGGAATATATTAATGTACTCAATTCCTCTAAATATATTTGTAAATGTGGGTGAGGGAGTAGTTTTATCTGCTGTTGTGTCCACATCTAGCTAGTTGTCTATTTAATTGTATCTGTTACTTTTCTTGTGCATACACATTATGGGGTTTCTTTGTACTTGGTTGATTTGAAAGGCACGTTTTTCTGATTGCTGTGTCTATATAAGATCTGTCAACCTAAAAGAAAGTAGTGTTTACTCACAGATTCAGCCAATCAATCTATCAATTTTAATGAATACCTACCACGTGCTAGGATAGTTGCTTAGTGGTAAACAGAACTGTCACCTTCCCTGACCTCATGGAACAGACAGTGAAGTCCTGGAGACAGGCATTGGATGAGTAAACAAACAAGTAAATACAAATTATCAATTGTGTTTAGGAATACAATAAACTTTTTCTTCCTGTTAAAGAGAATAAGGGGCTCTTATTAAAGAGAGGCTTGTGTGTGGAGGATCCTACTACAGACGTGGTTATCAGGGCTAATGTCTGCTATTTATGTGGACTTTTATTTGCCATTCTAGATTGTACATAGTGATAGCAAGTTTTAGAAATTTAAATTTGTTCTGCACTTTTTAGTGTTGTACAAATATTTCTTGGATTATTTAAAGTTCAGTATATGTTAATTTGGGTCTAGATCTTTTTTCACATTGTATTATGTATATATTAAACTATTCACTGCTAAAGGAAATTATATAATTTAACTATAAAATTATATAATTTATAGAATAAGAAATAAAATCTCCTTTAGTGGTAGTTTATATTTTAGAGAATATGAGTAGAGGAATGTGGATTATCTTTGCATTTTTTAGCACTTATGACTTATAAAAAGTATTTACTTTTTACTTTTATTTTTATTTATTTGGCTGTGCTGGGTCTTATTTGCAGCATGTGGGATCTAAGTCCCTGACCAGGGATCGAACCTGGGCCCCTGCAATGGGAGTGTGAAGTCTTAGCCACTGGACCATGAAGGAAGTCCTTAGCACTTATGACTTTTAATTTTGGTATTTACTTACATGTGAGCAGTGTCTGATCATTGTGCAGGATGAAACCATTTGAGATAAAGGCAGAAGAGAAGGAAAGCATTTCCTCAAAGAGTGTATTATTTGTATGGCGTATTTAAAGCTCTGATTATATAACAAAATTTCCATGCTCTAATACACTGTGGAATCCTTTGTCACCAAAACTTTTCAGCTTCCTATGGGCAAACCCCTGGTGTCCTAACTCTGTTAGAACTGTGAGTTAGTCTGGCATTCTGACATTTAGCAGTCCCTTCTGCATCTTGGCCTAATGACAGGAATATTATTAATACGTTGTTCTCAATTTAGGGAATACCAGTTGGCCTTGAATTTATAGACCCACAACTTCTTAAGAGTTCTGTTTATATGTTCACTTCTATAAATCTCCAGAAATATGTGTGGCTAAGTGTACCATGTTGATATTTTAAAAAATGTTCAAAACATAAGTTTAGTCTACAGAAGGCTTGTGAAACAACCTGAATCCTCATCCCTTTATCTAGAGCTTATTTTTCTTTTAAATTTAAAAAAAATTTTAAAATTTTAACTGGAAGATAATTGCCTTAAAATGTTGTGTTACTTTCTGCTGTAAACAACATGGTTCAGCTAGAAATAGACATATGTCCCCTCCCTCATGTGCCTCTCTCCCACCAACCCCCGTCCCACTCATCTAGGTCATCACAGAGCACTGAGCTGCGCTTCCTGTGCTTCCCACTGCTCTCTATTTTGCACATTAACCTAGAGCTTTATTTATTTATTCATTTGGCTGCATCGGGTCGTAGTTGCAGCATTTGGGATCTAGTTCCCTGACCAGGGATAGAACCCAGGCCCTCTGCGTTGGGAACCTGGAGTCTTAGCCACTGGATCACCAGGAAAGTCCCTAACCCTAGAGCTTTTAAAACATTTTAGTATGTTTAGACTTTCCCTGGATCTGAAAATAACCCTTTTCCTAGCCCCCAGAATCTAAAAACCCTCATTTTAATGACTTAGGACCAGTATTCTTCTACCACTTGTTTTCTTTTGATTGGCTCACTTGGGTTCTATTGAGTAAGCTGCTTCTTTTTTTCATTTGAATGAGAGTTGGCTTTAGCTGTGGTTACCAGGTCCTGTGTTCATTCCTATACCCTGCCTTGGTGTGTTCTGTCAGATATGCATTGCATTTATTCTGTATTGGTGCCCTGCTTTTTATAGATAGACCCCTTAATGACTGAATCTTGCCCCTAAACCCCTGCTACTATGCCTCTTTTACACAGACGGTTTACTTCTCTGTTGCAACCAGTTGACTCTCTGTTCCTATATTTCTCAGGGCTGTACCTTGTGGTCCAAAGCTGGAACATCCAGTTGCCCATGTCATGCTGGCTTGGCTTGTGTTTTTCTGTTCTTCTCACTGGGATATTTACTAGTCAGCTACATCTTGGTCTTTGAGTTTGGCCAGAACCATATCTCACTCACTGTAGAGCACCTCACTGACATTTAACACTGTCGTGGCTCCTGTGTGGAATTCAAAGGTATGAGAATTCATTTTGGCTGAAGAAACGTTTTTTGAACACCAGCTGGATGTCAGGCAATGCTTTGTATTTTGACAGAGAGATTAGTGAGACCTGATCTCAACTTCTTGAGAGCCACATTATCAGTTGAGAGAAGAAAATAAAATTGGTTCATGATACATGATTAGTAAAGGAATGGCCTAAAAATATAGCCCACACACAATTTTATATAATTGTAGAATTTGCTTCAGAAAGGCCTAATTATACCCATGCTTTTTCAGTTCTGGATACACCTAAATTCATGAAACTTGCTTATTCAGTGTTCTTAAGGGAATTTGTTGAAATGTTTTATTGTTTCTTAAGATTTTTTGCTTTTATTTTTGTCCCTCTACCTCAGTTAACTTTTATGAAAGAGTTTCAAATCAGCATACATGTTTTGGAAAGAATGAAACCATTCTTTGAGAGAGTTATCACTATAACCAATAGGAGAAAGAAGACTTCTATGAAATGTTTGCTGAATTCTCTGTCCATAGGATTCATAGAGTTAAACAACTTTAAGAAATGTCATGGGACACTTAATTACATATTGTCTCTTTAATATATTAAAACTTTGAGATTTAACTTCCTTTTATGTCCTGTTCACCATTTCTCCTTTGATTTTCAAGTAAATCTAAACTAAGTATTTCTTACAACAATTGAACAACCATTCCCTATTTCTTCCTTTTCAAGTCTTTTATTTTCTTTTAGCAACTGAATGTGGAGAAGGAAATGGCAACCCACTCCAGTGTTCTTGCCTGGAGAATCCCAGGGACGGGGGAGCCTGGTGGGCTGCCGTCTATGGGGTCGCACAGAGTCGGACACGACTGAAGCGACTTAGCAGCAGCAGCAGCAACTGAATGTCTTTATCCGTGTCTCCATGATTCAGCATTACCCTCTCAACACAGTATATTGCCTTTCTTTGACTCCAGCTTGTCCATGTTCTGTATAAAATAAAAAAGCCTAATTTAGCACTCTACATTTGAAAGGCTGATCAATGGTAAGTAAAATAGAGAAATTTTTTTTTCAGGATTGTAAGTCATTTTATTGCTATTCAAAAATTAGTGATACCTATGGCTGATTCATGTTGATGTTTGGCAGAAACCAACACAATTCTGTAAAGAAATTATCTTTCAATTAAATAATAAAATTAAGAAAGGAGTTAAATGGGAAAATTTTTAAAAATTAATGATAGTCTCTGTTATAATCATTGAAATATAAGCCTTAAGAGTTGATCAGTTGTCAATTTTAGAACTTTTTTGGTTCTGCTTTTGTCATTTTCTATTAAATATAATGTATATAAGATAATTTCTATTATTATAATGTATATAGTTTTTAATGTATATAATTATAATGTATATAGTATATAATGTATATATTTTTAATCCCTACATGTATTTTTTATTTTTATAGATAGTTGTCGTATTTCTTTCTGCTAAGTTAGTCACAACCAAGCTGGTGTAATTTACAAAGCTGTATTTCAGCTCTGTTTCTCATATTCCCTTTTCATTTGTATAGCTTGCCACCATGTCACAGAGAGAATTCCCTGTGGCTGATCCCTGAGCCCTGATCTGATATAACTGCATTTTTTCCCCTTGTGATGGCTGTTAGTTTAACCTATGATAGACCAATATTTTTGAAGAAAGAAGTTTATTATCTTGGTGGAATTAAATAAATTATAATATTTTTGAGAGAAAGATGGCATGAATGTGCTTTTGAAAAGTCCTATTAATGTTCATTATAATATAAATATTTTCTAATCATCTGTCACTTTAAGTACATTTTTCTGCCTGCTCCAGGTAAATCAAATGGTCTTATATCTAGGCTCAGTATGTTTTTTCAAGATAGAAACTAAATTTACAGTTTCTAGATTTTAAAAATAACCATTTTCAACAGTTTTTTCCTTTTATTTTTCCTATATCATAGACTGTCACTATTTTTTTTTATAAGAATCAATAATCCTGATGGCTCAATTCCTTAACCTCATATTTCAATAGAATTTTTTAAAGGCAAGTTTTATAAAGTTAATTGCATATTAGATGGGGTATGGGGCATTCTGTTTCTTAAAAATAAGGATCAAAATCACTGGATCTTTTGCACTAATCTTTGAAATGATATAGTAATAAGAGTTTCCTTATAGAAAGGTAATTTTGCTTATAAAGCATCTCTCATTTAAAAGAAACCACATCTTTGCTGACTGCCCACTCTACTGCAGGAATGTGTTAAAGCAGAGAAAAGGGTCCTGCTTCTTAGAATTGTTGGCCCACATGAATCAATCAGGGGCACAGTCATCACTAACTTCAGAGAGAATATTAATATAATTGTCTTTTTCCCTTTTTGAAACACGTGATGACTTTTAATTCTGGCTGTAGTATTAAGTCATAGGTATTTTTGTGATGAGAATATTAATGATGGTTTGCAGACCAGCTTAAATGATATTTTTAACAGGTTTGTTGCCCAGAGAGAATTAATTATAGCATTAATAAGAATAGCGATTTGTGGGGTAATAGGAAATAGAAGGGGCATTGAGAGACAGCACACAGGACAAGAATGCCTTCATGTTTATTTGTGATCAGGTGACCATTAGACGATTTCTGGGTAATAATGTACCCACTTGTATTCTTTCAAGCCGCAGGGGAACTGTCTGCCTCTTTAAGAATTCTGTGACACCCCTCCACTGCGTTTGGGCTACTTTCTTTTCTGCTTCCTGATATAATTATCTCCATATGTGTTCAAATCTTTCATAATGACACCAGTATGTGAAATCTTCCATAATGACACCGATATGTGAAGGATAGAAAAGGTAAATCTTTTGTTGGTAAACTGGGGTCTGATTCCTTAGGGCACCTTCAGTTTCTGGGCTGGTACAGATTTCAGCATTCTGTCCCCACTTCTCCCACATGCCTGCTGAGAGCAACACCCCTCTGACATCCAGAGGTGTGGGGTGTAATTTACTGGTACCCAGAGCCTGCTGGCTGTGTGTTTTATTCCATCTTCTTGGGGAAGGAGGACAGTGCGGTTTCAAAACTGGAATCGTGATTATGGCTTTCTGATCTACTGCTGCCTGCCAGGCATGTTAAAAAAGAAAAGGAAGGGAAGTTTAATGCAAATCTCCATCTCTTTGAGGCCAGGCCATCTTTAGTTGTCTCACACTGCAGTAGCCTTTGGAGAAAGTGTTTTTCACCTGAGTGCTTTCATCATGTTGCTTTGAAGACACTGGATGCTTGGGGCTGAAGTCCTTGTGCAGGTCCAAGGACAAGCCAGAGCCCAGGTTCTTCCTGTTCAGGTGGAGACAGGCTGTCGCTTCCTTGGCTAGAGGTCTCTGATCTTTAACAGCAAAAGTATGCACAAGTCAGAGCTATAGGGAGCTGTTTTGTGGGCATATAATTGAATTTTAACATCTTCATCTGTGGGAAAGTGTAAGTAAACATATCTCAGAGAGTTGTTGAGGGGACTGAAAAATAAAATGTGATAACTCAGAATAGTGTTTTATACGTGATAAGCCCTCAGTGAATGTTCATTTATTTCCTTGCATGTGACAGACCGCTGTAGCCCACATCTTCCATGGTAGATGAGCATGAGGCAGAATAAGAATATTTGCAGTATGTTAGTCAGGTAAAAAATAATTCATGGCAGTCCCTGGCATCTTCATTGATTAAACAAAGTTACTGCACAAGCAGCCTTGGTGAAGATGTAGGGTGTTAGAGAGCAGAGCTGAGAGTGGGCCTGACTCTAGAAGGATATACCCAGAAACCTCTAGTATATCAGTCCCAACCTTTTCGGCACCAGGGACAAGTTTCGAGGAAGACAGTTTTTCTATGGCCTGGGGGAGGGGGAGATGGGTTCAGGATGATTCAAGCACTTTCCACTTATTGTGCACTTTATTTCTATTATTATTACATCAGCTTCACCTCAGATCATCAGGCATTAGATCCCGGAAGCTGGGGACCCCTGCTTTGGCAGTTTGCTTGCGAAGTGCTCAGATTTGGTTTTTCTGTAAGTCATTGTGAGCATCCCACCTAGGATAGAATGGCTTGCTGATGTAAGCAAATGGGGAGTAGGGAGATAAGGCTGGTTAGGTTGCTCTGATGATACTCAGAAAAAGATAACAAGCTTATGAAATGGACTTTATAGGCTTAATGCTTTTCAACTCTTGATGCCTTCGGAAGGTGCAGGAAAGATCCTAGGTGTCAGTTAGGGACCAGCATTCATTTCAGATCTCAGGAGCATGTACATTGTCAGCCGAAGGCTTATAGATGGGCAGAGCCTTCTCTTGGTGAAGAAAGACCTAAGGAAATCATTGTTCTTTACAGGACTGTGGAATGTGTGGAGATTATGTTATTGACCATATATACACAGATATTCGTAAACCTAATTTGCAGCTCTGGATAGGGGGAGAGATGATGGATCTCTGGTTTCAAAGATCAACCTTCTAGAGCAGTCCTGTCCAGTAGAATGCCAGTCACATATATTATTTTAAATGTCTTAGTAGCTACACTAAAAAGTTTAAAAAGTGATAGAAGTAAAAGTGAAATTAATTCTGATACTATTTTATTTAACCCCATATGTTCAAAATATTATTTCTATATGTAAACACATAAAAATTTAGATACTCTACATTCTTTTTTTTAAGAATCAAATCTTCAAAATCTAGAGTGTCTTTTACATAGACACTGTATAATAACAAGCACTTACTGTAAGCTCTTTAAACATGTTATTTAATCAGACCTTAAATGTCACACCCTAGGTACTAGTGTTATTTCCATTTTATAGATGAGGAAACAGGCTTAGCGAGGTTAAGGAAGTTTTCTAAGGTCAGAGAGCAACTAGGTGGCAAAGCTAGGATACAGTCTCAAGCCATCCGGCTCCAAATGTGTGCTGTTAATAGGAGGTTATCCTGCCGCAGTTAACATGATCCTTCAGTGTAGGACACCGAATGAACTCTGCCATCGAAAAAGAGAGATTAATGTTGGAGACTAAAGTGGTCTAAACTGGCATCTTGAAATGTCAAACATGGAATCCTTTACCACAGCCCTGGTGTGGTCAGCTGTCTTGTCTGCACCACAAAATGTAGAACTGATAATCCGAAGAATTTCCTCTTTGTTTTTCTGACTCTTCTTCCTTTTTGCTCTGGGTTTAGCATACAGTGTTCCTCATTGAAATCCTGTCTGTCTTGAATTGTTTTTTCCTCTGGGGGTGGAGGCGGTGGTGGTAATGGTGGAATGTTCCAGTCTTCCTGAGCATTTTTGCTTTCCTCTCCCTGGTACTCCTGACCATGTGAACTGTGATAAATCCCCATTCTGGTCTTTGGATACTATTTAGCTCTGCATGTGCTTTGTTCAAGGACTTCCCAGGTGATGCAGTGGTGAAGAATCCACCTACCAATGCAGGAGACCCAGGTTTGATCCCCAGGTCAATAAGATCCCTTTGAGGAAGAAATGGCAACCACTCCAGTATTCTTGCCTGGAGAATCCTATGGATAGAAGAGCCTGGTGGGCTACAGTCTGTGTAATCGCAGAGTCAGAGATGACTGAGCTTCTTAGGTTGCTCGCACACACTTGATTCACAGTTAACATTTAATGAGCTGGTGCAGAATGGCCTGGGCTCAGCATAAATCCCTGTCAGAATCAGTTTGATATGACTCTGGAGTTAAGTTTTATAAAGTTGATTTAGGAAATTGCATCTATTACCACATCCTTATTCCTGACCCTAAGGGAGCAGCTGATATTTGCCAGATTTTTAGCAACCACTATTTTAACGAGAGGAACCTATGTCTCTTCCACAGATTTCCCCCTGGACTCATGAGAAGTCAAATAGGGACTCAAATATTTATTAAGTGAATGAATTTTCATGCTCTCAGTTCTATTTCTTTTTAATTTTTGTTTCACTGACTCTTGTTTGAGGAAACATTTCTCTCAAACTTAGTTATTTAATACAAAACTATACTTTTGAAAATTATAAAAATTATAATTTTTATAATTATAAAAAATTATATAAAATTTTGAAAATTTCTCCTGCAAAATCTGTATGCAGGTCAAGAAGCAGCAGTTAGAACTGGAAATGTAACAACAGACGGTTTCAAATTGGGAAAGGAGTACGTCAAGGCTGTACATTGTCACCCTGCTTATTTAACTTATATGTGGAGAAGGCAATGACAGCCCACTCCAGGTCTCTTGCCTGGAAAATCCCATGGATGGAGGAGCCTGGTAGGCTGCAGTCCATGGGGTTGCACAGAGTCGGACACGACTGAAGTGACTTAGCAAGCAAGCAAGAGTACATCATGCAAAATGCCAGGCTGGATGAAGCACAAGCTGGAATCAAGATTGCTGGGAGAAATATCAATAGCCTCAGATATGCAGATGACACCACCTTATGGTAGAAAGTGAAAAGGAACTGATGAGCCTCTTGATGAAAGTGAAAGAGGAGAGTGTAAAAGCTGGCCTAAAAGTCAACATTCAAAAAACCTAGATCATGGCATCCAGTCCCATCACTTCATGGCAAATAGATGAGGAAACAATGGAAACAATGAGAGAATTTATTTTTGGGGGCTCCAAAATCATTGCAGATGGCGACTGCAGCCATGAAATTAAAAGATGCCTGCTCCTTGGAAGAGAAGCTATGACCAACCCAGACAGCATATTAAAAAGCAGAGACATTCGTTTGCCAACAAAGGTCTGTCTAGTCAAAACTATGGTTTTTCCAGTAGTCATGTATGGATGTGAGAGTTGAACTATAAAGAAAGCTGAGCGCCGAAGAATTAATGCTTTTGAACTGTGGTGTTGGAGAAGACTCTTGAGAGTCCCTTGGACTGCAAGGAGATCCAACCAGTCCATCCTAAAGGAAATCAGTCCTGAATATTCATTGGAAGGACTGATGCTGAAGCTGAAACTCCAATACTTTGGCAACCTGATGATGCAAAGAACTGACTCCTTGGAGTAGACCCTGATGCTGGGAAAAATTGAAGGCAGAAGGAGAAGGGGATGACAGAGGATGAGATGGTTGGATGGTGTCACCGACTCGATGGACATGAGTTTGAGTAAGCTCTGGGAGTTGGTGATGGATGGGTAGCCTGGTATGCTGCAGTCCATGGTGTTGCAAAGAGTTGGACATGACTGAGTGGCTGAACTAAACTGATAATTTTGAAGACAAAGAATAAGACCAGAGAGGCAAGTAAACACTAAGTGAAACATGACTAACAGTCCCTAGAACTAAAAGAGTTTTAGCTGTCATGTGTTCGTTGTTTTTTTTCCTTTTATGCATTATTTTAGCATAACAATTTGAAGTAGTAGTATAATATATCTTCATGTATTTTCTGAACTTCAAGGATTAGCTACAGTTTGCTAATCTTACATCTTATATACCATGACATCATGTCCTTTTATTTTTCCTGTTTCTGGAGTACTTTAAGGCAAATCTTAGATATTATGTCATTTTACCTCAAAAGTCTTCAGTGTGTACTTCTAACTGAGGATTGTTTTTTTAAAAAGTAATTATTATTTCATCATACCTAATAGAATGAATATTAATACCAAGGATTAATATAAGAGTCAGCCTATGCGTGCATGCTAAGTTTTTTCAGTTTTTTCAGTTTTTTTGCATGTCTGACTCTGCAACCCCATGGACTGTAGCCTGCCTCTGTCCATGGGATTCTCCAGGCAAGAATACCTCCTCCAGGGATTCTTCCCAACCCAGGGATCTTGTGTCTCTTATGTCTCTGAATTGGCAGGTGGGTTCTTTACCACTAATGCTGCCTGAGAAGGGATATGTTTTATAGTTTGCTCCCTTACCTCTCTCTCAAATCAGGATCTGAACAGAGTCTACATTTTGAAGTGATTATTTGGTCTCTTAAATCTTTTGTTTTATTATTGTCCTTCTTTCCCAGCTATTCTGGTTTTTCCCCCTCCTACTTTTGACTTATTGGCAAAATTGAAACAGGAAGGAAGAGGGCAGGGCATATGTCACTTTGAAAGAGTGACATAACTCAAGGACATGCCATAAACCAATTAGAATCAAATGGGTCCAAGGTGCAGACAAGTGAACTTGAACTAGACTTTGATCCTCAATCAACAAGCTAAATGACACACCCAGAGGCACAATGACAGTTCCAAGGCACCTTCAAAAGACCAGAAAGTGGGCAGTGGCCCAATTCCTGGAAATCTGCACTCTTTCCCCAAAATAGTTGGAATAATCCTCCCACTCATTAGCCTATGAAATTACCCAGCCCATAAAAATAAAAACTTACCACGCCACATTTTAGGGCCACTGCTGTAGCCCTCTGTGATGGCCCATACTCTGTGGGGAATGTTTCTCTCTGAATAAATCCACTTCTTACCTATCACTTTGTCTCACACTGAATTCTTTCCGCGATGAGACATCAAGAACCTGAGCTTCATTAGGTTCTGAAACCAGATCTTTGATCTCAATTGGAGAAAGACCATGGGTTTTGACTGGGCTTGAGTCCCAGCCACATTGGTTAGAGTCCCAAGCAAGGATTTGGCTGAGTTCAAGTCCCAGCACATGGGTTCAAGTCCTGATCTGAAATAAATAATTTCAAAATGAGCTCATGTGTAGATTCAGATGTCCATATTGCGGATTTAGCTGGTGGCTTTCTCATGGTGTATCAATCTTTCACTGGTTCCTCTACAACCTGTATTTGCTGTAAATTGAATATTAGGCCTAGAGATGTGATTAGATTCAGCCTTGTTTGTTTACTTTGGGAAAAATATCTCATAATTGGTGCTGTGTGCCTTTACCTTCCTTCAACAAGAACTTGCTGTCTGACTGTCCCTCCTTCATTGGCTTTACTCAGGGTTACTCAATCAGGACGTGTCAGCTTGATTCTCCTCTCACCTGATAAATGTTCAGTTCAGTTCAGTCGCTCAGTCATGTCCGACTCTTTGCGATCCCATGGACTGCAGCACACTAGGCCTCCCTGTCCATCACCAACTCCTGGAGTTTACCCAAACTCGTGTCCATTGAGTCGGTGATGCCATCCAACCATCTCATCCTCTGTTGTCCCCTTCTCCTCCTGCCCTCAATCTTTCCCAGCATCAGGGTCTTTTCAAATGAGTCAGCTCTTCGCATCAAGTGGCCAATGTATTGGTTGAATGTAGTATCCATTGATAATCATTGCCTAGATCCATTCTTTCTCTTTGAAATTAGATAATGCTGATTTTTCTAATTCTGTCATGTCTTCTACATTTATTGACTGAATTCTCATATAAAAAGGATTTCCCCCTGTTTGAGTACCTTGACATACAGTTTGCACAAAAGAGACAAGATAAATGCTTGATTCTTTTTCCATGTTTATAAATTTGGAGGGTAATAAATTTGTATCCTTGCAACCTGTAGTAAAGAGAAATGAAATCTTTCCTGTAAGTATTATTATGAACTCATACATTTTTAGACCTTGGTTATCTACTGCAGTCATTATTCTTTTTCTTCAAATTGCCTTGTCTTAGGCCACTTTGACCCCTGTGTCTTTTTGACACAATCTTATCAATCTTTGATCAAGAATGGATCAAATCTTATCCTGTTTACTGATTTCTAAAGGGTGCTGGAAATATATCTGTGGGCATGTTGAGTATCTGACAACAAGTAGGCATTCGGGGGTTGAGAGGGAGCAATCAAGTACTTCTCTAGATGTCACTGTGTTAGATCTTCTTTTTGAGGAGAAAGGTTGGAAGGTAGCTTTGTCGTAAGATTTCTATGGCAGGTTCTGATGTTAAAATGATTCTGGAACTGTTTTCTCATACAACAGGGTATGAGTAAGGGCACTGGTCTGTAGTAAGACATACTGGCTCCAAATCCCCTGACCACTTCCTGGCTCTACAGCTTGGTCACGTTATTCATACTCTACGTTTCTGTTTTTCCAGTTCTCTAAAGTGCTGATGGTAATAATACAGACCTCTTAGAGTGGCTGTATGATTTACTTGAAGTAATAACAGTAAAACACCCAGTACAAAGGCCTGCCATGCACAGGAAATGCCCAGTAAGTGGTTGGTAACATCAAAATGGCAGCAAGTCATATCCATGGGATTCTGGCATTACGTCTCAATTTTTTACTTCATGCCGTGCAGTTGTGAAACAGGATTTTTTGAGAAAGCAAGGGTTTTCTTTCATTTTCACTATGCAGGCCTTGAAGTTTCCTGTGTGGTTGATTTGTTTACTCAGTCCACAGCATCATGTGACTATTTCTTACCATCAGTGTGAAATCTCAGATGGAAGTATAATAACTCTGGATCCAGGACAACAGTTCAGCAAAGCTAAGCAGACTTTATTTAAAGAAAGTGCTCGTTTTCTTTTTCTGGACACACAGCTCATAAGAACTATGTATTATGTTGTTAAGTAGTGGCTTGGGGATGCTTTCATATAAATGAATTTTCCATTCAGTTGAAAGTTACTCTCTTCAAATGCTAAACTTTAAAAATACTTTAATAGCTCCTGATAAAAATTTTACTAAAAATGTAACTGCCTTAAGCAGAGACAGTTGAAACATCTCTTAAAGTTTTCTTTATGTCTGCATCAGACAGCTATTGCTGTGTAACAAATAATCCCACAACTCAATGGCTTAAAATGATTTTCATTCATTCTCATTTCCCCAGATGCTGAGGGATTGGCTAGGGATTTTTCTAGTAGGTTATATTGCAAGCCTATCTGACCTTGCATTCTCACTGTGGATTGGGCTTGGTTATGGGGTCCAGTATGTAGGGGCAGCAAACCAAGGAAAGCTTTTCTTACAGTGATGGAAGAGATACAATGGAGCTAGTCCAAGGGTGCAAGCACATTTCAAGTCTCTTCTTGTATCCATCTGATTCCATTCCATTGGTCAAAGTAGGTCACATACTGAACCTAACATCAGCAACACAGAGAAGTACACCTCTTTCATAAATGTGGGAAAGGAAAGAGTTTGCTAAACACCAATGTATTTGATCATACTAACCAGAGTCATTGATATGATTATCTAACATGGCTTTACTTTATGTACAATTATTATTTGTACCTTTAGTTGCTCAGACATCAGTACTACTTTCAACCTGCTTATTTTGAACCACAGATAAACAAGTCTTTTAAGAAACATTTTTAGGTAAGGATAAATAAATTCTGTATGAGGATTTCAGGCCTTCTCCTGGGAAGTGAAGCATTTTCATGGCTGTTTTGGGTACTTGGCAAACTTTTCCTTTACTTTTCTGTATACAATTTGTTCTAAAAAGAATCCTTGATGTTGCCAGAAATTTGACTTCTGGGAGTAAGAGGGTAACTCAATATGTAAAAGTAAACTGCTAGGAAACAGAAGTTAATTCATTTTCTTATAGTAACTGGGTCATGCACTATACTAGTAACTCTAGACTTTCAGGTTCTAATCTTATATTTTCAACCAACTCACAGAACAGCAGGGGCAAATTGCCTAGTCTCTGGGTGCTTGTAAGTATAGCCAGTGGAGATGATCAAAGTGAAAGCTTGAAGAATTGTGGTAGCAATCAAATAGCAAATAAAGTTATTTTCAACTATTTTAAAATCCTATTAGTTCAAAATTCTCCTGATTTCTAATCATTTTGCCTACGATGCATTGAAATTTACTTTACCTTAGTGCAATCAGTGGAGAAAGGCATTTAAAAAAAAAATTAATGTTTTGAACCTACTTTAAAAAAGTACATTATAAAAATTAGAACATTTATTTGGAGGTATGATCAATGCTAATTATAATTAGTGCTAATTTTCAATGTGCTTAATCTGTTCACAAAGCAGACCGAAAGGACTTTAAATTCACAATCTCCATAATGAATTAAAAGTAGTAGAATTTTTTACTTAAATATGTTCCACAGTAAATCATATTTTCTTAATTCAAGGCTTATTTTTAACTAAATCACATGGGTAGGATTTTACCATGTTTACAAGATTGTGTATTTTTCAGGCACAAGGAAAGCACTGCCAACATCATAGTAATGTGTGATATGAAATGTCTCAGTAGTTGGTGGCTAGTATTTTTCTCTCCCTTTGAGTCCTCTCTGACTTGTGTGTGTGTGTGTGTGTGTGTAAAGCCTTAAATGTAGTAAATGTTATGTATTCTAAGTGGGAGAGGGAAGTGGAGTTGCCACTTCCACAAGTGCCTCCCTGTGTATGTTAGCTAAGGGTTTAATTTAACAATACAGTCTCCTTTGGCCTTTCAGTTTCTTATAGGAAGAAAAAAGAATTTTGTAATAAACTACTTTGATGCTGGACTTGATGGGAAATCCCAGCCTGCTGAGGGATTTGCAATCTTGTCATCCCTCGGTAGAGATAAGAAAAAAAAAAATTTTTTTTTAAGGTAGATTTTGTACCACAGAAACCACTGCCCCTGTTTCTAGCCATTCTTCTGTCCAGGACTCTCCTGTGGAATTAACCAAACCCTACCTCGAGGGTTCTTCCAGATCCACAGATGAGGATGTAGTGATGGCTGTTACAACCACCGTTGACATCATGATTTATGAGAATTTCAGGGTAAAATATCATGTATTCAGGATCCCACAAGGCATGGTTCTCTTGACATAGATTTTCTCTCATCCCAGGCATGACAAAGGTTTTTAAAAAGGTTTTCCTTTTTAAATATTTTATTACTATTTCTCTTAACATTTATTGTGGGTTTATTCCATGCTGGGCACTGTTTTAAGGACTCTACATGTGTCAGGAATCTCATTAATTCCCACAACTCTTTGGTAAGTATTCCTCCAACATCCATTGGACGCACCCAGGGTTTGGAGGTGCAGAGAGGATCAGCAGTTTGTCACGTAGCTGGTAAGAAGCAGAGTAGGGCTCTAACTCAAGTCTAGGCCCGCTTTGAGGATGCACCCATGAGCACGATGCCATGTGCCCCATTACCCTGTGATCCGCTTCCTTTGGTCTTGACCTTTTGAATTATGGTACTTCATGTAGTTTTCCCTCTTTTCATTCTTGAGTCTCAAGTTTAGTTACCATCTTTCTTAGTCCTCTAAAGGGAATGACGGTTAATCGTTTAATTTAATAGACGTGTATTAAACGTCAGCTGTGTGTGGAGTACTGTGTTAGGAATTTGGAACTACAAAGATTTTGTCTTTTGTTTTTTCTTCCTATTACAATTTGTAAAACATTTGAGGGAGCTGATAAAATAGATACAAATAAATATCAAAGACCATGAATGTATGAAGATATAATAGCTTCCTTCAAGGGAACTACCAGGAAGAGTCCCACTTGCAGGTCATTCTTGCCATGTTCTTTGTCTACCTGGTCTGTCCTGCAGGAATTCTGTGGGCACTTTCCCTCTCAGACTTCTTAGACATCTACCCTCACTTTGAGCCCTGGGTTCAAGTCATCTTGATTCGTGACCATGATGAGCAGCGTGTCCTAAAGATTTTGTAGTGTGCAGAATAATTTGTATGGACTGTCTAGTTTGTTCCCTACAACTTTGAGAAGCAGCAGTCAAATCGAAACTGAGTCATATAAATACAGCTTGCCCACATTCTGCCTGGCTCCTCCAAACCTCACTGCTTCCTTGAATTATCCTCTGGACTTGCATTCTTCTGAGTTGGGGTTCCTTCTTCCTGTTTCACTTCTTCTTTTGTAGGCTTTTTACAGTACCCCACTCCCTTTCACGTCTCAGCACTTTTGTTACTGCTCTATTGATAGAGCCTGAGGAAGATGATAGAAGCTGTGTTCTTTGACAATGGTCATTTTCAAATATTTGGGTACGTTGTTTGTGTAAATATAGTTGTAGCAGAGGAACTGTGTTATCTTTGTCTAACGGAGGTGAAAACAGAAATTGACCACAAGGTCTGTATTCCTATAGCCAAGTGGGAAGTGATGTTCTTGCAAGTTGCCACAAGTAGATGGCTGATCCTACCCTCCTCTTGAGCAATTTCAGCTCGCACCAGAAATCTGAGATATGACTAAAGGATGTGTCAGGAAGGAAATTTTTCCTAAATAGTGTTAAACACAAAGTGGTAAATACATAATGTTTCCCTATCCATGTTAGAAAACATCTAAATTGTTAAAGGATCTTCAAAAAACTTGGTAAAAAAATTTTTTTTTCAGTGACTGAGTTTTGTTAACATTGACCCTTTGAAACCTTTGCCAGATTTAGCAAATAAATGTACAAATCACCGAGTTAAATTTTAATTTCAGTTATATGATGAAATTTTTTATTTAAAATTTTTTTAAGCTAAAGTGTGTTCATGGAATTTGCAGGACCTTCTTATACTAAAAACATATTTGTCATTTTTATGAAATTCATAATTATTTGAGCATTCTGTATTTTATGGGCTTCCCTTGTTGTTCAGCTGGTAAAAATCTGCCTGCAATGTGGGAGACCTGGGTTTGATCCCTGGGTTGGTAAGATCCCCTGGAGAAGGGAACATTTACCCACTCCAGTATTCTGGCTGGACAAATTCCATGGACTGTATAGTCCCTAGGGTCATAAAGAGTTGGACACGATTGAATGACTTTCACTCTGTATTTTATATGCAAATCCAACTTTTAAAAAATGTTTAATGATCTATATTTAATTACTAGATAAGTTAGAGTATTGTTTGAAATGTAAATAATCTTTATAGAAGCAATTTATCTAAATTTAGTTCTTCTGATAGAAATTTAACTTAGATAACCAAGGAGGCATGGGCATTTAAAAGCTGAAGTGACTGCAACTTGATTAAATTAAATTGAAGAGATGGAATGGAATCCTCAAAACAGCAAAGCAGGATTTATGGCTAATATCCAGTCAATATTTGTTTTCCTTTAATGTTTCCCCATTGCTACTAATTCTGCCCTCTGGAGGTTATAGAAAAAAATGAAGATGATGTTATTAATGATGGCACTATATTAATGAGATGAATTATGTGCAAGCTACTATTCTAGTGTTTGTTTTAGTTTATTTAATCTTCACAACAGCCTTGTGAAATAGGTGCTTTTGTGATTTCTGTCTTACAGATTGGTAACTAAAGCGCAAAGATGTTAATTGGCTTAACCAAGGCCACATCTCTCTGTCAACTCTTGAATTATTTTCTCTTTTATGGTCTTTGAGTTTTCATTTACTTCTGTCATACCTTGTAGGACAATGTCTCTAGACTCCTTTCTGTTTTTCCTCAGCTCTAGGCTTGCTGCAGTTTGCCAGTGCCCTTGAATATGTTATGGCCAAAATTTTAAAATCTAGTTCGCAGGTAATATAACTTACAGGCAGAGTACAGCGGGGGTTTTAATCGCCTCTGTACAGAATGCTGGAGTTCAGATAGTGGCCCAAGCATTATGGGAGATTGTTTGTTTTTTTTTGTGGCAAATGCACTTCCACATGACACCATTGCCTCAGACTGAACTTTTAGTCAGGTAAAACTTCTAGGATCTCTATCTACACAAAATGCAAGTAAGGCAAGTCTCCCTCAGTTTGTACACTTATTTGTATAATTGTTAGGAAATACTTTGTTGTACCTCATTCTTCCTGCCTGACATCATCTTTAAATTATTTATTTATTTATTTTTGGCTGTGCGGGGTCGTCACTGCTCTGTGGGCTTTCCTCTAGTCGGCGAGCCGGGGTTTCTGTCTAGTTGTGGTGCTTGTGCACACAGGCTTTGTTCTGCAGCAAGTGTGATCCTCCCGCATCGGGGATCGAACCTGTATCTCCTGCATTGGCAGACAGATTCTTTACTGCTGAGCCATCAGAGGAGCCCCTGATACCATCTTGTGTAATCCTTTGTAATATACATAATGGTAGTAATGATACGTGTTTAAAACAGAGACCCAGATTTCAAGGGAAAGGACGTGTAAGATGCATGAGCTCCTCTGAGCTCTTCCTCACCTAGACCACCTGTAGTCTCTGCCTGTCTTTCCAGCCAGCTTATGTAGACATCCTAAAGAGTGACATCAGTGTATCTGTTCTGTTTGACTCTATTGTCTTTGGGGAAGAAGGTTGGAGCTGTGTTACAGCATTTTTCTCCCTTATAGTCTCACAAACTCATAATAAATCACTTTCCTTTCATAATAGCCATCAATCCAGTCTAGTCAGATATGCTATCCTGAAATCACTATGTCATTCTGTGCCCTATTTGCAGCTGTAAAGGTTCTCACAAAATAATGAAACTGTTACTCATAGTACTTTACTCATAGTAATCAAAGTGTTGGAGAGTTAATAATAGGAAAAAGTATTTTTCTGGGCGATTATAGGCTATTTCTGTTTCATGTAAGGAAATAGGACATCTCTAGTGGTATTAGATGGGCTTCCTTAGTGGCTCAGCACTGAAGAACCTGCTGCCAATGAAGAAGACAAGGGTTCAATTCCTCGGTAGGGAATATCCCCTGAAGGAAATGGCAACCCATTGTAGTATCCTTGCTGGGAAATTCCATGGATAGAGGAGCCTGATGGGCTATAGTTCATGGGGTTGTAAAAGAGTTGGACTTGGCTGAGTGACTGAACAAGTGGTGTGAGTTGTAGCTGGGGGCAGAATATATTGAGAAAAGTAGGGTAGAATGTGAAATAAAAGGCACTTTTTGTTTAAGGAAAGTTCTAACTTAGGTGCCAATTAATTGTCACTTAATTAAAAAAAGGAGACAAAATTATTTTCATACACTGATAACCCTAAAATTCTAAAAAGAATTTGATAAATGTATATATTTTCAATTAATCCATCTACCAACACCCATTTAGTAGAGAACAATTTTATATATTTGCCAGCTTTATCAATAAAGTGTAGCATCTATGAAAATGTTCAATAAATAAAGTAGTCAGAATTTTACTCACTTTGCCTTGTACTTGTCATGAATACCTGCTGCTGCTGCTGCTAAGTCGCTTTAGTCATGTCCGACTCTGTGCGACCCCACAGATGGCAGCCCACCAGGCTCCCCCATCCCTGGGATTCTCCAGGCAAGAACACTGGAGTGGGTTACCACAGCATAATTGATGTTTATTCTTCTTCTGGGACTGCTTTGACATTTCTTTGCTACCCTTTACCCTTTAAGTTTACTGATTATAGTGTTTACTTCCCCAGAGTATTAAAATGAATAGTGTTTTATAAGAATTTGAGAAAACTTTGCAGAAAATTATAAATATTACTTCACGCTTTCTAGTATCAACATTCAGCATAAAATGTTGCCATATTATTTTAGACAAAACTGCATGTTAAAAAATATTTAGATAGCACAGCTAACTCAGTGAACATGAATTTGAGCAAGCTCCAGGAGATAGTGGAGAACAGAGGAGCCTGGTGTGCTGCAGTCCACAGCATTGCAGAGTCAGACATCACTTAGGGACTGAACAACAACGACAACAACATATACAGAAATCTATATCTATATCTATATATCAATGATCAGCGCTCTTTCCAAGGCCGTCTGTTACATACCATGGTTTAAAGTAAGATTTCATAATACATGGTACTGCAACTCATTATAGAATGCTTATAAATGATTTATTAGTGAAAGACTTTTTCAAAATACTTATTCCATCATTCTTAAGTACATGGCATTACCATGTACTTTAAAATTTATAATTTTCTGTTTTGTACACAATTATTATCAAAAAGACTTGCTGTCTTCTATAAACATTAAAAATTTTTTTTTTTTTTTCTTTTTGACTGTACCCTACAACCTGTGGGATCTTAGTTTCCCAACTAGGGATTGAACCTGTGTCCCTAGTATTTGAAGTGTGGAGTCCTAACTACTAGACTGCCAGGGAACTTCTAAAATATTTTTATACTATAAGAAGTAAAAAATAAAGCATGTTCTAATTTGGTTTCCTTTTATGTGGTTTATTTTTCCCACTGTGTAGATGTGAATACTATTGCATTTTTGTTCTGAATGTTCATAGGGAGCCAAATATGTTGCATTTTTTTTGGCTAGTAGGATATTTGGCTAACTTGTAGCATTTTCCTTTTTGTATAATTTAATTTATTCTGTAATCATTCATGTTGGGGATGAGGAAAAGATTTATTCCAAAGGTTACTTTGGTCAGAAAAGTATACTGTGTTTGAATTTCTAACTTCTGACTACTGACAGACATTAACCTCATCTGTTGAATATTGGTTGGCATTCAATTGCTCTTTCCTAGTCCTACTGACTTTTTTCTGCCTTTTTCTCATTTGGCATCACATTGAATAAAAGTAAACATGTCTAAGTAGTCTACTTACCATAATCACCTTGACGTTTATGTTTAACAGATCTCTTGGAGAAAAGAATCTCCAACCTATACTGTTTTGTTGTATGCTGTTGGAAATAATACTTGTACTTGTCAATCTTTAAGAACTAGTGTATTTAATTATATCTTGATTAAATGTAGTATTTTTTCCTGAAAAAGTGAAATTCTATGTAAAGCTTAGTTCTTCTCTACATCATACAAAGAAAAATGAGATTTAATGACAAACTGAGTGGCTCAAAGCTTAATTTCAATTTTAAATTAAAAATGAAATTTTAAAAATTTCATTTTGTTTCATAAAACTCTGAACACACTTTGCTTAGAATTTAGGACTTAATTGTAACCATAAAGAAATAATAATCAAGCTTCCTAATAGGATGAGTGTTTGGGGAAATGTAAATTAAACCAGCCGCCTGGAGAGTGTCCAAATATTGCAAAACATATTTTGGAGTTATCAAGTGATACTTAGGGTAGAATTCCATAAATAATCAAAGAAGCCAGATGTCTTTGATCATCAAATAATCTGTGGGAGTGTGCCAATGTGTCCTAAGCTTTCCTTATCTGTTTTTTTCTTTTAAATAACCTATTTAATATGAAAATGAGTTCCAAAAATTTTAACTATTTTTGCCAAATTCAGTTTGTCATTGTTAACTCTGGTTGGCCAGATCCTAAACTAATGAAGAATTAGATTTCAAAATATTTTAATGACCCTTGACTCTCAGACAACTCAAATCAGAAAATATTTATTGCATGCCTACTATGAGCAAAAAGTTATGCTTGTTTCCAGGGAATGCAAAAGTAAATAAATCACACTATTCAAACTGCTGAGAATTATTCTAAAAACATAATTTCACATTCCACTTGTTAAAGAGTTCTTTAAACCTATATCTGAAAATATGTTTAGTATACATATCAACAAAAAATACTTTAGGACTTTTTATTCACTGTGAAAGACTCTAGGAGAATATAGCAAAAATGTCACATGTGATTCTTTCTCTTGACAAAGTAACTTTATGATCTAACTTGAGAGTGAAAGTGAAGTCACTCAGTCGTGTCCCACACTTTGTGACCCCGTGGCCTGTAGCCTACCAGGCTTCTCGGTCCATGGGATTTTCCAGGCAAGAATACTGGAATGGGTTACCATTTGAGAGAATATAAAATAACAGATAATGCAAGGAAACAAGTCAATGATAATTGTATTAAAATTGTAAGTGCTACAAGAGTACAAAGAAAATTAAGAGATCGGTAGTCACTGCATTTATTTGGGTGCTTCTTTTGGACTGGAAGAATTTATTCCCATTATACCATGTGTTTGTTTTTCTAGGGAACTATTCTCCTTTCCTCCCTCTCTTCCTTCCTTAATTAAGGCAAAGTTTAGCCCCACTAATATTTGCATAATCACAAGTTTCATCGTGGTTTTGTGTGTATGTGGGAGGGGGGTTGGATCTATGTGGAAGTACTTTTTGATGAAAATCTTTAGTTCAGAAATTAAAGTTGTCACACCACTTTTTGAAGTGGACTAAAATTCCATTGTTTGCTGCCAATGAGTATGGCTCAATATTTGGGATCTAGTTATATTTAATTATAGTATTTAATGAGCTGTGTCTGAATTTCCTGCTAAATTATATGCATTTTTAGAGGAGAGACTATCTTAGCATTAAGCTGTCTAACTGATCTCCGAGTTCTCTTCTGTGCTGCACTCCCCTGCAAGCTGCCCTCTACACTACCATCAGCACTGTGCCAAACAGCAGGAAACTGCATGTGAGTCTCCGACAACTCTCTGTTGTCTCCAGCAAACATTTCTGAGCACAAGCAAAAGGTCTGTCTCCACCTTTGCCTCCTTCCCCTCCCCTGCAAAAATTCTGTGAGCCCTGCTCACAAAGGCTCTGCCTTTGCTGTGTGGTTGCTTCTGTTCTATCAGAATGTCCCTTCCCCCATTTTCTACTGGGTGAATTCCTTCTTGTCTTGTAAGGTTCTAGTTCAACAATTAGCTCTTCAGACTATTTCCCTGGCCCCACTGTTACAATATTTTGTTTCATAATCTGCGTTTCCAGATTTATTATAGCACCTCTGGGGTTGCATGTCAGCAGGAGTCCAATCAGCTACAGTAACCACACTAATTACCTGAACAGAGATACTTTAATATAAAGGATTGTTAACTTGTATAACTGTGTTACCTGAGAAACTTCTGGGTGGGGTGGGGGGCTAGTGGCAAGAAGAGGTTAGGTTACTGAAACTTAGAAGCTTGAAGAAGGACCCTACAGAATTGTAGGGCCCTATAGCCCATTCATTGGAAGAGACCTTGAAGCTGGGAAAGACTGAAAGCAGAAGGAGAAGAGGCCAACAGAGGATGAGATGGTTGGATGGCATCACCGATTCACTGGACATGAACTTGGGCGAACTCCGGGAGATGGTGAGGGACAGAGAAGCCTGGCGTGCTACAGTCCATGGTGTCGCAAAGAGTCGGACATGTCTGAGTGACCGAACAGCAACAACAGCAGAACTGAAATCAACCTGAGGTGAAGGTGGTGCCCTGGCTTGAGAGTCCCTGTGGGCCAGGATCCAGCATGGAGCTAGCTTCTGCTGCGATCTCTGGCTGTGGCTTGCTCTGCTGATGTGTGGAATCCAGCCAACTGGATCCCAGTGCTGCTGGAGGGACTGGCCATTGCCCAGGGGAAGAAGTGTTGCCTGGATGATAATCACAGGAACTGCCAACAGACAGGAGGTCACGTGGGAACATCCACCCACCAAAAGAAGTGTGTCGCTTCTCCCTCCCTGGTCTTCTAGTCTCCCAGGATGTCCCTGTGGAAGGCAGAAGAGCCAGCATCTGGCAAAGCAGAAATGGGGTTTGCTGAACCTAGCATCCCAGAACAGAGCATAGACGGGTGAACTTGGAGCTAATGGGTAATGGCTTTTAACTGACTCAAGGGATAAATAACTATTGTCATCTTTACCTGACCATGAGCTTCTTGATACAGGAGTATTACTAGTGTATCATTTACCTGTCATCCCCAAATCCCTGTAAAATCTCCATCTACTTATTTGACAGTAAAACCTAATCTAAATTGTTGATATGATATTCTTACATGTTGGTGCAGAGATATTAACATTGATCCTTATCTGTTGGGAAGGTTAGTAATACTTGATATTTAATCCACGTTGGCGAAGCCTGGAAACATACTGAATCACATGATATGTCTTATGCTAAGGTTTCTGATAAGTGAACCTGGATCACAAGGGCCTAGCATCCGTATTTGGTTGCGGGCGTGTTCAGTAGAGATTCAGTGAAATGCAAATTGTTGACTGCCTGCCTGTTATTTTATTTTGCAAGCTGATAATCTGGTCATGGATAGTTTCTTTCTTTTTTTCTTTCTTTCTTTTGTAACACAGGAGAATTTCTAAAGAGATAGTAAATCTGTGAGCACTTTGTACTTTCTGAGTTCATATAACTGTTAAGGTTTATTAGAGCTTTCCAACTGGAAATGGGAGCTCTTTGGTTAGAGCCATTGAGAAAAAGACCTGAAGGTATTGTGGGTTCCTAGTCTCTATGTCATTTAGCAGGTTATGACTCAGGGATGAATTTTCCCAACAGTTTTTAGAAAAGTGAGTTCAGCAGGATGAAGGGGTATGTATTTCACATGAATTTAAGAGAGTCAAGAAAATTCCACTAAAATCTTAAACATATAAAAAGAGGAGTAATTTGGGGTTTCATCAGTCTAATCTTTTTAACTGAAAATGTCAAATAAGGCTCCTCTTTCTTTGACAAGGCTCAGATGGCAGTTTCCTTCCAGCTTTATTTCTAACAGTGTTGAATATTGCTCCTGGTACATTTTTGTAAAGCTAGTGTACTTTTTAATTTTCCATGCTAAGGGCAAGGACACGCAAGTAAGAAGGTAAGTATTTGGCAGGTAATTGTGAATAATAATAAATTCAAAGGTTAGAAAATATTTAAGAGGATTATACTTGCATTCCTTTGCAAAGATTGAAGACTGCTCTGAGAATGTAACACTTTGTCAGTTTATATAACATTCCTATTGAAATAGAATCATTCTTGAGTTCATTCCAGTTAGAGAAGTAATAGAACTATAATTAAAAAAAGTGTTCTTGCCTTCAGGTGGTGGAGCCATAAAGATTTATAACTTAAATCTGGTAGAGTCATTGAAATTTCAAACTATCCTTAATAAGGATGCTAAAAAAATTCTTCTTTTAGTTAGCACTTATTGATCCTTCTCACATGTGTAGTACACTCTGCCAGGCAGGGGTTGTGGAAAATATTAATACAAAAGGTAGAAGTTCCTCATCCAAAAATACTTAAAACTGCTAGTTGGGAGGAAGATAAAATGAAGGAGAACTAAGTAATAATGGTTAAGAAGAGGAGGAAAAAAAAAAAAAAGATGGTGTAAGATGCCCGTGTCAGACATGAATAAAAATGTCAGATTTTTGGGAGGAGAGTCCTACTGTGGGCTGTGGTAAAATCATATTATCACCCACGCTATTATTTTAGAAAGCAGAATAGCTTTGTAAAACAAATTGTCTTTCTGTCTGTCATGTAACCCCAAACACTGATTTGTTTGCAAGAAATTCTGTAGAATGAAGCATCTTCTGCTCCAGTGCTTCACTCTAAGCACTTTCCTGCCTAAGATGAGCAGTGGCTGCTGCTCAAAGAAAAATTCACCCAAGTGTGGACCATCCAGCTACATCCTCTCCCAATCTTCAGAGTAAAATGAACCTGTGGGCAAATGCCATCTTCGGTTTGACATCTTTCATGTTCCCTCGTCTCTGTCTGTTTGACTACTTCTCTTTTTGTTGTTCAGTTGCCAAGTCATGCCTGACTCTTTGTGGCCCCATGGACTGCAGCACACCAAGCCTCCCTGTCCCTCACCATCTCCCGGAGTTTTCCCAAGTTCATGTCCATTGAATCGGCGATACCTTCCTTTTCCAGGAAGTCTTTTTTGTGTCCCCCCAGTGAACTGGGTGCTCTTCATCTGTGCTGTGACCCCAACCATGTCTATCTTGGCACATCCTTCTCTTCCACCACCACGACTGCCAACAATAGTCATGTCTTAGTCTGGGCTGCTGTAACAAATGACCGTAGACTGATGGCTTAAGCAATAAGCATTTATTTCTATCAGTTCTGGAGGCTGGTAGTCTGAGATCTGGGTGCTGGCATGGTCAGCGATCTTGGAGGGGGCTTTTCTTGCTGTGTCTTCACGAGATGGAAGGAGAGATAGGTAGCTCGCTCTTCTCTTCTTAGGAGACTGGTAGGTCCTATTTCCTCCCTATTATAAATAAATATGGTTGCCATTTCCTTCTCCAATATTATTGAAGAAGGAAATGGCAAACCACTCCAGTGTTCTTGCCTGAAGAATCCCAGGGACGGGGAGCCTGGTGGCTGCCCTCTATGGGGTCGCACAGAGTCGGACACGACTCAAGTGACTTAGCAGCAGCAGCAGCATAAATAAATAAGCAAACTGAGAATTGGAGAACTTAAGCCCTTTTCTCAAAATCTTCCAACAAGAGGCAGAATTGAGATTTAAAGAAGTTACTCTTACTGTTGATCATATGACTGCCAAATGAGAAGAGCAAAGGTGTGAGAGTTATATTTAGCCTACAGGGCCAAAGTTAACTTATTCTTCTCAGAAGAAAAGCATTGAGTCTTAGAAGAAAAGCATTGAGGCTGCATCCAGCCGGTGACCTAAGGTCATTGTTTGTTTTATTCGCTGTCTGGCAGTACTCATGTCAGGCAACAGGTAATCATTTGGGTGCTCAGAATAGCCAGTCAGTGTTAATTCAAGGCTCTCACAGTGCGTTTTAAGTGGCAGGCACATTTATTACTACTCTGAAGGAGGCTAATTTGTTAACATGGAAGGATGAGAGATGAAAGTTGGGAAATCATCCTAATGAGATCATTCATTAATATTGCTCTTTTTTGTTGTTTTGAACTGTTTCACTTGGGTACTTTCATGGTAGCTCGTTAAAGAAGTGATTCCCTGGTGAACCACTTGGGGGTAATCCAGTGAGACAGAGATCCCACTTCCTATCAGAGGGTCTCTGGATCCACAAGAAGGATTTGGGACCATTAATTGAATGCAAGTGTGGACAGCCCCCAAGTGCAGGGCCCTGTGGGAGATGCCCAGGGATATAGAAATGAATAGGATACCACCTCTGTCTCTAGAAAGGTGAGACTCCCTCCAGCCAGTGGGGAGATTACTGAAAGTTTCAATATGGGATGGCATGCTTTTCTTTAGGTTACATAATAGGCTGATCCTTGCTCAAGACAAAAGTTATCATTATTTATAATAATTTGTATTTGTAATGTGTCTGAAACTGTGCTAAACACTTTGTGTGTATTATTTTTTTTTAATTTCATAATAAACCTATGGGATAGATATTATTATCTCTGTCTTACAGATGAGGAAACTGAGGCTTAGAGAGAGGTTAATAACTTGTCCACATTCACATACCCAGAGGGATGGAGCTGGAATTTACACCCAAAGCCAGTGCTCTAAATCACTGTATTAATTTACCTCTTCTGATCCAGAACAGTCTAGAAAAAGAGAACCTTCAGAACCATTACAGGATCCTTTAGAATCAATCATTTGATCATTTCAGTGAACTGATGAGGGATATAAGACATTTTTTCTATTTTATAGTTGAAGAAACTGACCTCGAGGGCTTGTTTGGAGCGAAGTTACACGTCTGTTACTAACTGGTAATGCTAGGTTGTGAACACAACAGCCTAGTCTTCTTAGTACCATTCCCAGTAGCAATGAAACAAATAGGAACCACTTACTATGCAGGAACTAAGTGATCTGGTGTTTATTATATTTTCCTTCAATCCATTTTCCCTTTCCCTATTGTGTGGCCATGCATAATTTTCTTGACTCTCTATATAATTACATACCTGCTTCGAGATGAATACTCTAAGCACAGTGAGTAATAGGCGAGATGGAATGTGGTCACCCTGTAAAGTCATTCAGTATCTTCCACAAAAAATGTAAATAAAGAAGCTGCGCCTGCCAGCAGATAGCCAGACTTCATCTGATAGGTGTCTGCTGTGGCTCTCCGTGGCAGTCACATGACAAGGATGTCAGAGTTCCTGGGGATTTCAAAGGCCGGGCTTTGAAGGCATGTTTTGTACCTCTCTGCTGCTCTGGGGAGTTTCCTCTTCCGTGTAGGTGCTAGAGGCCAGTCAAAGCTATCAACTCTAGGAGGGCCGGCAGGAAACCGGTCCCTGCCTGTTTCCTGCAAGAAATGAATGCCTCTCTGCAGCAAGCAGCAGGCCCAGTGCTTTACCATGTCATTTACACATTTTTTTTCTTTCTTTTTTTTTTTTTTAGCCCTCCAGTTATCACTCCATGAGCATGTACGAGACTTACTTTTTTTGCCCAGTATATTTTCCATTCCTTTACAACTTAGCTGAAGTTGAACCTCCTCTGGGAACACCTCCCCAGCTAACTCATACCCACGCTCCTGCCCCCTACCCCTCTTAGGATGCCTGGCATTGCTCTGGCCAGCCCTTCAGCGAGTCGGATGCACTGTCTCCATGGCCTTCCTTGGCAGGCCCTTGACATTGGACTGCCAGTGTGTTTTGTTTACTTGGTGTCATGGTACTTTCCAGTTCGATTCTAGGAATAGGATTATTTCTTAACTAATATGATTAGTTTTCCTGATTATAAATGTAATAATATTCATTGTGTAACATTTTTTAAAAGAGAGGTAAAAGGAAAGGGTACGAAATCACCCATGAACTTACCGTCTGGAAACAACCAGAGTGACCTTCTGGGCCATTTGCTTTCAGTGTCAGATGTGAATGGCCACTGTTTATGTTTGTTCTGTCCTTGAACAGAAGTTGGACACCTGAAGTTTTATCACGTGGGAGTGCCATGGACCTTTTAATGTTCTTTTTTTTTTTTTGATCTTTGGCCAGAAGCTCTATTTTGTGACAGTTCAGCCCACACGAGCTGCCTTCTTGTACTTGACAGTCCCCCATCATAATAGGAGCTGTCTAACAAGACAAAACACCTGTTTTCTCACCAAGAGAGAAAGCTGTATTACTTTTTGGATTGAAAGAACCATAAGCAAAAGAGAGACTGGCTTAGTGTCCTTACAACCTCTCATGTCGATGGAGCTGTGCTAAGTGGTGTGGAACTGGCTTATGAAATTTTTGCTCCACTTACCGGGATATTTTGCAGCTTCAAAACCTTTCATTTGCACAGAGTTCTGCATCTGCTAGAGTTCTCTGATGCAGATAATAGAATCCGCCCCAGCTGGTTTAAATGGGATTTGTTATGGGATATTAGCTGGCTTACAGACTCTCTGAAAAGATGCAGAAACACGCTCCAGGCTACATTTCCATGAACATTTCCTAGAACCACCCCACGGGACTAGCCTGACGAGCGAGCTGCCATTGCCGCCAGCCTCCTAACCACACCACCTCTGCCGCGACCCGTGAAGCTGCTACACGTGTGACTCCTGTCCTCACACCTCTGCATCACCTGTCCCAGCACTGAGGGTGTCCTGGGCCTGGCTCTTCTCTCACATAGTTCACTGCCGAATCAAATCTCACGTGTGAGTGACAGAGCCTGTTCTCACGGCTACACCTTCTGTTCACAAGGGAGGATTCACAGGATGGGGAACTGTCAAAGATAGCCCCTTCCTCTTTGGGGAAAAAACAGGAAAGAACAAGAGTTTAGATGCCCACTAATGTCCTTCTCACTATCCTCTTTTCTGCTTACAATGGGAATTCCATGGCAGTCCAGTGGTTAGGACTCGGCACTTTCACTGCTGGGACCCAGGTTTGATCCCTGATCAGGGAACTAAGATCCCGTAAGCCATGTGGCGTGGCCAAAACAAACAAATCAAGATATGCTCACATTGTAATGTAAGTCTCCCAATCCTACCCTGGCAAAACTGTAGAACACAAGCAGAGTCTGTATTCATTGTCTATTCATCTTTGGGAGGGTGCAAGTGAGATAAAAAGAGCATCAAGTAGAAGATAAGAGGTGAAGAGACCTTAAGCATCCCATTGGTTAAAATGCTTTTCATGTTTATGATTGTATCCTGCAGGAGTGAAGGGGGATAGGAGGTTGTGGAGAAAGGCTGGCAGGTAGTAAATGTAGGCTAAGTATTCTCCAGGCCTTTCAGAACCATAGCTTTCAGTTTCAAGAGAGTTTTCTTCCAGTTTGGTCAGAGTGGAAGGTATTGTAGATGTTTTTGCTTAATGGTGATTTATTTTAAACTGGGGAATTTTTCATACTTTGTGACTTTGAGGTGGACTCTCATTATTACTGAGTTTTCTGCTTATAACTTCTCTGTCCTTGGTGGGAAGGGAGGAAGGGAGAGCATCTGTGTGGAAATGTCCAGCTGAACCTGAGTATATGCATGAGGTCAAGATGATGAGCACTGTGGTCCCATCAGGGAGGACACAGTAAAACTCACAGGATGTATACTTCTGTTTATGCACTCGTTTTCAAATAGAATTGTTTAATGTCAGCTCGAGCTATCACCATTTTTGGTGCTGGGGATAGAGCAGCAATAAAGGTATATTAGCACATCTTAATGATCCTGACAATATATTCATAAAGAGGTGCTGTTTAAGGAGCTGAATATTCATTCACGTATTGACAACTGCCTTTACTTTGGTATAAAATATAAGATTTGAAAAATTAGCCTTGCTTTTATTGGAGACAGAACTGCCCCTTCAGAAAGTCTTATGAATGTTTATAATGCATTTTCCCACTTCCATGATTTCCTTATGTTCTTTTCCTCTTTGAAACTTACTTTGCTTTACACAAAGTAAATTTCACAGGAGGAGTGGATATTCATTGAGTCTTTTTTTTCAAGCTTTTTCATGCAAGTTGGACATTTACAAAAATATGAGGTTGGTAGGAGGATAGATGTCATAATTATCAACGTTATTATTGGAGAGAAATACATATCAGGAGTATCCTAACTAATATTTACTAATAGTAAATACTTCCTAGCTCACTGTGTGAATGAATGAATGGATGGATGGATGGATGGCAAGCAGTACTCTTCAGCCAGATCTGGATTCAGATTTCTGATCTGCTCCTTCCTAGCTGTGTTATGATGATCTCTCTGAGTCTGTTTCCTTGTCTTTATACTGTACAATTTTACTTACTCATAGGTGTGTTTTGAGAATTAAATAAGCTAATTTATGTTAAAAAAAATTAAAAAAAAAAAAATTAGATGCTGCTGCTCTGGCTTTTGTTGAAGCACTCAGTAAACATTTCCATCACGGCCACTATCACCACTTTATTCTTCCCTGGGAAATTCCCAGTGAAAATTATCATAACAAAGACACTGGGAAGCTCTCCAGCAAAAGAATCTCTTAACATTAAAAAAAACCGTATACACTTGTGTGTGTGTGTAACATTATTAACATTTTCCCAGAGAAGTTATTTCCACAAAATAAAATTTGGGAAAGGCTACTACAAATCACAGTTACACTGATGATTCTTTTTCAAGCAAGACTTTGGTGTGTTTATCTTGAAGACATTTTAAGTGGCCAGAGAGAACTTAGAAAGACTTTGCTGTGTGTGCTAACCCCCCGTTCTGTATCACGCGGAAGGATGGGATAGTGAATAGGGATAGTGGGATTGATTGCAGGTGATAGCAAGGCTGGTGTGTAGCAGGCTCAGGGCTAAGTAAGCTCCGTTGAAGGAAAAGCCTTGTCTGCATCCTGGCTTCTGGGCATCTGTCTTGAGCTACCTCGTGAACCAGAAGCCTGGCACTTTGGGACAGGCTTTTCTAGTGTGGCTCTCAGTCCCTGTGACTGTGAATGTCTCTGAGGCTTAATTCTACCACTGCCTGTTGGTGTGACCCATGTCTGCAGTCCTCCGGGTGCTGGGGAAGCCAGCTGGGACAGCATGCAGCTGCTTTTCAGAGGGTGCACAGCGATCCCTTCTCTCCAGGGCCTGTACACATCCACCCAAAGTGGTGATTATTGGAAATGGTGATCTACATGTGTGTGATCTTGTCTTTGTAGGAAAGTCATGCACAGATGGGTTGGGGGAGGTGAGCAGTTTTTAACTCCATCCTTTCCCTTTTATATTGGAAAGTATCTCTGTGTGTGAAATGAAGGAACGCAAAAGAGAGAACAAGTGGTAAAGTGGGACATAAGAGATTATCATCTCAATGACCTCATAATCTTGTGAATTCGGGCCATTCTTTTCCTTTTAGGTCGTACATTTAACCTCTAAATGGATTAAAAATCAAGGAGGAAAACTCTTTTATTCTTTTTCTCTGGAATTCTCCTTAAAGGAGTTGGAGATGAAGTCGTCTCTCTGGTGGAGTTGGCAGTGCTTGGCACGTGTGTTTTCTCTCTGCCTAACGGTGAAACCTGCTAGTGGGCTTGATGTCAAGCCTGTGAAGCTGCTGAGTTGAATGTGGTGCTCCTTTTAGTCACCACCTTGGAAATGATCTTAATTCTTTCTGTTACAACCAAGAATTTTTCTAAGGCTTTCTCTTAAAAGTTAAATTCTTCATTTTAATTTTCAAGAAAAAAGTTTATTAACTTCTTAAATACATTCTCTTTCTTCTTCTGAGTTGGCGTAGACCTTGACAGCAGCAGTTGCGAGTGGTTGTCTGCACTGCACTGCAGGGGAGTTTAGTATTGTAAATCCAAGTGTCTGAAAAGGAGGATTTCTCCAAGTTTTGGACACAGCCATGCAAAAGTGTTCATATCCTCATCTCTGTAACTGTATCTGCATCCCATGGCTTTCATCCTTTTTCTTTGGCTATGTCCATGTTTATCTTAAATTAATTTTTATATTAATCAAAAAAGTCTTGCTTTAGTGGGCTATTGCTGATAAATCCAGTGTGGACACTTCTTTAAGGAAACAGGGTTGGTTAGTCAGGGCTGCATGTCTAGAATTCTCTTTGATCAATTATATCATGAGTTGATAAAATAATTGTATATCACTTTTGCTGTTAAATGAAATTGAAGGTAAATGCAAGATGCTTGTTATCATCACATCTTGACTTGATATGTGAAAGAGAATAGGCTCCTAAGTTTGGTCAGGATGGTTTTCACTGAAGTGAAAAAATTCTGAAATGTAGTATAATTTTGTGACTGTGAAATTGTCACATGTATATAAGAATATTATTGTGATTTGATTTGCCTAAGAATGCCATGAGTGGTTCTGAAGAAGGTCCAACTTCTGAATCTAAATTTCAGATTCTGAAATTTAGGCCACAGTAGATAAGGAACCCCTGATGGCCTCAGGTTAGATTTTCATCTTTAACCCAAATAAGGTTTTCTTTCAGTTTTAACCTATGACTTAGGAAGAGCTTTCTCTCCTGTCTGAACCAGAGCTCCTCACTCTCATTTCCCAGTTTTATAGTGGGAGCCTCAGAGATGTGAGAAAAGGAAGAGGAATCAGGCTTTGACTTTTGTCAGTGTATCCCCATGGAGCCTACTTCTAGAGTTCACTTTTTTCCTTTTCTCCTCTCTCCCGTTCTTCTCTCCTGCTTTACTCTGTTGTCTTTGTGCTTATTATCTGTCCCTGTTTCCTCTGAGACAGCAGACAAGCCTATAATCAAGGCTCTTGCCTGACTGAAGATCTGAGAACTGGTTACATGAGGGCTTTGCCCAAGGGACTCAATATTGAATGTGTTCATGATTGAGTTAATGAAACAGGGATCAGGTGACAAATTTAGTTTATGGAACCCCATTCAGGATAGCAACCATTTGAAAGGGTTGGAAAGACATACCAGAGATTCTAATCAAGCAGCGTGGCTTAGATGAAAGGTCACAAATGAAATTTAATGTGAATTAGGCTAGGGTAATTCATACTACGAAAATAATTTAGGCATATAACATTGTTATCACTTCATACTGCTTTTGAAACCTCCAGCAGTAGAGGAGGTGATGCTTGCTGTTCCTTATAACAGAGGTTTTAATGATTTATTAAAAACAAAGGAATTGCCTAGACCATATATTGTAAAATAACATTTGCCATGGCAGAGGTGAAGATAGAGGAATAAAAAGGGGGAATGCAAAGATAAGGTGCTGTCACTGCTACCGGACTTATTTCTCTTCAAGGATCTATCCAAACACTGTTCAAACATTTCTGTTGAATATAATTCATACAGTATCTCCTATATTAGTGAAATTCCACTAATAGAAAATTGGTGTCTACACTCACAGGATATGTGTTTTAATTTACAAATTATACCTATGTACTATATATTCTTATTAAGCAGAGCATAAAGCTCTTCCAAAAACACATAAGATAAACTGTGTTATTTATTATCAATATTATAAAGTCTTTTTAATCAGGTAACAAATTCATATAATTTTAGTGATAGCAATGCAGTTAAATATGCTTCATTATTTTTAACCTAAGCTTACTTCTTTTGATATAGATATTTGAAGGTTAGTTTATAAATACTGATTCCAGCCTGTGTTACATAATCTGATTTTGCCTTCTTATGTTCAGATCTGATTGGATCTTCAATTTCTACCTATAACATATGGCTGATTAAGCTAAATCCGTAGAAAGGTCCATTTTCTGTCTGTTTGCATGTGCTTATATTAGTGCTAACCTTAATCCATGTTTTCTTTGCAGGAATCTTTTTAAGCCACTTGCACATTTGTAAATGAGTTCAGTTCAACTGATGTAATCTTATTTATAAATCTGCTTAGCCAGGCCCAGGTGCATTGCAGTTTTCACCATATGCTGGGAACAAAAAACTGTGTGGATTCTTTCCTCTGGGCGAACCCCCTTTTTTCATGCCACACCTCACAGTTCCAGTAGCATGTGATTTAGGGAATGCACCAGGGAAAGCTCAAATATGAGACTTTAGGAGAGCTTCCTTTATTTTTATTTTGGGATTACATTTTTTTTTAATTGGAGGGTAATTGCTTTACAGCATTGTGTTGATTTCTGCCATGTGTCGACATGAATCAGCCACAGGTATACACATGACCCCTCTCTCCTGAACCCCCCTCCCATTTCCCACCCTATCCCAGCCTTCTAGGTTGTCACAGAATACTGGGTTGAGCTTCCTGTGTCACAGAGCAAATTCCCGCTTGGTTTCTATTTTACATATAGTAGTGTGTATATTTCCATACTATTCTCTCAGTTAATCCCACCCTCTTCTACCACTCTGTCCACAAGTCTGTTTTCTGTGCCTGTGTCTCCATTTCTGCCCTGCAAATAGGTTCATCAGCACCATCTTTCTAGATTCCATACACATGTGTTCGTATGCAATATTTGTCTCTCTGACTTCCTTCACTCTGTATATAATAGGCTTTAGGTTCATCCACCTCATTAGGACTGACTCGAATGAGTTCTTTTTTTTTTTTATAGCTGAGTAATATTCTGTTGTATATATGTACCACGACTTCGTTATCCATTCATCTGTTGATGGACATCTAGGTTGCTTTCATGTCCTAGCTATTGTAAAAAAATGCTGCAACGAACATTGGGGTACATGTATCTCTTTCAGTTATGGTTTTCTCAGGGTATATGTCCAGTAGTGGGATTGTTGGGTCATATTATAATTCTCTTCCTAGTTTTTTAAGGTCCTTTATTTTTAAGGTAAAAAAATTATATATTATATATACATATATAGTATATACACACACAGAAATCCTCATTTGTTCTCCTGTTCCCCAGTGGCTCATCTTGTGGACCTGACTCTATCAGCGGTTGTAAATTTATTATTTAAAGTAGAGCCACCTAACTTCTTCCTCCCATCAATAACTTCTTGCACAAAGGCCAATTATGTAAAAACACCCAGAGCTGCTCTTCTTGGGGCAGCAGCATTGAAGGACTGGGAACTCATCTGCCCTCACCTGCCTCGTTCCTTTCCCACCTGCCCCTTCCTCGCTCCCAGGCAGAGCTAGCAGAGCACAGTTTGACTCACGATAATTAGGAAAGACTTCTGTCTAATCTTAGTATCAGATCTCTCTGTACTTCTCCTTTGCTGTCTCTTCGTTTTTCTCTCCTGGATCCCGAGATTCTTATCAGTGATCCCATTTCCCTCTTTGCCTTCCTTTAGGAAGAGCTTAGCACCAGCTCCATCTTTTGTGTTGAGCCTGGTATGGTGTTCAGTTCCATCTGTTGTATCTTGCAGTGTATGGAAATGCATGGGATACATTCTTGACACCAGGCCTACTCCTGGCTTTATCTTGCTTTCTTGCCTTTATTTTCCTTTGCTCCATATTTAATTTACATTTTATTTTTGCATTAAACAAGTTAAATTTTAAATTCCCATTATATTGTGTGTGTGTCTATAGCTTAAATTACTTTAATCTCTTTTGGAATAAGTACAAGGGCTCTAAAAATATGCCCTATTTTATTGTTATTCAAAAATCAACCTTAATATATTTGGAAGGAAAGTTCTAAATAAATGTAAGTGAATTCAAAATGCAGTGAATGATTTAGACTTGCTTTGAGAGTAGAGACAGGTAAATCTGATGTTACATAAAAAATCTTTTTTCTCTGTAAGAAATGGTAAATAAATCATCTTTATTTCTTTATTTTGTAGATCTGTTGTCAAGTTCAGAGGCTAGTTTAGAAAAGAACATCCAGGTTCTCTTTCTAAGTTAACAGTTAATACAGTCCTGACTTCTGTGTGGTTTTTGATCAGGGGTTTCATGCTGGGATTACTTGGAGAATGAAGATTGTGTTCTCTGGAAATTGAGGTCAGTTGTGGTAGGGACAAATGGAGATTTATCAAGGTGTGTAATGATAGAGTTCGTTATTTTGAAATTGGAAAGTGATATTAAATGAGTCTTATCTGAGGAATTAAAGGTTTTGTAGTCCCAAACAGGATGCAGGAGTCATTATTTTGCTGCCTGGCCCAGAAATGGAGGTAGTTCTGAATGTCCCCTTCCTGAATGCTTTAATTTGTTCATTGGTCCCATTGCAGGAGTGCTTCCTAAGAGGCCTTGAGACCTCACACACAGGAGGATCTGGAGAAGCTTCCAGGCTGAGCTCCTGCACAGCTGTGGTTGGCCCCTCTAGCCACCATTGCCTCCTCCTGACCAGCTCTCCTCTTCACTTGCGATTCATCTTTCATTACTCCTCTTTTCCCCAGGTGTTTGGGTCAGGTTCCAGCCTGAGGGATTGATTCATGGTGTGGTGATGATGATATAGCTTACATTTCCTTTCCCTGGGACCTCTCTCCTTCAGGTTCTGACAGACCTAACTGGTTTTGCAAGATCTAGTTATTGCACACATACCATTGGGAGAGAAAGCAAGTGAAATTCTAAATAAGCCATGGAGACAAATCCTCCTATTTTATAGCATAAATTGAGTATTGTCAAGTGTTTGGAAAGAGCCTTTTTTGGTTGTTGTTGCAATGTCTGTGTCACTTTGCAATTAAGCTGGATACCCCCTTGGGTTGTACTAATTATTGGGGCTTTCTCATGAGAGAGGGCAGAGTTACTTCTTAAACTTTTGAAAAACAAGAGATTGGAGTAGGGAGGAAATAAGTCGAATAATTTTTTTCCCTTACAGAAAAACCCCTTTAAAGATATGCACATGTGTCAAGTCATAAGGTGAACAGGGGTGTGCTTACTTGCTTTGTGATATGGTCTGTAGCAGTGAAGTCTGAGTGTGCCACCTTGCTTGCCCTTCCCTTGAACTTCAAACCCTTGAACTTGATCTGAGGAGTAGAATATAAATAGCACCCTGGGGTCTTGCATGTGGCCAAATATTGTACTATAATTAGTAAGGTTTATGGACTGCTATTGCCTCTCCAGAATGATGGCTGGCCAGTAAGAATGAGTGCTTTTATTAGCTCCAGGTTTTGAATAAAGAGAATTGAATCTTTTTTATATATGAGTCCTTGGAAATAATAATAATTTAGATGAATAAACTCGGGGTGGAGGAGACTATAGTATTTAACTGGCTTTTCTCTTGGCCTTTAAACTGTCAGTTTGGTGATATGGAAAGCAGAGCAAGAAATTGGAATCATATGTGTGCGTTCTATTAAGTGATTCTAAAACAGACGAGCCTTATATGTGGTATAAATTATGCAACTTTCATTGAGCTTTAGTTTGTAAAACTGTAACATGAGAGTGAGAAGAAGAGCAAAGAGCTTAATAATATCAGAGAGGAGAGTGGAATCACTAAATGGACATACTAAACGGGAGTGGTGGGAGGGAGTAGGTGTTCAAAGTCTAGTGGCTGCTGTGAGGATGCTATAGCCATTATTGCTGGTGGGTGAGTGGGAAACAGCAGAACTTGTTATGTAATAGTCTGGGGCTGGGTGTAGGGCATCATGACAGAAAGTGGAAATACAGATGGTAAATTGATATGTTTGGAAACAACTCTAACCCAACACAGGCCTGATGATCCAGTATGGAAATAACGTAACTTTGTAATTGGTTTCAAAGAAATCTAGCATGGGAATCTGTAATACCATATATGCCCCAAAAGGAGGAAAAAGGGGGGGAATAGGAAAGAATGTTGAAAGTTTAAAATTCTACTGAATGCAACACATATTTATAGAGTTTTCTCTAAGAGGAGTGTTGAAATCTGGATGTTAAAAGATAGCTTAAATATATGTATTATGTATATATGTATACACACACACACACACATCTAAGTGGTTTCCCAGGTGGTGCTAGTGGTAAAGAACCCACTTGCCAATGCAGGAGACATAGGAAATGTGAGCTCAATCCCTGGGTTGGGAAGATCCCCTTTAGGAGGGATGGCAACCCCTTTCAGTATTCTTGCCTGGAGAATCCCATGGACAGAATAGCCTGGTGGGCTATGGTCCATCGGGTCTCAAGGAGTCAGACACAACTGAAGTGACTTAGCATATACATACATACATATAGTCTTGCCTGGAAAATTCCATGAACAGAGGAGCCAGGAGAGGTACAGTCCATGGGGTCACAAAGAATCAGACATGATTTAGTGACTGAGCAGGTACTTATTTATAAAAAATTACCTGTCTCATATATGTGTGTAACTGAATCACTTTGCTATAAAGCAGAAATTAACCTTGTAGATCAATTATACTTGAATAAAATTAAAAGTCTGTATATATGAAAGTGAAATAGTTCAGTCGTGTCCAACTCTTTGTGACCCCCGTGGACTATAGCCTACCAGGCTCCTCCATCCATGGAATTCTTCAGGCTAGGATACTGGAGTGGGTTGCCATTTCCTTCTGTATATATACATAAAGATAAATATGAACATAGACCCATAAATACAGATATGAATATATAGGGAGCTATCTAGATTGACCTTTTTAAGGTTTTAATTAAAAGCGAGGCTTCTGAAAAATAAATTGGAATAACCTTGGGAAGATATAAGCATTTTCTTTTTTTGCCTTTTTGAAAAATGCCTTAATATTTTTCATAATGCTATCAAATCATCTCACATAATAATACAGTATCATTTGAACAACTCTAGAGGTTCTCTCCTTCATATTCTCAAATTTTTATTGAAAAAATATTTGCAGCCAGGTGCAAATTAAACTTTTTATTGTTGCAAAATATCATTCTTTTCTCTGATCTTTTTCTGACCTGTTAATGGCTTCTCTGAAAATGCGATCATTTTTAGATCTCTTATTTCAGAAATTAACAGCAGAAGGTGTTGAGCCTACTTATTCATCTCCTAATTCCTCCTTCACTCTTCCTGGCTCCTCTTTTCCTCAATAAAAGAGGTCATTTGAAAAGAATCTGTAATTTAGTGTCATGGATACTTCCCTACCTGAAAAGTATAACCAATGTGTATGCAGAAACTTCAAGGTTTTTTGTAATCTGGTGCCACTAAATTTTCTCTCCATCATATGAATAAATCCTGCTGCTGAAATGTTGTACCACATCCTCTCTGAG